>NC_052055.2:35148585-35773585 GCF_903992535.2 Arvicola amphibius | reverse complement strand
TAACTAGCATGTCCACATTAGCTGTTTGTTGTTTCTATTGGTAGGCGGCTGCTGCAGTACCTGTGTGGAGGTCAGAGAACAGTGTGCAAGAGAGAACTTACACTTTCCACCGTGTGGATCCGGAGTATCCAGCTCTGGGCTGCTTTGGTGGCAGACACCTTCTTGCTGCCCCAGAATGCAATTTTGAGCATGAGTGTTTAATGCAATCTTTGGATTGCTGTAAGGTGGTGTTTTGATGTTGTAGGTGGAAAACCCTAGAAGATATTCTAAATCATTATACAACTTAAGGGTTAAGAATACCTTATAGTACTCTTATGACTTAAGATTTCCTTGTATACAGTGTATGCCATAGCAAACTGTTGTGGTTTGAAGTGATATAAAACTGGTTGGGGAGGGGTTTTATTGATTTCTCAATAAATTGAGTCTCTTCCCACCCCCACTTTTTTTTTTTAAATACAGTATCTCACTAGGTATCTGGCCTTTATCTTGTGGTTTCCCCCAGAGTTAGAGCTAGAGGCTGGGCCCACAGTGTCTTTTTTAGGCATGTATGGATGGATAATACTTTGCTTATTTACTTTAAAAAAAGTTATTATAATTTCTTTACCAAAAAGAGAACTGGATCTTTAGTGAATTCCTAATGCTGACATTACAGTCTTGAAAAGTAGAAAGAAGAATCTAATTACATAAATGAGGAAAACTTAGGGCTAAAGGACCTACTTTCGGTATAGGGTAATTGTATAGGAAGGGGTAGGGGCTTTAGCTTCTAATCCTCTTTTAGGGAGGCTCCGTATCAGGCCTGCACAGAAAAATTCAGTGGAGCTGCTCCTTTATCATAAAGGGAATTTTAATTTAAAAATGTTCTTGCATCATGAGCAGAGCAAGCGACAGATAGCTACACTGGGCATTTTATCTCCTTCAAACCACATTACCAGTAATTGCTGCATTAAATCAAAGTCAGAAGAGATTACAGGTCTGAATAGAGCAAGGGGTTGGTGCCGACCCAGGGATTCCCACACTGCTTCGTTGTTGTCAGATCCCTGCCCCTTCCTCAGCAGGGATGATAGTTAGGGGAGCTGCCCTGATGTCTGACTGTGCATGTGCATTGTAGGATGCAAGGTGACGAACACAGTCTGGGAAGAGAGGCAGTCACTCATCCAAGACTCCACAGCTTCTCTTTCTGTTAACTTTTCTGTGGACCCAAGGAGATGACTGACTGACTGACTGACTGACTGTCTGTCTGTCTGTCTGTCTGTCTGTCTATCTTCCACCCATCCATCTGTCTGTCTGTCTGTCTGTCTGTCTGTCTGTCTGTCTGTCTGTCTATCTATCTATCTATCTATCTATCTATCTATCTATCTATCTATCTATCTACTAGATAAGAGATAGGCATAAAAGTCATGCATCCCCCTAAACTCATATATAGATAATATTCCTTCCTTCTCTCCCTCCCTCCCTCCCTCCCTTCCTCCCTCCCTCCCTCCCTCCCTCCATCTATATCTATGGTACTACTAGATAAATAAGAGATAGGCATAAAAATCATGCATCCCCCTAAACTCATATATAGATAATATTCCCTCCTTCCTAAATGATCGGAGATGATGCTGAGGAACCTCACTATGTTCTGGCTTTGTTTGTGCACTAACTGATTTTACACAGTGCTATTGTTACTTCCTTCTTTCAGATGAAGAATTTGAGGCAGAGAGACATTAAATAACTCCCAACTCATACAGCTGTAGAGCCTTGCTGCTAAGATTTGACTCCAGCTAGTCTGGCTTCAGACTGTCTCCAGCACACACACACTGTTGTATAGGCCATTTTGGAATTCTGCTGAGTGTAGGAGATACTTGAAGAACAAAGCTAAACTACATAGTCCCTCTCTTCCCAGGAGTAACAGAAGGATGTATACAACAAACTGAAAAGGCTGTGTGCAAGTGCTAAGCAAGGAGTCTGCCAGCAGCCTAGCCTGGGTGGTTAGTCATTTCCAGAACAGCCTGGCCTTCTCCTCTGCTTACTTTCAAACCTAATTTCCACTATATCATTATCCCTTTCTCCATGAGGCTTTCTCCATTTCCCTTTGCCAAATTTCCCTCGCCTCAAAGCAGATAACTAACCTTCCAAAACCTCTCTGCAATGAGGAGGGCAGGAACTGAGTCTTTCATTGGCAGCTCTGCTGAGGTGTACTTAATACACAGTAAGTGGTACACATTGAAGTCAGTTTATTAAGTTTTGACATGTACACACCAATGAAGTCATCATCACAACTGAGATAATTATCAGATTGAAGATCTCCAGATTCTTCATGTCCTGATGCCTCCCCTGTCCCAGCACATTAACAAGCAACCAGTGATTTGTTTCATGTCATTGTATGTAAGTTTGCACTTTTAGCATTTGACAAAAATGAAATCATATGGTAAAAGCCATATGCCTGGAACTTCTTGTACCTAGTATCATTATTTTGAAGTTCATCTTGTGTACACTAAAATCTCATTCATTTTTGTTGCTGAGTTACTAGTGTTCACTTGTGACTGTGACAGTATGTTAAGCATTATATCTTGATGGGATTTTGGGTTGTTTGTACTTTAGAGTTTGTGTACAGGTGTCTATCTATATGAATATACATTCTCATTTCTCCTTGGTAAATATTAATACTAGCAAATTAGACTGGGTAGACTATGTGAAAGGTATATGTGTGATATTTTAGGAAGTTGCAAAGTGCTTATTCTAGTTGTCAGTTGTACAATTTTCTTATGTATTTTGACTTAAAGCACTTTATGAAATACATGCTTTATAAATGCTTTCGCTAATGTGTGACTTGCTTTCTTCTCCTCCCAGTGTTCATTGGTAAGGAAAATTTTTTAGTGTCTGATTTGTTGGTTTGTTCTTTTATGGCTTGTTTTTTGTTTGCTTGGTGCTAGGGGTCAGACCAAGGGCATTGACTATGCTAACCATGCACCCTACAACTGGGCAATACCCTTAGGCAATCATAGCTCAGAAATCTTGCTTAATCCAAGGAGTTTTTTTCCTGAACTTTGTAGTATCCTGTTTTGTGTTTTCAGCCTGTTGTCAAATTTCCTGTATAGTACAAATGTGTACGTTGGTTCATTTTTACCATGTGTGACTGCAGATATCCAGTTTCAGTTGTTAGATACTGTTTGTTGGGAAGACTATTCTCTCTTTAAATTGCCTTGTACCTCTGGCTGTGTTTCTAGATTTTTCTGTCGTCTACCCCACCCCACACCCAACATCATTACACTCATTCTTTTTTTTTTTTAAATTGATTTTTATTGAACTCTACATTTTCCTCTGCTCCCCCGCTTCAATCCTCCCCCAAGGTCCCCATGCTCCCAAGTTACTCAGGAGATCTTGTCTTTTTCTATTTTCTACTTCCCATGTAGATTAGATCTATATAAGTCTCTTTTAGTGGCCTCATTGTTGTCTAAGTTCTCTGGGATTGAGGTTTGTAGGCTGGCTTTCTTTGCTTTATGATTAAAAACCACCTATGAGTGAGTACATGTGATAATTGTCTTTCTGTGTCTGGGTTACCTCATTCAAAATGATGTTTTCTAGCTCCATCCATTTTCCTGCAAAATTCAAGATGTCGTTATTTTTTTTCTGCTGTGTAGTACTCCATTGTGTAAATGTACCACATTTTCCTTATCCATTCTTCAATTGAGGGGCATTTAGGTTGTTTCCAGGGTCTGGCTATGACAAACAAAGCTGCTATGAACATAGTTGAGCACATGTCTTTGTGGCACAATTGAGCATCCTTTGGATTATATACCCAAAAGTAGTATTACTGGGTCTTGAGGAAGGTTGTTTCCTAATTTTCTGAGAAATCGCCACACTGACATCCAAAGGGACTGTACCAGCTTGCATTCCCACCAGCAATGCAGAAGTGTTCCCTTTCCCCCCCACAACCTCTCCAGCATAAGTTGTCATTAGTGTTTTTGATTTTGGCCATTCTTTCAGGTATAAGATGGAATCTCAGAGTTGTTTTGATTTGCATTTCTCTGATGACTAAAGATGTTGAACATTTCCTTAAGCGTCTTTCAGCCATTTTAGATTCCTCTGTTTAGATCTATACTCCATTTTTTAAAAATTGGATTATGTGTTCTTTTGGTATCCAATTTTCTTGAGTTCTTTGTATATTTTGGAGATCAGACCTCTGTCTGATGTGGGGTTAGTGAAGATCTTTTCTCATTTCCCAGGCTGTCATTTGTCTTGTTGACCGTGTCCTTTGCTTTACAGAAGCTTTTCATTTTCAGGAGGTCCCATTTATTAATTGTTTCTCTCAGTGTCTGTGCTGCTGGGGTTATATTTAGAAAATGGTCTCCTGTGCCTAGTGTTCAAGTGTACACTCGTTCTTGTAGGGATGGAGTCTAGTAGGACTTGAGAAAGGTGGTCGATATTACAGTGCCTAGAGGAAGATAATCACAGTCTCCGCCCGTATAGAAGAGCATGGATAGCACAAGGAAGTGGAAGACTAGCTGTGCGTGGACTCTGTGTTCTAGACTATTAAGTTGGCTCTACCTGGTCTGTACATTCAGTGTAATCTCAATCAGAATCCCAGCCAATTTTTTTGAAGGTTTATTTATTTATTATGTATGCATTGTTCTTCATGTATACCTACAGGCCAGAAGAGGGCACCAGGTCTCACCACAGATGGTTGTGAGCCACCATGTGGTCGCTGGGAATTAAACTCAGGACCTCTGGAAGAGCAGCCAGTGCTCTCAACCTCTGAGCCATCTCTCCAGTCCCCCAGCCAAATTTTTATAGGAATTGACAAACCTATTGTAAAATTACTATGGAAATCCTAAGGACCTAGAATAGTTACAACAGCTTTGAAGGGAAAAAGGCTTGTTTTAGCTTGTGGCTTCAGAGATTTCAATTTGGGTCTGATGTTTTTGGTCTGTGGTGAGGTAGCATGTCATGGTAGAGGGAAAGCATCCCACCTTGTGGGGGATGGCGGGAGGTGGGGTGCAGTTTCCAAGGATGCACTTCACTGATCTGTTCCTCCAAACTGCACTGATGCACAGTACCATCCCATTCCAGAAGGGAGGATAAAACAATAGCAAAAGGACAAAGACTAAATCCTTTAGCCCCTTTCTGGCATCTTGGGCATGTGCTTTTGTGATAAGAGATCAGAGATGGGCAACCCTGTCCCTTCAGCACTGCTACCTTCAAGGCCCCTGTCTTGGGCAGAGGTTTCCTGTTCCTACTCATCTTCTGTCTTCTGGAGTCTCCGTTTCAGCTTCTCCTTCCCTCTCACAGCTTCACGTACCATCCTTTAGGGGCTGCCCATGGGGACGCCAACACTGTCTACACATTTAGTGGCCTCCTGGGCTTTCTTCTGTATCTGGATAGAAACCTTTATGGTCTCAACTCTTTTTCTGCATACCTGTAAAACCAGTATCACACACATGATATCAAAGTACCTATCAGCTTGACTCATAGTTAGAACCCCCAGAATCAAAATACTGAGATTTCTGAGAACCCACATGTTTGAATTGGGGAAACATTTCCTAAGTGGTCCGTGTAAACAAGGGACCACATGGCTCTTTTTTCTAAAGGAAAAATCATTCAAATACATACACATGTTCAGGTGGGTGGGGTCTAGCCAATTTCTGAGATGCCTCTGAGGCATCTTTCCTGCTGCTCTGATGCCAGATTTATTTTCCATCTCTTCAGCAGCCCTAATTTCTGAAGCCTAAACTTTATGTAGCCTCTTTTTTTGTTCAAACCACAAGCTTTAAAAATCCTTGTGCTCTGCTTTTTGTGCCTGATTCTTACTAAACCTAGCTAAAAGCAGTTAGTAATAATCATGTAATAGTCTACATATTGGATGAACTACTTGAATTTTTCTACAAGATTTGTTTGTAACCTTTAAACAAGCTTTCCACAAAGTCTCAGCACACAGACAAAATGAAGATAGTTTCTCTTTGATAAAGTAACATGAGTGATTTCTAGTCCAGTTCCCAGAGTTGGTGTTCCCATCTGAAATCACATGAATACAATCTTTCCTAGTCATATTTCTGTGGCATCCTGGTCTTCTGACCTCCTATCCAGAGCTGCACAGTAAGCTTGGTTTATATTCTAGGCTTTCTCTAGCCTATTTCTTTCTTTTCTTTGATTTTAATTTTGTATGTACAAGTTTTTTGCCTGCATGTATGGTTTGTGTACTATACGCCTGCAGTGCTTGCAGAGGTCAAAAGGGTATTGAATCCCCCGGAACTGCAGTTTTAAGCAGACTGTTGTGAACTAGGAATCAAAACTTGGGTCCTTTGGAAGAGCAGTCAGTGTTCTTACTCACTGAGCCGTCTCCAGTCCATAGCCTACTTCTTCAGATTCTTCTAAACTTCTCAATAAACCAGTTTCAAAGGCTTATGTACTTATGATAGAATAGTTTTTTATTATCAATTTAATGCAATCTAGAGTTGATTTAGGATGAAATTCTCAAAGAGGGATTGTCTAGAGAGATGGTTAGCTAATGGACACGTTTGTGGTGATTGTCTTGATTATGTTAATTGAGTCATAAAGACCTGCCCATTGTACATGGTCAAAATAAGAAATAGAAACCTCGTAGGATTCCCTAGGGTTGGGTCCTAGACTTTGTAAGCCTGGAAAGAGTGAGCTGAGTACAAACATGTATACATGATTCTCTCTGCTGTTGACTGCAGATGGGACTAGCTGCCTGGGTTCCTGCCACCTAACTTCCCTGCAAGGATGGCCTCTAATCTGGAAGTGGGAGCCAAATAATAAGGGGAAAGAAGCTGAACCAACAGGTGTGGTCAGGGTCGGTCACAGCAGCAGTTCCACTTGCTGTGTTGGGTGTCTCTTGTCCTGTGGCAGAGCATTTGAGAGAACAGCTTAAGAAGGGAGATGTTGGTACAGTTCAGAGGTTTCAGTCGTAGTACTCAGTTGTTGTTGCTCCTCTCCCCTCACCGTAGGAGCTATTTTATATTTAAACACTAAACATCTTTTCTAAAACCTACTTTCTTACAACAGTGAAAGTTATTTATTCACTGCATTTTGTGGACCAGGAATTTGGGTGGTTTTAGTTGGACTGGATTGGCTGGGCATAGGTACTGTAGAATGATCTCTTCGTATCTGGGAGTAAGTAGGTTGTTTGATCTTAGGGGTCTCAATTAGAACAGCTCATTTTTGTTCCAGTTGGTCTCACTGTCAAATTCCTTTACACGTTGGCATTAGGACAAAGAGAGAGGAAAAAGATGGCTAGCTACAGTGAGGAGGCACCTGTAAAATTCTCTGCTTTTCTTTCTTTTTTAAAAATCTATTTATTTATTATGTATACAGTGTTATGCCTGCTTGCAGTGTTATGCCTGCAGGCCAGAGGAGGGTGCCAGATTTCATCGTGGATGGTAGTGAGCCACCACATGGCTGGTGGGAATCAAACTCAGGACCTCTGGAAGAGCAGTCAATACCTTTAACAGCTGAGCCATCTTTCCAGCCCCAAATTCTCTGCTTTTCATCTGCTAATTTTTAGTTAAATTTTGCCTTAAGCATCATTTTTTTTTACTCCTTTATATTATCTATCAAGATTTGAGTAATTATGATGCTATTATTTATAGGTACATTTTACCACCCTTCTTTTCTTTTTTTTTTTTTTTTTTTTTTTTTTTTTTCCTTCTTAAAACAGGGTTTCACCATGTAGCCCTAGCTGTCCTGGAACTCACTATGTAGACCAGGCTGACCTTGAGTTCCTAGAACTGCCTCCCCAGTGCTGCAAATGAACGTGTATTACTTATTAACAGTACAGGTTGAATACCCATTATCAAAAATGCGAGGGGCCAGAAGAGTTTTAGATTTCAGAGTGTTTGTGAGGCTTTGGAATATTTTCATAGACTGCACTGGTTGGACATTCCTAATGCAAAATTTTGAGATCCAAAATGCTAAATCTGAAACTTTTTTGAGTCAGTATCGATGATCAAAGATTTTAGATTTCATAGTTTTGGGATCAGGGATTTTCAAACTCTGCCAATTTAGAAAGAATAAAGACAGACACTTCCAAGAAAAGTGTTGTCGCTTGCCTCATAGTTGACTGGCCCTGCCTTTCATTCCTGAACACAATGTTTCAGTCATACCACGGGTTCGTTACTGCCCACATTTTTTATCCTATGTGTCATGCAAAGGCATATTTCTACCCTTCACTGATTTTCAGTGTTCTGGTTAGGCATCATTTGAAGCCTTTCTCTTGGTAAGAATATTCAGCTGTCTCATGCTAGAACCAGTAGAACTCTTATGCAGATAATCATACAAGCTTTTGGCCTTGTGATATTTTTCTGCCCTTCTTTGTTTACAGCATGTTGTTTATTCACCTAGAGTGCTGCTCCAGTCTCAGTCCCGTACCCAAGTTAAAGATGGTTGGTAGCTCTTCTACTTTTCTTCTCACTGTAATCGAAATGTCCAGCAGAACCAAGTTGACAGGAACAGTTTAGTTGGCCTCATGGTTGTAAAGAGACTGCAGTTTGTCTTGGCTGGAGGGAGCTAGGGTAGGACTCAATCCTGGTGTCAGAAACTTGTGGCAATTACTTATAGTAGCATAATTTTTAGAATGATGCAAGATGAATGGGTGGGTATTGTACTTTATTTAGCAAAGCATCTAATCAAGATGTGCCCAGGATCACATAGGAAGTGCCATTATACTTAGCAGGAAGGCAGATGGCTGCTATTGGACACAGGAAGTGAGAAGAACCTGTTATGTGACAAAAGTTTCCTTGGGGAGACATAACACATGTCTGCTTACCCCAGAAAAGGATCCCAAGACCAAAGTATGGATACCACCAAAGTCCAACTTGGTGAGCTAGTGAGTTTTATTGGGGTTACTTAAAGAAGCAGAAATGACTCAAAGACGGCTGCATCACCAAGGCCCACCCTGGTAGCCTGGGTGACATCTCACACAGCTGGGAAACCTGGAGCATACTGCACAGCCTTCAGGCAGCTCTACAGGTTGGAGAGCGTCCTTTCCAACTGACTCTGGTCTAAACCTCTTCAGGCAGCTCAGCTGGTTTTGGTCTGGTCTCAGAGTCTTCTTTATAGTTCGGCTTCCTTTCATCTGTCAGGTACTCTCAGCTTTTGCTACTTACTCTGGGAAAGAATGGCCTAGGGAATCTGGTCACTTTTAGGGACTTCCTGAAACAATTGAGGTGTTTACCCCTTATTTAAAGAGTTTCCCTGTTGGATGAAATGCTTCAATCTCAGAGGAAACCATAGCACAAGTCAGCCTTATTGATCAGTGCTAAACATAGGCCTTGAAAGGGCCCGTTTTTAGACTCAGACTCTGGGGTGCATAAGGAAATAATTTGATTGCAGGCACAGGGGAAAAACAACGACGGAAAAGACAAGGGTGGGCCACAGATGGTGCCAAGAGCTGTCCTGTGAGTTCCACCTGGGCCAAAAGCAGAAAGTTTGGTGAAATTCATATTCCAGTGTGGTTTCTACTTCTTATTTTAACCAGCATCAAGCCCACCCTAGTACCAGTGTCACCAAACCAGCTTTGAGAAGTACAGTTTTCTAAATCCTCATTCTCTTTAGCCTTTACGTGTTACTACATGGCATTGTTTTGTTTTGTTTTTGTGGGGGGTATTGTTGTTGTTGTTTGTTTATTTTTTGAGACAGGGTTTCTCTGTAGCTTTGGAGCCCATCCTGGAACTCACTCTGTAGATCAGGCTGGCCTTGAACTCACAGAGATCCACTCGTCTCAGCGTCCTGAGTGCTGGGATTAAAAGTGTGTGCCACCACTGCCCGGCACTACATGGCATTGTTAAGGGATGTGGGTTGCAGAAAAGGAGCAAATGCCCTCTGTATTCTGGCTCTTGTGAGGACTCCAAAGCCCCACTTAATTTTGTGTTGTCTGCTTTCTAGAAGTTCAGGCTTCTGTAGGGTTCTACTTACAGCCCCTTTGCTGTCCCTCTGAGTGTCTCTCCCCACTCCCACTCTTTTGTTGTTTGGTTGGTTGTTTTTGTTTTTTGGGACAGGGTTTCTCTGTATAGCCCTGGTTGTCCTGGAACTTGCTCTGTAGACCAGGTTAGTCTCAAAGTCAGAGATACACCTATCTCTGCCTCCTGAGTACTAGGTTTAAAGGTGTGCTCCACCACTGCCTGGCTTCTGTTATCTTAAATACAGTACCACCTGAACATTTAATATTCTGTAAATTAATTCACCAGATATCAAACTGGGTTCACTGATGAAGCTTTAAGTTTGTCAGCCATAGTCTATTTTTATGGTCCCATTGTCATTTTCAGGTCTTTACATCAGGAGGAATCTTAGAAGATTGAGTGGGCAGCTGTGCTCTTACTGACTGGAATACCAACACAGAATCTCAGATGATTTATTAGTGACTTAAGGGGCTAAGTGTCATGTGACCAGTCATGAAATACTCTTCTATATATCATGTAGTGAGGTTGGGGTCACTTAGAATTCCTTGATTTAAGAGGATATTTTGGGTAAGATTTTTATTGCAAACACCTGCCTCTGCCTACCTTAGGGTAGGACCCAGGATCTTCTGCATACTAGGAAATTGCTTTCCCCTGAGACCTACCCCAGCCCTCTTCTGTTATTGATCAGCTTCAGAGAGAACAATTGAAATGGACATCATAGGCTTTAAAGTGTGACCAGACAAATATTAAGATGGTGGGAGCCTCTGATGATCTTCCTTCAGAGTTGGCAAAGGAGGCGTCACAGGTTAGTGATGGGAAGTGTGTGTAGAGCGCCTTTTAGCAGTACTAGTCCAAGTGTGCTGAGCTGCTCACGGTGCTGAGATTTGTATTATGGCGGTATTTCACCCTTTACTTCACCTGTACCTTCAAAATGTTTCGCACCAGATTGTTGCTACTCATTTCTCTAGTGCTTAGCATAATACCTTATGTAGAGTAGATGTAAATAATTGTCTTTTGGTATGGGACTAGGTGATCTTGCTATCCTTTGCCATTTGGGCCTTGAACTCTGATCTTCTTGCCTCAGATTTTCAGTAGCTGGGATTTACAAGAATGCCCCATCATACCAGATGTTTTAATTACATTGAATGGATTGCCCCCCCTCCCTGAGATAGGGTTTTTCTATGTAGCTCTGGCTATCCTGGAACTCACTCTATAGACCAGACTGCCCTCAAATTTACAGAGGCCCATTTGCCTCTGCCTCCCGAGAACTGAGATTAAAGGTGTGCACTATCTCTGCCAAGCTGAATTGGTTTAATTTTGGTTCTCATTTGTAATTCATAGAGAATTAGTGCTGGCAAGCTAGAAATATTCTAGTATTTTGTGTGGTCCTTGTAATCTGATTGACTTAGGGCACATGTTGTACCTGGAAGACCATCTCTAGATGTGTCAGTGCAATTTGAACCTTAAAGAACAGTTTCTCCTGGACTCTCTTGCACTTCAATGGCCATAGAAGGCTGCACTGAAGATGTGTGGGAACAGCCATGCTAGCACAGGCCCCCAACACTCAACCTCGCCAACCCCATGAAGGCATGTCCTAGCATTACTGACTCTGCCTTAGTAGATTAGGAGGTCATAACACTGAAACAAACTTAGAATTATCATTTGAATTTTTGAATGTTTGTCCCAAATAGGATATTTCTTAAGAGGAATAGTTTTACAGGTATATCTCTATGAGCCATATATTTTCACTTTTGTGCATTGTGTGTTATTTTCTAATGACTACTTAGCTGGCTTGATTGTAGATGAAAGCCAACTCCAGCTTGCTGTGGGCTGCTAACTAACCTCACACCTGTCTGTATTTGTTACTGCTTTTAATATCAGTTACAGAAATATGTGTGCACATGTGTGTGCAAACAATGGCAGGGTGGGTGAAGCTGCTTCCTAAAAGGAAAAAAGCAACTGCTTTTCTGTAGCGACCTCTCCACCCCCATCTCTTTACAGGCAGCCACAGTTAATCCCTCCAAGTTTGACTGGAACAGCTGAGAGTACGCCCTGCATATTTGCAAGCCTCCAGTGGATTCATATTGCTCAGAGTTGGGGCCACCTTCCTCTTTTCAAGCTGATCCTGCCAGCTGTCCTAGCTCCTGTTGAAGCAGGAGGGGGCTGTGTGTTAAACGATACAGAAACATACAGTATCATGAAAGGGACCCTTTACTGCATGTATCAGTGTGGCTCTTTTCTGCCAGTTCTTTCCATGGCTTGGCTTTTATGCTGTTAATCCTAACACCTGTCTCTGCCGGAGACAGTGAGAAGGGAGGGTGTGTGTGTGTGTGTGTGTGTGTGTGTGTGTACATGCACGCGCATTCCTGCCCGAGGGAGGGCTAGAGAAATAATACAGTCCCACTAGCCTTCCATGTCCTAGCTTGCGAGTATTCCCTTTGACACACAGCCTGCACCATATTATTTTGGCTCTTGTGCTTCTGCACTTGTTTGCCACTTTAAGGAGCCAGAGGTCTCTTCCCTGGCTATCATCTTCTGCCTCTTGGCTTTCTGGTGGAGTTGTCAGCTAAAAACCAATCCCTCGTGCTGTCTTTAGTGTGTACAGCTAACTCAGTTGGAGCGGTTTGCTTTCTTTGAACATCTCTTATGCTGAATCCTATTAGTTTGAACCAAACTCTAACTTCGCCAGCTGAGCCAGCACAGCTATCTGTGTAGACTGGAAAATAGGACAAGAATTTTTTTTTCTTCTCTTTTTGAGGGTGCTTCTAGTTCCCTTGGACAGGACACATCAGCCAAGACAAAAACTTAAGGTGATTTTTGTGCTGTCCAGATCTGGAGTCTCTTTTCCTCTGCTATGTATGGTGTATATTGCATGGATTATCAGTATCCTCTTGTCCAGGTAAGCTGGGTTATGACTTGTTTTCCAAACACCATTCAGTTGACGTGAAAGTTTTATGATAGAAGAGTGCAGGCTTTCTATCGTTTGACTTGGTGCCATTTGGGATAGATTTCTCAAGGTTTTGTTGTTGTTGTTGTTGTTGTTGTTGGTGGTGGTGGTGGTGGTGGTGGTGATTTTTGTTTGTTTTGGTTTTTTGGGGGGGCTAATTTGCTGTAGCAAGAGATCTGATTTTAATAGTAATGATAACTGAACAGGAGTGGTTGGCTTTTCAGTTTTAGAAATTTTGGAGCTTTAAAGATTGAGGAGACAGAATGGGTTAGGCAGTATAGATGTAATATTTATAATGCCACCATGATATAATAAACTTCAGGCTCTTTGGAGGTATGGGTGTCAGTCTCCAAGTGTTACTGTATTTTTCAGAAAGATAATACATAATCAAGGCCAGGCCTAGACTATTTTAATTTGGTTTAGCCTAACATTTTCAATTATTTTGTGGTAGAATCAGTGACATTTTCATTGTTAACTTGTTGAAACCCAGAACCAGAAAAGGTTAAGCCGTTCTAACATAAACATATTACATTGTGTAAATGCCTTTCAACTGGTAGCAGGACAGAGAGTAAATGGAGAACAGTTCTGGATCCTGGTCCTACTATGGTAGGTAGTCTGTATACCCATGCTCAAAGAACTTCATTTTTGTTGATTGTTTGAATTATTCTGAATTACAGATATTTTATGATCTTTAATTACTGTCCTTTTAGTTGCCAGTTCTAATAACCTTCACCTAAGTTGCAGGTTGAGCAGAGATGCACAGAGTTACAAAAGATGGCCAGGATCTTAACCTCAGCCACCTCCATTCCCAGAGGTCTTAGTGGAAGTTTGGGGCCTGGTAGGTAAACTCCTTCTCAAGGACCCAGTCTTAGAACCCTGCAGAAGTTGTAGTCTGTTTCTCTGTATTCTGTCTCCTGACATGTTGATCTTGGTATTTTATTGGAAGCACATAGCCTTTTCCATGGTTTTTGAGTTTTCAGATAAAGTGCAATTGTACATTCCATTTGCCATAATGAGGTTTGTATCATTTATGAATTTCATTTACCTGTGGACTATTTCTTTACTGACACATCAGGGTATTGGTCTTTCTACCCATTTAAGACTGGACGTGTCATGAGACTAGACTAGAAGCAAATCTTAGAGTAAATACTGGTGGCCTCATGAGATACATCTGTGACCAGAAGCATAAGGTCATTTGGTGAAAAAGAGTTCTCTTCAGACTTTGATACAATTGAATAAAAGCTGTGAGCAGTAAAACTTTGGTTCATTTGTGATAAGATGAATTGATATTCTAAATATTATTATTCACTCAGGTTTATTATTGGTGAATACAGGGTTTAGTATTTTAAACTGTATTTCCCTGGCCTTACTCTGTTTGTAGGTTTATTCTATCTAAAATTAAGATAGCTAAGAAATACAGGGAATGAGAGGTTAAAACTAAAAATGTTTTCTTCATCCTGCCTCTCCAGTAAATTAATGGGTTATTAAAAATAGATTTGCATGAAGGATTATATTTTATGAACATATTTATTAACATTTTGATGGAATAGCTTTCTGTGTATTTGTAAATGAGTGATAAATGGTTGTTTGCTCCATATACTTTTTATTTATTTATTTTTGGGGGGGTCCAAGACAGGGTTTCTCTGTGTGGCTGTCCTGGCGGTTCTGAAACTCTTGCTACACACTCTTACACTGACTATAAAATGCTTTTTCCCCCCTAAGCTTCTATTATATTATTACACTTGTTTTAATCAAAACTCATTGCATAATACTTGGAGTTGTGTACTAATAAAAATGCTTAAGGATGTGACTAAATGTATTTTTCAATAAGATTTATTTCTGTTTTTAATTGAGTATTTCTAGATTTGTTAATGTTGGGATAATGAAACAAAGTGAGTTCTCTTCAACAGAAGGCAGTAAAATATTTCATATATTTGACCTTTCATTACTCTTAATGTTAATAAAATAATTCCTGGCTAAAACCGTGCAATTTAAGTTTATTATTTTATTAGTTATAATTCCTGTAGAATCCAGTCAGTTTAAAAGTACAGGTAGGTTAAAAAAAAAGATAGAGGCTTGCTAGAGAAGGGTTTAAGAGACACTGATTTTCCTTGCCCAGAAAAAAGAAGAGAAATTTTATCCAAAGTAGTTCTTTCTCCTAGCCAGGCTATAGTAGCTAACACCTTTAATTCCAGCACTTGGGGGGCAAAGGTGTGTGGATCTCTGAGTTTGAGGCCAGCCATGTTACAAAGCTAGTTCCAGGATGGCCAGAGCTGTAACACAGAGAAACCCTGTCTTGAAATACACCCTCCCATTCTTTCTCCTTTGTTTATTTAGTTATTTTATTATTTTAGACAGTATTGCACTATAAAACTTGCTATGTAAAACCAGGCTGGCCTGAACTTCAAGGTCCCTTGAAGTTCACATGTCTCTCCCTTCCTAGTGCTGGGATTAACCAGGGGCCAGGCTCTGAAATTCTTGTAAGTGGTCTTAAATCAAATAACTACAACCTCTGACTAGATAGTTAAAATGTAGCTATTGTTGCAAATTAGGGTGTTATTTATTGTCACAATTGTTTCTTAGTGAAAAATGTTAGAGTACTGTCCTAGCACCCACTAGTAGTGAGGTGGTTAGAGGAAGAGGAAGCAGAGTCTTAAATCACTGGAGGCAACTAAATGTACTGATTGGAGGGTTTAGACAGCCAAGGGCAGCCCAAGGATGTTTGACTTATGGAAGGATAAGACAGAGTTACCTCTGCAAAAGGTATCATTGATACTAAGATACGTGTGGGAGTGCAAAGTACTAGAGCATGAATTTTAGTGCCTCTGCTTTGTAATTCTCCAAGAAATGATGACATATAGTGATACACATACATATACACATTCTTTAATTTCTCATCCCGAATTAGTTTATTGTACCTTTTTTAAAGTACTTCCCATGTGCCAGTTAACTATGCCAGACACAGAGATACAGTGACAGCAAAGTCTTTAGAGTCTCTAGTAATTTTAGTTATAGACATGAGGCATATTTTAGTGTTAGAAAAAGAGTACATTTTGGTTTTCAGTTTAATCATGTTTTATCTTGATAATTTAGTATTGACACATTTGTTTACATTGCACCCTTTTAGTATTGATCTGAGAAATTTCTCCTTAATTTGTCATGGAAAATCCTAAGGAGGTAGACATCATTTCAGTTGTGTAAATGACTCAAATTGTTTAAGGTTGAGATATTTATTATAAGATATGAATAAGTTACCTAAAGCCAAATTGTAGTTAACGAAGTAATAAGTTTTGATCTATCTGGCCTTACCAGGGTGTTAGTACATTTTTTAATGTTCTCTTCTAACGGTTGGACTTGGGGTATAAGAAGTAAATGTGAAGAATTTGTGAGTATATAAATGTATAAGGTTTAAAACAGTTTTCAAAATCAATTCTTAACCATTTTCTTTTTTTAATGGACTGTCTGTATTGCATCCTGCAATACAGGAAAAAAGCAGCTGGCAATTATAGAATTAATTTATATTGAAAGGAATGTTGGAACAAAGGAGGACATTGAAGTCATATCTTGAGATGCTTCTCGAAAGTTATCCCATGTAGGAATAAATTGTCACCCAGGGTTATTGCGGGGCATGCTGTGAAGGGCTTTTCTATACTAACAAGGTTTCCTTGTTGCTCTTCACTTGGGTGTCAGAGGCAGCCTGGGAAAGTACGAGGCCCTGCTTCCAGTCAGGGACTCTGGATCTCCTTTTATAGCATAGCTCGTGTGTGGGTGGGAAGTAGGGAAGTTGAGTCACAAGCATAAAATTATAAAGAAGTATGTGAAGAGAGTTGTTTACTTTGTTTTTTTTCCCCCCAGACAAGGTTTCTCTATATAACAGCTCTGGCTGTCCTGGAGCTAGCTCTTGTAGACCAGGCTGGCTCAAACTCACAGAGATCCACCTGCCTCTGTCTCCCCAGAACTAGGATTAAAGGTGTACACTCCCCACAGCCAACATGAAGTGAGTTTCTAATTAGCAGGTATTCTGTCTACAATCTCAAGTATTCTAATGAAGGAGAAAATAAAAATCTTTGTCGCCGTATTTTTTTTTTTTTTTTGTTTTTTCGAGACAGGGTTTCCCTGTAGTTTCTAGAGCCTGTACTGGAACTAGCTCTTGTAGACCAGGCTGGCCTCAATCTCAGAGATCCGCCTGCCTCTGCCTCCCGAGTGCTGGGATTAAAGGCGTGCGCCACCATCGCCCGGCATAGTCACCGTATCTTTTGCACATCTTTCCAGATCTGTGTTCTAAAAGATACTGAAATAAATTTGTAAGTTTGAAAATATTACCAAATATATTCTTAGAAAGAATGCTTTCACAGTACTTTGGTAACTACCAAGCTACTTTCTACCACCACCACCACTCTCTCTTTTGTTTTTTCTTTGTTTTTTGTTTTCTTCTTCTTTTTTTTTTTTTTTTTTTTTTTTTTTTAACAGTCAGGACAGCTTTATTGATTTATAATTGTTACAGATCACAGAGTCTTTATTTTTAGCATGCTGGTCAAGAGTTTCTAGTAAATTTGGCAAGCTGTGTGCCCATTGCTTCCATCCAGGTTTGGGGGTACTCCACCACCCCAGGAAGATTCCTCGAACCACTTCCAGCCTGACAAATGTGTATCTACCCTGACAAATGTGGTTCTTCCTGTTCTGGACATTTCCACCTAGATCAGGCCACATATGTAGCCCTGGCTGTCCTAGAACTTGCTCTGTAGACCAGGCTGACCTCAAACTCTGAGATCCACCTGCCTCTGCCTCCTGAGTGTTGGGATTAAAGGTGAGCGCCTCTACAACTCAGCGATACTTTCCATTCTTATTTAGCAAAGTATGCCTAAATGATGTCTAGAAACAGATTAATATATTGTTTGAGTTCAGCAAGCATCATCATCACATTAGTAGTAGTAGCGGTAGTAGTAGCAGTAGTAGTAGTAGTAGTAGTAGTAGTAGTAGTAGTAGTAGTTCATCCAAGCACTGGTAAGAACTGGGATGTGATATACAGCATGATTTCCACCCTCCGGACGATTACAGTGTAATCAGAAGTATGCAGAGGCTTATGTCCCTGATATATGCCAAGGTAAAGTGTGCACACAGATGTTGGACGACTGACTGGGATGTGGAAAGCAGTTAAATCAGGAAATATTTTCAGGGGTGAGGATTTCTGTAAGTAAGCCTTGGAGAATGGGTCCACAAATAGAAAGCTGTTTTCAAGGGTCAGAACAGAAACAGCATTGAAGTAACTAGTTGCTCTGTGGCAAGATGTGACAGAGTGCTAGAGGGATGGGAACGGTGGTTCTGACAGGTCTGCTAGACAGGTCTGCCTGCAAGAGTTGGGCTTTTCCAAGTACGTGGCTCCTCTCTGCACAGAAAAGCACAGAAGACATATTTCCACCAGGGTGCTGGTGTGAGGAGCTGTGCATTTGGGGAGGATAAACCAGAGTTGCACTGAAAGGAGACTGAGGACAGTACCTCATGCAATATCAACATTAAGGGAGTGCTGAGGAAGGAAGTGAATGGAGAACAAGAAAAATTAGAAGAAACTGGTGTATTGTCCCCCTCTCTTCCTGTCTCCCTCTTTCTCTCTCTCCCATTTTGAGATGGGTAAACAGCTGAGGGAACCTCATTGCCTGGAATGCTGCCAAGGACAGCTGTAGTCAGTCTGAGGTCCAGCAACAGCAGCACCAAGACTGGCTGTGACTGGCATGGTGACAGTAGATGAAGCAAAATTTGAAGCTAAGGGTGAATTTCCCAAAAATGGGATTCCAAATGGCACAGAAATGTCAGAAAAGATATGACATGTCTGTTGAATTTGGTCATCACCTGGAACTCCTCAGTGACTCACTGAGATGACTTTCACTTGAGCAGCATAGAAGAAAGGTTCTGAAGACTGAGATGCCAAGCAAATGGTCAAGAAATTGAGACACAAAGTGCTCTTTCCTGTGTATGTTTATTTAGCAATAAACATCCAGGCATACCTCTGAAAGCCAGTGGCTCCTGCACCGGGTAGACACGATCTTCTTTAGCTGACTGCTGCACTGTATTCAGATACCCACCTCCCCATCCTTCTAAGAGAGAAACAGAAACAGACTGTCAAAGGAACTTTTCCTTGGTACACCCAGCCACCAGGGACTTCAGTTGTTTTTTGCTGGGTCAGATTCAGGCTGTTCAATTGCTCCTCTATCTCTTGGGCGCCAAAGAGCAAATTGTCCTTTCTTGTCAGCCTTTAAAGTCAGGGACATACTTCAGAATACCACCAGCCAGTGCTCACGGTGATCCTATTGTTCAGAGGCTATAGAAATCATTTCAGCATATTTTATTTTAGCTTATACTGTCCCTTATGGTAATGAATTTGTAAGCCTATTATTTGGAGTTTAAAATATTAATCCTATAAGATTCTGGGCCTGTGAAACCTTTATCCTTGTCCGACACTTTTGTTTATAGGAACCTTTCCTTCCCTTTTTATTATTATTATTTTTTTAAAAGTCCCCTTTTTTATAGTAGGGGACTGAAGTCAAACCCAAGTATCCAAGTAGCTTTTCTGGTGCTTATGTCTTTTGTCAAGGGTAGTATGATGGCCTGATGCATTCAAAACATGCTGTGCAGGGACCTACAGGTTTATTTTGTATGTGAAAGCTGAACACACAATTATTTTATAAATATAACTTTTTTCTTAAAAGCACAGGAAGGATTGCAAGCGTATGTTGCCACATTCTGCTTTGTTTACCCCTTTGTTTCTTTCTCTGCCTTTTAAAAATTTTAATGTCATTTGGTTGTACATTCCAAAAGCCCTGGATGTTCAGACTTCAGCATGTTCATTAAGGTGTTAATTTTGTGCTCTACTCCTCCTCTCCCATTTTTGTTTGCTTAATGTAGTACTTGAAGACCCCATCCTTTAAAAAAAAGTGTATGTGTACGGGTGTCAGCAGAATTGAGAAGAGAGTGCCAAGTCACCTGGGGCTGCCCAGCATAGGTGCTGGGAACTGAAATCAGGTCCTCTGCAAAGCACGGTGCACACTCAAAACTACTGAGCCATCTCTTCAGCTCAAGATTATTCTTTTGCACATATTTCTTTATATCTGTAAAAGTATCAGGATAACCTCTGCCCTGTCACACAATCAGCACACTGCCCTGACTATAGTCTCCAGATTTTGTTCAAGGTTTTGTAGTCTGTACATTGTTTGGAATTGTTAAAAGAATTGACAATTGAGAGAACGTGGTGGTGGTGTGTTAGATTTAAAAAGCCAGACAGTCCTGGTGGAGGCAGCAAGAACCTGTACTATTGTGATTACAGACTTACAGTTTTGAGTATTTTTAAAATAAGCTAATTTTGTAATTGATCTCTTCTAAATTTCAGTGAATATAGTAGAACTAAAATGTGTAATCTTTGGAACAGAATCTTGTCAGAATCCACATAAAAATCTTAAATTTATGAGATAATTAGCAAAAGTCTTAAATTTATCAAATACTCACATAATTTGAGGCTTTCTAGAGGGATGATGAAGTTTATGTTCAGAATTCAGTGGATATTTTTTTCCTCTGAGATCACTAGTAAAGGACAGAATGAGATGAACCCTCCTGCTCAGTTCATCACTGAAGCTTTTGTATTTGGGTTTTAAATGTGAGGACTTAAAAGAAGCATTTGTATGGAGTAAACATTCTCCTGAGCTTCTGTGTTCTTGGAGCTCTGTAGTAACTGTTACTGTTTGCAGTAATGACGAAGTGCCGTTGCGGGTGTATGAGAAAGATTCTTTTTCACTACAGCTGAAACACCGTCGAGGACGCAGGAAAAGCACTTCTCGTTAACCTGAGCACCAGCAGTCAGATGTGCACACCTTGAGATTTATGATGGCACCTTTTCAGAGTCTCCAGGGTTTTTAGAGGAGAAAAAAATAGGCATGTATCTGACCTCCCTTCTCTGCTAGTCCTGTGCCCTCATTACATTGCCTCTGGCTTCCAGCACCATTCTGTGCGTTGCTGTCCTTGAAAACCTTCCTGCTAGTCACTGAGCAGCTGTTTGCTCCACACCTTTCACTAGACCCACTCTTATCTTTAAATGTCCATCAGTGGAGGACAACTTAACTTTCATTTATTTTTTATTATCAGATATTCATAGCCATAATCTCTTAAATCTGTATTAACTGTAATAAGTTGTGGTAAGTGCTTCTAGAGAAATATAACTAATATCACCAATACAACCTTATAATATGCCAGCACATGGCGCCTATCCCCTTCACTCTCCCCCCTCCTTCTGCCGTATGTGCTCGAGACACATACACACACACACACACTCACGCACACACGCGTGCGCACAGTAAAGCACAGGCCAATCTGCCTGTTCTCCAGCAAGCCTGCTTCTGGAGTTGGGAGCTGTCAGCCTGCGGGGGGGGGGGGGGGGAGGAAGAGGTGGGGCTCTACTCTGATTAATTACCTTAGGCATTCAGGGGTGGGGCTTCCTTCAGCCATCTGCCTGAGATATGGGAGGGAGCTGGAGAAAGAAGGAGGGGGAGAGACTGCCAGAGAGGAAGAGAAAAGAAAGGAAGAAACACTAGAAAGAGAAAGGCAGGAAAACGAATAAAGGGAAGCCAGTCACCCGCCCTTCGCCAGCTAGCTGGGGACGGGGTGGCAGAGAGCCACGGAGGTGTGCCCCAATACGGCGGCTTCCAGCTAGTTTTTTTTCTGCTTCTTCTGGTTTATGGAGAAAAAGAAAATGGTAACTCAGGTAAGACTTGTGCGTCCTCCACACATTTCTGTCTCGGGGATCTGCAGGAAGGTCTTGGGGTGGAGTGTAGCCAGCCAAGTTTTAATGAGGATCGTCTTCTTTAAAAGGCAGATTTATTGTTATCAGCTGAAGTATTGGTCCTCCGAACATGTGTACTATATCGGTGCCCTTTCCTCCCCTCCCTGGGCTCCATAGCCGATCCCAGTTTCCTGTAGCGTGCAGCTGTAGCTCAGGAAGGAGCCTGTGGGGATTTGTCTACCTCTTTGTCTTGGTTCTGAGAAGAGGGAGGGAGAGAGACTGCAGAGGTAGGAAGAGATTCTTGTAGACTGCCAGAAAGGGGAGAGGGAGTGACTTCCTTTTAAGAATTGCAGAAAATTTGTGTTACTGGGAAAGCTGATTCACCGGGGTTTCTCAGGCTTGGCTGTGGAATTGCAGTTTGCTGCCTTCTTTCTAAACCGATGATCAAAAATGAAGGCTAGGAAAGAATGTTTCATTTCTGTGGCTTTGTCGTTGGTAAATGATGTTTTCCATAGGAACCCACGGAGCATCTTGGTGTAGCAGAGGCAGCTACTGCTTTCCCTGACCGGATAAATGTGTATATAAGTGACAATTGCTGCTTTAAACAACGTTTGAAGGAGATGGAGTAGGAAATGGAAGATCTCCATCTCTGTCTCTTCTCCCCACCCCCTTCTCTCTGCCTCTCTGCTTGTGTCAAGCAGTGTCTACTCTGCATTTTAGCAAGTCATTCCCGACAAATGGAAAGGTGGCTGCTGTTCCGTTCCTGGCAGGGATGTTTTTCTGGTTGTCACCTACAGTATGCTCCTTTCCCCCCTTTTCCTTATGTGTGGCTTGGGAGAAAGTGCTGAGGCTGTGCCATGTCAGAGGACATCATTTTTATGATGGGACTTTCAGACCCTTTAGTCTTAGACTTGGGATCAGTTCACCCCAGGCTTCCCTCACTGGACAGGGCTTTCCTTTTAAGGACGTTGCCCCTTTTTTGTATTCTCTCCCCTCTTTTTTCCTCTCAGAGTCACCACCGGAGGGCGAGAGGCAGCAAGCTATCCGATAGGCATCGCCTTCGGTGCTGGAGCCCTGTTTAGTTAAATGTTATATAATGCCCTGCAGTGCCATTATGAAGGAGGGAAACCTGTAGGGAGGAATCCATCCTGACCCAGAGAATAGGGAAATTTCAAAAGATAAATCCTTCCAAGAAGGATTTTCTCCAAATCTAAGTTGGGGAATTGTCAAGAAATTCCTCCTTTGGAAAGGGGAGAAAACTCTTTTATTTTTTAATACTTCTTAAAATCTAATTAATGCTTTTGAAATATCACTTTATTTTGTCAAAATCTCAATGTCTTGATTCTCTCCGAAGCCCGTGTGAGCTGTTACTTACTTCACCTGAGTGCATACCAAGTCTCCACCAGGAGCTGTGTTAGAGAACAGCCACTCTCAGCTCTGTGGAAGGCTTTTAATGCTGCAGCTCTCACACACATTGTAAAATCAGTGAAGTAGTCATCTAAACAGGAACTGTTAGGATCAGACTTCTGTGGCCTCATGGAGAATTACCTCTTGGCAATTTTAGAAACATTGAAATGTGTGTGACAGTTAGATGTGCACGCTTGTTTGTGTTGTGTTCCTAATCATCAGATATATGGAAAGTATAATTTTAGGAACAAGGTCGAACAAATATATAGAACCTGGAAAGGAACTTTTTTGTGATTAGGAGTCCAACAGATGTACTAAGCGCTGAAGGAAAGAAAACTCGTTTTCTCATGTTGAATTCATACAGTAGGATCTGTGAAATTCAGAATTGTGTGACGTTTATTTCAGTGTCTTCCCCATCTACCTGAAAGTAATGGAGATGGTTGTTTGCAATCTAAAAACAAAATCAAAGGAAATAGTAAGTGGGGCCAAATCTTTGGTCTATCTTGTGGTTTGTTTTTTGTTTGTTTGTTTTGATTTGTTGTATAGATTTGGATTTTTGAGCCAGACAGCAAATCCAAACATTTGATAATGCCCTGTCACCTAAGTGTTCTCACTGTCACTGTCTGTGTTGGTCAGAGGTCACTGTCAGAATTAAAATGGCTATTGCCATACTGAGTATCATAACTAGGCTGTGGAGAGGTGGTAAGATGTTTGGTCACTTCACACCTTGGTTTGCCTTAGACTCTCCTCCCTGTCCCTCATCCCCATCACTGGGTGGAAGAAAGCATTTTCATCATTTGTTAGTAATTTCTTTGTGTACAGTCTGCTTTGTGATTACTATATATACACTATATACTATAGCTTTATATGACCTTTTTATTTTACTAGCTAACAACTTTATTACTGACAATAAATAGAACTTGACTTTTTAGTAAAAATGGTATTTTAGTGGCAAAGTTTTCATGCAGTAGTAACCAGACATGCTCATGTGACACTTAAGTACACTTTTACCTCTTGTTCATGTTCATGTCACAGAAATTTCTGACTGAAGTCTCTTTAACTTGATTGACATGCTAAAAATCGTGCTTGTCCTATCTATAGAAAAGCAGGTGGAATATCATTCCCATAATATGTGTAAACTAGAAAAGCAAGGTTGAAAATGATTTTTCCCTAATTCGTTTTTTAAAAAAACATTTAGCAAGACACAATTTCTGTTCATTGTTGAGGGGGCCAGTTTATCAGGCAAAGGGGAAAAGCTTACAGTACAACCTGAAAGCAGATGTTTTACTCCACAACGATGTGAGACTGCCAACTTCTATGGAACACAAGGGCCCTCCCTTTCTTGGACAACTCAGTGCTTTGCTGGCATTTTCTTCAAAATCTGTTTTCCATCAGAACCAGGAGGAGAGAAGGTGTTAGGAATAGGGGAGGTTAGGAAGGAGGTTACTATTCCTTTAAATAGTGCTCTGAACCCAAGTGGCAGCAGGCTGCTCTAGAGTGTATTCTTTGTAATGAATCACCAGCTCCATTGTCTGCTATCTCCCCCTTTGTAGCTGGAAGGCCTGAGTCTTTCACCTGAGCTGTACCCTCTGCATTCAGGGTGGTTGGGAGGAGGAGTGGGAGGGGGTATTTTATGCTCTAATTAAAGGCAGATAAGACATCAGGTATTTTTGGTTTGTTTCAGTTTCCCTTCCCCTTTGGGTTTGCTGTTGTTGGGAATCTGGTCTGTGAATTTACTAAGCACATCCCATTTCTGTGAATCTGGGAGTCCTGCCCTTCATCGAGTCTCCATTTTGTGGCCTTCATCTGAAGTGATTCCATTCTCTTGCCTGCCAGTTGCACTCCTCTCCACACAGCCTCAGCCCCTCCTCCCGCAGAGTGGAGCCCACAGTGTTTGTTTTGGCACACTTTCCACTTTCTATGGGCTGCACAGGATTCTGGGGAAAGTTTGGGGATAGGCGGGAATGTGGATTGGAGACTAAATTTCTGCTCCTTTACAGTGAACCAGAAAGAGAAAACGCTATACTTTTTACATTGATTTTGTTCTTTCTGAATTCCTCTACACTGATCATAACTTCAGTTTTAACCATTTCCTCACTAAGACTAAGACTGACTATTAAAAACTATCACTGTTCTAAAAATTATTTATCTTTCCTGGAAGGTTCCCAGAATTCCATCAATGGGGCTGTTACAAATCTCGGCATCCATGAGGCTATAAGTGTGTTCGCCTCCATCCCATACCCCCTCTTTTTTTTGTCCCTTCCCACTTTAATTTTTCCTTTTACTGCTCAGTCTGGTAGTTGAGACTGAGAAAGCTTGGTGTTTGACCGCTTCCTGTTGAAGCCTGCATTTCTAGCAGCGGCTCATGCTGGAAGGTAATGACAGCCCTCTCCATGGTTGTGTTCTCCCTGAAGAAACTGCAAAGTCACATCGTACAGATGGCTATCGGGAACCTCTTTCTGACCTGTGGTTTGTGAACTGCTCAGCTTTTAACCACTCATGATGTAATGCCTGTCTTTACGTTGTCTCATGGAAAACCTATTTGTGATGTTCATGCTGTCATTCAAGTTCAGCCACATCTCAGTCTCCTTCCACTGACCCCAGTCTCAGGGATCTGCTGTACATATTTGATTTTAGAGCCACAAGACCTCACTCAGTGTCCCCTGACATTCTAAAACCACTGTCAGTTCTTTCCTTGCATGTTTTGACCACATAGGTTGTACATGAGCTCTGCCAGTCCCAGTCATGGGGCTTCCTACCAGAAAACTCTTTGCAGTTTGGACTGCAGCGCCTTTGTTCTTGAGCTCAGATGCTCGGCCTCTTGTGAGCAGTCAGAATGCTACAGCCTTCCACTGTGGGGCATCGTTTCCATTTCCTTCCAGATTCTGAAGTGTTCCTCTGTTACTTTTGGAATGATTAAATTCAGGAAACCTTGGAGTCATTTAATTCCTTAGAGGACACTGTCCAGGGTTTATCACCTAAAATCATAGTCTGATTTTGTCAGTTCTGAATTTAAACCTTTTAGAATCCCAAGTAAAATCCCATGTCCATTTCAGTTCCCCAAGGCCCTGCACAATCAAGAACCTGTTTGTCCAGCCTAATCTCTGTCACCCAGATTCCTCTCTGGTGGTACTGGACCCTCTCTGTTTCCTTGGTCTTAGTGCCTGTCATTGTCTGTTGTCTATCTCTCCTCATCCCCCAAACTCCACGACGGCAGGAGTCTCATAAGTCTTCCTTCCTGTTGTCTAGAACAGTCATAATAGTAGCTAATCATTATGCAACTATGTGATGTCATTTTCAAATACCATTCTCAGCACTTTACCTGAATGAACTCACTGAATCTGGCAACATTGGAATTTGAGTAAACCCAAAGAGTTTATGTCCAACATTCTTGTTAAGTACCACCAGTAATGACTGTCGTTAAAAGAACTGCATTTTACATACCTACTTTGTACTGATGTATGCATACCGCATTGGCAAATGTGAATTATGATTGCTTGCCAGTCGCCTTTTGAGTAGTTGTCATACACAAACAGCATACCCTGCTGAGGTAGTTCAGTGTATGTCTGTCTCCCCCATCGCCCTTATTGCATAAAACTTTGAGATTCTAGAGGTCATACAACCTAGTAAGTCTTGAGTACAGAGAGATTTCCAACCTGAGTCCAGATTCCTGTGCTGTTTGATTATGTTGCTAGTCTTGTGGTACTTTCAACTCCATGTTGGTTGCTGGAAAGTAGACACAGTTTCCTTAAGGTGAACTGGGTCGGTTTCTGCTTTTGTCTTCTCACACCTCCCTCCTACTTCTTTTCTCTAGAGTCGCCCGAGTGTTTTTATCACTTTTACACGCACACAAATGGAAGATACTAGATACTACTCATTGTTCCATTCAATCTTCTGTTGTCTTGGCCCGTTTTACCTAATTCTTTAAGTTAGTCTTCATAGAAAAGAAAATAACAGTTTCCAGAATCTTTACTGTCCTAGACTAATTGTATTAATTTGTATAAATATCAGTTTATTGTATTTAATGTATTATATACTCATATGTAATATACTTTAGGATATTAATATACTCAGTATTATTAAGTATGTCTTTATCAAAAGTTTGCTATAATATCTTTTCCCCATTAAAGTATTATTTTTTCTGTTCCAATTTATAATATGCCACCATCTTACTGGCAAGAACCTGCTTGTCATTTAGCCTCTGAATTTAGCCTCTGAGACTTGCCTCAACTCCTCCTGAATGGGAAATCAAAATTATTGATTTTGTGTGTGTGTGTGTGTGTGTGTGTGTGTGTGTGTGTGTGTGTGTGTGTAGACCTGTGTATGAGCATTCTCATTCATACACATGGGTGGAAGTCAGAGAACAGCTTGATGAGTTGGTTGTCTTCTTCCACCATGCCATCTCAGGAATTGAACTCAGGAGGTTGTCAAGCTTGGTGGCAAACACCTTTACCAAAAAAACATCTCACCTACACAAGATTCTCATTTGAACTTACTTTTAGAAATAATATTTTGAAAATGGTAGTTGAATTAGCAGTAAAAATTTTCATATTATTCCCATCATACCCTTTAAATTTTCCTTTTAAAGGGGCTGTCCATCTCAGATGTCAGAATAACATTCCCTATTTAACCAATTCAGAAATTAGCAGATAGTTATTAATAAGGATATGGTTTTTTAAAAGTATAGCTTGAGCTAGGTGTAGTCATATATATTTGTAATACAGTATATGGGAGTCTGAGACAGGATTGGGACTTCAAGGCCAGACCAGGCTGTGTAGTAAGACTGTCTTCAATTAATTAATTACTTAAAAGTGTGTGAGACTTACAGTCATAAAAAGAGGTATTAATTTCATTTAAAATTACAGGGAAAGATTTTGACATCAAATTTTGACTGATATTTTCTTTTTGGTTAAAAGAATCTTTATAGAAGACATGGTAATAGAAAGCAGTAATTATTTGTAAAATTGTTCATGAGTGACTTATATCCATGAGTATGTTTTGTGTTTTGTTTTTGTTTTTTATTTTAACCTAGTGATGATTATGAGATTACTTACAAAACTCTGTGTGGTGTGTGTGTGTGTGTGTGTGTGTGTGTGTGTGTGTGTGTGTGTGTAGATCAGAGACAACTTGCTGGAGTCTGTCCTTCCCACATGGGAGTTCTAGAGTTCTAAGGGCCAAACTCAGGTCAATAGGCTTGGTGACAGACATCCTTACCTGCTAAGCCACCTTGCTGACTTTTCTTGCAAGGCATTTTAAAGAGACAATTTGAGACTTAAGCAAAGGGGATTAAATTTTGAAAGACTCTTAACTTGATCCACAAACCTTTTCTGGAATGTTTGGTAATAACTATTTTTTGCTCTGCAGGCCTCTGTCTGTGTTTCCTCTATTCAACTCTGTTGCTGTAGCACTGAGGAAGCCATAGACTTAATACTTTACTTAAATACTTAAATGAATGAATGTCTATGTTCTATAATACTTTATAGACAATAAAATTTGAATTTCATGTCATTTTCATGTTGCAAAGTGTTATTCCTTTAGGCTGTTTTTCAACTATCTATAAAGATAAAGGCTAACTTGGTGTCTTCATTACTTTTCTGTTGCTGTGCTAAAGCACCATGACCAAGGCAACTTAGAAAAGAAAAAGAAAGCCTTTATTCTGGGCTCGTGGTTTCAAAGTGTTGTCAAAGAGCTTGACAGGATGCGGGCAGATAGACATGGTGCTGGAACAGTGGCTGAGGGTTCACATCTTTTTTTTTTTCCCAAGACAGGGTTTCTCTGTGTAACAGCCATAGCTGCCCTGGAACTTGCTCTGTAGACCAGGCTAACCTGGAACTCACAGAGATCCCCAAGTGCTGGGATTAAAGGTATATGCCACCATCACCCAGCCCAGAAGACTCATATCTTGAGAGACAAGCATGAGGCATAGAAAGCTGAAACCTCACTCTCAGTGACACACCTCCTCCGACAAAGCCACACCTGCAAACCCTTCTTAAACAGTTCCGCTAACCGGGAACCAAGTATGCAAGTATATGAACCTATGGTGCCATTCTCATCCAAAGCACCACACTTGGTTTGCTGGTTATATAAAACTAAGTGGATAGGAAGGCTTTGAACCACAGCCATAGCTTGCTGATCCCAAGGATACTGGTCCTTGCTATGTTTTTAGCATGGGTCAGGTGTTCTATGTAGGTTGATCATAGTGACACAGTTCCTGAGCAGTTTGGCTGGCTACTTTGAATCTCTTTTTTAAAAAGCCCTTTAGTTCGGTCCCATGGAGGCTCCACAGCTGTCAGTCCAGAGTTCATGATTTTTCACAAGCTTGGTTCAGCTGTGTCTCTGTAGATTTCTCTATCATGATCTTGGCCTCTCTTGCTTATATATTCCCTCCTCCCTCTCTTCCACTGGATTCCCGGAGTTCGGCCTGGTGCTTTGTTGTGGATCTCTGCATTTGGTTCCATCAGTTGTTGGGTGAAGGTTCTATGATGATAGTTGGAGTATTTACCAATCTGATTACAGGGGAAGACCAGTTCAGGCACCCTCTCTACTATCTATATTTGGGAGATAGTGGTGAAGCTTTGATTATCTGAGGGGCCCCTGACAGTAGGACCAGTATCTGTCCTTGGTGCATGACCTAGCTTGTTGGAGCCCATTCCCTGTGGTGAGCTGTCATGGAGGGGCTTGGTCCTGCCCCAACTAATGTGCCAGACTTTGTTGACTCCCCATTGGAATCCTTACTCTTGGGAGGAGTAGATGGGAGGAAAAGGGGGATAGGAGATGTTGGAGGGAGAACTGTGGTTGGAATATAAAATGAAATTTAAAAAAATTAAATAAAAAAAGCCTTTAAAGTCTCACCAACAAATGTGAGCTGAACAAGATTGATACCAGTGGACATGACCAAGTGGACAGAGAGAAACCCCCGAGGCATCAGCGCTGCACAAAGAACTATGTTGATTGAGGAAACCTGGGAGCAGAAGAGCACACCAGTTGGTTGTCCAGTGCCACTGGTCAGTCCTGAAAACATACAAACAAGTGATGTACAAAGCAGGTTATATTTAGGAATGTATAGGTGTATATTTATGCATACAATAACGATTAGTGAGAAAAGAGGCCATGAATCTAAAGGGTTGTGGGAAGGGGTATATGGAAGAGTTAGGAGGGAGAAATGTCATTATATTGTGGTCTCTTTCTTTAAATTAATTTTTTGTAATCATAATCTTTAAGAAAAAAGAAACTCTTTACCTTTACCACCCCATATGAATAATGCTCCCCTGGTTTAGAAAGCTTGCATAACAGAGGTGTACATCTCTGTGCTCCCGTGGCCCTGTGTAGCTCATTCAGTAAGCCATCCTTACAACATACTTCTGTAGCTAGAGTACATTCTTTCAGGATTGGGGATAAGTCACCAGTGTTCATCACCAGATCTGATTCAGTTACGTGTTCAGTGTATGTTTGTTTGGTTGGTTTGGTTTTGGTTTTTTGTTTGCTTGCTTGCTTGCTTGTTTGCTTGCTTTGGATTTTTGAGACAGAGTTTCTCTGTAGCTTTGGAGCCTGTCCTAGAATGAGCTCCTGTAGGCCAGGCTTGACCTCAAACTCACAAAGATCCGCCTGCCTCTGCCTCCTAAGTGCTGGGATTAAAGGTGTGCGCCACCACCACCCGGCTTCCTGTTCTTGATGCTTTATTTAGCTAGAAGTTGCTTTATGGGGACTCAAAACTTGGAGATGTTTTAGTAGAAGGTTGAGTATATCCAAGGATAGCCTGATTCAATGGCATAGGCCATTCGGCTTCCAAAAAGTCAGCAGGGAAGGAAGAAGAGTATGACAAAGAAGGAAGGGAAAGGCATAAAAGAAGCTTGAGATGGCACCAGGGTGAGGATATAAATGTAGCATGCTGCACATCTATCTCCCTTCCCTCTCCCACCATTCAAGATGGCTTGGAGTTAAGAGTCTATTTAGTATTTGTTTTAAAGCTGCCAACTTAAATATGTTTCAGATCATTCCATGTTATTTTCGGGGCTCACTCTGTGTGTGTGTGTGTGTGTGTGTGTGTGTGTGTGTGTGTGTGTGCGTGCGTGCGTGCTCATGTTTACTTTTGCAGTTCTTAACTACAATATCATCGTGTTCACTGATCTTTCTGTTGTGCAGAGTTTAGTTGTCATTGGTCCAGCCCAGTTTCCATATCCAGAATTTTGATATGGATCTTGTTTGTGCCTCTCATCTCACCTTAAGGTGCTTATATTTTCTCTTCACATCGCAAACATAGGGGATGCAGATGCCTTAGTGCCTTTTACTGCTAACCCCAGATGTATGTTGGTTCTGGATCCATTCTCAGCGTGATAGGTTTGTGTTTTCTTGATTCTTTGCAAGCTTGTGAACTTTTTAAAAATTGAATTCCAGACATAATGAATTTACCTCATTGGTGTTGGTGTTTTTAGTCTTATAAATAATGAAGCTTTGTGTTTGAGCTTCACACAGCTAAGTTTCTTAGCAGTAACATGGTCCTTTTGGTCTTGCTTTAAAGTGTTATGACCAGAGCTATGTTTAGTCTCTGGCATATTGTCCCTGCTACAGAATGAAACTGGAATTCCTAACTGATGTCCTAAAAGCATTGGGCTTTCTGTTCTGCCTAAGAGCAGGTACTGTCCCTGACACCATGGGAATTCCTAGCCCTGTTTTATGTACTTCTTTCAGGTGGTTCTTTCCTTTAGCCTCTTCTTCCACTCATGAAGGTGACAGCCAATGGTTGGGAGCATGTGGTCTTTTGAGTCTCTGAACAGCTTTAGCTTCCCCAAGACTCCCATGGTGCCCTGGCTCTCCCCAAACCTCCTGTCTTGTGCTTACTTCCTGGAGACCACCAGCTCCATCCCAGTTCTCCAGGCAGCCAGCCAGGCAGCCGTAAAGCCCACCATCTTGCTGTCCTATCTGAGGACTCACTGCCCTTCTTTATCTACTGTACAGTCCTTTGAGTGTTGTTGTTTTATACATTTGACTCTGTTTTGGATTTGAGGTAACAAGACTAGAAACAGAAGAGAGATTATTTTTTAAATGATCGTTTAATGTATTATTAGCTGGCGCTAGAAAATCAGTTGAACAGTAATTTCAAGGAGCATCAAGAAAGAATTCCTAAGATGCCCACGCAGCAGTAATCCAAAGGAACACTGATTAATTTTTGTAACTGTGTTTTATGTCTATAGTAAAGAAGAGTGGGACCCCCCTTCCCTTATGTTTCTATTAATGTCCGTGTTTATGGGGAAAAAACAGAATTTTTAAGATTCTAACTCAGCAACTCACTTGTATTTTGGACTGTTCTTTTTTCTTCCTTTAGAGACTATTGTCTCTACTGCCTGTTTTTTATTTTTATTTTTTTAAGCCAGAAGCAAAGAGTTTTGTACACCTCATATCAGTGCTTGTACATTGATAAGTAGTGATCCCCTTTTCCATTTTACAGGTGAAAAATGTGAAGCAGCAGGAATCGAATGACTCATCCACAGAGTCTGGGTTTTAACCTAGATTTATCATTCAGTGCCTTGATGCCCTCCTTCTCCCACCATGGGCTACATTATGCCAAACATAGGATAAAGAATATATAGACTTTGGCCTGGGCTTGTCTTAGTCCATAGAGTGCCCCCTTAATGTACATGAAGCCCTTACTTTGATTCCAGCACACATAACAACTGGTTGTAGTCTCAGCATTTGGGAAATGGAGGCAGGAGAATCGGGAACTCAGTGTCATCCTTGGTAGATATGGAGAGTTGGAGGCTACCCTAGGTTTATGTGGAACCCTTTCTCAAAACAGTAATCTAGGCTTTGATAGTTCTTTAACTTAACAGGAGTTCTTCCCTTATTAAATTTTTGTAAGCCATTTTATCCAATACTTTGAGAAATGTGTTACTTTTCTGAGAACCTTAAGTTCTTCTAGAGTAAGTGGAAGTATAACTGTTTGTTTACTTCCACTGTAGAAGTGGAAAGTTTAACTGTTTGTTGGCATTTTGTATCAGCACCATGGTTGAGGGTCTGAGAGTGTAGTAATTCTTGTGGAGAGCGTTGTGCAAGGTGCTAGAGACTTGGAACGCTCAACCATCTAAGTGTCCCCTAAAGAGCTGGGTCCACCCCTGTGAGATATTTCCATAAATCCATGTATGCTATCAAACCCTGATAATTTAAACCAGTGTAAATGCTGTGAACAGTTGCTATCCTTGAGTCTTCCAAGAATAAAGACGGGAAAGGTCTGCATCTTTAATACTGACTCATCCTTTTCTACATATTGGGAATAAATGTATTTGCAGATATGGAGGGTCAGCTTTATTGGCTGTCTGCAATAGCTTGTAGCTCTTTGAGCTTGGGAACAAATAAACTGTTAATAACATTTTGCTGACTCTGTTATAAAAAAAACTTTTCTTTGGTAATATTATTAGACACATTTCTTCTTTTTCTAGAAACTTGATTTTTTCCCCCTGAGTAAGGTCCCTGTATCACAGAACTACAAACTACTAAATCCCAAGTGTTGTTCATTTAGAAATGAGAGTACACTCCAAAGAGGCTATGAGTTGCTCAGGCACGTTAAAGGCAGGATTGAAGCCAGAACTCATGTTCCTTTGTCTGTGTCCTGCTGCCTAACAGATGGGCTGACCTGAACTGCCAAGTGTCAGGTGCTTATAGTGCCTCCTTCAGGAAAGAAGGGATGAGAAACTTGGGCCGTCGACTGTCCCATCCCCCAGCCTCATCCCCCCTCCCCACTTAGATTAAATAAATGTCCCCTCATTTATTTTATATGTGACTGTTTTGTCTTGTATGTCTGAGCACTACATGTGCCATGCCTGATGCCCAAGGAGGTCAGTGAAGGCCTAAAGTCCCCAAAAACTGAAGTTACAGATAAGCCACCATGAGTGCTGGGAACTGAACCCTAGTCCCAGTCCTCTGGAAAAGAGTTCAGTGCCCTGCTGAGCCATCACTCTTCCAGCCCTGCTAAAAATAACTTGGATGCAGCTTTTCCTGCGGTGGAGTTCAAGCCCAGGGCCTTGCACATGCTAGACCAGTATTCCACCCTGCATCTCCAACCTGAATTTTTATTTTCAGTAATAACTGTGTAAATTTGATACGGATGATCAGATTTAGGTAAAGAGAAGAAATAGATAGCTGATACACCACCACCTTTTAAAATTGAGCATTGACTTGTTTTTCACAGGAAATGTAGAGAAAAATCTGGATGTGTTGTACATTTTATTTTTTTTTTATTTTTTTTGATTTAATAAAGTTTTATTTTTCCAAATGTACAGCTGATTGAACCTGTTCATGCATCTTCACCAGCAGCTGGGGCATCTCCACCCTTTGTGTTTCTGGTGTAAATTACTTGGGCTCTGTGCTTTGAAACCAGCTTGATAAGCCCTTTACTAAGGAGCTCCTAAAGGGCTGCCCCGGCCAAGGAACCACGAATCTTCAGTCTCTCAGAGACCACGGCTGGAGTAATAAGTTTATAGTTGGGAACTTCCTTACAGAGTTTGTCGTATGTAGCCTTGTCAAACAGGACTAGATTGTTGAGCTTGTCCCGAACTTTGCCTTTGGACCACTTCTTCTTTTTGGCCTTGCCACCGGACTTATTTACTGGGTCTTTGTCTTTTTTGGCCGACTTTCCGGCATCTTTCTTCTTCTTATCATCCTTGGGTGGCATGATGAAGCTCGGAGAGTGGCGACGACCACTGCAGCCTCCCTAAGATGTCGGGAAAAAAGTGTGTTGTACATTTTAGATCCAATGGGATGCTCTGAGTGGCTGGTTTCAGCATGCCTCCTTTCTGGTCTGCATGTCTTTCTTTCCTTTAAGACAGGCTGTCCTGATCAGGGGAAGAGGCTTGCTGGTGGTTCCTTCTCTGATTTGTCTTGTGAGCAGGGATTAAACCTTGTAATCGCTGGTTTATGTTTCGTGGCTGTTCCTGAAGGATAAGAGTCCACGACATGCCTTACTGATCATTTGTTAGATCGGTGAGGCAGCAGCAGTCATTTTCCTCTTTGGACTGCGTTCTTGTCTAGGCCATTGTTGCATTCACTAAAGAGGAGGCCCTCTAGTCGGTAAATAGTTGACTTTTCTTGTGTTTCCTGAGTGGATAGATACTTGCAAATCTTTCGTGTGTCAGCTTTAGAATAACTGCTGCCACATTGTCTTGTATACTTTGATGACACAGTACAGTGTGCACTTGGCTCTGATGATCCTCTGAGTTGCTCTGTTTTTCACAGTCTCATTGCACCTAATTTTACCTTTAAAATACTGATTTGTTTTGAGGTGTGTGTACATTACGCTGAGTGTGCATGTTTGTCTGTGTGGTGGTCAGAGTACAGTTTCAGGGCTCACCTACCTTGTTTAAAGTAGGATCTCTCTCTTTGGGGAGAGGGGGGTGTTGAGACAGGGTTTTTCTGTAGCTTTGGAGCCTATCCTGAAACTCACTCTTGTAGACCAGGCTGGCCTCGAACTCACAGAGATCCACCTGCCTCTGCCTCCCAAGTGCTGGGATTAAAGGCGTGCGCCACCACCGCCCAGCTTAAATCAGGATCTCTTGATGTTTGTCCCTGGGCAGTGTATCCCAGGGCAGCAGGCTCATAGGCTTCCAGAGCTTTCCCCAGTCTCTTCCTCCCATCACACTTGGAGAAATGTTGGAATTACAGACATGCATCGCTGAGTCTGGGTTTTGCGTGGACTCCTGTAAACTGATCTGAACTTATTTGCACAGCAAGTGCTTTTCCCTCTGGCCATCACCCTAGCCAGTGTGCCTAATTTCTTGAAGCTTAAGTACAAGGACTGTCCCAGGAATCGTAGCAAACTATTCATTTTCCTTTGAAGCTCCAATTTGTTTTTAGTGACTTCTCAGTGTCCTTGATAGCCAACCTTTGTCACTTAAAAAGAAGTCTAGAACTGAGAGCTTGCTTAAAGTTGTGATTGTCTTACATAATGCAAGCCTTGACTTCTGGGTTAGGACTCTTTACATTGCCTCCCATCCCTTGTAAGATCCACTAGCAGTTTAGAAGTGTGTGTGTGTGTGTGTGTGTGTGTGTGTGTGTGTGTGTGTGTGTAAGTCAGCAGAAGAAAGTGGAGATGGCATAGCTGATCACAGGGGTTAAACAAAGTACTGGAAACAATGCAGATTAAAGAAACTGATAGGTTAAAAAGGAGGAGGGGCTAAAGCCTGGGGTGGACTTGCAAGACTGCTGTGGTAAAGGCAGTGAAGCTAGCACAACATGAAGATGGAAAGTAGCCGAAGGTTCTGTTTACATGGGTGGCTAGCTGCTTGGCACTGCTCAGGACTCTCCAAGCACTTCCCCCCTCCTACTGTGCCACCCCCTTTCTTCAGATTGAAAGTGGGATAACCAATGCTATAATGACTTCTCTCCAAGGAACCTGATCAACATGTTTTGAGAAATTTAATTATATTTCGTTTTGTTTGTGTTTGGGGTTTTGGGGGGGTTGTTGTTTGTGGGTTTGGTTTTGGTTTTGGCTTTTTGTTTTGAGACCAGGTCTTACTATTGTAGCCTTGACTGCCCTATGTAGACCAAGTTGGCATGGAACCCATAGAGATCTGCCTGCCCCTGCTTCCTGAATACTGGCATTAAAGGCACATTCTATCTCACCCAGGTTTATTTTTATGTATGTGGGTGTTTTGCCGGCATCTGTATGTATGAACCACTTGTTCAGTGGCCACAGAGACCCAAAAAGGGCATTGGATCTCTGAAACTAGAGTTATAGATGGTTGTGAACAGCCATGTGGGTGCTGTGACAAGCCTGGATCCTGTGAAAGAACAAAAGGTACTTTTTACTGCTAAACAATCCCTCTGACTCCTTAGTTTTAAAAATGTTTTATTATTGTTAACTGTGCATGTGTGTGCTTGTCACAGGGGTGTTGGGGCTGGGTGTATAGAGGTACCCACAGAGGCATCAGATCCCCTTAGAATTGGAATTGCAGTTCAGCACAGATGCTGGGAATGAAACTGAGACCCTCTACAAAAACAGTTTGCTCTCTAACTGCTGAGCCATCTCTCCAGCTCTAGAAGTTTAATTCATTGCTATGATACTTGGCGAATAGAGAGATGACATTCCACACTAACAGGAAGCCTGTGGTGTCCTTCTGTCCCTACCACATTCTGAGTTCACAACTGGAATTTTAATGCCAGAAAACAGCTGAGCAGAGGAAACCACATCATATAAACAGTCTTTCTACCTGGGAAATTGGAGCACGAAGATCATTGGCAATCCTAGAGGAACTTGAAGCATCCAAGAGCCAGAGGGAATGAAAAGAAACCCTGACTTGAGGGGAAACAGATAACCATGGAGCAGAAGGGAACTTTAGGAAACCATGTAGGTTTCAGAGATCTTGGATTCTAATAATAACAGTTACTAGTAACTGAATGTCAAAGGAGAGTTAAGAAATGCAAAGGGTTTGAGATTAACAACATACTTCAGAAAAGGACATGCAGAGAAAGGGCAGGAAAATGGACTTATCCTTCCCAAAGTGTAAAATAGAAGACAAAATGACTTCCTTAGTTCTTTAAGGCAAAACCTGCTAACACTGTTACCAAGAAAGTTCTCAGGGCGAGACAATAATGCTGCCCAAAACAGTATGTATTATTTATTGATAGATTTGGCTAAAAGTCTTCAGAGAGACTTAAGGGTGTCTCTCTACTCCTCAACCCTATCAGAGGCTGGCAGAGTACTGTTTGTGGCCCATTTCCCACTCATCTGTTTAAGTTTGCGAGGAGCAAACTCACTTGGTCCTTCCTTCCTTTCTCCAGGAGCCTCAGGAGTGGGGTGTCAGGCCCTATTATGTGTGCACTATGTTATGTTGACCTGTCTAAGTCTAGAAGCATCCCAAGCACCTGCAGCCCCCTGCCTAGGATCTCTGCCTCTTTAAGAGATGTTAAAAGAGGACCACTCCCCTTGAAGAGCTAGGGAGGAGTAGAGTTGCTCTTCCTCACAAGTCTCTGAACTGTTTGGTTTGCCGTCACCTGCATGGACACATTTAATAAAAATAAAGGGTTAAGGGTTTTTACTTTTTATTTACGTATGTGTGTCTTTGTCTATGTTCAGTACATGCCACATGTATGCAAGAGCCAGAAGAGGGCATCAGATCCTAGATACGCTGTTATAAACAGTTGTGAGCTATCCAGTGTGGTTGCTAACAACCAATCTTGGGTCCTCTAGCAAAGCAAGAGATGCTCTTAAACCACCAAGCCATCTGTCCAGCCCAAAAATAAAAGAGAAAAACGAATTGCCAGTTATGCCTTAGAGTTGGCTTCAAGGACCTTTCTGAGTTAGAAACCTTTCGTCAAAGCTCATTGTCTCCCTACTGTCCCGTTTCCCCATATTAGGTTTTGTTCTAGTCTTTATTCAGTATCACTTTGGCAGAAGCTTATCTACACTAAATTGTAACCTTTATATCTTTAAAAAAAATACCCATGGAATGGTTGAAAGGTTTCAAATAGTTTTGGAACCTAAGAAGAAGCATTGGAACTGGGCATTACCTGGTTAGGGAGTCCTGCTCTGTTGAAAGTCAGTGGGTCAGCAAACAAGGGATGTAGGATGCAGAACTAGGAAAGTTAAATATCAGGGTGGGGATAAGAAGAGAGGGATCTGATTGAGGTGAATAAAGAGCCCAGACAAGAGTAAATGCTTGAACCAATTTCAAACATTGTGTGTGAATTAGCTAGATAGGGAGAAGTGAGCAGAGTAAATTGGTTTAAAGAAACTGAAGGACAAGCCAGGATGAGACGTCTTTTCTGGATCTCCGACACTGTGAGCACCATCTCTCGAGTGGGTGTTTGGAATGGATCCACCTGCTCTTGCCTTGCTGAAAGAACCACACACAGCCTGGCCTTTCCACATCACGTCTCTGCTGGAACTCTTTCCTAGACCACAGAAGCCAGAATGCTGCTCCCTGCAGCTTGACCAGCTCCCTCCCAGCTGTCAGTCTGTCCCACTGCCACTTTCCTCACTTAATCACTTGTCACTGTACCTTGCCTCTCTGTTGCAGTTTGGTCACACACCTCCAAGTCTCTTGCTCTGGACCTCAGTACTGTGCTCCCTTTGTCTGTCATGCTCTTCTATCCAAACAGACATCTTGCTGCCTTGATTTCCAAAGATCCCTGACCAATGTCACTTTCCCTGGCCTCCTGCTGAAGGTAGAAGTCCCCCTGTCACCTGCCTCCCAGCAGTCCATCTGGTCATTGCTTTACTAGTTTGCCTTTATTTTTCTCTCCCTACTAGAAAGTTAGCTCCACAAGGACTTTGTGGCTAATCTGGTGGCTGCCCCCAGCAGAAATTGTGTCTGTCCCATGACAGAGGCACTGCAAGAATGAGCTGAGTGGGCAGTGTAGACCAGAGCACATCTCCTTTAATTTCAAAGAATCATTTTGGTAACTTCTTTTAAAATGAGTCAAGTTGAAGTTTAAATATTTTTTACATTTATTTTTAAATTGTGTGTGTGTGTGTGTTGTGTTGTGTGTACACTTGTAGAGTGCCGAGGGAGTCTGAAGAGGGCATATGATTGAACTGAAGTTACAAGCAGTTATGAGTTTCCCAGTGTAGGTGCTGGGAACTGGACACAGGTCCTCTGCAAGAGCAGTATGTACTCTTAACCACTCATCTCTTCCGACCTCTATTTTTGGTAGAGTCCCATGTAGCCCAGGTTGGCCTTGAATTCTGTGCATCCCCAGCCGTCTGACTTCATTCTCCCTTTGTGTGTGTGTGTGTGTGTGTGTGTGTGTGTGTACCTCTGGACTCTCACTGTACCCTTCCAATGATTATACCTACTTTAGTAGAGCTGATAACTTGTCTCTTCCTGAGCTGATGGGAAAGAGAAGTTGTGTTTTTCACAGATGGTACATCAGAGTAAGGGATCATTTCCGTATTCTGTGAAGAATCACAACTGTGCTCCCATTGGACACTCATGCAGGAGCTTAGAATGAGTAAGTCTGTAGTTCATTTCTGACCAACTTAGAGACTTGAACGCCCAAGCCATAATAGAATTGTGATTGTAGACACGATCTGGTTTTGTTCTGGGAAAGGAATAGGGAAGAATTTTCCCAGTTACTATATGTGTATCTTATGAATTTTTTTCCTCATCATGGAAGAAGTAGACTATAGTAGAGCACTACCCTTAAAACATGTTATTTTATAATTCTGAAGACACTCTGAGGCCTTGCTACAGTGTTTTATTCTGAACCAGAGTTGTTACTGTTCCTAATAATATTCCAGTTTTGACATATGAAGGTTGTAAACTTAATTATCCATGAAGAACATAGTAAATTAACTTAAATTGTTGTGGGAATTTTGGCTGAAAAAGAGAATCATCTGTAGATTGCATAAACCATCAATCACGTTGACAAGACTAGACTTATAATCCAAAGGAAGGAGTTGGAGGAGGGCAGCAGGTGATAGAACTGATGGTCTTCTGTTGCTGATGGAAGGCATGATTCATGGAAGGTTGGGGCTATGAGCGCTGCTTTAAGGGGAAGTGGAAGAGTCTTTTAGAGTCTGGAGACATTAAGACTATTACAGAGTTGTCACGTTTAATCTAATAGACTATTGGTTCAGGTATTTTTCTTCTAAAATATTTATTTTCCTGTTTAAATATTCAGTGATGTGTGAGATAGCAAAGCTCAGCCTCAGGGGAGAAGTTTGTATTGTCACTTCTCTCTCAGTAAGTTAAAGTGTGTGTGGGGGGGGGGATTGATTTAGAGGTAAGCTTGCAGTGTGTTCCAGCTTTTGTCGTTTATTTTTGTTCTAAGCATGGAAGTAAACATAGTACATTACCTGTTTGTTTTTTGTTGTAGCACTGTTCACAAGTGCTTGGGATTGCACTGGTGTGGTCAGCACTTCACATGGCAGCGACAGTTAGTTTAGTTTGGTTGTATAAGAGAAGGATCAACTGTTAGGCCTGCAGTTTAGTAAGTTTTCAGTTTTGGAAAAGCGATAATGTTTGTTCTCTTTGTAGGCTCCATTGAGAAGATGACCCTTTACTTGCAGAAAATGTGTGTTTACAGCAGCTGTTCCTTCTTCCTGACCAGCACCCTTCTAGAAGCACAGCCCTGGGGAGCTGCTGCTGCTGCTGGCTCCCCCTGTCACTCACTCCTCTAAAACAGTGCTACTGAATTACAGAACATGTTAGTCTCCCCTGCAGCCCACAACCTCATCCCGCCACTGCATCACTCCAAATGCTGCTTTACTGCAAAAGATAGCAATCTTTAGATTTTTTTTAAACATAGTTTCTTCTGAGTAGGGGGCTAGGGCCAAGAAAATATGGGCATACCTGCTGTCAGGAAAGAGGTGAACTGTGAATTTATGGAAGTGGAGAGCTGGGATGTGGCACTGGTTCTTAGCCTCTGGGGTCAGTATTCCAGCTAACTATTGAGACTGCCACAGGGAAAGATCCTCGATTGAAATAAATAACAATTCTGTTCATCTTCCATTGGCAATAAATTTTTCTGTTAGTAGGTTCCTTATTATATAATCAGTTCATTTGATTTTGTGAGTCTTTTAAGGATCCCGGTCATTTATTTACCAAGTTTCAGAAACATAAGTTAAAAAATAACTTTAGGATTTTTTTTATCCAGATGTAAAAATTTATAAAGTTTCATGGAGGCACCATGTTTAGATATGCCTCTAAAGCTCTGCAGGTTACCTAACATCTTCTGTCTTTGTGTAGAATACCCTGGAACTGAATTACAGACAGGTGTGAGCTGCCTTGCTGGGAGTTGTACTTGAGTCTTCTGGACGAGCAGCCAGCCAGTGCTCTTAACTGCTGAACCATTTCTTCAGCCTTACAAACTGCTTTTTAAATTGAGTTTAGATTTTATTATCCTCCCTCCCTCCCTCGCTCTCTCTCTCCCTTCCTCGAGACAGGGTTTCTCTGTGTAGCCTTGGGTTTCCTGGAACTTACTCTGTAGACTAGGCTAACCTCAAACTCAGAAAAATCTGCCTGCCTCTGCCTCCCAAGTGTTGGGATTAAAAGTGTGAGTCACCCTGGCCCAGCTTGTTTTCTTTTTTATGTATATGTGTGTATGGTGTGCATTTGTAGGTATGTATATGTTTATGTGTGTGGGGTGCACTTATCTGTGTGAATGCACATGTGTGAACATTCATGTGGATGGATGTCTGGAGTCTTCCTCATTTGCTTTCTACTGTATCTTTTGAGGCAGGGTCACAAACTCTGAGCTTGCAGATGGCCAGTCTGGCCAGTCCGCATGCTCTAGTGATTCTACTCTGCTTTCCACCCTGAGGTCATCAGCCAGCCACCAGGACAGCTAATCACTACTGGGTTCTGAGTTTCCAGACTTGGGCCCTCACATTTACAAGACAGGTATAATGATCATTGAGCCTTCTCCCAGGCCCTGCCTCTAGATTTTAAATCTATTGCTTTTTTCCCTATCTTTCTGTGGTGACAGTTATGTAGATGCTTTCTTCCATTTGTCACAGATGTGGCAAAATTCTCCACTTTGCCAACAGATCTAACTAGTACTCTTTACTCAGGTTCTTCCAACTGAGAGATTTCCATAACTCTTTTGATATGCATGTGTTTGCACATGTGGGGGGGTGTGCGTGTACGCATACATGCTTTTCTGTATATATGCATGCATGTGGAGCCTATAAGTTGATGTACAATATCTTCAGTTGCCGTCTACCTTAGTTTTGAGACAGCTCTGAGATTACAGGTGTATACTACAATACCTGGCTTCCACATGGGTGCTGGGGATCAAACCTGGGTCCTCATGCTTGCCCAACAAGCACCTTAACAACTGAGCCATCATCCCAGCCCTATTGATTAATTGGCTTTTATAAAGGCAGACCAAGTTTGAAATCTGAGCCTACCAAAACAATTCCCAGGGAATAAATATGACATTTGTAAAATACTTAAAAGGAAAAATATTTTATTCCTTTGATTAGTAGCATCCTAGTTAAACTAGGGTTTTTTGCTTTTGTTTTTCAAGACAGATTTTCTCTGTGTAGTCCTGGCTGTCCTAAACTCCCTCTGTAGACCAGGCTGACCTCCAACTCACAGAGATCCGCCTGCCTCTGCCTCCCAGGTGCTGGGATTAAAGCCGTGCACCAGAACCATAATTCTTAACATTTAAGAATGTTAAATGACTTCAGATTTCGGATAAAAAACGATTAACAACAATATATTTGCCAAAACAAATGCTACAAAACATACACTTTGTTGAATATATTTTCTGTGCTTTTGAGTTGGACTTCTTCTATACCTATTATTCTTAGGTTTGGTTTTTTCATGGTGTCCCATATTTCCTGGATATTTTGTGTTAAGCTTTTGTTAGATTGAATATTCTCTTTGACTGATGAGTCTATTTCCTCTATTGTATCTTCAGCACTTGAGATTCTCTTTTCCATCTCTTGTATTCTGATGTTTATGCTTGCATTTGTGGTTCCTGATCGTTTTCTCATGCGTTCTGTTTCTATAATTTCCTCTGCTTGTGTACAAAACATAAGCTTTATCCCGAAGTCTATTCTCTTAGCAAATAAACAGTTGCTTTATTTTTTAGCAGACAATTGAAAAAGTATTTGCTATCAATCACATCTCTCTAAGTAAAAGTATTCCTGACCTCATAGTGAAGGCTTGCACCCCTCTTCTGGAAGACATAGTCCCACTGTGGCTGTATCTCTGCAGTGCTTAGACTACGACTGACTGAACCCTAGAAACATTACCTTTCTCCCCATATCCTACCACTTGGTGTGTTTATTCAGTTGACTGAGCCCACCCTGTCAGGAGTGGCCCTATGGGTGATTCATATTGTGTACTTGTGTACCTATTCTCACTACCATCAGGGACGGGGTAGAGAATGGAGGTTAGAGTTCAAGAAGAGCAACATCATTGCCAGAGGCAAGTCCCTTAGCCACTAATCTGAACTTAGAAACTTATGTCTTTAAACCCTCGTGTGTTTCTTAGTAGACCCTTTCTGAAGATTTCTGAAAGACAATATGTTAGGCTCTGCTCATCCTCCAATCCACCTGAATTTGAATTTTTGTATGTTTCATGCCTGTCTTCAGGCCTCAATCTTCTAAGAACTGTGGAAGCAATGTGCTCTACCAACTATGGATACAGGCAGAGCACCAAAAGATTTGGAAGAGATGATCAAGTATTAAAATCTGGGCTACCAAGATGGCTCAGTAGGTAGAGGCACTTGTCACCAAATCTGAATTTGATCCCAGGGACTCATCAAGGGAGGACATGGAATCAACTTGTCCTCCTACCTCCACACATGTACCATAATGCTCACACGCATGTGCGCACACACACAATAGATAGGTAGATGGATGGATTGATAGATAATAAAGATTTGAATGGTTTAAAAATAAGATTTAAAATTCTATGTACATTAAACCATATTCCTAGATAATAATAAATTATCTAGCAATAGAAAATGGACATTTTTCCAGAAAAAAAACTTACAGATAAAAAAATTTATGGCCTTCAAGGTCAGCATGATCTACAGAGCTAGTTCCAGGACAGCCAGAGCTGCTACACAGAGAAACCTTGTCTCAAAAAACAACAACAAATTGTGTCTTTATAGCATAATTTCTAAGAAGTAAAGGAAAGATTGTTATATAAAGCAATTCTCGGTTCCAAGTCATGTTAACCTGGTGTCTGACTTTCCTCTGCACATTTTGTTCTGGTTGCTTCCTTTTTGGACTTTAAAATCCACTTGTCTGCCAGGTTCTATCTCTTCCCACCCTCTTTTCTTAACTTCTTCATCAATATTGCTGAAGCTCCCTTTCACTTCTTCCTATTTTTTAGGTTTCCTGTCTTAAGAATTCTACACCCCTCAGTTATACTCTCATCTTTTCTCTTATTTTGGTTCTCCTGTAGAAGCTTCTGTGTGAGCCGAACTGTCGAGGCTCCTTGGTACTCCATTAGCCTCTGGGCACTCTGTTTGAGTGTGGTAGTTTCATTGTATGATGATGCACGCCCCTTTCCAGGCTCCCCTTTCTCCCTTCTCCAACATCCCTGGTAGCTTTCCTATACAAATGAGAAAAACACCCAGTCTGCCACCTCCCACATGTGTATGCCTTTTGCTTCTAATCGGGAAGAGCATCAGGGCCTCTTATTTAGATGATTAGTGTTTAAGTATTCAAAACAAATTACAACTTTTAGTTATTCAAATTTTGTTTTGTGTATGCTGTATTTTATAATAAACTATTTTAATAACAGGTTTAAAAATATAAACCTTACACATTTTTAGTTCTAAACCCGTAGTCTTGTTTGCCATTGGTGAGTTCGTTCTTTTGACTGTTATATATATTTATAAAAAGTTTCTTCCTAAATCCTATCTCTTGTCGTTTGCTAGCTGTATATTGTCTCATAGTCTCTGAGACAATTTTTTTAAATTGGTGTCTTGATGGTGTCTTTCAAAGAACAGATTTTTTTAAATATTGATGAATTTTGTTTATTGGTTTTTTAATGGGTCTTGCTTCTGTCCTAAGGATTTTTTCATTGATTTTTCTTATACTTCTGGAAATTTTACAGTTAGTTTTGTTATTTCTTTCAAGCTGCCTTTTGCATCTCCAGGTGGGTATTGCGGCATGGGGCCGAGAGGTTCATTTCCACCTATTGTTTATCCATAGTTTAAGATTTCTCTTTTAACCTTGACTTGTCTTGCTGCCTTTGAGTTGGCAGTATGGTGGGCCCTGCTTTCTGTTTTTTAGGTTTCCTGTCTTAGCTTCTGGGTTGCTCTGTTCTGTTCTGTCCTCCGCAGCCACCATTCTGATGCTGGCACTGGAAGAGGACATCTGAGGTCAGGGAGTGCTGAAGCTGCTTTCATTTATTTATTTAATTTTTAATACCCTTTCAGAATTGTTTTCACTTTTCAGTTAAGTTTTTATACACTTTAATGACTTGTCAGTGTGGTGAAAATGCCTGAGGAGAGTTTGGTTGGGTTTATGGTGGTTGATTGGGATGGATGATCATTTTTAAGAACAATGAATCTTCCACCACATCTTTGTTTTTCATTTATAATAGCCTTTGTTCATTGTTATGTTCCAGTGTTTTCAGAATAACTGTACTAATGCTTGCTAAACCTTCTTTTAAAAATAATCTGAGGGCACTGGAGAGATGGCTCAGCAGTTAAGAGCACTTTCTGCTCTTCCAAAGGTCTTGAGTTCAATTCCCAGCAACCACATGGTGGCTCACAGCCATCTCTAATGAGATCTGGTGCCCTCTTCTGGCCTGCAGGCATACATACAGGCAGAATACTACACTAACTAACTAACTAACTAAAAATAAATAGAGAGATAGACAGATAAAAGTGACCTGAGCGGGCTGGATATGGCCTCAGTGGTGGAGTGCTTTTCTAGCACACAAGACACTTGGGACTTTGTCGGTTTTTGAGACAGTTTCTTTGTGTAGCAGTCCAGGCTGTCCTGGAATTCACTTTGTAGATCAAGCTGGCCTTGAATTCACTGAGATCTGCCAGCCTCTGCCTCCCCAGTTCTGGGATAAAAGGTGTGCACCGCCCGGCAGCATGAGACTTTTGGATAGCTTTGAATTTGTCTTTTTTGAGACATGTTAACAGCTGACGTGTTTGATGGTGAAAGCCTGGAGTAATGTTTAGAAAATGCTCTGAGTTTTGCTCCCTGCAGTTTTCACAGGCTAGAGAATTCCCTCTCAAACCAAGGGCAAAGTGGATAATCAGGACTAAGGAGAGAGGGAATTATTGCCTCTGCTCATAGCTAACAGGGAACCAGTGTTACAAACCCAGCTTTTTTGTGATACCCAGTCTTTTAACATCTTAAACATTAGGGAAGGTGCAGCTTAGCTAAGTGCTTGCCTTTATTGTGATACCTGGCCATCTTAGAATCTCTTTCCAGTAGCCTAAGATGTTGCAGACTTGTATGATCAGTAAAATAGTGGCATTTGCTTTTCTTGGGTGAATTGGAAGATTAGGAGGTCTTGTTGAGAAGTGAGACAATGATGGGCTCTTTTGAATCTGTAACATAAGATTTCTTTTTATATTTGACCTTCAAGACTGAACAGACAGGGGACAGAGGCCATGACATCAAAATGGCTTCAGTTTCTGTAGTTACTTCATTTTTTAAAACTTTTTTATTTTTTAATTAGCATACCAAGCAGGAATTTCATTACAGCATTTTCAAGCATCACTTGATTTTGTTATCATCTCTCCTCCTACCTCACATTCACTTGTTCTCCTCCCACACCCACCGCCGACAACCCCCATTTTCATGTCACACAGTTAAAACTCTGTATCCTCAGAGCATTTGGAAATGGAGGTGGAGGGTACTGTGACTTCAGCTTTCAAGGCTCATAACCATGAAAAACATGCCATATTCAGTCTGATTTTAATATATTTTGACATTTGTTTTTGGGAGTGGGTTCTGGGTTCACATGTGTGGATGTCAGAGGACAACTTTCAGGAGTCAACTTTCTCTTCACTGTGGGTCACAGGGATCAAACTCAGGTTGTCAAGCATGTGCTTTTACCCACTGAGCCATCTCACTGGTCCCTTATATTTTTAACTGAAGGAAAGTTCTATTGTTAACCTAGTAGTAATTTAAGTAGCTCTCTACTTTGATGTCTAAAACTCTAAGCTGATTATTTAATACTATTTTATCTTCTGAACTCTAAAATTCTAGAGGCCATGTCTTGTTTCAGGACTTTAATTTGTGGTGTCAGTCTTCTAGATATCATGTATTATCATTTTAATTGCTTCCCTTTGGTTTCCTACACAGGCTCGCCTCATAAGGAATTAGAGTTACCTTGTTTTGGTTAGGCTGGTGAAATGGCTCAGTGGTTAAGAACACTTGCTGCTCTGGCAGAGGGAGCCAAGTTCAGTGCGCAGCACTCATAAGATGGCATGGCCATTTGTAACTCCAGTTCCTCCTTCTGATGTTTGTGAGCCCCAGGCGTGCATGTGGTGCATGTACGTGTTTTCAGGCAAAACACTCAAATAACATAAAGATAATCTTTTTTTTAAGAGTGAGAATTATCTAATGACCCAAACATTTTTTTTCCTGAGTGGGAGACAGTGAGAAAGCATGCCAGAGCTCTGTATACTTACCTTGTAAGTCATTCTATAATGAAGATTTATGCACTCACTGTTCTCTCTCCTGTTGCTTGCTCTAGGGTAACCAGGAGCCAACAACAACTCCTGACGCAATGGTTCAGCCTTTTACTACCATCCCGTTCCCACCACCTCCACAGAACGGAATTCCCACAGAATACGGAGTGCCACACACTCAGGACTACGCCGGCCAGACCAGTGAACATAACCTGACGCTCTACGGGAGTACACAGGCCCACGGAGAGCAAAGTAGCAATTCACCCAGCAACCAAAATGGATCTCTCACGGTATGTGGGGTAGAAGATTCAAAGTTGAAGGATGTATGAAATCTTCACCTTCCCCCGAAGACTGAAAGCCCTTTGAGTCCGTCTATGTATATACTGGTTGTCCTTCTGGAACCCTCCTTCCTGCACCATCTGTCATACCATTCCCCCCACACTGCTTTCACCCACACGGTCTCAAAGCAGCAGGATCATTGCCCCTCCCTGTTCCCTAGTACTGGACCATTTGGTTTGTGCCTCCCTCTTGGTTTTCCTATTCAGCAATGGTTGTTCTGATCGTTTCTCCTCCTCTTGTTCTCAACAGTTTTGGTATTCTCGGTTTAGGTCTTGAAACCCCTATTTCTTTTTTTTATGGTGCTTTTTCTATATTCTTACACTCAAGTCTTACTCTTAAGTCTTATTTGTACTTAGACACTTAAAACTTACACTTAAGTCACCCACTTTCGTAAGCAAACACTAGGCTTCTCTGGTTCCTTAGCCTTCATTTCTACCCTTGATCATTATGGAGTTCAGCAGCCACAGTTCCACAGTAATGTTTAACTCAGTCCTTTTCTCATGTCCTCTCCCAGATCTTAGCTCTTCTGCCAGCTGCTTGGGATTGACTCAGGTGAGCTGAGCTTAAGTCTCATCCTGGCCTCAAAAGAATGAGTTTAGGCAAGTTATTTAATGTTCCTTTTCCTTGAAAGAAAAGAAAATGAAGGTCAAAGTGCCCACCTCAAAAGCCGCCAGGAACATTACAAGAGTTTCTGATGGGCCTGGTGATGACACAGTCTTAAATCTTAGCACCCTAGAGTCTGAGGCAGGTGGATTGCCATAATTCATGGTCTACTGGAGTTACAAAGAGAATCTAAGCCAGCCTTGTTATACTTGCAAGACACTGTCTCAAAAATACAAAGGGGCCGGGGATAACTCAGTTGTGGGGCTCATGTGTTAACACCACTCGAGTTACCTCTAACTTTTCTTCCCCTGCATAGCAGCCATGATGGTTTTGTTTTCTATTCTACGTTGCCCTGTGTTCCTGCCTAACTCCTAATAATTTTCTAGCACAATTAGAAAACCATCCAGACTGTCCTTGGTTTTCTATTCCTTAGCTCAGCCACCTCTTTGACCTCACCCCTAACTGCTTAATAAAGGAAAAGAAAATGCCCTAAGCTCACCACAGATACCTATCTCACACATATCTACAATCACACAGATACCATACAATCACCACACATGCCTACAATCACATCATACTGTTTGTAGGATTTTATTCTAAATGTCGAAATGTTCTGTTGTGTAGATCGATCTGTTTCTCATGATTAGATCCCATTTTTCCTCAGTATCATTAGAACAGGGGTGCATCATTTAGACTTTAAACATCTTGGTAAGATTCACTTCATGAAGCTAAAAGCATTAGTTATATAAAGGTGGATAGAACCTGCAAAGACATTCATTTTATTTTTCTAGATATCAGATACCCCACCATGAAAAAAAAAAAGTTGTTTCCATGAAAATATGTTGTCTTTCTAATGATAGTTACTTGTGTGTATTTAATATCCAGTTGGTTCGAAGACAGTATCTAGGTCCGAGAGGTAACGAAAGGCTCCTTGTAGTATTTGTTCAGGACAAGGAATGTACAGACTCCTGTGTCAGACGTGGTCCAGTTATCTTTCAAATGATAATGAACTCACAGACTTTCTAAGACAACTATTTCAACCAAATAAAATAAATTATAAAAATAAATTTATTTTTATATATAAATATAAAGGAATGAAAGGGGGAAAATAATATGTATCCAAGGCTTTTCATGATATTTTAACATCAAACTCTATTTCAAGAAGAGTTAATGGTCTTTATAACTGCTCTTTCTCTTTTTTTACTTTCTTGGTGGGTTTTGTTTTTTGTTGTTGTTTGTTTGTTGTTGTTGGTTTTTGAGACAGGGTTTCTCTTGCTTTGGGGCCTGGTAACCTGTGTTAGAATTCGCTCTGTAAATCAGGCTGACCTTGAACTCAGAGATCCACCTGCCTCTGCCTCTCAAGTGCTGGGATTAAAAGCATGCATCACCATGCCTGGCTCATTCTTGGTTTTGATAATTTATGCCTTCTCTCGTCAATCTACAAATTAAGATTTGTATTTATTTGTGTGTGAGGATGTGGGTGTATGTATGTTTATGTTGGTGCACGTGCACACCGTACCACATGTAGAGTCCAGAGGCCACACTCAGGTGTGGTTCCTTGGAAGCCACCCATCTTGTTTTTTCCTTGGCCTGGAATTCACTGAGCAGGCGAGGTTGGTCAGCCAGCAGGTCTCAGGGATCTGTCTGCCTCTGCTTCCACAGAGCTGGGATCACAGGTGTCTGCCCTTACACTTGACTTTTTCACTTTGGTTCTGGGAATTGAATTCAGATCCTCACAGTGATCAGGCAAGCACTGCACCCAACTGAGTTTTTCCCCAGTCCCAAGATATACTGTCCCCTTCTGATCTCACTGTCTTCTTCCTTATTGGTATGTGACTCTTCCTTCTCTACATTTTATTTTCTGTGTTTGGTGTCTGCCTGCCTGTCTGTGCACCATGTGTATACAGTGCCCTCAGAGGGCAGCAGATACCCTGAGACTGGAGTTACAGGTGGTTGTGAGCTGCTACTTGGGTGCTATCTCACCCAGGTTCTCTGGAAAAGTAACATAGACCCTTTTTAGCTTTTCAGGTTAGAAGCTAAGGTGATTGATTCCCCCCCCCCCCCCCCCCAGGATTTCTTCCTTCTGTGTTTAAGCTGTAAGTTTCCTGTAAAAATTCTTTTAAGTGGTACCCACAAAAAGTGATAGATTGTACTATTATTTGCATTTTAAGACATTCTTAAAACTTCCTTAGTTTTGGTCTGAGCAGTGATGGTGTACACCTTTAATCCCAGCACTCAGAAAGCAAAGGCAAGCTTAGATTTGTGTGTGATCGAAGCCAACCTGGTCTACAGAGAGCGATTGTGGTTTGAAACCCTTTGAAGTTTAATGAAACTTATTTTTTTTAAATGAAGAAGAGTTCTTTTTTTAATATTTATTTATTATTATGTATACAATATTCTGTCTGTGTGTATGCCTGCGTGCCAGAAGAGGGCACCAGACCCCATTACAGATGGTTGTGAGCCACCATGTGGTTGCTGGGAATTGAACTCAGGACCTTTGGAAGAGCAGGCAATGCTCTTAACCTCTGAGCTATCTCTCCAGCCCTCTAATGAAACTTATTTTGTGGTTTACTAGATAATAGAGAGAAATGCCTTCTCTGTCTCTATTCACGTTTCTTGCCTTAAAATATACTTTGTCTCATTTTAATATAACCACATGAGCCCTTTTGTGTTTGCTATTTATATGTTTATAGGTCTTTTTTATTTATTTTAGTGTTTTTAACATATATCTCATTTTAAGGAGCATCAAGGCCTACAGAGTTGGCACACTCCTTTAATCCCAGCCCTCAAGAGGAAGAGGCAGGTGGATCTCTGAGTTTGAGGCCAGCTTGGTCTATATAGTGAGTTCCAGAACAGCCAGGGCTACACAGAGAAAAAAACCTGTCTCGAACAACAACAAAAAATTAAATCTTGCTTCTTTATCTACTCTAGAAATGTCCATCTTTTTTCTGATCCATCACCATTCTCATGTAATTGTTAATCTGGATAGGTGTGCCTGCCATTTACCATGTCTCATGTCTTTCTCTCTTCCTCTGCTCCTGTTACTGTGTAAAACACTACGGCCAGAGAAAACTTCGTGAAGAAAGGGTCTATTTTATCTTAAACTTCCACATTACAGTCCAACTTCGAAGGGGCATAAAAACAGAAACTCAGGTTAGGAAACTGGAGGCAGGAACTGAAGCCCAAGTCATGGAGAACATTGTTTGCTGGCTCACTCAGCCTGCTTTCTTATGGCACCCAGAACCACCAGCCCAGGCTGGCACCACCTACAGTGAGCTGAGCCCTCCACATCAATAACCAATCAAGAAAATGCCCCTGGGAGACCCTTTCTCAGCTGAGGTTCTCTCTTCCCAGATGACTTTAGATTGTGTCAAGTTGATTTGAAACTAATCTCAAGACTAACCAGCACAGCTCCATTTGCTTGTCTCTCTTTTTTATTATTCTGTGCAAGTAAGGGGAACACTTGTTATTTTCCTACTGAGACTTTTATTTCATTTTAAAGTTTAATCTAAATCTCAATAAAATCTGAAAGTTTGTCTTCAGTACTTATTCTCTCTTTTGTCGTTAAATTTAATAATTTCTTTTTTCAGCTGATTCCATCTTTGTTGAACCATCTCAGATCTGCCATTGATCCCAATCTAGTAAATTTATTTGTTATTTCACTTTTTAATTCTGGAATTGCCATTATTCTATGTATCTCTGTATACAGATTTCTTACTTGCTGTGATACTTTTTCTTAATTCCCAAGCTGTATTTGTATTTGCTACATTGGCAGTCATGTTCAATTTAGCATCTGGGCCTGGGTCCATTTCTGGTTACTGCTCTTTTTCTCTTTTCTTTTTTTCTTTTCTTTTTTATTTTTTTCTATGCTACAGATTTTTCTCCTACCAGTCTTCTTTGTATGTTATTGTTCTATTGTTTTTGTTTTTACTGTGCATGTATTTAATCTGGGTCACACTTTGCTCTTTCCTTCTTTCCATAGTGACTTTGTTCTGTTTGTTTTCTGAGGGAAGGTGGTCTGCCCACGCTGGAACCCCATTGCCAGGACACTGATGTTTCTACCTGATAATGTTTCTTCTTCTTCTTCTTCTTCTTCTTCTTCTTCTTCTTCTTCTTCTTCTTCTTCTTCTTCTTCTTCTTCTTCTTCTTCTTCTTCTTCTCTCTCTCTCTCTCTCTCTCTCTCTCTCTCTCTCTCTCTCTCTCTCTCTCTCTCCCTTCCTCTTTCCCTCCTTTCTTTCCTCCCTCCCCCCTCCCCCTTTTCCCTCTCCTCACCTTCCCAGCTAGAAGGCAGATGCTCCTGAAACACCTGCAGCTTTAGAGAATCCAGTTCATTCTGTTAGCTGCCTGACCGTTAGGAGATGGCATTCAGAATTCAGCCAGCTCATTCTCAAGTCTGCCTTGGGTTTTCTTTCTGTTGTTTCTGTTTTCTCTTCCTTTCCTCCTCCTTACCTGTGTAATGGTTTTGCACCTCCATGGAAAAGGAGAGTTTATCTAGCCTTTCTGTAGTTCTCTTTTTCCTAGGATCTCCCTTTTAGCTCTCTGGTGAGTTCACTCCTCATCCCAGTCAGACCACAGCCATAAGCTCAGACTGTCCTGTTAGAGTCTTACCAGTTTGATACTTGTTGCTGCATGAGGTTTCTTCTTCCTCACTCTCCTCCCACACTTGTAGGAGATGGGAATATATTGCTTAGAGACTGAGTTGAGCAGTAAAACTCAGACCTAACATTTACTCTACTAAAATTTTACCATCTGCTTTTGTGTCTCATAAAATAGTCTAGCAGTTTGCATGGCCAGTTAAATTCAAGAGTCGGATATGAAGCAGATTAGTTAATCATGATCTGAGTTTGCACAGCACCTTTCAGTTTAAAATTCTTTTTCAAACTGTTTTATTGTGACATGTAAAACAACCCAAGTAGGGAATTCTAGGTTCATACCTTTCACTGTGCCACTCAGATTCTCCTGCACAAGCCCAGTGGAAATAGATTGTATGCATATTTACTGTCTTATCATGCTGTGAGCATCTTGTCACTCAGTCCATGTAGATGTTGTCATTACCAGAAAGCCTTCCTGACTTTCTGAAGCTTCTAAAGAGAAAGTTCATTTGTGTTCATCTCTGCATCTCATAACTTCTCCCAGTGCCCAGAACTTGATGCTTTTTAGAGAAAAGATGAAACAAGGTATAGATATGCTCAAGAGGGAGAGGCTGGGTTTTTCTTTAATTGTAATTGGTCTGGTCCTTGTATTATCAGCAGTAGGAATTCAAGCCTGCATAGATGGTGATGCAAAGGATTAAGAAAGTCGCATCTCAGTTCAAGGCTAAAGAGAAGGAACCGAAATGTCTAGGTCAAAGCATAGATTCCCATTTGGACAAAGGTCAGGGGTGTTTGTTGAAGGCCTGTGGGAGAAAAATCATTCGAGCATGAATTGGTAAGAACTTTTGAACACTGGGATGAGAATCAAAGACTTTGTTGGAAGTTTTGAGCAATGAAATAAAGTGAGTAAAATATACTTCTAGAACATGGTCTGTTGCAGCATAGGCAGCAGAGATGCCAGAAGCTTAAGTACCCAGCTCTTTAGTGATTCACTAGTGTGGTTCTTACTAGGGGCCATAATGGCTATGTAGAGGAAGTGAATGCAAGAGAAATAATGAAGGTGGAGAGTCCAGAATTGGACAAATGATTTAAGCAAAATAAGTAGGCCAGTAGGCAACCATATAATGGTTGAATAAAGCTTCCTTCTCTGTGCGATGAAGCTAATAGTCACCTTTGTTGGAATTCAGTGAAAATAAACGAGAAATGCACACGCCTTTGACACGGTTGCTGTGAACACCTCATGTCATTCTGGTGATGCCGCAGGTCAACCCAGGACTTTGCATATGAGAACTAGGCAAGTGCTTGCCTCTGAGTTACATTCCCAGCCCTGGGATTTTTGAGGCAGGGTTCGTTTTGTATCCCAGACAGGCTTTAAACTCAGTACTCTTCTGCCTCATCCTCTGAGTCCTGGGATTGCCGTATACTACTGCACGTGGCCAGTGTTTTGTTGCTTATTGCTGTAAGCTCAGCTGTTATGAGTGCAGCTCTTACTTGGGTTGGTTGGATATTCCTGTCTTGTTGGGAGAGAAAGGACTTCTCATTCAAAGATGAGAACTGAACATTGAATTCTGGAGTCTTTATTTTTAAAAGGAATTTTAGAAATTAATGTTAACATGTGTCTGAGAGCTTGTTTTGATGGTCATTTGGTCCTTCACTGTGTGTTGGTGAACACAATAGCAGTTAAGGACTGCATCCTGGCCTGTAAAGAGGAGGGGAGCCCAGTCCTACATGTACAGATAATTCCTCTAAAGGACAGCAAGTTTAAATAACCAAAACTTTTAAAGAAATCAAGTGTAAAAAGTGTATCTACTGAATTACATTTTTCTTGAGAGCCCAAGCCTGTCTTTTGGTTTTGTTTGTTTTTGGTTTGGTTTGGTTTTTCAAGACAGGATTTCTCTGTGTAACAGACCTGGCTGTCCTGAGACTAGCTCTTGTAGACCACGCTGGCCTTGAACTCACAGAGATCCACCTGCCTCTGCCTCTCAAGTGCTGGGATTAGAGGCATGAGCCACCACTGCCCAGCTATGCCTGCCCCTTTTTAAAAACAAAACAAAACACTTAATGGTATAATTCAGCTTCAGTGACTGATTGGCAGTAGTAAGGTTTTAGAAATACATTACTAGAGTTGGAGAGTTGACTCAGAAGCTAAGAGTACTTGTTGCTCTTGCAGGGGACCCAGGTTCAATTCCCAGTACCTATGTGGTGGTTTATAACCACCCATAACTTCAGTTCCAGGGAATTCACGTTTGTCTTTTGACTTTTGTGGATCCCAGGCTTGTGTATGACAGATAGATACATTGCAGACAAAAATAAAAATCTAAAAGAAAAAAATTTAAAGATGCTTTTAGGAGACAGATACTGTTTTTCTATACCTGATAGAAAATAAATGAATAAATAAAAACTACAGTGAGTTGGAAGAGAATTCAGGATGGGGCATTTGTTTGTGGCAGTGGCTTTCCTCATGTGGTCACCGATCATTGGCAGTTCCCAAGGGTTTGGGGTTTTTGTTTGTTTGTTTTTGTTTTTTTTGGGGGGGGGGGTTTGAAGGACACTGGGTTAAGAAGTTTCCATGATAATACAATACAACACTTGCCATTTTCACTACATTTGTTGGCTTTTGCATCAGTCCAAAAGCAATAGTAGGCAAAATTACAGTACCTTAGCAGGAATCAAAACAGTGATAGTAAACCATGCTGGTGGCAGTCATTGTACCCTTCATGTCACCAATGAAAGCTACAAAGACTGTCATTCCCACCACTGAGTAGCTAGCTGCTCCTTTTCATATTCCCTGTGGTGTTCATAGCATGTGTTATCTCTGCCAAAATGCTTTCCTTGCCACAAGCACGAGCAGTGTCACTGGGCTGCAGGCTGATACTCTGATCTGAATATGTGACAGACATCTCTTGAAAAGGAGTAGACCCATCTTTTTGAAGGGAAACTGACCAAAGATGCTATTAACAAATCCAGACTTTACTACAAACATCAGAAATTTGTGTCTCCTGTGATCTTTATGGCTCCTAAGTTATTCTCAGAAACAGTAGGGACAGCGTCCTGGTCAGTGATGGGCCAAACATAGGACAGTGGTTCTTTAAGATTATCTTGAGAATCGTGTGTGTCAGAGCCAGGCAGATCTCTGTGTCTGAAGCAAGCCTGGTCTATATAGCAAGTTCCAGACCAGCCAGGGCTATATAGTAAGACCCTATCTCAAAAGAATATTAAAATGGAGCCAGAAAATTCCTGTCACTCAATGACTACACCCTCTTCCCAGGTGATCTAGGTTGTATCAAGTTGACAACGCTAACCATCACAGATAAAAAGAAAACATTTTCTGAAGCTATACAGTGTTTATGTTTTTAAAACTAAGTGTTATCACAGAGTTTTAAAAAAATAGTTGGCCCTGGTGATACACATTTTTATTCCAGTTTTTGGGAGATGGAGAAAGCAGGGTCAGGAGCTCCAGGCAGCTTCTGCAGTCAGCAGTTCTCAGCCTTTGGTTGACTACCCCTTTGGAGGTCCAACAGCCCTCTCACAGGGGTCACCTAAGACCATCTGTATAACAGATGTTTATATTATGATTCATAACAGTAGCAAAATTACAGTTGTGAAGTAACAATGAAAATAATTTTGGGGGGCCACCGTAGCATGAGGAACAGTATTAAAGGGTCACAGTGTTAGGAAGGTTAAGAATCACTCTGCTACATGGTACTCTGTCTCTTTAATTAAAAAAAAATATGAAACAAATAGTATAAATTTTTATTGAAAATTTTTATAATAATCATAAAATAGCAGGGGATCTCTGAGTTCCAGGCCATGCAAGGCTGCATAGCAAGAACTTTGTCTCAATCATCATCGTCTATGATTCATTTATTACTTAAAACATTGTAATGTGTTTTGTGTATCCTAACGTGATGTGTGTGGTAGGGCAGCAACAGCCTGGGTGCTCACATTCATCATGAACTTACACAGACATTTTCCGGTCCTTCAGATACTTCTCACATGTGCCCTGTGCAGATGTACACTTTTTCATCTTTGGGGTCTTATTTGTTTTTGGAGACAGTTTGCTATGTGATCATCTGTAAATCCCACTCCAGACAATTTCATGCATCTGGCCTCAGCAGGCTTCTTCACTTATGTGCACATATCCACATGTAGTCATAAAAAACTATACATAACATAATTTTTAAACCTTCAAAAAAAAAAAAACAAGAACATATGCTGTGGAGCTAGGTTACCTGGGTTAAAATCCTGTCTCGGCCCTTTTATTCCTCAGACTTCTTATCTGGAAATGAGGATTAAAATAGCATCTACTATGCTCGTTAAGAAAAAAAATTACCTACTGTGTAGGGTTATGAAAATTTTTCATTAAATTTCTTAGCTAGTATCTGACAGCTAGTAAACCTAGGGCATGTCTAACATACAATATACATTAAATAAATAGTTACAGTTATCATGTGGGGAATTCCTGTTTTCCAGTAAAATCATACAAGTGGAGATGGGGAAGGGAGAAAAACAGGCAGGAAAAAAAAAGAGGAAAGACAATCTGAAACCCTGTTAATGGGAGGCAAACCCTTGTTCCCTCAAAGCAAGTCTAAGATCCCTTAGCTAAGGGCAATCCCCCACCCCCCACATACTCATACACATACACATACAGCGTTCATACAGTAAGTAAAGTAATTTTTGGAATAATTGTTTTATAAAGAACACCTGTAATCATAAGCAAATGCCAAACGTCCCAGTTTAAAATGGATAAAGGATTTGCATAGATATTTAAGATTACCAGTGTCCAAAAAAAAAAAACATACGTTTGGCTTCAATGTAAAGCCATTGTCTCCCACCAAAAGGGCTCCAACAACTGTGTTCCAAATACGGAGAGCACAAGCCCAGCAGGTACAGCCACTTTGGATGGGGTGGTATTGCTAAGGCACACATGTCCTTGACCCAACAGGTCCGTTCCTAGGTATGTATTCAGTTAGTACCCAAAGACGTGAATGAGATGCTCGCAAAGAAATTATTGTTAACAGGCACTAAGATGAATTCTGTTTATTTATGCAGTGGGGTACTTTAAGGAAGGGAGGGTGGCTATACAAAATTAGCACAGCAATGACTTTGGCAAGGACTGAGGACTGGAGTGGGCCCTGCTTCTTGGTCCAGTTTCTTGGCTATATGGGGTATACTTTCTGATGAAGATTCATGCAGGCCTGTGCTTATGATTCTGCAAGAGCAGCAACTGCTCTTAACCACTGAGCCGTCTCTCCAGCACCTGATTTGTATATTTTTACTGATTATATTTTACTGTTAAATCTCCATTTTAAATTACTTATTGTTATTTTGATTTTTTTTTTTTTTTTTTTTTGAGACAAGGTTTTTCTGTGTTGCTCTGACTGTCCTGGAACTTACCCTGTAGACCAGGCTGGCCTCAAACTTAGAGAGCCACTTGCCTTTGCCTCCTGAGTGCTGGGATTAAAGATATGAGCCACTGCCATCACCACTGCCTGGCAAATCTCCTCTTTAAATTGCCCTAGACTTAAAATTTTGGAGGTTGGAGAGGTGGCTCAGTGGCTAAAAGCACTGACTGCTCTTCCCAGAAGACCTGGGTTCAATTTCCAGCAACCACATGGCAAGTTACCACACCTGTCTGTAACTCCAGTTCCAGGGAATCTGACGCCCTCACACAGACGTACATGTGGGCAAAATATCCAATGTTTTTAATAAATATAAATTTACTTTTAAAAATAGAAAAGAAGGAAAAAATTTAGAAGACTTAAAAATTTTGAAAATGGCTTTCAGTTTGCTACTTGCCAGGTCTTCCTAGAATTAACATGTACTCACTAGAGACTGAAGCACCAGCCACGCTTTGCTTATGACCTTCCTAAATTTAGTCTTCAAGACAGTAAACCCTCAGGAACAACAGCTCTGAAGAATCACTCCTCCCTATTTATTCTGCCAGTGCACGTGCACCATGACAGGCAACATGGGTGGCACATGTAAGTCGTATGTAAAACTCGCCTAGAGCTTGTAGAGCCAATCTTTTAACTGTGTAGCAGGTTGACATTCTAAAGACTAAATCTGGTGCTTTTAAAGATTGGAAGGGGTTTACGTGATACAGTTGTGAGATAAGAGAGACAGGTTGGAAGGTACCTGAATAAGATTTCATTACAGTTGATGATTCTTGCTGTGACTATGTAGAGGTGCTCGTGACACTGTTTCATCTTTGAATTTGTTTAGTCTGCATTGTGCTCCCATTGGGAGTTGAAAACCCTGCACTTTTGTAGAGCATTGCTCTATAACCTTTCTCTTTTTTGCTATTTTTACATCCTACAAGCCATTACACATTTAATGCACCAGGAAGGCCTATATGGGATGAAGTGCAAAGCTGCCATCCTGAGACTGGAGAGATGGCTCAGTGGTAAAGAGCACTGGCTCTTCTTCCAGAGGACCCAGGTTCAGATTCTACCTCCAGGGGATCTGACACCCTTACACGGACATACATGCAGGCAAAACACCAATGTGCATAAAACAAAAAATAAATCAAAAAAGCTGCCATTGTTAGAATAACTTAAAAAGCAAATGTTTATTTCATTCAGAGTTTATTTTTGATTATCATTTATATTTTAAGTTGCTGACTTTATTTCAGGATTCATATTAAGCCAAAAGAAGTACCTCTGATTCACAGTATCCTTTAGCCTGAACATTTTCCCTGTGTCACTCAGAAGAATCTGCTGGACTCAGTTCTGTTTCAATTAAGATAATAAAGCTGGGTGGTGGTAGTGCACACCTTTAATCCTAGCACTTGAGAGGCAGAGGCTGGTGAATCTCTAGAGTTCCAGGACAGCCTGGGCTACATGAGAGACCCTGTCTTGTTTGTGTTTGTGTTTTGTTTTGTTTAAAAAGCTAAAAAGAACAGCCCATTTTGCTCCTTTTTAAACGTATGTTTTAACCAGCTCAAATTATTAGGTTTGACATGCACTGCATAGGGAATGGTAAAAATGTAAGGCTAAATTGCCAAATGAGGACCACAAGGAATATATCAATCCTATAAGTGCCTTAAAATATCGTTAATCAACATAGGAACTTTGAAAGGTTGTTGTGGGAAAATTTGGGTCAGATGTATATGTTATGTTTGGTTAAAACTGTCTACTATCTGGGGCTGGAGAGATGATTCTGTGGTTAAGGACACTGACTGCTCTTGCAGAGGATCCTATTTCCATTCTCAGCACCCATATGGTAGCTAACAGCAATCTAACTCCACCTCCAGGTGATCTGGTACCCTTGTCTGGCTTCCACGGCGCACCATAGCCATGCACTCATACAGACACAACAAAATTTCAAAGGAAAGGATGCTCGTACTCTGTCACCATGGACACAGACAGACTAGTGTGTTATCTAATAGCCTAGGCCCCATAAAGCCTTGGAAACATAACCTGCATTTAGGACACAGGTAAGTATCCCCTAATACCAGAGTCACCTGGAATTGAATCAGGGAGAGGTAAGAATAAGGTAAATTGACTGTCATCACTAGGTTTTTCCACCTTCCTAAGTAATAACATTGTAAACTCTGAAACCAAAAAGAGCCAAACCCGTCTCTCTGAATGTGGCCAACAGCGGGGGCTGACTGAGAAGCAAAGGACAATGGCGCTGGGCTCGGATTCTTCTGCATGGACGGGCTCTGTGGGAGCCTTCTCAGCTTGGTCGATCACCTTCCTGGACCTGGGGGGAGTTGGGAGGACCTTGGACTTAGCATAGAGTGGGGAACCCTGATGGCTCCTTGGCCTTGAGAGGGAGGGAGGGAAGGTATGGGTGGAGGGGAGGGGAGGGAAGGGGGAGGAGGAGGGGAGGGAAGGGGGAGGAGGAGGGAAGGAGATGGAAATTTTTAAATATAAAAAAAAAATAAACCATGAGAAAAAAAAGAGAGAGAGAATAGAATGTTAAAGTACTGCCTTACTGGTTTCCTTGAGAGTCTGAGGCAATGGAGCTAAAGAGGCTGTGACCTCTACAACCAAGCACAAGGGATGCTTTGTTTTCAAAACAGAGAGGTCTCAAAAAATAGAAGGCTCTACTTGGGGCTTGAGAAGAGAAGGACTATTTTTACATCTCCACGTGGGCTTCAGCAAACCACAGAGGGTTCTGTGCCAGTGCTCCCATTTTGCTAATGGACTAAAAATAATCAAAAGACCCAAATTTTGTTTGTAGACTAGAAGCATTTTCAGCATCAATGGCACCTTAGGCCTTTTCTTCTTTAAAAGGACAGTAACAAATCTTTGCTTATACATCCACTGTTTGACAGGAACTGAAGTAGAGGAGAACTTCATTTCACATCATTCTTGGGAAATAATTACTGTGTTTCATGGTGTTCGTTGTGTTTACTTATTTCTTTAGCAGACAGAAGGTGGAGCACAGACAGATGGACAACAGTCACAGACACAAAGTAGTGAAAATTCAGAGAGTAAATCCACCCCCAAGCGACTACATGTCTCTAATATTCCCTTCCGCTTCCGGGACCCTGACCTCCGGCAGATGTTTGGGGTAAGTCTCTAATACCTTTTTATGGATTTAACTGAAACAATTTAATCCACCAGAGATATTATTAGTCATTAGGACTTTAGGGTGAAATTATAAGGAAGTTAAGAAAGAGCGTTAAGTCACTTTTGTCTGGAAACCTTTTCCTACCCTAGATATTAGTGTTACAGGTTGTCACACAGACAGACATAGAAACTCCATGCAGCTAGCTAGGACTGAGGTTGCTCCTGAAGATGAGATAGTCAGTGCCCAAACCACTGAGGCGACCTCCCTTCTCACACCAACCTTAGTGAACATGTCTGGGATGTTCTTGGTTTCACTAAAAGAACAGACATCCACGATCCTTTATAACATGATTCCTAACCTGTGGGTGCATTAGAATCCTCCGGGGAGCCTAAAAAGTACTGTCCACCCAGGTATGATTTAGTTTCCCTGAGGTGCAGTTTGGACATCTGCACTATAAAAGGTTCCCAAGAGATTCTGTGTAGTGCTCTGTGTAACGGCGTGCTCATTTTCTTGACATGTTTCTGCCTCCTGCCCCTCACAATCCTCCGCATTTCCCTTGTTCGGGATGCATTAGTTCTGGTCTCTACTGCTGCACTGTCTCAGGACACATGCAGTGTAGATAATACAGGTTTGCAAGTGGCGCATCTAAATGGAGCAAATAAGGAATGGCATTTTAAAGAGCCTAGGATATAACTCTAGTTATTTAGGGCCTTGGGAAATTCATATAATCTCTTTTTTGACCTTGAAGTTTATATTTAAAAATGAATAATTTCTAACTTGAATGTTAGAAGTAAATGAAGTAATACCAATATCTCCAGGTCTTTGTTTTCAACCTTCATATTCAGTAGTGTCAGGTCCAGCATCTAAAAACGTGGGACACTGTTTTCCTACCTCTGATGAGTTCCTTCAACTGTTCGCTTCCTCCCCAAATTACCATCACAAAAGCAAATGTATATTAGCACAAAGTCCTATTGTTGAAAGTGAATGACTTTTTTATTTTGGCTGCTATTAACTTGACCTAGGACAGAAAACAGTCAATAGTTCCCTAAATGTTTCATAGGATAGTTGACTGCTTTGTCAGAACAGATGCCCTCCTATGGCTTGGCTGTGCCACTTCATGGTGACAAGGCATGGGAGCCAAGTTCTGTCACAGCTAACTACCTGGATACATTTTTGCCATCAAAGATAAAGTCAGTTAAGATGTAACAACATTCTTGAAGTAACTAAAAAGCTTTACCATGTGTCATGGTGACAGCTGTTTCCCATCTTAGAGGGAGGACAGTGGACAGTAGAAGGGACACGAGGAAGAAGGCACGTCTAAGAAAATGAGTTGCCTGGTTCTCTTCTGACCACCCATCAAAGACAGTAGAGACTCAGTCTTGGATGCTGGGGACAGCAGCCTTGGCATCTGTTAGTGATGTTTTCTCTTGAATCAGAAGGATGTGGCCTTCCAAGAGCTGCCTTGGTCCTTTAGTGATTTCTCAAAATGATTCATGCCTTATCCTAAAGCATAAAGTAGGAAGAAGTTTTTTTCTTTACAAAGGACATCTTGGTGTGTCTTTTCTTCTGTCTGGTTGCCTGTTGTTAGAACAGTGACAGTGAGAAAGCAGGAATTCCATGCTGTATTCAGTTAGCCAGCACAGCTCCTTCAGCTCCATTCTTTTTAATCATAAAAGAGGGCAGACCTTGCTCTAAAAAATGGCTATGAAAGGGCTGAGAAAATGGCCCAGCTGTTAGAGCACTTGCTGCTGTGGCAGAGGCCGAGAATGCAATTCTCAGCACCACATGGTGAGTCACACAACCTCTGTGACTCCAGGCCCAGAAGTTCCAACACAGTCTTCTGGCCCTCATGGAACCCACATAGATATGTGCATGCATGTACACACACAGATATACACATACACAAATAAAAAAACTTTTATATAAAAAAAAGACGATATAAGAATGCAATAGAAGGGGCTGGAGAAATGGCTCCACGGTTAAGAATACTAGCTGTTCTTCCAGAGGCCTCAGGTTCAATTCCCATCACCCACATGGCATTTCTTACCAGTTCCAGGATACCCAACACCCTCACACTGATATACGTGGAGACAAGACACCAATGTACAAAAAGTAAATTTGTTTAAAAATGCAGTAGAGGCAGACTGTGGTGACACATTCCTTTAATCCCAGCACCTGGGAGGCAGAGGCAGGCAAATCTCTGAGTACAAGGCCAGGTTGGTCTACAGAGCAGATTCCAGAACAGCCAGGGCTACACTGAGAGTCCCTGTCTTGGAAATAAGGAATACAATAGAAAAAGCTTTAAAAAAAAATATAACAGCCTAACATTCCATGTTAATTATTATAAGATAGGCATAGAAATAATTTCTCAAATACTATTATATAATAAAAACCATTTTTCTTTTTCTTCATTTTCTCAATTTGCTGTTAATGATGGAACTAGAATCAAGTACAAGTATCTAACATAGAAAACTTGGGCTTTTAACAATTTACTGATTGAAGCATTAACATTTTAATATGAAAATGGCATTTCTGCTTTATGTTTTTCTATTTTTCAGGACTTTTTCTCCAACCTTGTATAGTTTAGTTTGAAATCCAAATGAAGCAGATAATGGGGGACAGGTCAAGTCAGTGCTGCCTGGGGGACCCTGCAGCCTCCCTCTCACTCAAGCTGTCTGTGGTGCTTAGCTACATGAGAGTAGAGCTTTGTGCCTCTGTATGCTTTAGCTCTTAGATGATATTTAAATAATTATTGAACAGATTGTTACTTTAAAAGACTCCTGGGCTGGAAAGATGGCTCAGCAGTTAAGAGCATTGCCTGCTATTTCAAAGGTCCTGAGTTCAATTCCCAACAACCACATGGTGGCTCACAACCATCTGTAATGAGGTTTGGTGCCCTCTTCTGGCCTGCAGGCATACACACAGACAGAATATTGTATACATAATAAATAAATATTTTTTTTAAAAAAAGACCCCTAAAATTTTGTTACAGAACTATTAAAATGGCAAATAAGTGGAATCATTTTTATGTCAAAAAATGTTTTAAGTATAGAGATTGTAACAAACACATGTTTATTGGGGCCAGTCATTGTTCACAGTTTCAAAAGACAAAAACAGTATGTGACATTCATCTGCTGTTATATCTGTATGCCTGAGGAAAAGGATAGAAAGCCATGTGGTCCAAAATGGAAGGCCTGTGGTTAATCTCTGTTTTCTTTTTCCTTATATTTTCTAACTTTTGTACCATTTTTAAGGGAGGGAGGGTGGGAGCAGAGTGCCCTCAACAGTGTACTGATTCTATTTGGTGAAATTTAACTTTTTAAAACTGAGACATTAAAAAAAAAATAGGGTAGCATTTAGAAAAAGACCCAGTAGGACATCTATGTGCAGTGTTTGGATTGTGACTTCCACACATGGACACGTATGCACCTGAGTGAATAGAGAAGCCACTGGCCCAATGGGGCCCTTTCAGAAGCTCATGTTGAATTATGTTGAATCATGTTGAACATGCAGGTTAAATGATTACTAGTTCAAAGAAGAAAAGCTGTCTCCTTCAGAAGGAGGGCTAGTGTCTAGACAAAGCCTGACCTTAAGTAAGTGCCTTTGTTTTTGTCTCTGCAGCAGTTTGGCAAAATCCTAGATGTGGAAATAATCTTTAATGAGCGCGGCTCCAAGGTAAGCCCTGTGTCAGTGTCTGGTGCTCAGCTTCCTGAGACTTGTTTCACCAGAACAGAGCAGAAGTGGGTCCCGTGCTGCCAAGTATCTTCCCTGGGTTAAGTTCTCCAGAAAGAGGCTGCTCACATTGGGAGGGTGTCAGGAAGCAGGGGAAGCTAGAGAGGAGAAGTATGGTAGTTCCAAGGGCAGGAGGCAAAGTTCCTCAGCCAGCCTGGGTCAGCCTACACTGTCTCAAAGGCAGAGAGGCACCAAGAGGATGTGAAAATCCGTTCCGAGTTCTCTTGGAATGTGTCAATTTGTGATATGCCAACATGGCATGCTTAGTTAGGACAACTCAGTGAAGGCTGCTTTCTCTCAGTTTCCCGGGTCACTTATTCTCTTTGGAGTAATTTTGACAAGCCTCCACTCAGTTAGTAGTGAGGTGTTCCCTTTCCCAAATCATAGCCATGAGCGAGCCTCAAGATGCTCTGTGTGTATAACAGGTTTTATATTAGAATGAGCGGAGTATCTGTCCATGCTAGTGTATGTAGTCAGTCCCTCTACACAGACATTTCAGTTTAAATATTTTCCTTATTAATTAGAGATTTTAAAACTAATTTTTATTTGGTCATGTCTGCTGCTTTCAAATAGGTCTTGGCCATAACTAAAGCCCCAAGAATATAATTTAAGGAAAAGCTAAATGGAGTAAATGAGTTAACATTTACCTTTCTTCAGTCCACTGCAGATTCCTGTGCTTTAGTAGTTGCTAGCCCTCACCTCCCGCCCACCTGCACGGATGCACACATGCACACTGTCCTGATGCCTCAGTACCCTTGCATCCCTTATAGAGTATACCAATAACTGGTATTTATTCATTTTTAAAGAGGTAATTATACTTTAAGCTTCCAGCTTCCATTTAAAACAAAAAAAAAGATTATTGTGTCTATACAGACCTTCCTCCAGCACTTAACCTGGTAAGTATCTTTAAAGTGAATCTGTTAACTAACTTGTAAAATTACTGATGCTTGTATTTCCTTACATTTATTTTTATTGAGCATTTAGTTACAAAGTGGGGAAAATAACCATGGCTTCAAGGTGGTAGCATACGAATGAAGATGAAAATGAAAATCAGTAAATGAAGATCATTGGCCACACTATTTATCTACAGTAGTTAATTGAGACAGTTTTGGCCTTAAGTTGTGAGTACTTCAAATAACCTTGGCTAAGCTATACCAGCCTGAAGGCCAATGTAATTGCCCCAGGTACTGAGCACTTGCTCCTAACAGAAAAGAATGACTTGAATTCTTGTAAGGGAAGGAAACTCAGCTTTCTAAAGGTTTTCACTGACTTCAGGATTCATCTGATTCCAATATTTAATTTTGCCATAACCACTTAACTCTCCCATGAAATCTCATTTTAAAAGAATGGCATGTGCCTGCTTTTTTCCCTTTGGGGACCCTCAAGGTGTGTATTGCTTCTGTAATTTCAGGCAGTGTCCTCACTGCCCCTGCTTTCTTTGGGCTGTATTATAGACTCTGCTGTTTGGTAAGTGTATCCAGAGCAAAGTGTAGAATTCAGAAGAGAAAACCCTGGATGGGACCTTTGCCTTCCTGACTTCTGTGAGGCCTTTCCCATTGTAGGCAGCCCTGGGATCCCACTGCAGATCTACTGAGAAGTGATGGTGGAATCAGGCCAGCGATGTCTCCTGGGATCCACCCAAGAGAAGGAATAAGCATTCTTCTTTTCTTTCCTTTTTCCTTTCTCGGTTTGTTGTTTTGTTTGTTTTCATTCTGAGACAGGGTTTCACTATGTAGTCCTGGCTGTCCTGGAACACTCTGTAGACCAGTCTGTTCTTGAACTTACAGAGATCTCCCTGCCTCTTTCTCCTGAGTGCTGGGATTAAAGGTGTATACCACACCTGGCTTCTCATTTCTTTTATATATTTGGAGTTGACTACAAAATTTCAGAAAGATTTTCTTGTGGTACTATGGTTTTAGCAAAAGCCCTGCCCTGGCTTTTAAACAGCATACTCTTCTATGCAGAAATTAGCTTTATTAAAGTTTTTAAGTAGTAATGAAACTAGTCATAAATTAGCCTACAATAAGTGAGATTGACATGTACATTAATGTTTAACCAAATTATTCTAGACCAAAATCCAAACCAAAATGAAAACACCCTCCCCCACCCTGTACTAGGTCTGGAACACAGGACCTTTTGCCTGTTAGACAAGCACTTGGCCAATGGGCTGCATCCTAAACTGTCTTTTTTTTTATAGTGAGTTCACTTGGAAGGGGATGAGCAGTGCTCCCTGCACTCTGCTTAGTCTTCTCCAGCTCCCCCTGTGGAATCTGCTGTGAATGTGTGATGAGAAGTAATATTCCTGACCCAAAAATTAGCTCAGTCCCCCAAAGGCTCTAGAGAAGTGAGTGTGAGTTGATCCACGGCTTTCTTAATTCTCAAATTTCACTAGTAGAAGCCAAGCGATAGCGTATCGTGCGGTTACCTAGATAGACTAGTCATACATCTTAGATTAGGCCACGTCTGTTCCTGGAGTCTTATTAGCTATTCATAATGTCCCTTCTTCCTCAAAATGTCCCAATTTAAATAATAAACTACAGTATTACTCTCTTTGTAACTCCTTTGAGTACCAACTTTAAAATACCTTTTTAGAGGGAAAACAGACCCTTAATGAAAAGTAGAAAGTAAAAGAAAAACCATAACAGCACGTCCACCCATGAGTCTGGTTTTCACTTCCGTACTGGTGTCCCATGTGGACTTTTCAACAAAACTCTAAGTCATGGCTGCCATTTAGCTGTGGGATACTTGAGCTGGTAGTTCTTGCTTGTAGGTTCCAATGCCTGAGAATTTTTTCCTGCATTCACCCCATTGTTGAACTTGGGACTTTCCACTCTTTCTCTTTGCCATCACCCAGCTACAGAGCAGGTTTTCATGACAATTCCCATGCTTATTGATGCGTGCCTGCGTGCTTTCATTCCTTCTCTCAGGTGGATCCTCATGACAGGCTCTGGCTTCAGACTGGAGTGCCGGAGACGTACAGTGTCTTCCTGTCCACACACAAGAGCTGTGCTCTGCTGTCTTGACCATTGCCTTAGCTTCTGTTTTCACATGAAGATAAATTATTTCCAAATATGGTTAAAAGATTTTCTTTGAAGTCACACTAAGTGAGCCTTTGTGGTTTTCAGTAAAGTTGGTAGATGATGGTGTGAAATGTTTTCCACTGTACTTAATTAACAATATATGTGTCCAGAAGGCTTTATCTTTATTTGTAACCACTTTCTGAGTTTTAGTTTCCCTCCCCCCATTTATTTTTGTAATCTCTGTGTTCTGGCCACACCCAGGAGATCTTCTGCTTTTTATTTCTCCCTTAAAAATTACGTGGTAAATTTTCTTTCTCATTCTTCTGAGATGGAAAAATTCAAAAATTATCACAATTTAAAAGAATGTTTTTACACTGTTTCATCTTACTGCTTGTTGCTTATTACAGCCTGAGGCCAGACCAAAAAGGTTACAGTTACTTGGCTCCTGTGTGTCATTGACGATAAATGGGTTTCAAGGCAGGTATGAACATACTATTCTTCTTGATAGAAGTTGGAGCACGGCCATGCACTTAGCACGACGCTCTGTTTCTTAAGGACAGCTAAGACAGTTGGGCAAGAGCTGCTGCAGCACTAGAACGTTTCATTAGCATTGGAGGCCAGAGAGCCCTACAACAAGTATGTATAGACCTGTGTTGTCCACTGTGGCCACCACTGTGAGCCTTTGAAATATGAAGAAGTCTGAGATTCACACCATGAGCACACATCAGACTGCAGAGGCTTAACACAGGAAGTACGCTAGACACCTAATAGGATTTTTATATTACTGTCATACTGAAAAGAAAATACGTGATTACACTGTATTGAATATGTTGTTAAAATTAATTTCATCTCCTATTTTAATGACTGTCAGAAAGTTTCAAGTATATGTGATACACATTTATTTCTTTTGAATAGGTTATGTGAGCAAACGTGGCATCTTTTTTAATGAAAAAAGTTTACTTTTTATTAATGAGAGTATTATCATTGCCTTACATACTTGAACTGTTTCCTCCTGTTAAGAATTTAAGAGTAAGCCAGGCGTAGTAGCGCAGGCCTTTAATCCTAGCACTCGGGGAGGCAGAGACAGGTGGATCTCTGTGAGTTCAAGGCCAACCTGGTCTACAAAGTGAGTTCCAGGATGTCCAGGGTAACACAAACCCCCCCCCCCAAAAGTAAATTGGGCATGATGACACACATTTTTAATCCCAGTACTCTGAAAGGCAAGAGACAGGTAGATCTCTGAATTCAAGGGCAACCTGTTTTACATAGAGAGTTCTAGGATAGCAGGATTATATAATAAGACCCTGTCTCAAAAAAAATTATGAGTAATTACCTTTATTACAAATTATATCACATATTTATTAGTATATTATACTAATGCAGGTTGAGTTTTATATTTCAGCATAACTTACATGGTTATTTTAAATCTGCTTGTGTTAAATTTAGACTTTTATTTATTTTTTTCCCTTTAAAACTAGAGGTTCGGACTTAACTTACTTCAGTTTTGAAGTATAGAGGTACATTAAACCCTGGTTTTCAGAGCATGTTTTCCTGTGGATGACCCTTAAGCCCAGAGAAGCTGTTGTTGTCCTTATAGTTCCCATGCCTTTTCTAAACTTCAAGTTTATAGTATTGAAACTAGAATATTAATGTGTTAGATAAGGAAGCATGGGGTTTAGGTTGATGGGGGAAAATGTCGTTTTAAAGTTTTAACAAAAATGATTGGCTACCCTCCTAACAAATAGACTTTGATTCTTAGGGGTGTATGCTCTGACCACAAGTTCCCGGCTGCCCAGACCAGAAATAACCACACAAAAACTACATTATTTAAATCACTGCTTGGCCTATTACCTCTAGCTTCTTATTGACTAGCTCTTACATCTTAAACTAACCCATCTTCATTAATCTGTGTATCACCATGTGGCTGTGGCCTACTGGGTAAAGTTCTGTCCCAGCATCTGTCTCTGGTAGGGGTGGGGGGCTACATGGCTTCTCCTGACTCCACCTTCTTTCTCCCAGCATTCATTTTATAGTTTTCCTCCTACCTCTGTTCTGCCGTGCTACAGGCCCAAAGCAGTTTCTTTATTAATCAGTGGTAATCATAGCATACAGAGGGGAATCCCACATCAAAGTCGGATGGCTAAGAGCCATGAGTCTATTACCTTACAGCACTAGAGGTCAGGCATCTAAAGTGAGTCTTAGGGAGCTGAACTGAAAGTTCTGCTGTGTTGCTTTGGGAAGCTCCTTACCTTTCTGGGCCTCTGGAGGATGCCTGCTGTTACTGGTCTGTGGCCCCTCTTGTTTTCAGACCTTTTTGAAGCTACTAACATTGGATTTTGGAGTTTGGCCCTCTTGTGTTCCTTTGCTTTGTAGATACCATTGGTATTGCATTGAGCCCACCAGGATTGTCAGGGTAATCTCCCTACCTTGAAATCATTTAATCTAATCACATCTACAAAATCCCTTTTGCCTTGCAAGGTAACATATTCTGTGGCTTCGGGGATTAAGATCTGAGGGACTTGGGGGGTGGAGAGCATTATTCTGCCTACACAGGGTCTGTTTATCTTCAAAGGGAAGAATGAAACCTTACCTCTGCTTCATATCAGAGTATCCCAACCATCAAGTGACCTTCTTCCTCGCTCACCAGGGAAGACTTGCTAGGAAGACTGCTTTAGTTTGATGTCTTTAGTTTGATTAGCATTTCCTTTGGCATTTGATCACCTTAGAATATAAAACACTTAGACATTTAAAAATGCAGCTTTCCCCCAAATAGTCATTACTGAGAAACCTAACATGAATGTTAGTGTTAAACTTTTGTCATTTGCAGCCTGGAAATTGTCAGTGCTTGTAATGCCACCTCTGTTCTTCTGACATAGTTACTGTGTTGCTTATGTCTCATTCACACATTCCAAAAGAGAAGCCATCAGAGACTTCATGGTTGGGTTAGAAAAGAAACGAGGGCTTTACAGAATAATGCAACTTAGCAAATAGAGTCCGCAAGCAGTCCATCCAGCTGAAGTTCTAACATCACTGCGTAACACGGGCTGGTACCTTTCATTTTAAATCATTCTTTACCTGTAGACTGTATCTACCAGATCTGCCCTCGCTGCCCTGTCCCCATAGCTGTACTAGGACAGCTGTGTGCGGTTTGGGTGTTGGTGCACAGGTACACATGGGCAGTCATGTTGTTAAAACCAAGTCTACATTTCCACATAACAGTCAGAGCTGTCTATAATTTATTAGCTTCACCAAAGACATAAGAGTTATGGCTCTGAGAATCAGTTGGAAGGAAGTTTATAATTCTTCTCAGTTTGATGTAAAAACTCTTAATGTAGACCTGGGAAGATGGGTCAGTAGGCCACAAATGTGTTACATTTGCACAGGACCCTGAGTTTGGTTCCCAGAGCTCAAGTCAAACAGCTCATTTTCTCCTAAGCCCAGCTCTAGGGGAACCTGATGCCTCTGGCCTCCTCAGGCACCTGCACCTAATGTGCACACAGACACACGGGCAATTAAAAGTCAAGTAAATCTTCAAAAACTCATCACTGTATGTGACCTTTCTTAAAAACCAGTTCACTTTGCCTGCCAATTGGTAGAGTCTCTGGTAGGAAAGTTGGCTTCTTGTCTTCAGGATCTGGTCATCTTCAGAAAAAAGAAAGACACTGGCATCCTTAGTAACTTAACTTGCCTTTTGTACCTTGAGGTTTTCAAAGTACCTACAACAGGTTAACGTTAAAATGTATATCTGAAAATGCTTTCTGATTACCGTTTTCAGCAAATGTATACATTCTGTAGGAGATTACTAAGAACAATTGCCCCTGATAGTCCACCACAGGAAACGTCCATTTGCTTTCTGTCAGAGCATGCCCTCCTGCAGTGTTTGTAGTAGTATGCAACTTGTGAGTAGAAGCGCTCCATCGGAATCTTAAGACACCACCTCCCATGTTAGCAGTTCAACTGCTCAAGGGTCACATCTGCCTAAACTGGGTTTATATGTGGAGGCCTGCTCATGCTTACACAGCAGTGACTCCCCAGGAGTCCTGAGGGTCCCCTCTGCAGTTGTTAGCTTCTAGGAAGTGAGAATTTACAGCGTGGAGGGTGGACAGAGCCACTGCCCTGGTGGTGGATTTGGTGGGCACTTGCTGAGGTAGTCTGTAAGCAGGTCGTGAGATGCCTGTTCCTTCTCTTTCCCATGTGGAAAATCACTGGTTTACCTTTAACAGCAGAGATAGACATCAACAGATATATATTTAGGCAATTTAGGGTATCAGTTTTCCAGAATTCAGCTGTACACAGGTTTTCGGTAAAGTGCCAATCTGATCGTTTAAAATTGTTTTTGAGGAAACATTCTAGTTGTTTGTGGTTTGTTGGTAGTCTCCCTTGCTTCTACAGCTATTACCCACAGAACTAGACCTCACTACTGTCCTAAGTTATCCTACTCCCAAAGGTAAAGTGGAGCTAAAATAATGACTTTAAATCCTATCATGGAGCCATTAACCTTGAATGTGAAAGAAGTGTAGATTTGCGGGTCAGCAAGTCAACTGAGAGAAAAACACAGGGTCTGGAAAGATGGCTCAGTTTGTACTTTCCTTGTAAGCATAATGACCTGAGTTTGATCCTCCACACTCATGAGGTGGAGGGAGCCAGACATATCAAGATGGCTTAGCAGATTAAAGGTACCTGCTGCCAAACCTGATAACCTGAGACTGATTTCTGGAACTCATAATGGAAGGAGAACCCACGCACTCAAGTTGTCATCTGACCTCCATCCACACATTGTAACACGCACATCCCACACACACATAAACAAATATTTTTTAAAGCTGTATGTATGTATGGTGGCTTGAGTCCTATCCTTGGGACCCACTAGCTGGAAGGAGAGAACCAACTCCTGGAAGTTGTCCTCTAACCCGTACCCTGCTCTTGTATGCCATGGCACGTGCATGCCCATCACATACACACTAAATAAGTACATGTTTAAAGAATAAATAAAAATAAGGTAGAAAGCAGTTGGGGAAGACACTGCATTTACCTCTGCTGGCCACATGCACCAATGTGTGCATGTGTACATGGTAATAATAGTTCTGTGGTTTGGTTCTGTTTTTTATGTTCAGATTTTTAGTTAAATAGTTTAACCCAAGTAACTTCCTACCTTACTCTTGGTCTGGTCTCACGTACTTTATATTTTATTGTTATTGTTATTGTTGTTAATTAAGTTACTGTTACTATTATTACAGTTCTTTATCCTTTTATTGGGTTTAAATTTCCCTTTACAAAATATGCATGGATCAAAAATGTGCCTTTGGAAGAAATTGCTGGTGTTAGTTGTGCTGGCGTCACTTCATACTGTGATGTTTTCTCTGTTTACCAAGAGATGAGTATTTAAATATAACCATGTGCATGTTTTCCCCTTCTCCCGCTGCATGCAGGGATTCGGGTTCGTAACTTTCGAGAATAGTGCTGATGCAGACAGGGCCAGGGAGAAATTGCACGGCACCGTGGTAGAGGGCCGTAAAATCGAGGTGCATGTCTTCAATAATTCAATTTCTCGTTTATATTTTTCTTTCTCTTTGTGTACTGCCTCACTTGTTTCACATTTGGAGCCTGTCCTGTCCGTGTGTGCACACCTGTCTGTGTCTGTCTTCACCTCCTTGCACCACACTATATAAAAGTAACACCCTGTCTGCTTCTCCCCCACTCCCTTGGCTGTCTGAGGTGTAGTTGGGGGCGGGGAATGTGTGCTTACCTGTGCTCTCATTCCCTTTTTTCCTCTTCCAAAATGTTTATCCTTTGCTCTCTTGATGTTTTTTTCTTTGCTTCAGTTTCTGCAAGACTCTGAATTCCTGTATGAGGCCTAAACAAAACTAACTTTTAAAATGTTTGAAAACTGCCTAGCTTGTAACATTGTGTCTTGGAGGCCAGTTCCCCTCCATTTGCGTTTGATAAGTGTGGATAGATGGTGGTGGAAGTTTTGGGGGGAGGACAGAGTCCAAAGCTCTGGTAGTTCTAAACTTTACTTAATACCAAGAATTTCAGTACTTGATTACAGAGTTGACAGCACAGGGCTCAAGGGCAGCTGGTGGCATAGGTGGACAGATACTGTGATTGCTAAGTCAGCCCCTGGGCTCACCAGCACTAGAGGGACTAACGCATTGAAGGTTAACTGGCTCCTCTCTTCTTTACCAGTTTTTTTTAAAGTATTAAATATAAAAGCCACCATTCGAGTAAGATGTCTGCATATTTTGCTTTTTCCCCCTTTTCAATGGTTTAGCATTTAGGGCCCTTCACTTGACTCACTCTTTCCATGGTAACTATACACAATGCTGGCGATGGTGCCCGTTGGCGGTAAGTGAATCGAAAGCGCTAGAGAAGAAGCTTTTAAAATGTAATCACAAAACAATTAAGAGAGAAAAAGTCCATCTGCCATCTCACATTAACACTACCAGATGTGGTTTGACTTGCTTCTCTCCCTCCTGCCCCTTTTATTTTCACTGCTGTGGGGTGATGTCGCCTGGACTTTGGATGTACATCCTGTCTTGTAGCAGTCTGAGCTGTTTGGTTACTGACTTCATGATGATTTTTTTTTCCCCTTGCGCATCTTACTCAGAGTTACTGAACTCCAGTTTGGCTGGTTTTATTAATGCACTTCCTACCCCAACTTCTTTTCCCTTTTTCCCAAACCACTGTGCAGCTCTTTTCCGCTGATACCCTCCTCACATTCTCTCCTATTTTCCCCACCACTCTGTTCTCTTCCTGTGGCTTCTCATTCCTTCCTTTCTTCCTTCCCGTTCCTCTCTGTCTGGCAGCTGTTGGTGTCTCTTGCTGACTGGTAGTGTCTGGTTGGTTCTGGCTGTTTTTTCTTTGAGTTGCTTGGTGGCTTTCTGCTCTAGTCGCTAGTTCAAGCTCTTGTTCCATTCCGACCTTGCTGTTCATTTCCCCTCTTTTTTTCAAAGCTGTTTCTTTCTTTTCTTTGTGTGTGTTAATTGCATGCTCGCAGTCTCATCCTTGTTGTCTTCCATTCTTTCCTTGTAAATGTGAAATGTTTACATTATCTGGTGGTCAAACTAGAGTAAATGGAGTTTCAAGCTGTCCTCACACAGAGAGGGGCGGGGAGGTCACCCTACAAATCATAAACGATATCAGATGTTTCTAAATTCCAATTTTACCTAAAATTGGTCTTCATAACATAAATCTAGCACAGTGTATATTCCTAGAGACAATGTAGGATGGCCTTGGTGGCACAAGCCTATATATATAATCTAAGTGTTCAGGAGGCTGAGGCAGGAGGATCACAAGTTTGAGGCCAACCTGACTACATAGCAAATTGCAGGCTCAGCCCGAGCTGCCTAGTAAGACTTTGCTTCAAACAGTAAATGAGACACATTTATATTTCATAAGCTCTGAGCTGAAGGCTGGCTATGGTTGAGTTTATGGTGAGGCTTTATTTTTCTGACAGAAACTCTGGGGTTGGTCTTGAGGACGCCCACAGTGTCCTGGCTCCTAGGCTCATCCCTCCTTTTTGTAGCAGTACCATCTTTGTGAGGCCCACTTCACTTGGTGTGGAGAATGACCAGATTGTATGCTTTTGTTAGGGGTTAGAGAGGACCACAGCACAGGAGAAACACTCAACTCTTCACTGTGAGCTCCTGTGCCAAAGACCCTCGGGAAACTTCATCTTAAATCAGTAATTCATGTGGTCTAGAAAATTGAGGATGACCCTTCAGACTGTTAACTTGGGAATCTATAGTTCCCGTATTTATGTACTAATCCCAAACAGTTTAGAAAAAAAAAAAAAAAGTAGACCCGCAGGAGAGGAAGGTGGCAAGCCTCTGTTTTACAAACAAGCTCCAGATTCATTTGCAGATACACGTGTTCCCTGTTTACTTTTTGCCAAATTGTCCTCAGTACAGAGACAGCTCAAGGCCGGCCAGAGAACCTGTAACTACTCTGTTTCTCTGAAGTGCCGAGAGGAAGAATGACCACAGTTTTCTCTTAAGAGACCAGGAAACTGCATTTTACTCTTGTTAGCCTCATTTAATAAGCACTTGCATTAAAATCCTATGAATATTTCATAATGCTGTGTTAATTATCTAAATGCTATCAGGAATTTACATTTTAAATTATGTACTGTATTACTGGATAAGCAATGTCATGTTTCCTCATATGTCCCTCCCTCCCCTCTTGTCTGCCTATTATTTTTAGGTGAATAATGCCACAGCACGCGTCATGACCAATAAGAAGATGGTCACACCATATGCAAATGGTGAGGAGTTACTAGCTGCCTTGGGAACGTTGTCCTCACGTAAATATGTGGAGTTTTGTGACATTCTAGGACCATCTGCTCAGTTCACATCCAGCCTCTTAGAAGCTTTTTCCTTAAAACTAAACTAAGGTTTTTACTTACGAAGGTGTTTTGTTCTCAATAACTTTCATCTTTTACACAGTACCATCGCTTGAGGCTACCTGTTAAAGCAGACTAGGTAGCCTGTGAGCATCTTCCTTTTCAGTCTCCTGTAGTTCCTTGTAATGTGGGAATTGCCCTGGTGGCCCTCGTGTGTTTTCCCATTGGTCTCTTCAAATGACTGTGATCTGGATTAGTTGGAAGGAAAGGCCTAGTCTCTTGTAGGTCTCGGTCCCTTGCTTTCCATGGGGCTTTAGGGTATAGCTTCTTATTCCATGATGACATGTCATGTAGTAAGTTTAATGAATATTAGTGAGAGTGGGATTTTCAGTGAATAATTTGCCCCAACACAAACAAAAGCTGGAAAGGTGCCTTCTAAGAAAAAAGCACTAAGCATACAAACCTTGACAGTGGAGTTGGGTAACTGGAACCTCCATGAAAAGCCGTGTCTGCTGGCCCATATCTGTAATCCCAGCACTTTACCCAGGGATCCGAGACAGACACAGGAGAACAGGAAGACGTTTAGGCCAGCCACCCTGAAATACACCATATAGTAGCAGAGACAGCAGAGGCCTTTGCTTCAGCACTGACTTCCACTGCCCTCCGTTGGCACACCCACACCCATACTCTGATATACAAAATAAGTTTAAACTCTCTGAAAAATACAAAATTTAGGGCTGAAGTAACAGCTCAGGGCAAGAGCCCATACTGATCTTTTTTTTTTTTTTTTTTTGGTTTTTCGAGACAGGGTTTCTCTGCAGCTTTTTTAGAGCCTGTCCTGGAACTAGCTCTTGTAGACCAGGCTGGCCTTGAACTCACAGAGATCCACCTGCCTCTGCCTCCCGAGTGCTGGGATTAAAGGCGTGCGCCACCACCGCCCGGCTCCATACTGATCTTGCAGAGGACCCAAGTACAGTTCCCACCACTCATGTCAGGTGGCCCTGAACTACCTGAAACTCTAGCTCTGGAGGAAATGAATTTGTTCATGAGTGCCCACATGAGCATCGTGTTCATTTTGGGAGGTGTGTGCAGGTCCATGTACATGGAAATCAGACACCCTCAGACCAACACTAGTCTGGTCTCCTTTCACCATACAGACCCAGGGATCAAGCAGGCATGGTGTCAGATGCTTTTACTCACTGAGCCGTCCGTCTTGTTGGCCCTCATTAGCATTTTTATCAGAACGGGGATTGGACTGAGGTATTTCAGCCAGATAATGGTGGCTCATACCTGTAGCCGTGGCTACAGGCATGAGCAAGGCTAAGGCAGGAGGATAATAAGCTCAGAGCACATAGCTTGGACTGCATAGGGCCCGATGAGTAAAGATGCTTACCGCCAAGCCTCATGAAACCCACACATGCATGGTGGAGAAAACCAGTTCCTCTGAGTTGTCCTCTGACTGCTTCACATGTACACACACATGGTAAATGTAAAAAAAAGAAAGAAAGAAAATCTCTAATTTCAATAGAACTGGCCTTTCCTTCTCTGTGTCCTGTTTTCATAGTGTAGCGATGGCAGTGGCCGAGCCCCTGTAGAAAATAAATGCAGGTGTGCTGCTTCTCCTGTAGAAGTCGGTAGATACTTGAGTTTTTATAGAGAATTTTACTCACTACTAGAGAAAGTAGCGTATATCCCTTGCTTACAAACAAAATACTTTCCATATTCCTGTAAGTATATAAAACAATAAAATTTTCTCCCAACATAGTATTATTTGAAAACTCCACATTTCTAAATCTTGAACTTAATGTTTGACCTCACTATGTTGTTCTTCAGAGTTTGGGTAATATGCTTATCAAATATGTTTGTTACAAATTAAAACCTCAGAAGCCATGAAGCCATGCTCAAAAGATGGGAATGGACTTTGTATTTTATTACTGCCTATCTTTCCCTTTCTACTTATTGAACCCCAGCTTTTACTATGAAAGGGGATTTCATTTACCTACAAAACTTGTGTGGTACAGCTGAATGTGCCATCAGGTTCCAGGTCATATTTGAATTCAATCAGAGTTCACTTTACTGAAGCCTCTAATGAAAAATACTGTTAAGGTGGTGGGTGAGAAAGTGTTGTCATTGGCACCAAACACCTGTCTTCTAAGCGCAGAGCCGGTCCTGCCTGCCAAACCCCACAGTGCATTTCTGTTTCCTCTTCTCATTCCCCTCCACCTTCTTCTCTCCATTCTTTCTCTGCTCTAGTTGCTGTGATAAAACACTCAGACTAAAAGCAAGTATTTATTGTTAGGGGATTCAGAGCAGCTCTCAAGCAGAAACTGTGGAGGAACAGTGCTTACTGGACCACTGAAAAGCTCAGACTTAGCTATATAACACAGGACCACTTGCCCAGGGAATGATGCCACCCACAGCGGGCTCGGCTCTCCTGCATCAGTTAATAATCAAGTCAGTCCCCACGGATGTATCCATAGACAATCAGATCTGGACAGTTCCTGTGTCTTCCCAGCCCTTCACTCCGTACTGTACACCCCTGCCTACCCACCCAAGCCCTCATCCCTTCAGTGGTGCTGCTTAAAGATGATACCATTGCCCTAACCTAGGGAGGAAAAGCGGTCCAGAGAGGCCTGGAACCATCTTGACATGCAGAGTTCACATAGTTATAACCAATTCACTGTCTTCTTTTCTGTTTCAGGCTGGAAATTAAGTCCAGTAGTTGGAGCTGTGTATGGCCCTGAATTATATGCAGGTAGTATTGTACTGCTTCCCTTTCTGATACATAATGCCTTCTGTGCTTTTCATTAGGCTGTGTCTTTGTAATCTTTTCATGTTTCTATTTTTTATTTAATTTTTTTAATGCACCTAGCCTCCAGCTTTCAAGCTGATGTGTCCCTAGGCAATGAGGCGGCTGTGCCCTTGTCAGGAAGAGGAGGCATCAACACTTACATTCCTCTAATCAGTAAGTAGCCTACACTGATCTAGCATGGGATTTTTTTTGGTTTTGGGGTTTTTGTTTTGTTTTTTGTTTTTTTGGTTGGTTTTTTTGGGGGGGTGGTTTTTTCGTTTTGGGTTTTTGAGACAGGGTTTCTCTTTGTAGCTTTGGAGCCTGTCCTGACACTTGCTCTGTAGACCAGGCTGACCTCGAACTCCCAGAAATCCGCCTACCTCTGCCTCCCAAGTGCTGGGATTAAAGGTGTGCACCACCATGCCCGGCCTGGCATGGGTTTTTACTGTTGCTGCTAGCGTGCTGATTTGGTCTGGTTTTTTTCTCCTAGCATGATATAGAACTGACAAAAAAAAAAAAGCCATTCTTTTTTGTTGTTGTTTTTGTTTTTTGAAATAGGGTTTCTCTGTGTAACAACCCTGGCTGTCTTGGAGCTCTCCTTATAGACCAGGCTGGCTCGAACTCACTGAGATTCACCTGCATCTGCCTCTGTAGTGCTGGGATTAAAGGCGTGCGCCATCAATGCCTGGCTGAGGGGTGGGGGGACATTCTTGAAAGGATAATAGATACCACAGTGCCCTGTTCTGTGTAACTCACACACTAGAAGCTTCCACTAAACAAAAATCATTGGAAAGTATGCAGGGGGTGAAATGTAAATATCCTCTCTATATTTGATCACAAGGGAGTCAAAGACATGAGTGTGTATAGACTGCATTACTCAAGCCTTCTCACCACCCAGGCCCACTCTCCCATGAAGTACCACTTACTTAGCACAGCCCCACTGTCAATGACTACCCTCCACTCTCTTACTCTTTCTAGGTCACTCTGACCCAAGCCCTCTTCCCCTGGCAAGAGATGTGACTCAGCTGGATTCACAGAGTGGGGTGTTTCTGCATGACTTCCAGAGCAAAGCATATTTAGAACAGGCCTTTGGAAAATGTCTGCCTCATTAAAGGATACAGCATGGCTGGGAAGGTTAATATTTTAGAGACGCCTGGACAGTGGTGTGCACACCTTTAGTCCCAGCATTAGGGAGGCAGGGGCAGGCGGATCTCTGTGAGTTCAAGGCCAGCCTGGACTACAGAGCAAGTTCCAGTACAGCCAGGGCTACACAGAAAACCCCTGTCTTCAAAAAAACAAATGTATAGATATTTTAGAGAAATAAAGTTGACAGATTAATTCTCTAAAAACTGCTGTTTGCCTTGGAGGTTAGTACCATGTAAAAATACATAAAGAACATTCCTTTTGAGGAATAAGTATTACATGATAACATATAGAAATGAAATTAAGAGACTGGTGGGTCACTGTGATTTCGAGGCCAGTATGGTCTACAGAGTGAGTTCCAGGATAAGCTCCAAAGCTACAGAGACACCCTGTCTCAAAAAATCCAAAAAAATAAATAGATAAATAAGCTAGAAATGAAATTAATAATTGACTAGTTAAAAAACGTATATTACTCTGATTTAAACCACGACGGAAACTGTTATACATCTTACTGAGGTGGTTTTCAGAGCTGCTTCTGGTAGAAACTCCTATTATCATGCGTTATTATTGGAAACACCTAAAAGGGAGAGTAAATTCAAGATTTGTGATGAATGAGCCATGAAATCATTGCTTGATCATCCTGTGTCTCTCTTTCCACTTCTTCCCTCAAAGCTGCAGTGTCAAGGGTGTATTAATAAGTATACTTGCTATCTTTTCAGGAAAGATTTGGTGCCTGTCTTTCTACCTTTTCCATAATTGATTCTCAGTCTGGTTTTGTACCAGCTCCTGAAAGCAAGTTGAAATTTCTGTCATATTTTGGGTCTCCCTTTAGTTCCTGGCTTCCCTTACCCAACTGCAGCCACCACGGCAGCTGCGTTCAGAGGAGCCCATCTGAGGGGCAGAGGGCGGACAGTGTATGGTGCGGTCCGAGCGGTACCTCCAACAGCCATCCCCGCCTATCCAGGGTAAGCATTAGATTCCAGAATCACGTTTCTAAAATGAGCAATTGGATATAAAAAGAAGGGAAGAAAGAGTGCTCTGGGCCTCTCTGATTTCTAGGGTGTTGCAGGCAGCATTTAGATGCTGTGTGAACATTTTCAAATCAGTGGGTAGAGGGCAAGAACCAAAATACAGAAACGTGAGCAAGGGTCGGTTCGCTATACAAACCCTCATTTGGGCCACCTTAAGCCTTCATGGTGACGGCTTAAGATAGTAGCCAGAGCCTTCTTGTGTTTGCTAGCGGTGTGTTGGCATGGAGTTCACTCAGCAGCGCACGAGTGTGGATTAACACTACTACAGAGAACGAGAAAGGAGCTGGAGATTTTAGTGCCAGACTGCGTCTGCTGTGCTCACCCAGTCTCACCACCCCATGTGGGGCCAGAGGCCAGCACATGTGCCCACCCCATGGTTTCTCTGCCTGGGTAGTGAGCAGCAAAGCTAGTTACCCACAATGGATTTGCTTTCTTTGTAGGAAACAGATTGAAAGAGGTGAATTCAAAGACAAACCAAGTCCAATTGAATCGAGGGAGAGAGGGAGAAGTAGGAGGAATCCAGCTGCAGCTGGCTTCTGAGACGGTAGCAGCTGGTGTAGCTGAGCATCCCTCGTCTTCAGTTTGGAGTGGAGGGTGTCTCATGCAGTGGAAAGATTCCATAGCAACAAAAAAATCCTTTGTTTTTGAATGGGGAAAAGGAGGGAAGATGGCAAATTGGCTTTCAGTTGTTTATGTGTCAGCCTAACGTATATTTTTATATAAAGTGAACTTCTCTGATTCAGTTGTACCAAGGACTTTCTCTTTTAAAAGATTTGACATTTCTCTTCTTCATCTTTTCTCTGCCTATGAAGTTTTTTTGTTTTTGTTTTTGTTTTTTTGTTGTTGTTGCTGTTGTTGTTTTGGTTTTTGGTTTTTTTTTTTTCATATGTTCTGGAGAAATATAAATAGCTGCAGAAAAACCAATTAGCTGCTTTTTAGTTAAAACATAAAGGAAGATAGCATGTCCCTTTCTGATAGCAAAATTGGCTTCACCAGGAGGTATACTAATTTAACATTCATTCATTCATAGACCAATGGACATACCATTAGGAGTCCTCCATGCCACAGAATTAAAGCATTTTTATTAGACAAGGCAAGTATGCATGCTGAAGTGGGCAGACTCCAAGACACTGCAAGGGAACTGCTTCAGAGAATAACTTTCATTTGCAATTTATAGATAATTAAATCCCATGCATTCCATCATCTCCATCTTCTGCCATGACTTGCTTTTAATTTTATCCTTTTTTGTCTCAACTTGACCTTTGACCTTCAACCTCTGACATCTCTTTTTTTAAAAAATTAATTGAAGATACAGCTTTGTTTCACCAAGAAATAATTGAGTGAAACATGAAAGTGCATCTTTTGCGAGCTCAGCGCACTAGAGAAGCTGCTCGTGATGCGCCTCCCATTCCAACCCGAAAGCGCTCACTGTTGCCACATTTGCAGGGAGAGTGCGCAGACTACACGGGACTACCTATTGTAGCTTCCTGAGCTACTTGATAAGTAGCTGAATTCATTCCTGTTCAGTGTAGGTCCTTTCAGTATACTGGCCAAACTTAAGAACCATTCTCTACTAAGTCTGTGTCAGGTATATATATTTGCTTAAACAAATCTTAGCTTTTTTTTTGTCTGATCATGTCAGTTTCTGTGCATTGCATTGAACACTAATTTCCCTTGTATTTTTTATTAACTATACCATCTATTTACATGGAAGATGGCAAGGAATAAGTCCAGTGTTTCATGGGGAATGGCCTAGAATTGCTTTCAGCCTTGCGAGTCACTGTGCTCTAGCCTCTTACGGCACTGGGTACAGGGATGATCAGAATTCTTCTAGAATCCAAGTGAATAATTACAATAAGTGATTTGCCTTAGAACAAAAATATCCTTGTTTTTAATGGCAATATTCTTTATAGAAGGAATGTGTTGTAGTCTTTGCCTGTGTCCCCTCACTGACATTAATGGAGATTAATCCTCTTGGCCTCCATGCTTGCCACTCATCAGCCTTCTCCTACACAGGTCTTTTTTGAAAATGCATTGGAGAAGCACATCCAACCCGATACCAGACTCTAGCTGCAAATGGAGACTGAAACAGGGAAAGCCTGCTTACAGGCACCAGAAGTGTGTCTGCTTTTCCTGCAACGTAAAACAGGCCTAGCATTCAGTGCATTGCAAGGTGTGACCCTGCAACTTGGTGGCCCTACTTGTTAGCTTATTCATTATAACTGGAAAAAGAAACTGTCCATTTTATCTAGCTGAATAAACAAAAACAGATTTTTTTGAAAATACATTTAAACAGCCAAGTTTTGACCTGACAAATGTGAGAGAAAGCTTGTCTTTTCTCTACCACTGTTCATGTCTTCTGGTCCCAAAATAATGTTCTGGGGGAAATCTATGTATACAAAAGCTCTCATAAGGCTGGAGAAAATTCTACATTTTAAGCATAACAGTGTAGTGCTGCTCCAGATTTATGTTTTAAAAAACTAATATTGCCTGCTTGACAAAGCCCATTACCAAATAGGAGAGTGAGGCCTGCCCGCAGCTGCCTCAGGGTCACTGTTTAAATCAAACAGGACAGGCCTAGGCACGCACAGTGCTTCCGTCACCAATTGTATTTTTCAGAATTCTTAGACTGTTAGTTAAGAAAAAACCCTTAAAATCTTCCAGTTGCTCCTTCCCACTCTGGATTATATTGTTACTATCTGGGATCCCACTGCACCTTTCAATTCTTGGACCAATCACCTTAACCTTGAGCTCATTACCTCTGCTTGTGAAAGCAATGCATTGTGGGTATTTTTGGTTGTTTTGTTCTTTTGGTTTTTATTTTAATTACATTTCTCTGTTTACTTTGGTCAGAATTGATTGACTTGTTTTTCCAAGGTGTTGCATTGGTTCTCAAAAATGCTGAATAATAATACTTTGCATGCTTGTGTGATCAGCCAAATCTTATCGCATGTCTAATGTGCAGGGTGAAAAGCAGGTGATGTATGGATAACAGGAAAAGCCTACACTTTACTTTGAAAATGAAAATACACTAGTAAGCATCATTTGGAACACCCTTCACACATAGGTTCTGGAATTCGTTTTGTTCACTCTCTTTCTGAAGTCAATCCCTCACCATCCCTACCCTTTGTACGCTTTTAAAGAACAGCATTCTCCTAGGACACACTTCCATTTAAACATGCTCCAGATTGTAAAGCTGATCTGTTAGACCAGCAGACCTCAGACAGCTACATGAGGCCCTGCCAGGAGCACCGTTGTGTCATTAGTCTGAGTTACCCAGTGTCCAGTGCCCGGTCTAGTTTACAGACCCTTAGCTCTCCTTGCATGTCCTGGAGCCGTGGAGTGCACGTGTGCACTTGGCACATCTCTGTCACAGCTTGCCGCGGCCCCGTATCCAGGTCACATTCATACATCACCTGCCTGTGTAGCGCATGTGCATGCTGCCGTCCTCAATAACCGGAATGTGTTTCTGTTTTTTTGTTTTTTTTTGTTTTTGTTTTTGTGTGGATTTCTGCAGTGTGGTTTACCAGGACGGATTTTACGGTGCTGACCTCTATGTAAGTACATACACCGGGGCCTTTTTGACCCCATCCCCTGACAAGCCAGCCTTTTTTTTTCTGTTTAGTTTGTTTTGTTTTTATTTTCGTTTTATTTTGTTTTCCTTTTTAAAAAAATATAATTTAATTTTTGTTTTCCTTTTTCCTTGTGGATATATATATTATATATTTTAAGAATGCAAGCATGCTTCTCTGCCACTGCGCTTGCCCCTGGGTGCAAAAACTAAGCCTTTGGGTCTCATGATGGTTGCTGGGGTCAGTCTACTGGACATATTCTTCCCCTTCCCTACGCTCACGAGTGTTCTGGGCCTCTCTTACCTTGTGAGATGATCAGCAGGTTTAAAGTCGTATTGTTGTCTCATCATCTGCATACATGAATAGCAGGACAAGTTTAGCCTGACCAGCTCTTCCCCCTTTGTGCTTCCCTTCCCATCTCACACCCTCTTCAGAGCATTAGGGCTTTGGTGTGTGTAAACAGCAATCAGCTGTCTGAGCTGTGTTCTTTCTGATGTTACATCATCTAAAGAGCATAAACTTGTGAGAGTGCCATCAAGGAGCTGATATTCAGAGACTCATGTAGTAGCTGGGGGTCTCAGATGAAGACCACAGCCAGGAGTCTGTTTCTTAGGGGTCAGCCAGGAAAACTGAGGAGCATAACTCACAGCCTAGACTCTTACAACCATTCAGTTATGGTAAAGATTTGCCAATTCCATCAGTCAGAGTGGCATTTAATCCATCATCCATCTAGCTGGAGGTGAAGTTAACGTGATTTTTTTTGGTCACATACTATTAAACGATGGACAAAGTATTGTAGCTAACAGGAACAGCTTTTGAGTTTTGAAGACTGTAGGAAGCTTTCCAAATGGTCTTTTTCTGACTGCTAGCATAGTCTACCGACCCAGTCATTAAGACAATTTTATAAAAAGATTCAGCAATAAATAGGGAGTTACTCAGTAAGGCGGGTCAGCATTCCCAGGAGGTGCTTTCTGTAGCCTTGCCTCTCTGGGCTTTGAGGCTGTTGATACCTGCTTATTCAGCAGTCTGAGATCAGACCATTCAGAAGGCACTGAGTCAGGAGAGCATGCTGAGCATGTACTATTTAGAGTAGGCCTTAAGCGTGTCTACCTAGTAAAGATCCTTAGTCATGAGTCATCAGTCCGTGTCTCAGATTGTGATTGCCAGAATTGCATACAAGCATAAAGACCACCTAGTCTATATTTCCTTATCTCTCTTTGTACTTTAATTCTAATACTTGTTCAGAAAATTTTCAAGAAGTACCTTTCCCCATGTTTATAGTTGAAGACTGGACAGATTATGCATTTCTGAATGTGCATATTTACATACGATGTTAGCCTACGCATCCTCCATATTCTTAGAGAACTCAACTTCGTATCATTTACTTTTTTGGATTCTGCTCTGGTAGAGCAGGCTTTCCATTTGAATTATTTCCTTAACTGAGGGTTTTGTTGTTTGTTTGGGGCTTTGTTTGTGTTGTTTTGGGGGGGGCAGGGATTTGGTTTGTTTTGGGGTTTTTTTTGTTTATGAGACAGGGTTTCTCTGTAACGCTGAGTGTTTTGGATCTCTCTCTCTCTCTCTCTCTCTCTCTCTCTCTCTCTCTCTCTCTCTCTCTCTCTCTCTCTCTCTCTCTCTCTCTCTCTCCACCAGACTGGCCTTGACTCACAGATATCCACCTGCCTCTGCCTCCCAAATGCTGGGATTAAAGGCATGCGCCACCACCACCCGGATTTTTCTAAAATATATCCTACTTCTATTCTGGTTTTGCCTATTTCTACCTTAAACCAACCAACAAAATATTTGTTTGTGGTTCTCCTGTTTCTTTATTTTACATTTAACATCTTAATAAGAGATGATTTTTGATTTTTTTTTTCAGTGCCATCAAGATGATGTTCTTAAGGGTTTCTCTTTTTTGTTTTTGGGGGTTTGGGGGGGTTGTTTGTTTTTTGGGGTGTTTTGTTTTGTTTTGTTTCTCGAGACAGGGTTTCTCTGTAGCTTTGGAGCCTGTGCTGGAACTAGCTCTTGTAGACCAGGCTGGCCTCTGCCTCCTGAGTGCTGGGATTAAAGGTGTGCATTGCCACTACCCAGCTTTGTTCTTATTTTTAATCTAAATAAGTAATCTATAAAAGCTAAGCAAGAAATGCAGTAGTTTGGCCACAGTACCCTTCCTTCCCAGTGGCCCTTGCTAAAGCTCTGCTGCCTGTTTGGCTGCCTTTTTCTTTCTCCCATCTATGTTCGTATTTCTAGGAGGGGGAAAAAAAGTTGGTCCCTAGTGCTGAGACCATGTCTGAACCCTCTAGTGAAAACCAAGACCACAGTATCTTCTTCAAACTTAAACAGATTATCTGAGGTTGAGTGTGAGGAAGCTAAGGAGTCTTAAAATCACAAGCAACAAATGTCTGGCTTTGAATCTGTTCTGCTTTTCTCTGCACACTTTCCTAACTGGGAATCTGTCACTGCACCCTCAGCTCTAGTTTCCTCAGAAGTGTGTACTAGAATAGCATGAGTGCAGGATTTAGTGTGTAAGAGACGCCAGCCCCGCCAGAGCATGAGCAGAAGACTCTTGGGGAGGCTGGCTTTACTTCTCACGTCCCCTCCCCTGCTCTGCTCTCAGGGCAGTTCTGGTGGCACTTCTGCTCACCCATGGCACGCTTGTGTTTGGAGATGCTCTAGCCATCATGTCCTCCATGTGTAAAGAGGCCTGGTCTCCAGGATAGGTGTGTGCCCACTCCCCATCCCTGCTGTCCCCTTTGTTCCCAGTAGAAAAAGCCGTAGTTCACCCTACTTCATCCTCTAAGTGGGATAACAACTGTTCCTGATCCTCACCTGTGAAAAGCATGCTTGCATCCAAAGGAAAGAAAAGGCTGGCAGCCCATGGTGGGCTCTTTGTATGATTGTTTTCTTCCACAGCTGTGTTTTTGAACTGCTCTTCCTGTGTTCTGTTATAGAATAGTCTTACAGGAACCAATCATTAGCGCTAAAATACCTCAGGTAGGAGTGCCAGTGTGACCTGCCAATCAATCAGATTGTGGATTGCAGTGAAAAAATTGAATTATACTAACCATTCCAGCTCCACGTTAGAGATGGGAACAGAGGCTTTTTTGGACAATCAAGACTTGTGAGCGTGTGATCTAAGGCCTGCTACCTCAGCAGTGCACATATCACATCCACACATCATGGCACTTCCTGCAAGATGAGCCTTCCAGTCCCCTCAGCACACATCTGCACAGACATGCCACTTGCACTAGCCCATCACTGCTGCCTCTTTCAGCCTGTCAGTCACATTTGCCTGTGCTATTTAAACTAAGTCTTTGGTATCAGAGATCTTATCAGCTGAGGAACTAGCTGAATGAAATGTCAAAAAGTAGGAAACAGACGTCTGCCTACCCAAGGCTTTCTTGCTTCCTTGAGTCCCGTGTGGAGCTGCATAGTGAAGTCCTAGTCAGAGGTGGACTGTGCTGCTGCCGAAGTGTGAAACTGCTACAGAGCTGGACACACTGGGACTTGTAGCTCCTGTGCCCTTTCCTCTCCCCAGAGAAGGTCAGCGAGTGCTGGATAAGAGCAAGCCTGTTAGAGGGCTTGCGGACAGCTGGATGCTAGCAGAGGAAAGTTGTCCACTACTTCATAACCCAGTTAGCTCACATTTTAGATATGAACTAATTTGGAGAGATATGGAATAGTAAAGTATTTGAAATTCGTTAAAGATTATCTATCATGTAAGTCAAAGATAATCAAGTTGATCATAATAATCTCTCCTTAACCACAAATATAAATAATCATGAGATAGAACTTTAACTGACACTTTTCAGAGTAGATCGATCTGGCCATCTAGAGCACAGATTGTAATTTTGTAATTAAGTCTGTGCCATGTCTTCATGAGAACTCACTGTTCATGAGGCTGTGGCTCTCAGCTGCACTGGGAAAAGAGGGCACTAGGATTACCTAGGGCCAAAACCAATAGTTAGAGGCCAAACATTAGGCCCTTGCTGAGTGGAATAGATCTACTCCTTGGTGATGCTATTAACCATCATGCCTGCCAGTCCCCTAAGCACATGCGTACACACACGTGCACACACTGGCCTTGCCTGTCCGTCTGCACACTACATGAGGTAACGAGCTCTCATCTGTCTGCTGGTCTGGAACACACACTCCCTCCTTGGTGTCACATTGTCATTGTCTTTCAGATAGAGAGAAGGTGTCTTGACATCACATGCTCACCAAAGTCCTGTTTTAATGTAAACCTAAAACAAAAATACAATAAAATTAAAGGCAAGGTTAAAATCAAGATAAAAAATCTGTAGATGTGCAAGCAAGGGTCACGTGCAGGGGAACAATGGTTAGAATCTGTTTTGATTCAAACATAGCTATAGAAATGGTACAAAAGAGTCCCAGTGGTACAGAGTTAATTCAATGATAAAACTGATTCAGGGAAGAAGAGTAGCCAACCTCCAAGAGGTAACACTGGGCTGTAGGAAATAGACTTTCCTTTAACATCTTTGGAAAGTCATTAGCAAAGGGGCAAAAACAGCAGCATTTAGCTTTGAGAAGCTGGAAATAGAAGCAAAGATATGGCAAATAATTGAGAAAACAAAATTCTCAGATATAGGATAAAAATATGCAGTTGTTCCCAGAGAGTGAGCAGCTGGGTGAGTTCTGTGGGTTGGGGCTGAATTCTAGCACCAGAACCAGGCAGGTTGAATAGCAGAACAATGTAGGATTGGACCACCTAATTGGGAACACTAGGTATTATTTAGAAAGGTTACAAAGAAATTTAAGTATTTTTCAAGGGGCATGTGTGTATTTAAACCAGGCTTAGTCATGCTAAACTTAGGCAGCTCTTAGAGTTCCAGAAGCCGTCTGTGTGTGCCCTCCTACACTATGGTGTGCTGTGGCCATGCTAATCCCCATTTTTTGTTTTATTTCAAATCACACACAGATAGAATCTGCAAACTGCTTCAGATCAAACAGGTCTGATTGTGTGTAAATACATATGTCCTTTTTAATTTTTATTAATGGTTGCTTCAGTTTTGCATCAGTGCATGGTTAAAAGCAATACACATCAGCTATTCATGACCTCATATCTCCAAATGAGTTATTTCTCCTCTTTTTCTGTTTGTTTGTTTGTGCAGTCAGCTGAAGAAATGTTAACATCTCACTCTAAACCTCTCAGTGGAGTCTCTGTTCCCTTCTCTGATATAACAGATGGGTTACTGCTTGTTATAATTATTAACACTGTGGTATGGGCCAGGGCTCGGGTGGGCAAGATTTACTCCTCCTTTGGGCTGGGGAGGGCCAGTTGTTAGGGTATGGAATGTTAACTCAAGTGGTGACTGACTGTCTCCGTAATGCCAGGTCGTTGTGGCTGCACGCTCTAGTAATTGAGGCTGTGTACTTCACCGAGCTTGTGGTAGAGCCTAGGGCAAACCGCTGTCCCAAGAGAATGCTGGGATAGATAGAGTTAGCCAGTGCCAGTCTGGACGTGGTGGTTTTGCTGTTGTTTTAGCTCCGGATGTCGGCATGCTCAGTTTTAATGTGATTAATATTAATGTGGCGCCACCCCCCACGCCTGAGCCCTCTTCTCCTTCTCCCACCTTGTTCTTTTGAAAATTTTAAGAAACAGTAATGAAAACCTTGGTGTTTCAAACTGCAGTTTGCTCTCGTGTTCTATAAAAACCTTCAAATTTGCTGGCTAAAGTAAAGTCTGGGGGAAATTTCTTAGCCCCTTGCACACTCTAAAACCTAGAATACATTTAAGTAGATTGTATTTTGTAGATTTTGTCCTGAGTTTTGTGTAATGTTCTGTAGAATACCCAATTGCAGCAGCAAAAAGACTTCAGATCTGAAAGAAATAGCTTCCTGGTAGTTTCCAGGCGATGCTCTTTTCCTTAGACATTGGTGAATTACCGGCTTACTTTGGTAAAAAGTATTACCTCTCCCTCCCACATGCAGCCTTCCTTTCAGTGACTTCTCGGTAACTGCTGAAAGATTCAAAGATTCAAAGCTTCCCAAGAACTTTCATGGGGTTTTTCTTATCGCAGTATTCTCCCAAGCCCATCAGTGTCAATAAAGTATTTCATCCCATCCTGCACTTGAACCACAGAGAGCTTCATCAGTCAAACCCCAAAGTTAGAAGCCACTCATGGAAGCAAATACTGCAGATGGAAAAGGCCCACTTCCTGCCCAGTGGGAAGGACTTCAGCTACTGAGGGAGCCGTTGCTGTCAGTTACCTGGTTCAGGAGCCCTTTCTCCCAGTTAGCAGCCACAACTCAGAGCTCTCAGGGACCAGGCCTGAGTCTGTCCTACCAGTGGGAACCTACAGCCCTGCTCCAGTCTGTACGTGCTGTACCTAGCTAAGTGGAGGTCAGACTTTAGCTGCTGTCACTGCCTCAGCTTTCTAAATTTGTAAAGGTTATTTTGGCATTGAAGGAATACTAAAGAGACAAAGCACAGGGTGCTAAATTACTTTTATTACAAAGACATTTCCCTAAAGATTCAGCTTCTAATCTAAACAAATAGACCCATATCTAAACAGAATGAACAGCTGAGCCTTTATGGCCCAGATAAAGATTGAACTATAACGCTGAACTTTTTCTTCTCTAACCAGCGGTTTCACCATCCCGTGTCCTCTCCAGAGGCTCAGTGTCACAAGGGTGCTTCCTGCCACATTCCTCCCTTGACCATGCCACTGCCAGGGTTTTGTAATGTGACTCAGATTGTCCCTTTTGGACACCTACAGAGACAGCAAAGGACTGCTGCACAGCAGCTGGACCACTGGCGTGAAAGGTATATTTGAAGCCGCTGACAGGGACTCCTACACCATAGTCTTAGAGCAGGATGGATGCTCCCTCATACTGCTGGCCATTTACTAGAGGAAACTTAGACGTTCATAAAATTATATATGTTCCCAAAATAAGATTTATCAGCCAGAGCTGCTAGGTAGGGTGCCAGAGAAGAGCAGGGATCCCATTAGAAAATACTTTAGCCTGGGGTTGGAGAGATGGCTCAGTGGTTAAGAGCACTGACTGCTCTTTCAAAGGTCCTGAGTTCAATTCCCAGCAACCACATGGTGGCTCACAACCATCTACCTAATAGAATCTGGTGCTCTCTTTTGGCATGTAGGAATACATGCAGAGCATTCATATATTAAAAAATATAAATTAATTTTTAAAAAGAAAGAAAATACTTTGGTGGTGGTGGCACACGCCTTTAATTTCAGCACTCGGAGGCAGAGGCAGGCAAATCTTGAAATTTGAGGACAGCCTGGTCTACAGAGTGAGTTCCAGAACAGCCAGGACTATAGAGAGGAACCCTGTCTCAAAGCACCCCCACCCCACTGCAAAAAAAGAAAAAATAAAGAGATGTGTATCTGAGTTAGATTAGATAAAGCAGGTGGATTGTGAAGGAAAGTGAGATGAGGCCTTACCAGTTGTGTCCGCTCTCAAGAGCCCTGACTATGCCTGTCCTTGAGTCCTTCTAGAAGGGGGAAGAATAGCAGTTAAATGATTAAGAGGCATGTCTGATTTTGTCAGCGCTAGCCAATGCTTCTAAACCACTTGTAATCTGATTTCCCTGGGTTGTGGGCTGGATTTAACAGGGTTTTCTTTAGAGAACTTGGGTCAGACATTCTCTGCAGGTGGCAGGCTCAATTGTCTCACAGGCATTGAATGCTCTCCTGCCTGGTATGCTTAGTTGCTTCCTTCTCAGGGTTATTCTCCACAGACCTGATAGGCCAGTAGATCTAATCTCTGGGTCATACCTTCCTGTAACCTGCTACATTCCCTAGTAACCAACTAGTCCCAGGACAGAGAATCTGAACTTGACACCTCTGGGTGTAATAGATTTTATTTAGCTCTGTTACATACATGTAGACTCGGAGTTCTCCCAACATACCATGAATATTTCCCCTATCAGGAGTTCTAGAAAACACTGTGAAGTAAGATTCAAAATCGTATCTGTATTTTCTTAAAATTACTAAATAGTATCTGTGTGCTTTATTTTTCTTTCTGTCACAAATTGAAAAGCAAATTCTGACATTGGCTAATGCTTGATTTCCTACCATAGGAGGAACATGCAGACTGGTGCAGTTTGAAACATCCCTTCCCATGTGTGTCTGTGTTTGTGTCTGTCCTTGTGTCTACACGTGTGCGTCTGTATTGGGGAGGGGGGGTGTCTATCTCGGGGAGAGATAGCTGTAAAGTCAGTTCTCTTCTCTCCTGTAGGGTGGATATGCAGCCTACAGATATGCACAGCCTGCTACTGCAACCGCAGCCACAGCTGCTGCAGCCGCTGCAGCCGCTTACAGCGACGGGTATGTACAGAGCCAGGGCAAGCAGGCTCTTGGATGCCCTGAGCAACGTGTCATCTGGAGTGTCACCCTTTCCTCTTTCATCATGTCTAGACCTGCCCTCAGTCCCGGGCCTCCTGCCATTCCAGCACCCAGGCCTCGGCTCTTCCTGTTCTCGTGCCTTCTCCTCCCACCCCCCGAGACAGGGTTTCTCTGTAGCTTTGGTTCCTGTCCTGAGAACTAGCTCTTGTAGACCAGGCTGGCCTCTAGCTCACAGAGATCCGCCTGCCTTGCCTCCCGAGTGCTGGGATTAAAGGCTGCGCCACCACCTAGCTGTTCCCGCTCTGTTGTCCTGTCTCTTCATGAGCTACGGTCACAGCCGTCTTCTTCCACATCTGATCCCTTCTCTGCCATTTTCCCCAACATGAGTCCAAGTCTGCAGCACAGGGCCTTCTGTTTCAGTCTCGCCTTTCTTCATCTGACTGTGCTTCTCTTTTCCAGTTACGGCAGGGTGTACACAGCTGACCCCTACCATGCCCTCGCCCCTGCCGCCAGCTATGGAGTTGGCGCTGTGGTAAGTTTACATGCTTCTTTTTTTTTTTTTTTTTTTTTTTTTTTTTGAGACAAGGGTTTTTTTTTGTGTGTGCATAGCAGCTCTGGCTGTCCTGGAATTTGCTTTGTAGATCAGGCTGGCCTAGAATTCACAGAGATCTGCCTGCCTCTGCCTCCCAAGTTCTGGGATCAAAGGTGTGTGCATCCACCTTGTGCATACCTTTTTTTCTTAAGCCATGTTACTCCTGACTTCCACACACAAACTCAGAAAGATCTGGGGAAGTGAAACATTGTCGTCTCATCTGTTGCCGGGGTGTGGATGCCATGTGAGTGAGACTGGGAGCTTCTGCTCTCTCCTTTACTGTATGTCTGGAAAGGCAGTGAGGAGGAAGGGATTTATGGTGACAGTCTTCCCCACGTAATGACGTCATTTTAAAGAAGATGAAGGGACTGGGTTCCAGTGCCAGGTGCATGCATAGTGTTCTTTCTCGATAGTATCAAGGGCTTAGTTATGTTAAGATGCCCAGTTTTTACAGTAGTGTATTCAATTTTTAATTGCCAAGGTCTAACAATGTCCCTGCTATCCCCCTGCCTTCTGATATATTGGGACTCATGGCATTGTAAACACTGTAGAAGCAGTTTCTAGTAGCAGTTGTAGGGAAGAAGCATCTAGAACATGTCTAGAATAACCCATAGGACTAATGATCTCTCTGCAGCCCTCTTGGATTTGGCTTAGATGCCTTTGCTGCTGGTTGGGATTCATAGCTACAAGGGCAAGCCATTCCAAAATGACACCTGTTCTATTTCATGCTAAACAATAAATCCCCTACACTGAAAGAAAGATTCAGGGTAAGATTCCTGAGAAGTTTCTCCTAGAAAGAAACAAGATACCAGAGAAAGTGAGTTGATAAAGGTGAGGAACTAACCAGGGTGGCGTTGCACATCTGCAGCTCACACTTACAGACCCCACCACGGTATCAGGGAGAGATTATCTTCGTGGAACTCATTCCCGTTACTCTCCAGACAATACAGTATGACAGTGGTTTACAGAGCACGTTACCCTCTGCTAGGCTTTCGTGCGCTAGAGAGAGGAGTCATTTGCAGAGCATGTGTCTGGTTATACATGAACACTAACCCCCCCCCCCCAAACAGAGGACTAGAGCTGATGAGTTTGGGTATCCCTGGGTATTTCAGGAATTGGTGCCCCATGGATATTGAGACACCTGTATTTTGTAGGTGTATGGAGGAGATCTGTTTCATTGGTTGAAAGACTGATTTAGGTTTAAATGTAGCATCATCTCAAGCCAGGATGTGACCACCTCTGCCAAGAAGAAGTCGGAAGTAACACACTCTCCCAGGTCACATGTGAGAAGGGAGTTCCCAATCCAGCTCCTGTCAGGATGCTAGTAGCATCACAAATGCAAACTTGTAGGACTTCTCTTTAAAGAACTAGTTAGAAACTATGCCAGGTCCGCCTTCTCTGCCTAGTCATTGTGGGGTAAGCCATTGTGCTGCCCCCCACCTGGGCTGCCCGAGTGATGGTGACCGACCCTTTCTCAGGACTTGGTGCTTCATTTCTAATGTTTCTCATCACCTTTCAATATTTTTATGTCTCTAATTACTGCAGGCGAGTTTGTACCGAGGTGGCTACAGCCGATTTGCCCCCTACTGAAGTGACGTGAGACCCCTGCAAATGGGACAGCCCCCAGTTCATGAGGCCTGGCTATTGCAATATTTACTAGTAGAGGACTCTATAGCAAGATGAAGAGGAAAACAGACAAACAAAAAAGAGAGAATACTTTTTTATACCTCACTATGTTCTTTGAATATGTATTTTTCCTTTAAATTTCTGCCTTTAATTCTTTTGTTCCAAAGATTGTGCTTTTTTTTTTTGTTTGTTTGTTTTGTTTTTTGTTTTGGATTTTTGGGTTTATTGTTTTGGGGGGAGGATTATTTTTGGTTTTTTGGGAGGATTGTTTTTGATTTTCTTTTTGTTATTTTAATTTTTTTAAACCGGTTTAAAAAAAAAGATACTGCATTTCCACATCTATATGTTCGTGCTTAGCTTATTCTGTCAGTCACAGAAGAGGCAGCCCAGGAGGAAGGAGCTGAGAAACGTATTTGATCAGAAGCCAGCAGACAGAATTACCAAAGTGTATCTGGTGCTGAGTGTCTGGGGGACACGCAGGTGGGGCCAGCTCTGCAGCGGTGTGTTCTTCTGGCCTGTCTTTGGCCAGAGACTCTGACTGGCTGTGGCTGGAATCCACAGGCCGCTAGGTAGGAGTCTGTTTGTGCTTGTAAAACAGGAGAATTTAAAAGACGCTTTTCTCTCCTCTTCCCTCCTGGCTTTGCATTCTTTTTACAATCATTTACACTCACAGCCTGTGAGTGCTCGCATGGTTTGGGAATACAGAGCTGGTATTTCCCAGCATGCTCTCAGGCTGTGGGTAAGAGACACCTCAGTAGAAAACTGATCTTGGAGTGAGCTCCAGAATAGGAAACAGAAAATCCCAGCATTCCTGCTGGGCTGCTGCCCCTTTAGTTGAGCCACTGTGCAGCTCATCTATTCTTTTATTAACATGCTTCTCCCATGTCCTCAAGATTCAGGAATCTAGGACCCAGGGACGGAAGAATGAGTAGTCAGTGGCCAGATCCCCCAGGTATCTGGGCACAGCTTGAGGACTGAAAGTACAGATTGTTAGAGCCATTAAAGAGTGTGTAGGAGAGAAGGGATGTCCAGCCTGGTGTCCCTTCCTTCTCCTGCAGCACAGTCAGCACAGAGTGATGCGGCATCGAAAGCCTCTGCCGGGGCAGGACCAGGAACCAAGCCCTAGGTCAGCTGTGCCTGCAGTGTGGGAATCAGGAAGGGCAGGCAGAGGCACTTTGTACTCACTCCAAAGCCATAGGAACTTCCATCTTCCAAAGCCTCATGAGTCTCCTGCCCCTGTGACCACTGCACCCAGCTTCACACTGTCCTCCAGAGTCCCAGCAAGCACCCGAGCCCCTTGGGGAACATAAACAGGACAGGCCGTGGAATCCAAGCCTACCTTGGAAGAAGGATGTAAAATGCAAGGACCTCCTGCAGGAGCCTTGGCAGTGAAACCTGGCTTCAGTTTTGTTTCCAAAGGACTTCTACCCTAGATCTGAGGTGTGCCTGATAAGACAAGGGTCCCATAGAGGCTCCAAAATGAAAGCATTAGGAAAAGGGCACATCAGATGGCTCCCTGGTCAGTTTACCTAAGGAGTCGCTGCTAAAGGGAGTAGTATAGAGACACTAGCTTCGGCTTTGTTTTGGTTTGTTTTAGATTTATTTTTATTGGGGTTTTGGTTCTTTTGTTACTGTTTTTGCATCTGCCTCTACACGTTTTTGACTGATAAATGATTCGTGTCCCTGAATTAAAATGGCTGACGTTTGACCGCATCAAGCATCCTTTATAAGCCGGGCCCTGGCCTGCAGTTGAACAGACTGTCTTGTTCTCAGATCCTACCTCCTGTGATATCAGAGGAGACAGCATGGAAGCCAGAGACTTTAATGTAGTCATTGATTCTGGGGCAATGTGTAGATTGGGAAATAAGATTGGCCATCCACTGGCCATTTATGAAGTCCCTTCCCCCAAGCCAAAGTTTGGTTTGTTATTGCTGTTGTGACAGTTTTCTTTGTCTGTACATAAATATTTTAGTTGGGGGAAGGGATGAGCCTTTTGGAGTTCTAGAGAGTGAGGGCAGAGGGATTTTTGTTTCTTTTATTTCATTTTGAGAGAATTTCCTGACTAAAGGAACAGAAATTCGGGGTCATGTTTAATAAGGGCCATCCTAAATAAAAGGCAAGCCTCTTTACCAAGGAAGACTAGGCCAATCTCTCAACAGCTGTATCCACAAAGGGGAGAAATGGGAAAAGAATTGAAGAAGGCTTTTCTTTTCTCCTAGACAGGAATAAGGGTGGCCCTGGCAGGGCGAGGAAGGTTATTCCTATGGCCCATGCTAGAGGGGCCTTCACGCACTTCAGTTCAGCTGGTTCTGGCTGAGGCCTCCGAGACCAGTTGTTTGCCAGTGTGTCTGTGCTTCGTGTACAAGGACACTCTCCCATGCCCACGCCACTTCCTCGGCTTCCTTTTCCAAGGAAGACTAGATGGAATTGGCTTTTTATGCAAGGGTCTTTGGATTTCAGGGTGAGCACTGAGAGTTGGGGCTCCCCCAAGTGTCTGGATTCCACTGCATCTGCCTCATGGTTGGTCCTCAAGGCCACAATGCTGGCATGTTGGACGGCTTTAGGAAGCAAGCTAGAGGAGACAGGCATTTTGTGACTATGAGAGGATGCTGGGTGTTGGTCTCAAACATGACTGATGTTAGATCGCAGCATGGGACTGACATGCTCAGCTTTGCAGGCTTGTGTAGCCTGAGCTTTCTATGCTGCGACTCTTACTTAGAGGCTGGCTCCTTTAAGGAGACTTGTAGTGAAAACGTTTGTCTGGCTGTCCCTCTTTCAGCCCGGAGAGCTGCCTTAGGTCTTTTCTAGAATTTCTGTGTTACTTAGTTTGACCTCAGCCCAGATCCGTCATGTTACCTGTCATTTTTAAGGCTCTCAGGTTTCTGGAACCTCCTGTCACCATCACCCCTGCAGCGGCCACAGTCTGAACTGAGCCAGCATGCTTTCTTCCCTTGGAAATGACCTGACACTTGGCTCTTAGTTTAAGGGGAGCTCGTGGCTTTTCTGAAAATGTGGACCTCCTCAGGGGCTGAACTGCTTAGTTTAGGCTGTGCGTTCCTAGAGGAGCAGCCTGCAGATCTGTGACCACCTCCATCCTGTACCTAGTCATGTAGCTTCCAGACATAAGGGACTGTGAGATGAATGGAGCATCCCCAAGGATATGCAAGAAGAGCATAGTGCGCCCCCCGTTCCTGTGCCAGACGAACAAGACCAACCAAGGGCAGTCTGGAACACAGGTGTGTCAGGAGGGGCAGGGAGCTGCCTGCCGAACCTTCCCCTTTGGCCCAGCCAGTTCTCCACTACTCGAAACTCTAGCATGGCAATGTTTGCAGAACTGCAGACTTTTCCCCGGATATTAGGAGGAAAGGGACTTTGGGGGGTGGGGAAGGGGTTGTGGTGTTTTAAAGCATAAGTTACCTGTTTGCACTGTTTTCAGATAGGAAACAATAGTGGGCACGGTGAACATCTGATGTAAACGTGTGTTTTATTTTGTCATGCTCTTGAGAATGTCTGACCATTTGTAGTATACACCAGTGACACTTGATTCTCTGTTGCATAAAACACTATATTTTTGGAAATGTTGCTGTCCAGAAGCCTCTTCCCACGCCTTCCCTCTCCTGTGTTCTTCCTTTACCCCTGCTTTCCTCATCAGCCAGGCAATTGCCATGCCCGCGCCAGAGCGGGAAACAGGGCCCCACCCCAAGCAGGCTCTGGGTGTCCTAACCAGCATGTGCCCTCTAGGTTACTGAGTGCAGGACAGTCTTTGGCAACTATCCTTTTGAAAGGCTCACCAACTACCACAGGTTGCCGAACTCTTCAGCGAGGCACTGGAAGTGAGCCAGGGGGCACAGGTCCCTGAAATATTGTGGTTGGCTGTGGAAGCCATGTTCTTATGCAAGTTACCGAAACTGTAGCCAATTACAGTGTACTCAGGAAAACGGTAGATGAGTTCAGCCATGGTGGTGCTGGCTGGCAGGGATTGGTAACTGAGAACTGCTCGTCAGCCAAAACTCAACCTTGCCTTGACAGAGACCTCCAGCCTGGGGGGCAGCCCTCTGTCTGGTAGTTCTGTCCATGCCAGCACCGGGAGGGCTGCATTTACCCTGGCAGGCAAAAAGGGAACGGCGATGCTCTTTCCTTCCCCTCCCCCTTCCGGTTACCAATGCCAGATTCCCAGGGGCACGCAAGTTTTTGAGTTTTTCAGAAAATGCTTTTGGTTTGGTTTTTCTGGGGACTGGCCTGCTCTCGTCGCTGTCTGTCCCCGTCAGGACTCGTAGCTTAGCTGTTCTCTTGTATTTTCTGTTCACAGTATTTTTGTGTGTGCGTGCTTGTTGGGCAGCTCATTTTGGCTGCATTATATACTGAGTGGTGAACTGATCCTTATTTTTTCCCCCAAGGGACATGAGTTTTCCCCTTATGTCACCATTATGCTTGTGAATAGCTAGAGCCAGCTGGGGCTGACACGGACGAAGCTAGAGCCGCAGAGAGAACTGAGGCTCCACGTGTTTGAGTCTCAGTCTTGTCGAGGCTCGAAGTACCACAGAGCCTCTCTTCTCCACACCCCTGTGGCAAGGAGTGGCCTGCCTAGCACGTGCAGCTTCCCTGTGGCAGGACAGGTACCACTGGGGCATGGGGACATACTCGGATGCTTGTACAATTGACCACCTAGCCATGTCCCTTTCCCTCCCAGCCTCTCCCACAATCACCCTCTAGGACACCGGAGCTGCTTGCCCAGGGCCCTGTTTCCCTGCTAACTCCAGAGAAGCACTCGGGGCTTGTGACAGTCTCTAACTCCCTCCCTCCTCCTCTCCCTAAGAATCATATTGTATAGTAGCTTTCAGACCATACAGTATTCATTGGGTTACTCCTATTATTATCAAGTAGCTGGAATTGTGAAGGTTGGAGTAGTTAGATCTTTAGCTTTTATTCCTTATTTTTTGTATTACTCTCCATGTGTATAAATTATTGATCATGTTGCTGGCTTTTATAAACTCTAAGCAGAGGAGGGGCCCTGCCTCAGCCTTTGCAAACGGTAATGAAGCACTGTTTTTAAATAAAAGAGAGAAACACCACCTCTGGTTGCCTGTGAATCTTTCTTGCCTGAAGCCCAGGCTCTAATATAGGGAAAGAGAAGAAGCCACAGCACTTGTCCTGGAGGCTGTCCAGGAGCTGGGAGGTAGGTGACTCCACCTGCTCTGGCTGGCAGCCAGCTCCTCTTCATCCCCCGCTGCCTGCTTGCATATATGCCAGCTCCGCTGACTGCTGAACCCTCCTGGGGTGCCTGCTTCCCTGGCCTCTGCCACCCGATTCCTTTCTTCGCCCGTAACTGTGAAGGCTTCTGCTGTTGGACTGGCCTTCAACCATCCCTCACTAGTGGTTTCTCAGCCACTCCCTTCCTGAGTCCTGGGGAGAGTGGGATCCTCTGGAGACTCCCAGATGTGTGAGCCTTGGCCTCTTCCTGTCCTCCGTGCTTGCTCTTGTCCTCAGCTCTCAGGTGAACCCCACCTGTGCCCTGCACCCTACCTTACCACTTTGTCTCTACGGGATTTGTCTCCTCTCTCACATCGTGAGCCTTTTCCTGCCTAGGATCTTAAATCTTTAATGCTTTCTCCTCCTCCCCCACCCCCCAAAATCCCAAGTTTTCTCCATGGCAACCCAGAATAAGCTCCCACCTTCTGCCTGCCTGCTCTTTGCTCTGCTGCCACCTGACTCCACCTCCCACACGAGGCTCTCCCTCAGGGTGAAAGCCAACTCTGCTCCGTCTCATGTGGTGTCTCAGCTGCCTCTGCTGGCCCTGGTAACTGGCAGATTCCCTAAACTGAGAAACCCATTTAATACACAGCAGCAGCACATGGCTGGAGAACTTGGGGCTCATGGGACTGTCCCCTGTGCTCTGGCCTTTGACCCTGACCCAGGCTGTATCTCTGGGTCTGTGACACAGTGGAAGGATAGTGTGATTACTTCAAGGAGAGAAACTGGTCCTAGCCCTTACCATGTCCCCTTACTAAACACAGAAGCTAAAGCATGGAGTGGGCATTGTGTCCAAAGTCACATGGGAAGTGGCAGGGCAGGGTCCAGCTCCAGGCAGCCCAGCTCATATCTAGCTGACCCCTTTTTTAACCTGTGTGTATCCCAAAATGTCACTAATTCCAACAGCTATTTCTGCCCATAGTCTGGGTGGAGTGCAGCAGAAGCTTGTTTCTGGCCACCAAGGTCAAGTCGTCAGCAGGCCTATGTGGTAAGAAGAGGAGTGACCGGGGCTGAGTGGTACCTGCCAAAGCCCTTGAGATTACCAACCAAACTGTATGACACATTAGGATGTGTCATGAATTTTATCCAGCGGTGGTACAAACACCATTAACCACAGCTATCTGAAGGCAGATGCAAGCAGATCTCTTGAGTTCAAGGCCAGTCTGGTCTACAGAGTGAGACCTTATTACTCACACACACACACAGTTTTGTGTGATGAATATAGAGTGGCGGCGGTTCTTCGTGTTGCGGTGACCCCAACCATAAAATTATGTCCTTGCTACCTTATAGCTGTAGTTCTGCTCCCATTAGGAATCGTCTATAAATATCTGATCTGCACCCTTGTAAAAGGGTCATTTGACATCCTACCCAAGTGGTCGTGACCCACAGGTTGAGAACTGCTGCTCTAATTAAAGAAGAAAAACCTTTTGAAAGGAGGTGACACTCCAATTGTCCTTCCTCTTCCGGGTCAATTATCACCAACCCCGGACCCTGTTCTAACCACACTGCTCAGAAACCCTTGTTGCTGCATCATGTTCCCTTGAGGACAGTGTCGCCAGCCAGTTTCTGAGCTCTGAGTTGCTCCTCTCCACCTGCCTCTCTCACTGAACCCTGGCTGCACCCTGCCCTGACAGCTGACCCCATTCCTGTCTTAGATGCTTGCCCAAGCTCTGCCCTAGCTCTCCCCTTGCTCATGCTCTAAGCACCCTTCTAGGAAGCCCTGACCACCCCTCAGCTTAAGTGACTTCCCAGTACTGCCCCTGTACCTACCTGGTTCGCTTTCATGGCACTGGTGAGTCTGAAGGTCCATGACTGACCTTGGCCTCTTGGGAGGTTGCTAATGCATTCATCTCAATTGTGAGGAAAACAGGCTTCCTGCTTCTCAGTAAGTTCGCCAAGCTTTCACCTGGATCCTTCAAAAAAGTATGACCATATATCCAGCTCCCTAAAGTTCCATTTTCCAGTCTATAATCTAAACCCAGTGCAGCTCTCCAAGCCCCCAGCCGCTTCTGCACTTGCGTCCCACCCTGCAGACATAGGTTTGTGTGTGTCAGCACTCGGGTGCTAATGAGCTGTGTTCATTAGGAAGGAGGTCAAAAAGCAGCTGGTAGGGCTGGCCCAGTGGTTAAGAGCACCAGCTGTTCTTCCAGAGGACCTAAGTTTGATTCCTAGCACCCATATGGGGCAACTCACAACCCCCTGTAATTCCAACTCCAGAAGATCTGATGCCCTCTTCTGGCTTCCACATGCATCACACACACACACACACACACACACACGCAAGAAGTCTTTAAAAGAAAAGTGTGTCCCTGTGTCATCTAAAGTGCTGGGATGGGTGACCCAAGTCTCTCGGGAAGAGGGATCAAATGCCACTGTGGATCAGCACCCAGTCACCTGGGATCTGGGGAGATGTTACCATGAAGGCATACAGAGGCTTAAAAAAAAAAAAAAAAAAAAAAAAAAAAAAAAAAAACTTTATTTAACTTTATTTCATGCGCATTGGTATAATGATGTCAGATTCTCTTGAATTGGAGCTACAGACAGCTGCAAGCTGCCATGTGGGTGCTGGGAATTGAACCCCAGGTCCTCTGGAGGAGCAGTCAGTGCTCTTAACCACTGAGTCATCTCACCAGCCCCCAGCTTTTTTTTTTTTTTTTTAAGATAAAAATAGAGTCTTCCTGTATAACCCTGGCTTGCCTTGAACTCAAGAGACTCCCTGCCTTCCCAGGCACTGGGACTGCATGCGCTATTTTACCTACCAAAGGCATTTTTACACCCACTCAGCGGCCTCATTTGGCTTCTTGCCCTACACTTGCTTCCACCACCAAGCACAATGTGTACAGTTACTTTCCAATAAGCCAGTAGCTTCGCTGGAGCTGGGGGAATGCCAACTGGATAAGTGATGAGTCTTTTGGATTTGGGGGGGAGGGTTGCGAGACAAGGTCTCTATAAATCCTTGGCTGGCCTGAAACTTTATATGCAGACCAAACTGGCTTTGAACTGCCTGCCCCTGCCTCAGGGGTAGGTTTCACCAAAAGTGGAAAAGCAATTGTCATCCCCTTGAAATTCACTCTTCGCACCCTTGACCTTACCTATCCCAAGTCCAACACTGTGGTTTGGGAATCAAAATCTGTTCCTTTCCATAGTCCAAGCAAATATGTGCCGAGGGTTGCCTCTCTTCATGGCGTGGTCCGTGAGTGCATGGGAAAGTTTTCCAGGTTGGAATCTCTTGAGGATAGGAAGTGAGTTTTCAAAAGATAAGTGGGGATGTCTTAATTTCTTTTTCATTGCCTTGACCAAGGTAACTTGTTTTAACGAGTTTAATTTGGCACTTACAGAGGGTTAGAGGACGTCACCATGGTTGCAGGCTGGCACGCATGGCGCTAGAGCCATAGCTGAGAGCTTACATTCATGAGGCGGACTTTTGAAGCCTCATAGCCCACCCCCACTTCCTCCAACAAGGCCACACCTCATGCTCTCTCCTAAACAGTTCCACCTGTTCTAACGGAGTAGTCAAACATACGGCTGTGGAGGCCATTCTCACTGAGACCACCACCAGCGGTTTAGAAATGCTACCCGCTACAGAAGGAAGTGTGCTAGCTTTCCTGGTTATGCTGAGCACTGAGTCCTAAATGCAGATCTGTCTTCACAGGCAGGCCACTGCCAGGGATTATTTCATCCATTTTGTAATCTAGAGAAACCTCTCTTCTATCCCAACATGCACAAGCACCACAATTTCACGTCCTTTTTTTTTTCTTTTTAATAACCAAGTCAGAATCCAATTTGTATGCGTGTGGATGAGAGGTCATGGGTGGTGGAATATTTTAAACCACTATCCACTACGGGCCAGTGGAGATGTAGACTCAATCTCAGCTTGGTCACGAGAATCTTCAATGAAAAGCACAAGCACAGAGTGAGAGGAGACAGCAGGGCTGGTGAAGGAGTGGAGCAGGGGTGGAGGAGGAGAGCAGACAGAGGAGTGGAGCAGGGGTGAAGGAGTGGAGCAGGGCAGGTGGAGGAGGGGAGCAGAGCAGACAGAGTGGAGCAGGGGTGAAGGAGTGGAGCAGGGCGGGTAAAGGAGTGGCCGGGGAGAGGGGGAGGACCTTTAGATTGAACCAAGGGAGCAAAGACAGTGCTTGGCTGGAATGGCAGGTTACATAGGAATGAGAACAGGGGAAGAGAAACCCATGAGCTGGAGTTTAGGGTAGGGGCGGGGTGAGAAGAGCTGAGAGGAGACACAGGTACCAAGGGGGCCTGGAGGCCAGCGTGTGCTTGATGTTCCGATAGGCACCACAGTTAGCCATTTGTCCTGAGTTTCTTTTGGTCCTGATAAACGCCTAAGGCCATACTCTGAGAAAAGATGTGCTTTGTGTTTCTCACAAACACCTTATGTGCTGATAAGGAAAGGGAATTGGCACAGCCAATAAAAAACGTTGGCCAAAAGGAGTATGAGAGTGGCTAACACGCCCGTGGACATGCTCAGTGTCATCTCTACAGGCTGGCGTGAACACCCTGAATCCCGCTTCCAGTGGAGTCCAGCCTCAGCTGCACCGGAACCCTTCTGAGCCCACCCTCACTGTCAGTCACTCTGCTGCCATAGGCTCTCTCAGCTTACCCCGGAATGACCGGGCAAGCTCTAGGGTTTTACTAGCTTCCAGGTGTTTCCAAATGCCTCCCCCACACCAGTTCCACAGGCTGTGGATCCCCGCTGTGAAGACTGGTGAGAGCTGGGAATGAAGGCTGTGTGGATTTCCCAGGGGGAGTTCACTGAGAAAAAGCAGGCTTGCACACTGGGCCAGCAGCCATGCACCAAAGACCCCAGAGTGATGAGCAAGGCAGCTTACTAGGGATTCCCTACAGTGTGCTCACAGAGCCCGGCTCCACCCCGTTGCTGCTTTACAGAGCCGCGGGAGTCCATGCAACGGCCAGTGAGGAAGGAAGCACACCAGACCAGGAGAGAAGCTGGGTGTCTGGGAGCACCCTAAATCCTCAGCCAATACTGTGGTAAAGACTGTCCAACCTGGGTACACAGAAACCTGCAGCGGAGTGTCACCGGTGACTGACTACACGGGGCAAAGGGACTCTGCAGATAGAACTGCAGCTGGGACCTTAGGAGACAGGAGTCGCCTGGGTAGGACTTTTCTGTGTCTGCAGGTGGAAGAGATGTGGCAATCAGAAAAGGAGAGAGACAGAGACAGAGAGAGAGACAGAGAGAGAGAGACAGAGAGAGAGAGAGAGAGAGAGAGAGAGAGAGAGAGAGAGAGAGAGAGAGAGAGAGAGAGAGAGAGAGAGAGAGAACACATGAACAGGCATGGTCTGGGAACCCTGGAAGGAAATTATATCTGTGGACAACTGTGACCTGGAAGTGCCTTCTGTCCCACAGCAATGAGACAAGAGCTGGGCCAGTCACGGAGAGCTTGCCAGCTAGCTGAGCTGCTGGGACTTTTTACACAGAACTGGCATAATAGATGGGTGTTGTTTAAAGTAACAAAGTTCACAGATGTTTATTACGACCATAGAAAACAGAGTCAGTGAATGCTGACCGCGGACAAGATGAGGAGCTTCAGGGAGCTAGCTTTGATGCCTTGATCATGTATAATGAGTAAGAATGTAAAAATTAAGCTGCATACTTAATATTCTGTATTAGTTACTTTTCTATTGCTGTGTTAAAACGCCATGACCAGCTTGGTATGGCAGCACACACCTTTAATCCCAGCACTTGGGAGGCAGAGGCAGGTGGCTCTCTGAGTTCAAGGCCAGCCTAGTCTACAGAGTTCCAGGACAACCAGGACTACACAGAGTCTTGAAACCAATCAAATAAACAAAACCAAAACCAAAACCAAACCAAACAAACAAACAAAAAAAAAATGACCAAGGCAACTTAAATAAATAAGAGTTTATTTTGGCTCAGGGTTCCAGAGGGATAAGAATCCCATCATGGTGGGAGGCGTGGAGGAAGGGACTGGAATCTGAGAGCTCACATCTTGAGCCAAAAATATAAAGCAGAGAAAGCAAACAGGAAGTAGGTGAGGCTTTACATTTCAAAGCCTGTCCCTCACGATGGGCTTTCTCTAGCAAGGCTGCGCCATCTAAATTTCCCCAGTCCGCGCCACCAACTGCAGACTGAGTGTTCAAATGCCTGAGTCTACAGGGGACATTTCTCATTCAATCCATCACGTATTCCAAATAAGGGGCCCCAGAGACAGCAGCTTCCAGCACCGCTGCCTGTGAGGCTCTGAATGACACATTCCCCATGGTCTTGAGCATTTGAGCACTTGACCCCTAGATGGTGGCAGTGTTCGGGAATGTTGTCTTGTGGGCAGAAGTATGTCACTAGTAGGGGGTTCTGAGGTTGTATGCCTTTGGTTTAAACCATGAGCCCTCAGCTCCCTGTTCCAGTCGTCACACCTTTGCTCAGCCATCTTGACACTAATGCTCTGTAATTATAAGTCTAGACAAGCTCATCTTTCTGGGAGACTCCTTGGTCATGGTGCTTCATCATGGTATTCATCACAGCAATAGAAAAATAGCGAATACACTGTTCTCCCAGGAACCAGTCATTGCCAGCCTCCGTGTTGAGCAGCTCACAACAAGCAGTAATTCCCTTCCAGAGGCTCTGATGCGCTCTCCTGGCCTCTGCTGATAAAGCGTGCACACAGCACACCCTCACACAGACACACATAAAGAACAAATAAATCTTTGTAAAAAGTCAACCGCAACAGAAAATAGTTATCAGGGAGATAGGCCAGCGGCTACAGTACGTGCCACAGAAGTGGGAGGACCTGAGTTCAAATCCCCCAAAAAAAGGTTAAGAGCATGTAGCTAGGACATCTGGAATCCCAACATTCTACCCAGATGAGGACAAGAGAGTCCCCAGAAGCTGGAAGGTGAGTTGTCTTGTCATATATAGACGCGAGCAAGAAAACCTGTCTCAAATAAGGTGGAAAGGCAAATGCCTACCACCCAAAGTTGTCTTCTGACCGGCACACTCACACATGGTGTGTGTGACGCATAGATATGATCATGCTCTCGTTCCCATGTATACACATGCCCACACATACACACAATAAATAAATAAATATTTTCAAAATTTTAAGTGAAGGCTTGGGAGATGGCTCAGTGGGTAAATGCCTACCACAATGAGCATCAGGACCTAAAACGCCAAGTGTGGGGGCTTGTAAAGAGCCCAGGCCGTCCCCAGTGGATCGTCTACTGGAACAGTGAGCTCTGGGTTCAGTGAGAGACCCTGTTGTCGCCCCCCCCCCAAAAAAAAACGGCAGAGAGACTGAAGAGGGCAGTTTCTGAATGCGCGCGTGCACGCGCGCACACACACACAATCATCTCAGGTGACCTTTAGTTGGCATATTGCCTGCAACGTGCCTTTCTTCCCTGTGCTTCCACTGAGGAGATCATGGCAGCCAGCTCCCCGCCCCTCTCCCAGACCCCCAGGGAGGAGTTTACCCATTAGTTTTTTAGGCTGGGACCTCAGCTGCCCAGCACCTCCTTTCCCTTTCCCTAGGTCCTGCCTGCTCGCGGGACACTTGGTCTTTTGTTCCTAAAGCATGAGAGGGAGGCTCCAGGGGAAGCCTGCACCTGACAGGGGCTCACTGCTCAGCTGGGGCCAGATGTTCTCAGATGACTCAGGCCAGAGCCCCTTCTCCGACAGCTCTACAGGAAGTAAGGTCAAGTGTTGACCTCCCTCTGCTGAATTCTTTGCATTTTATTTGTTTTGGATATGGGGAGTGGGGGCAACACATGCCACTCCATACCTGTGAAGTCACAGGACTGGTGAAAGTCAGTTCTCTCTTTCTACGGCAAGGATCTCAGGAACCAAACCCAGGCCCTCAGCATCGCTCTCCCTGCTGAGTCACCTCACCAATCCCCCTCTTAATTCTTTCTGTCTTCTCCTGAGCTGGTGCACCCTCCAATGGCGCATCAGATTACTCAGAAACTGTATTGCTCCGGCCTTTGGGTTGGGTTACACAAGTCTTTGTGGAGTCCCACACTCGGTGCTCACTGCACCGGGTGGCTTTGATAGTTATACAGTCATTTTAAATGGAGCCAGCTTCCTTTGCTCAATTCTCTGTTAACAGGGGTAGGTCCTAGTTCAAGCCAGCCCCCTCTGCCTTGGGAATCAGCCCTAGGGGCTCTGTAGATGTTGGGAGGTGGGTAACTGAGAATGAGGTTTTCTCCTTTTTTCAGCGTCTCTTGGGCTGCTCGGAGCTTCTCTAGAACGTGGCATTAGTCACAGCCTGCACTGTGGGTAAATGTTTAGATCTGGGAGACTCTGCGGGCTCATGCTTGGAATGGTCCCCAGCTAGTGGCTATGCTAGAAAGCTTGAGGGCTAAGTGACTCAGAAGGGTTGGGATTGTAGAAGTCATGATCAGAACCCAAGATGCCAGGATCCTCCAGCACACACCCCTGCTGCTGAGAACTCAGCCACGCTGCCCACTCCCCAGGGGACTGAGACCCTCTGAAACTGTGAACGAAAATGAATCTCTTCTAGCTCATGTAAGCTGTTCCTTTCAGGGTTTTTTTGTCACAGAGCTCTGAAAGACACTGTCACAGACATAACCCGTGTAGAAGCCATCTTCAAATTGTTGGTACCCAAGAAAGTGAAGAGGTTACAGAGAAAAACCGTAAGCATCACAGAAAGAAGTATCACCTATATGTATGAATGAAAAGATACCTTATATTCGTGGGTTGGAAGCGTTAACGTTGTTTAGGCAGTGGTTCTCAACCTGTGGGTCGCAACCCAGATGTTTACATTATGATTCATAGCAGTGGCAAAAGTACAGTTATGAAGTAGCGATAAAACATTTTTATGGTTGGGGTCACCACGACATGACTGAACTATATTAGAGGGTCGCAGCATTAGGAAGGTTGAGAACCACTGTTGTAGATGCTAATGTTGCCCAAAGAGCCGACAGGTTCAGTCAGTACCTACCAGAAGCCCAGAGATGGCTTTCACAGAATGCAGAACTCTTTTGATCCCTGGATAACATGTCATGGCCAAGGCAACTTAGAGAAGGAAGGTATTCGGCTTCTGGCTCCAGGGGGATACAAGTCCACACTGTGGGGAGACACAGGGCACCAGGAAGCTAAGCTCACCTCTTCAAATGCAAGCACCCAGCAGGGAGAGGGAAATGGTCTGAAATTCTCCAAGGTCACCCCTGGAGACAGTCGAACTTCTTCCAGCAAGGCCACACCTCCTAAACCTCCCCAAACAATGCCTCCAAAGAACCCTACTTCATTAGTGGAAGTCCCTAATGAAGGAGGGGGCAATTCAAGCTGCGGGGAGCAGTCAGTGCTAAGCACTAGCTCCGGTTGCAGCGCCATCTACCGGGAAGACCACTCATAGACACGCCTGTGGAATGGTTGTAAGAACAGAAGCAGACACCGAATGGCACGTGCAGGAGTCTATTTATTCGAGCTTGCTTTTGTTAACTTATTGCTTTTTTTAAAAGTTTTTTTTTTGAGACAGTTTTTCTGTGTAGCCCTGGCTGTCCTGAAACTAACTGTAGACCAGGCTGGCCTTGAAGTCAGAGATCTGCCCGCCTCTGCCTCCCAAATGCTGGGATTAAAAAGGCTTGTGCTGCCACCACCCAGCTTCATTGGTTTATTTGTTATTTGATTGTTGTCTCAAATCCATAGGTCACAAACGCATTCAACAAGCCCCACTTGGCAGTGCTGTGGACCCAGTCTGTCTGCTTCACAGAGCTGCCAGGGCCACGGTGCGGCTCGGCGACATGGCACTGGTGTGGCATGCATGAGGCCCTGATGCATCCTAAGCACTGCACGTATGGACACATGCATACACACGCCTCAAATTTCTTCCACTGCATTACAGTGTCCCTGTGGGTTCCTCTCCTTTCCTTTTCGAGGGGTCTTTATCTTAGGTATCCCAGTTTACAGAGTTGGTTTTGAGGAAAGCATCTCCTAAGTCACGGAGCAAGCTTCTGTCAATGTTCTTCCGCTACAGTGAGTGGCAGAAAAGTCACACCCTCAGCACTTTGGAAAGGGGAGTGCAGACAGAACCCACCTTCCTCTTTCGCCTCCCTCCTAGTACTTAAGGCTTGTCCCAGAAAAGCCTGGTCCTGGCCAATCAGAGTACGTCCTGTATTCTTACCAAGTCCTCTCCTGGCCAATCAGAGTGTGCCCTGGATTCTTACGCAGTCCCCTTCCTTAGAGCAGAGTCTGCAGGGCGTGGCCTGGAGATACAGCTCTCCCGGCAGCAGTGAGCACCCTTACTCACCTATCCCCCAGGTGGAGACAGACCGCTGTGACCTGTGTGTGCTCACCGTACCCCTAAGCCCAAGCACCTGTGTGCTAACATTTCTGCCTGCCGTGTAAAGGGGTGAAGACAGGCAATTCTGTGTGCTACAGAGAGCCGGGTGGGAGGTTCAGACACACAAGCAAGTGATTAGAGAAAGGGGCTCAATTCTGCAGCACACTAGGAGGGAGAGTCCCTGCAGAGTCTAAGGACAGCAGTGGACAGCCAACACCTAGACACCCTGAGAAGAACACAGGAAGTTCTGTGTACATATGCCACACTCTCAACCCTCCTGTGCTGTTTCTTCCCCAGAGTGTGTGCGTGCGTGCGTGTGTGTGTGTGTGTGTGTGTGTGTGTGCGCGTGCGTGTGTGTGTGTGTGTGTGTGTATTGTACTACCCATGTGTGACTTTCACAGACAGAAAAGGATCTTTAAGATGAGAGACCCGGCAGCCAGGTGAAGTGCTGAAGGTTGCCAGCTGAAGGCTCAGGACGCGGCAGACCAAAGAGTGGAGGCAGGCCGCCCTCTGTCCTTCCCCTGGAATCTGGCCTAGCAGGTTCCAGTGACAGCCTTTGTGTGGAAACCGGACTCGAGCCAGCAGTTCCCACTGGGCCTGGGCGGGGAGGAAGAGAACAGCGGAGAGGCCAGGTTGGCGGGGAATCTCACACCTTATCATTGCTAATTACTAGGGAAGCTGGCCGGCAGGAAGCCTGTTATCTGTCTAAAAACCAATCTGGTGCTGTGTGTGAGTGACGGGTGTGTGAGTGAGGGGGTGGTGGGGGGTGGGGGGGTGGGGGGGTGGGGGGGGTTGAGTCAGAGTGAAGAAGGGGTTAACAGAACCCTCCCTTCTGAGACCCCAGGCACTTTCCTGGCACCTCCTGGTGGGTGAGCCTCAGGCATCACCTCTGACAGCCTTGCTACCCCCACCCTGGTCCCCCTTTATTGATCTCAAAACCCCAAGGTCTCAGCTTGTCTTTGCTGCTGTCTCCTGGGCTTTGCTTTCTCAGTGGAGGATAGAGGCCGAGGCTGAGTCTCCATGGCTCTTTTCAAAAACCTCACAGGCCTCTCTCTTCTTTGAGTCTCTGAGTCTCTGAGAGGAAAGAAAAAAAAAAAAGGTGAGCACTGTATAATTATCCATGTCTTGTTGTTAGAAAAGAAGAGCCAGGCTCAGTGGTGTAAACATAATTCCAGCATTCCTGAGACTGAGGCAGGAAGACTGTGAGTTCAAAGCCAGCCTGGGTTATGACGAGTTAAAGGCCTCCCCAAACTGTGAGGGCCTGTCTAGAAGGAGGAGGAGGATGAGGAGGAATAGGAAGAAGAAGGAGGGGAGAGGGAGGGGAAGAGGGAGGAGGAAAGTCACTAAGTAGAAGAGTCCCAGGCCAGGTTTGGCTTCACTAGGCAGCTGCTCCCCAGCCAGGCAAGTGTCAGTGCCAGCATTTGCCATCCGGGTCTTCTACTACCGTGCGTGTGTGCGTGCGTGCGTGCATGCGTGCGTGTGTGTGTGTGTGTGTGTGTGTGTGTGTGTGTTGGGAGAGGGTCTCACTAAGTAACCCTGACTGACTTGGAACTCAGTATGTAGTCCAGGCTGGTCCTGACGTCATGAAGCTCCATTGCCTCAACCACTTGAGTGCTGGAATTAAAGGTGCGTGCCACCAAATCCAGTTTATCACTATCTAGTTTTGAGAAACCTAATCCCCATGTCACAGAATTAGGAAGTGGGGCCTCCTGAGGATGGGATAGAGAGCTGCCCTAGGAAAGGGACCACTGGTGGTCTGCTTGCCTCTCATGCTACAGCTGCCTTCGCTCTGTGTCACCAGCTCAGCCTGTGTTACAAATGACAAATGAAAGGCCACGGGAGAGAAGCCTTACTGGGTCTAATGTGACACTGGAAGCAGACAGCATAGGAGTGAGCCAAACAGCTCGGATACCGCCAACACTGGTGTTTGACCCAAACCATAACACATCTGCATGCAAATTACAGTCTTTGTTAACACCAGTGGTAACCCAGTCACCTTTGCCCAGCTAAGGCATTCCCTCTGCGGGGCACCAGCAGAAGCTCCTCAGTGGAAATGGTGGCCGGGTCATTTACATTTCACTGAGAGTTGTGAAGGCCAAAGCTGGAACCATCGGGGGTTCCAGGGCTGCAGTTGGACTTCAGCAGCAAGCAACTGTCAGTGCTGTGCAGCTTCCTCGGGGCGTTTATGGGGCGATCAAAGCAACCAGTGCTGGCGTGGGCACTGATCAGCTGGCTCTTTGGTGATAATTCTCCCCTCAAGGCAACCAGAGAACCAGGGAGTTTAACAGTTGATTACCAGTTAGGGAGTCAAATTGTCCTGTCCCTCAAAATCTTAGCTAATCTACAGGTAAGATGAATATTGGAAAGAGTTCTTATAGTAAAGGCTTCTTGTTAATATTAATAGTGATTTTTATCAGTGAGTTAACAATGCTTATACCAGGGATTGTGGCACAAACACATAATCTCAGCTCTTGAGAGCCTGAGACAGTAGGATCATATGCTTGAGGCCAGCCTGGACTACATAATGATGTCAAGTCAGCCTGGGCTACCTACTATACTAAACCATAAGCACCACCATTATCACAACCACCACCATCACTACCGTCACCACCTCCACCACCATCACCACCTCCTCCACCATCACCACCTCCTCCACCATCACCACCTCCACCTATCATCCCATACCCTCCATCACCAGACCGCCCACCACTACTGCCACCACAGGTGCTTCTCAATGCTCACCACTTGCCCAGCACGCCAGGGAGAGGCAGACTGTTTACTCTGTCCCTAACCCTTTCAACTCCTGTTGGATGCTGACTTTTTCTCAGCTTGCAGATATCTGATTACTCCTAAGAGGAAGCTTTTGAATAGTTTTCCCCTGTGCAGGTGCATGGGGTGGGCTCCCCAGTTTCTGCCTTCTCTTTTGTGGACATCAGGCCTGGAAGGCTCTATCTAACCCTTTCAGCCTTATTCAACCTTAACCACACCCACACTCCAAATATAGAGGGAGTAAAGTTTCCACATAGGGTCTGAGAAGGTAGTTAGTCCAAACACTCCCTGTGACTCGGAAACCTATTCTAGTCAACCAGGAAGTGCTATTCCCAACATGGAAGCTATAAGAAGAAAGAGAAGGTTAACCAAGTCAGCTGAAGACTGGCCTCCCGCTCTTCGAGGGGCACCTGAGCACTGGATACTATTTGGATCTAGTCCTGATTAGCTTTTGTTGTTATTGTTGTTGTTGCTTGTTTGTTTGGGGGCAACTTACCAGAGAATCATCTGGGAAGAGAAACCTCAGTTGAAGACGTGCCTCTATCAGATTGCTTGTGGGCATGTCTGTAGGGCATTTTCTTGGTTCAGTGCCTGCTGTGCCTGCTATGGGAGGGTCTGGCTTACTATGGGTGGTGCCTCCCTTGCGAGGTGGTCCTGGGTGGCATAAGAAAGCAGGCTGAGCAACCCATGAGGCGGGAGCAAGCCAGTGAGTGAGCAGTGTTCCTCCATGGCCTCTGCTTGAGTTCCTGCGCTGGCTTCCCCCATGAATGTCACTCAGGATGTGTAAACCAAATGAACCCTTTCCTTCTCAATCTCAAATTGCTTTTGATCATGGTCTTTAGCACAGCAATAGAAACCTAACTAGAAAAGACCTCTGGGGCTACCGTATACCATGTGGTGAGAGACATCCCTGAAAACTTGACAACACAACACATGCACACACACACACTCACACACACATGCACACCACACACACACACACACACACACACACACACACACACACGCATGCGTGTACACAAAGGTTTCCTTAACCATGGCTGTTCTAAACTGGCCCTACAGATGCCAGTTTCTGCCACCTGGCCCCTTCCAAAACCCAGCCCTCACCTTCTTCAGCCTTTCATAGTGACAGGTGCGTTCTGATACCACCCGCTCCTGCTTCTGAGCCCGCGATCTTAACTCTTTTGCAAGCTCTGTTGGCTTTCCAGCCTGCAGTTTCTCCCAATCCTTCAAGAGAGCATATATGTCCTGGCCGAGAAAGAAGACAGCAGATAGACCGTTCTTCATGAGGGCATTTTTGGTCATTGCCAGAGCTGTGCCCCCAAAGGCCTTTTGTATCTGCCTGCCGCTTCGGGTTGAGACCCGGCCAGCAGTCATGAGCTTGCTGGCAGCCGAGGCGACATGGGGGTGTGTTTTGGTTAGCTGGAGGGCTCGGATGTGATTTCGGATGTTTTCCCAGGCACTCCCACATTTGTAGACAATCTCACCAGCGGCCGTGGCGTAGGCTATCTTCTTTCCCGTGACCTCCTCAAGCTCTTGGTCACTGCTAGGTATGATTCTGTTGGCCTGAGCTAGGGCGCTTTTGTTGCGAGAGTCTTCCTTCACGTCAGTCACGATGTTGGTGATCCCAGCAGCGGCCCCCAAACCTGTCCCAGCAGCACTGAACACCAGGCTTCCGCCTGCAGTTACTGGAGCAAGGGCCAAACCCAGGAGACACATGGCTCCAGAGATGACTGACGCAGAGTTAGTCATCACTTTGGTCTTGGTGGCTTTTTGGTTGCTTTTGTCAATGTTGTCTGCGATGGCATAGAGTGTTCGAATGCGCTTGTTTTCATTCTTTCTCCAGCTGTGGAATTGTTTTAAAAACCTCCGTTCTTCATCTGTTAGAGCATCATCTTCAACTTCCACTTCTTCCTCATCAGTCGAATCTCCACCCCAAGGACCTCCATCCTTGTCCCTGTGGGTAAGGACACAAAAAGACAGCTTCAACCTCCCAGAGGAAAAAGCCCATGTGGCCTCCAGGCGGCTTTTATGCCTAAGTTTGAACCCTTCCCACATTTCCTACAAAGCCCTGAGCTCAACCTTTGCAGGAAGTGACAGGTATAAAGAGGAGAAGCATCCCAGGAGAGGGACAACCCTGGACGTGACCTTGACCCTATTCAAAGACATGAAGAAAACAGAATGGTTCTGAGGGACCTTCCCAGCCCCGCTCTGAAGAGTTAGAGTACCACCCTAGAGGGGTGAATGCCACTGTCCTGACCAAGAAAGGGCCCAGGAGGCAGAGAGGGAGGGAGGAAGCCTGGGGAAAGGAGGAGAAAAAGGAGGTCCGGTGTTGAGCACAGGGAGGTGAGGAGGAGGAAGAGGAGAAGGAGACCATATTGTATAACATATCTCCACTCTAACCGTCTTGACTTTGGCTACAGCTGCTGGGCTTCTCATTTATCTTGTTTTGTTTGTTTTTCAAGACAGGGTTTCTTTGTGCAGTCCTGGCTGTCTTGGAACTCACTATGTAGACCAGGTTGGTCCTGAACTCAGAGATCCGCCTGCATCTGCCTCCCGAGTGCTGGGGTTAAAGGTGTGCGCCACCATCCAGGAGCTCCTGTTTTTTGAATAATCTCTAGAATCTAGAGTCTAGATGATATAATATCTTGTAGGACATTGATGCAGTATCATTATGGACTGACTTGAGAAAGCAAGTCTGTCCTTGTTAGTGAAGACGTAACTGTTACAGGCCTGACTGCATGGCACGCCATCTGAGGTGGGGTGACTCACGGACACAGATCTACAGTTAGAGGGTACGTGTTACATGGCTATGACGTCTCGTTTCTACATGGCTTTAGGCAATGGACGCTGTAGCCTGCTATGTCCAGGACCCCCTGGGTTGGGCAGCCATGCCCACGGCATAGCGTGAGCTCCCATCCAGTCCTGTGAAATTTCGTCATCACTTGCTCACTTCCCATAAGCCTCTGCATGACGTTGGGTCCGGCTCTGGACTAATGCATGGCTGACCTTGAATGCGTTGATGTATTGAAAGGGGGATCTTTTCTCTGTATTATTTCACATATATTACTGTGTGGCGTATGGGCCAGGAGGACTTCATTCTCTCTGGGGCTTACAGCAGAGAAACCTTAGAGTAGGGAGATTTCTGTTCCTGGAACCTAACACTGTGCATCTGACTAAATCTTTATCAACTCTCCAAAGTATTACAGTCATCCTCGCAGTATTTTCTCCCCAGGGAAAACACTCCCCTGGCATTATGGGGACTTTTGAGAATATAAACCACCCTTCCCAAACAGTGATCCTGGACTGGCGTGATGCTTTGTATAACAGTGGCCCATAGGATCATATATTTGAATGCTTACTCACCAAGGACTAGAACTGTTTGAAAGGATCAGGATTAGGAGGTGTGGCCTTGTTGGAGAAAGTGCTTCACTGGGGGTGGGTTTTGGGGTTTCAAAAGTCCACTCCAGGACCTAGGGTCTCTCTATTTCTCTCTGCCTGCCTGTGGATCAGGATTAAAGCTCTCAGCCACTACCCCAGCCCCATGGGTGCCAACTATGTTCCCTGCCATGATGATATGGACTTACCTTTAAAACTGTAAGCCAGCCCCCAATTAAATTCTTTCCTTTTTAAGAGTTGCCTTGGGCCGGGCGGTGGTGGCGCACATCTTTAATCCCAGCACTCGGGAGGCAGAGGCAGGCGGATCTCTGAGTTCGAGGCCAACCTGGTCTACAAGAGCTAGTTCCAGGACAGGCTCTAGAAACTACAGGGAAACCCTGTCTCGAAAAACCAAAAAAAAAAAAAAAAAAAAAAAAAAGAGTTGCCTTGGTCATGGTGTCTCTTCACAGCAATAGAACAGTGACCAAGACAAGTGGTTATTCACAACTGAAAGAACACATGCTGCCTTCTATAGAACCAGCCCTTACAAAGAAACCCACCCTGGGTTACCTTTGCAAGTCAACGCCAGCCTTAAATTCCTTCTCCATCTGAGCCATGTCCTTACGAGTCAAGTTGTCTTCTAATTGGAAAAATAGAAAGCAAATTTACTGCTAATATCATAAAACATTATAAAACTCAAGTGTGGAAGGATTCTAGATTATGTAGAATTGAAATCATACTAAACCATGACTTATACTAACTACAATATCTGCAAACTATTGTTTTTCAATTTACAATCAAAGTATAACCTAAACACAGCAGCATACCCAGTGAAGTGCTCAGTCCAATGAGTGTTAATATTTATATTGGAAAAAAAATTTATAAATATTTATATAGGAAGGCTACTTTGGCACAGGGTAATTCTTAGCACAAGGTAGTTGAGAACCAGATAGTCTTTTCCCCCTAAGATCTTGATGGGCTGCGGAGACCAAGGATGAGGCCAGGCCCTACCCAGACCATGTTACGCTAGTGATTAACGGGCAGGTAGCATCTACAGTGCAGAAACACTGGGTAGAGCAATCACTGCTGTCACAGGTGGGATTACTCAGAGCACTGTGCAGTTTAGAATGTATGGATTACTTCTAGCATTTGCCATTTAATTTTCTTAGCTTGCAGTAACGGAAACCTTGAAAGCAAAACAGAGGTACTGCAGAGTTACTGTCCCCACACTGTCACTGTCCGAGTCAAGACCCACCCTTTCCTCTCAGCACCACACTCTAATAATGTGTATGTGCGCGCGCGCGTGTGTGTGTTCTGTGGGTGCACACGTGTCTGCACATGCATGTGCATTTGCGTGTGGAGGTCAGAGGACAACCTCAGGTGTGTTGTTCCTTGGGCACTATGATTGGGTTTTGTCCTGTTTGGGTTTTATTTGTTTATTTTTTACTTTATGTGCATTGGTCTTTTGTCTGCATTTATATCTGTGCATTGGTGTCAGACACCCTGGAACAGAAGTTACAGACAAGCCTGAATTGCCATGTGGTTGCTGGGAATTGAACTCGAGAACTCTGGAAGAGCAGCCAGTGCTCTTAACCGCTGAGCCATCTCTCCAGGCTGCTATTATTGTTTTTGAGACAGGGTCTATCACAGACCTATAGCTCTCCCAATTGCATTGGGCTGGCTGCCCAGTGAGCCCCAGGATCATCCTGTCTCCACCTCCTTTCTGTGTAGCTCACACAACCATGCCTGGCTTTTTTTTTTTTTTTTTTTAAACCTGGGCTCTGGGCGCTCGGGATTCCATGCTTGCATGGACAATCCTTTATGGACTGAACTATCACCCCCGGCCACTCTGTCATTCACCAGGACCTCTGTGGAATCCACCCATGTTGTCAACCATATCCAGAGTTTTAAAAACCACTGCTGCTGTGTAGCAGTTGACGATGCAAATGCATTGCAAGGGGTTTCTCTGTTTTATTGATTGATGTGTTTGAGTTGTTTCTTATTGGCTATTGAGAACAAACCGATAATAATGAATCAAAGTTCATTTTCGTAGAACAATATGGCACTCTTAAGGATTTTGTACAAATTATATTTATAGAAGATGTTAATGTTATGTTTGATTTTCTAACACATGTTCAGTAGAGAAGTCATCATTCGACTGTGCTCATGTGCTGGGCTCTGACACACCAAACTTAAAGCCTATGTTGGGGTGGCCCACACTGATGCTCCAGACCAAAGAGACCTAGGGTGTCTGTCACCCTCAGAGACCTCAGGAGAGAGCTGACACCCCATTGCCTACAGGCCAGTTTCAGCTAAAGTTCCCTCTGCCTAGTCCTCACCAAAATTAATTAATCAATTAAAATATATTATACATAAATATATATGTATATATATTTATACATATAGTCATATACATATAGTCGCGTGAGGTCCCTTCTGAAACAGAGCAGTAACTTTGAAGTGACCACTTCTCTATGCTATGCCCCCTCCCCGACTCTTCCAGGTCTGTGAACCCAGCCTGCCCACTCAGCTCTCTGGAACACTCGCTCCATTTTGTGAAGTGTTACTCAATTTTAGAAGTGAAAATGAGGCCAATCAATTTCTTGAAAATGAAATGCACTTGGATTTTATCCTCAACATTTTACATTGATTACTGAATTTTGTGAGTTCAGGGCCAGGAAGCACGTTTGTGCCACTGTGCCCTTGTGATGGGTGGGGAGGCTACTCGTAGGAACTGGTTCTCCCCTTCACCTTCTGGTTCCTGGACATCAAAGTCAGGTCCTCAGACTTGGTGGCAGACACCTTCTTTGCCTGCTGAGCCATCTTACCAGCTCCAGGATTTTCCCTGTTATTGCAGAAATATATCGTCTTCTTCCCTGTTCTCAAGATAGCTAAGACCCTTGGCATTCCCACGTGATTGGGCCGTGAAGATAAAAGGACTATCCTGGCTGCTCATGGCAGTCCTTCCTACCATGGAGCTTCTGTAATGAGGTGACTGTGGAAACCCCTGTAAACATTGGAGGGGGGGTGCGGGTGCCAAGGCTTCCAAGAGGGAAGAGGGGCTGGAGATTGACTCAGCCACCCAATAGACGATGACTTCGTCACTCACACGTCCATACGGGAGCCACCATAAAACTCAAAAGGACCCTCAGGAGAACCCAGGAAATCCCAAGATCCCAGGGACTCTGTCGCCATCTTGCCACTGTTTGGAGGTGGTCTAGTCTGCAGGGATATTGGGAGCTCAATGGCAGCGGGGACACTGACCAGTGTGCAGATGACAGTTTTTCAGGCTGTGGAGAAGAAATGGAGTCACATTGTTGCTCTTGGAACAAATGGGTGACAGCTTAGCCAGGTAATAGAAGCCCTTAAATTTCCCCAGTGGGCACAGGGTGTGAGATCCAAGGGCAACGTCAAGCCTGAGGCGTGAACAGCTATTCTGCTGACCTGTGCTGATGCAAAGGCTGATGGGTGTTTCTGTGTTGTGGGGTGTGATGGAGGCCGGCCCCTGGTTGAGCTCAAGAGGCCATCAGCCGTCCCACTGATTTGAAGTGGGCAGTGGAGAGTGAGTGTCCAGCCAGAGCAGAGGGAACAGCTAAAGCCACATAGCAGGTGAGAAAGGCAAAGTAGAAGCTAAGTCACCCGGTGTCACGGCTCAGGAGGAGGAGAAAGCAGAGGTGAGTGTGGCTGAAGAGAATGTTTAAAAGGACCTGCTTGACAGTCCTCTGGGCCCTGCTCCCCACCAACTCATACACTGCTGGGCATTGAACCCCGGGCATCTCACATTCTCAAGCCTCTGGGACCACTCCAGCCTTCTGGGTATTCTTCAATGTCCAGCCTGATTTCTCCACCTTTGACCCATAATGACCTTCCTCTGTCATGGGTCAACTGGTGGCCCAGGACATACCGAGGCATCCTGTGGTGATGACAGGAAGGATGGCCCTGCTGTCCCCCAGGGCCCAAGTGGCTAGGGCGGGCAGCAGGGAAGAAGGGCTCTCTGTCCTCCCTGCAGAAGACAGACCTCTCAGCAGTGCAGGCACAGCCTGAGAGCCATGATTTCCACAGAATCTAGCTTGCTGTTAGAAGTGTCTCTTTGTCTGGGGAACAGCTAGCTAGCCAATCCCTTGCTAAGGATCCATCATCACCGAACTTTTCAGAATTACACAGAGGATTAAAAACAAACCAAACTCAACTCAAAGGAAGGAACTCCAAGTAAATAAACATGGCAAGCCATGTGTCTCTCACAAGTGGCCTATCTGAGCCCGTGAGGTTCCCAGTGGAACCTCAGATATATGGAGCGGGGTCTGAGTACTCACCTCACCAAGAGCCCTCCGGTCAGCGTGGCAGGAGCTGGGACCAGCGCCTGGGCTGAACGGGGACAGAAGCCAGGGCAGACATTTTTATTCACCAACTGGGCCAATGGTCGGAGTGGGGTGGCTCATGGAGGCGGGAATAGGATTATGAAACTGAATATTTCTTAACCTCAAAGGGTGCTGTGAAACCAGCCCAGCTTGGAAGGCAACTTCCCGCAAAATGGGTGTTTCTGAGAAGGAGCCCGCTTTGACATTTCACGCTCTTCTGTTTCTCCCACGTGTGCAGCGAGGTGGGAGGGCAGAGGACTAGCTGGGGCATGGCTCAGGTTCAGAGTGCTTACATGGGCAGACTCTGAATTCCATCCAGCTCTGCCAAACGAACCCTTTCGCCCCTGTTTCCCGGCTGTGTGCCAGGCTCCATACTAAGTGGTCCCTGCGGAGCCAGAACGCGGAAGTCCACGGGGCATCTGCATCTGCAGTCCTGTGAGTGGGCACCAAGCTAGTGCTGATGGCTTTAAACAATTGTGAAATGCCCCTGAGCATGCACTGTGTCACCCAGAAGGCAGCCAAAATGTAATAGAGCCACAGCAGTGGTATTCGCTGTGTCGGGTTACCCCTCACACTCCTGTTCCAGGCTGTCTCCTACTGTGTGTGTGGCGGGGGAGGGGGGGGATGTCTCTGTAATTGCCACAGTCAGTCAGCAGAGTAAGATCCACATGAGGCAAAAAGAAAATCCAGTTCAACACAACTTAGCCGTTATTGGTTCAAACTTCTAGACCCTGACACCGAGCGGTTTATTTTTGATGTAGCAAAACACAGTACAACTTTGGCAACAAGTTCCCTTGTGACACTTATCACAGCAAAGATTACATCAAAACTCCTCAAAGCACACGTCTTTTGCAAAGGATCAGTGACCTCATCCACAAAGATGGTTCCCATTGACGGAGAGACGATGCTCAGGAGTCTGGGTAGCATCTGGAATAAGAATAATCGTCTGGGGTATTCAGGTGAGGACTGACCCTACAGACAGCACAGGTCACTAGGTCATTAACTATATCCAATCCAAGGCAGAAACAGTTACAGCTCCCTTCTGTTTAGAAAAGCCTGTGTGTGTTCTGTGAGCCCAAACGTAGCGCAACGCCTGCTCTATGCACTATACACTATGGTATGGTTCACGAGTTGGGCAAGGGCCTGGCGATTGAAACACACACAGACAGAGACACGGGTAACGCCAAGAATGCCCCCTTTATTGTGTTCCAGGGAAGCTTATATAGGCTCTCCTTGACTAATGGCCACGCCCTAACTCTCAGCTGCAAGCCCACCAAAAACCACTCCCCTGCCATCAGGAACTCCTGAGGGTCTCATGCTCAGAGCAGCTGCAAAGCAAGTTGTTTGCTCAGAGCAGCTGCAAGCATAGGAAAACAAGTTGTTTACTCTGGCAGGCAGGGGGTCACAGGAAATTCAGGGTCTGGGGGTTCACAATCCCCAACACACAAGGACCTCGCACCCAGTACACTATTGCATCTGATACAAAGTGCTTTAAAGACGGAAGGCTCAGTTGGTAAACTGCCATGCAAGCATGACGCCCCGCATTTGGTCCTCAGCACACATAGTAAAAAGCCTCCATGCCTATAATCCCAGCTAGGGAGGTGGAGACAGGAGGATTCTAGACTTGCCAGCCAGCCAGCCAGCCAGGTTCGGTGGGAGACACTGTCCCAAAATTAAGGTGGAAGGTGACTGACGGAGATATTCTTGTCAGTCTCTGGCCTCCACATACACACACCTGTGCACAAAGGTGTACACACATACATGAATACTTACACACGATTAGCCCACACATTTGGTGGGAAAACCTGACCTCAGCCCCCGTGAGAAGGTGAGTGTCCTGAGCCCTCCACAGTCGCCTGCTCTCTGCACTTTGATTAGTTGTGAGCCCTGAGTTAACCGCCATTCGCTGCAGGGAGAAACTTCCCTGAGGGACACAGAGCATCAGATTGACCTCTAAATTAACCCTCATCTTTATCAGCTTATGCTACAGTTGTTCATACACACATGCTGCAGTCAGTCGGCCACATCTGGGGCTTCCACAGCTGTGGATCAACCAACCACAAATAGCAATATTGGATTGGCAGAGGGATGCATTCCCGTAATCCCAGCACTCTGGAGGTTAAAGCCTGCCAGCTCCACAACCACGTACTGCTTCACTACCATCCTTTCCCCTTTGGCTTGGGAAAGTACTGCTTGACCATTGAACACATACAGATGCTTCCTGGTACTGTAAATCGCTACCTTTTTGCATATCGTTTATATTTTATCAAGCGCTGTAAATCACAGGAGGCCAGGATCAGGATCAGACAGGAGTGCCTGCAGGGGCTTTCTGCAAATAGCATGTATTGTTCTCCAAGAGCAGCCCCAGGGTTTGATGTCTGAAAGGACCCACAGTTTCAACATGTACACACATATATGCATGGCTGTGGACACATCCACCGCAGGGGGATGGCCCAGGAGCATTCTGACCCTGCAAGTCTCTGATTCCAGGAAACAATTATCTTTTCCTGGCCTCTGTTTGTAAGCACATTTTGTGTTAAAGATGTTTGAGATTGCACTGTGCCGAATGTTATAAAGTTTCCATCTCTGCCCTCCAGACTCCACCTAGAAGCAACGTTTAGGACCCTGGGAGCCACAGACAGAGCAGAACAGGGAGGCAGTGGTTATGGGGGGGGGCACTGAACTTGATCCTAACAACATGGCATTTCAGCTCTGGTTGCTTCGTTCCCTGACTTGGGTTCCTGTAGACAACAGATTGTCTTGAGTGCAGTAGGACACACACACACACACACAGCAGATCACCCGGGAGTGAAGTTGTCTATAGGCACTTATGTGCATGTATGCGGGATATATATGAATATATGTATGCTTTGTACTTGACTCTCTTAGGAGATGCTCTTTTTAAAAAACATTTACAGCCAGGTGGTGGTGTTGCATACCTTTTTTAATCCCAGCACTCAGGAGGCAGAGGCAGGTGGATCTCTCTGTGAGTTTGAGGCCAGCCTGGTCTACAAGAGCTAGTTCCAGGACAGGCTCCAAAGCTACAGAGAAACCGTCTCGAAAAACAAAAACACAAAAACAAAACACTTATTTATTGTATTTGTGCACATGTGACACAATGTACATGCCACAGCCTTCACGTGGAGGTCAGATAGCTTTCCAGAGCTGATTCTCATCTTCCACCCTGTGGGTCGCAGGGACTGAACTCAGATACTATCAGGCCTGGCAGCAAGTGCCACTGCCCTCCCAGCCGTCTCTGGGGCTCGTGGAGGAATATCTGCCCACCTCATCCCACCTCGCGTTAAAAGCTGATGTCACCCACGTTCTTTCCTCTTTCTTCAATTAGCCCCAGACCAGTGAGGGGGAAATTGTTCCAGCTGGCATAAGGCAGGCTCAGGGCTGGACTGTGGGTAAAGCAAATAAGACAGGGTATCCTGTTCTGAGCTCTGGGAAGCAGGTGGGGGCAGTCATTGGAAACAAAATGCTGGAGGGGTCTGGGCTGAAATATTTGTTTGGGCTCATGGTTTCGGAGACTTCAGTTTGTGGTGAGCTGGTCCCGTGGGTCTGTGGTGAGGCACCCTAAGCAGTGGTGGAGGAAACAGCAGCTCACCTCAGGAGAGTCAGGGAGGAGGGAGAGGAGGTGAGAGAGAAGGAGGTGGGCAAAAGGGAAGCAGTGGAGGAGGGGGAGGAAGAGAGGCGAGCAGGGCAACCATAAAGGGAAGAGAACTGGGCTCCAATCCCTTTCCTTGTGTGGACATAATGACCTTGCTTCCTGGCACTAGGTCTCTATTCTTAGAGGGCCCATCACCCTTTGGGCTGGAGATACAGGTCAGCTATTAAAAACATGTAGCAGCCTTCCAGAGGCCCCAAGTTCAATTCCAGGTAACCATATCAGGTGGAACACAGCTGCCTATAACTCCGTCTCTAGAAGATCCGACTCCTCTGAGCTCGCTGAGTACTTGCACTGGTGTGTACCTACACTGGTGTGCATCTACACTGGTGTGCGCATACACTGGTGTGTACATATACTGGTGTGCACCTACGCTGGTGTGCGTCTACACTGGTGTGTACATACACTGGTGTGAGCCTACACTGGTGTGTACCTACACTGGTGTGTGTCTACACTGGTGTGTACATACACACTGGTGTATGCCTACACTCATGTGCGCCTACACTCGTGTGCACATACCTACACACAGACATACACGTAACTAAAATTTTTTTTAAAGTCATGTTACTTCCAGCAGCATCATATATATGAAGCCCAGCGTGTGGCCTCTAGGGGCATTTCCCAGCCAAACCATGACAACCATGGTGGAATGTGGCAGTGGGGTGGGTGTGGGCTGGGGATGCGCCAAATGGGCCAGAAGGAAAGGTTGGGCTAGGGCAGGACCACCACAGAGCAAACTCGGGGAGTGGGCTTTCCTGGCCCTGTGCCTGGTACGGAGTTAGGCTGTCCCCTTCTGGGGTCTGTCACCCTGTCAGTAAGAGTGAGCAGCCAGCTCTTCCTGTCCCAGGGAACCGAGGCCGAATGGGCGGGTGGCTGGGTTCCCAGGACAAATCCTATTCCCTCTGCTCCATGTCCTCTGAAAGCTGAGGACTTGGGGATGGAACCACGGGTTTCGACCCTGTGTTGTGTGCCTGACTTTTCACCCAAGAGCAGGGACCCTCTCCAGGGAGTACATGATCTAAAGGACAGAGAAGGCAGGGCAGGGAGCGCCCCTGGCCCCCAACCCTGTGGTGGCAATGGCCTCCACAAGCGGGTGGAGGCGAGGACTCTATGGGAATGACGTGGCCTGTTCATGAGCGGTGGGAGAAGCTGCTCCCTCCCCCACCCACCACCAGACAGGGAAACCCGCCAGTGATCGCGTGATCACACGCGGGGACTCCCCAGTGCAGCCCGAGCTACAGATGGTTTTCACATGAGTGCTTTTCCAGAGTCCAGAACCGGAACCACGGCTGTCCAGACACTGGCCTAGCCTCCCTCCCCAGGGCAGGGCTTCCCTTGGCTGCCCTGATGCTCTCCCCGAGGTCCACAGACTATCCCTTCTGCGCCAAGCCTGCGTTTTCCCTTCTGTAGACAGTCGAACAATGACACCCCCCTCCCCCAGAGCTGAGCCTGAGACCATGTGACCTGCAATGGGACCGTATTTGGAAACATTTTCTGAGGATAAAAAAAAATCAACTCAAATCTGGAGATGAGATCATCCTGCCGCTTGTCGGGGCAACAGCAGTGTCCTTGAAAGAGACGGGAGGATGGGGGCTCCTAGGGGCAAGTAGGACTGGAAGGGGAGAAGGAAGAAGTACTTCAGCCCCAGACACTGTCTCTCTTAGCCTGCGTCCCTGAAAGCAGAGTGCCCCCCACCTCCGTTCCAAGGAAGGCATGTGTGATAACAAAGAAAAGAATATCGAAGCCTTTAGCCACATGATTCCGGAGACGCTTAGGCAACTACAGGGTTTGCAGAATTTGCCAGAATTGACTCATTTTTGACTGTTTCTTCCCATCGCCTGATAGTAAAGACCTGAATTCACAAGAGGAAAGTGTGGGGAGGGATGAAGGGGGGACGGGGGTCACTGAACGGTTGCAGCCTCTGCTGCTGGGTGAAACGCACCGCCATACAGGGCTTAAAACTTCTGCCTCTTTGTGCAGTTTAAAGTGACAGCCAGCTGAGCCACAGAGACAAGGAGGGGACCTAGGTTAGTGCCACCTGGTGAGCATTCTTGAGAAGAGTGTTTCCCTGAAGGAGGAGCTGCAAAGAAAGGGGAGCTCTCCAGGCTGAGGCAGCTCCAGTGAGGTTGATCAGGGAGTCAACCAAGGGGCACACTACCCAAAAGGCCCCAGGGTGTTGCCCACAGCCCCAGATAAATTCCCGGGAGGACACAGAGCCCCATCCCACACAGCACTCCCTGCTCAAGATTCCCCTGAGGCTGTAGCTGGCTGCCACACAGTTCACACACTGTGCCTTCTGGCTTCTGGGCAACCGGGACTAATTTTAACTGGCCCTCTGATTCATGCCAGAGCCCCGGAACCGCCCCTAGCTCCAGCCATTCCTTGGACGGCTGGAGCTTCACCAAACGCTCCAAGCTTAAAATCGTTCCCAATGAGCTCGTACTCAATCCCTCTTTTAAAACCTCATTCTTGACCAACCCACTCCACAAACCTCCCCACCCAGCCAGACTGGTCATCTTGGGGTTTCCAGATGTTGTGTTTCTGCTTCCCCAAGCATATGCTAATTATCCCTCAGTGCCCCCATCAGAGCTGTTACTCCTCCATCTGCCCCTTCACCTGCCCCTCCTGCCCCTGACCATCTCCTAGCCTTTGCCAAGAACAACCATTAGGAGAAGCAGATGTTTTCCATTCTCCAGCAATGCCCACGGCAGCAGTGTGGTCACCTACTTCTGGCCTCATGCCCCTGGCCCAGAGAGGCCTGTCTTTGTCCTCTCTGCAAGTGTGCAGAGCTGGCTGGCTAAATCAGTTCGTAGCCCTCTCAGAGGGGTCTCTAAACCTCTTACTTAGTTCTGAGCACTTCTCTTCTTCCATTTTGGCTTGATCCAGGAGACCAGGGGTGTTTGGTGGCCCTGAAGAAGGAAGTTAGGTCCCTGGACGTCACGTGGAGCAGAGCCTCCTCCAGAGCTGGAGGGTGACATAAATGAGGATCACGGAGGCTGATGTGACTGTGACGGGGGGGGGGGGGGGGGGGGGGGGGGGGGAACGACTCTTCGTTACCGCAGAACGCTCTGCCTCTGGCTTCCTCCCACAAAGCCTCAGGAGCTTGTCTCCACCTCCGCCAGGCAGTGCAGATCAACCCGTCGTCACTCTCCTCCCTGCCAAGACTCCATGGTCCTTGGAAGTCTCTTCTTCCTGCCAGTTCCTCTGCATTAGCATCCTCAGAGCCCGTGCTGGTTAGTTTTGTCTTGTTTTTGTTAAGTTGACTCAAGCTAGAGCCATTTGGGACAAGAGAACCTCAGTTGAGGAAATGCCTCCACCAGGTAGACTAGCCTGTAGGGAGGCCTACCAGACATTCTCTCAAGATCAATGATCTATGTAGAGGGCGGGGCTCACTGTGGGTGATGCCACCCCTGGGCAGGTGGTCCTGGGTTGTATAAGAAAGCAAGCTGAACCAGCCAGTCTCCGCTCAGTTCCTGCCTTGGTTTCCCTGGATGACGGACTGTATTCTGCAAATCAAACATATCTTTTCCTGGATAGATTGCTTTGGAGTTTAGCATAGCAATAGAGAGCACACTGAGACAAGGGCCTTCCTTCTTGCCCTTTCTGTACACTGATAGACCCTACAGCTTACATCCAAACCTGTGCTCTATGGGGCAAATGGGGGCATCTCCAAATTGTTGAATAAACCCAGGCTGTTCTGGGATACAACTAGGGTAGGGAGCAGAACAACCCCTCTCCACCCCCACACTTGGATGACAGAGTAAGATTGGGGGGCCTAAGTTCAGAGATGCTCCAGCTCTGCACATGGGCTCACTCCCATCATAAATGTCTTCCAGGACTCTGTATTGCAGAGTGGGTTCGATTTTGGAGGTGCAAGTCTGAGTCTGTCCCTTTTTCTTCCTAGATCCCCACCCATGGGAAGAGCTTTGGGGAGTAGGTCCTGGGTTTTTCAGAGGACAGAGGTCCGGGGTGGAGGAGCTGGGGACCTAGCGGAGGACAACCCGTTCCACGTGGACGCCGCCGACCCTGGAGCCTCTGCCCAGGACGCCCTGGCAGCTCACTGCCACTGCAGTGGCTGCGCAGACTCTTCCTGCCGGCCCTGGGCCTGCAGGACTCCTAGTAACGCACGCCATCTGTTGGTGAGTCATTCACCCTGACCGCTCCGGCTGCTCCCCGCCCCCTCACTCTGCCACGTGGTCGCTCTCTCCTCTGCATTTCCAGCACCACCACCGCCTTGGCCACGTCCCCACTGCAGGCTCTTAAGTGTCTTTCTTGCCCAACCCTATCCATAGTTTAAAAAACCTGGCTGTAATTCCGTGGCCGGGAGCGCATGCCTCTGCCTCTGTCACCAGTTAAGAGAGGGTGTAGGAGATGGGCAAGGTTGAGACAGATGGCAAGGTGTGAAAGGGAACTTTTTGGGGGGTGGTGACAGTGTCCTGTGTCTTGATAGTTTGGGTGAGCCAAGGGTGAGCGCTCCTGGGAAGAAACTTAAATGCAAGCCTTGCTTCTCATCTGGAAAGCCTGGTGAAGCACCACACAGGAGACAACCAGAAGCCTGCAGTTAGGCATCACGTAGGGACCAGATCCCTTCTAAAAAATGACTGCCGGTCCTTGTGTGAACATCGCATAGATGGAGTAGCCTACTACAGGCCTTGAATTTGGGACCCTTTTTCACCTAAGGCAGTGTTCCGCAAACTCAGCTACATAGGTATATAAAATAACGAACAAAACAGCTGCTGATTGCCTCTGACCCTTGAGTGACACTCTACACCTTTGCGTAACCCTCATTGTGCTGGTCATTGTCGTGGTTCACAGGTATCTCGGCTAGGCAGGGCTTCCCTCCGTTGGCAGCTTGCACAGTTTTCTGGAACTACGGACGCTCGACTGCAGGAAAGAGACTTTCAGGTCAGATCCAGTCCAAATCCTGTTTCCTAAGTGTGTAGTGTCTTCAGCAACAGATGCCGAGATTTTCAACCCCTGAGAGGCACCCAAGGGCTCCATGGATAATCTCTATGGTTTGGGGAGTTGCCAGGGCTAACCTGAGCGACCGTTTGAAAGGCTTCTTATACCTCCTACTGCAGTTTTTGTTGGTCTGTGGTTCTTGCGGGGCGTATGCTCTGCCCGAGAGGTCTAACTTCCTTTAGAATATATTTATATTATATATTTTTTAGGTGAATCTAAAATAATATGATTCCACGGGACTTTATTAAACAACTCGGTGTCATTTGTTCTCACTCCTCTGTACACAGTTCCCTTCCCCATCCCCAGTCAGAGCCCCTCCCTATTTTCCCGTTTTCCACCTCACATCCCCCCCTCCCGCGTCCCGCTGTTTCCACCCCCACCATTGCTCCCCTATTCTTCCCTGCTGTCAGTGGTTACTCCGTGTGTATACTCACACCTGCAGGTTTGGAGCTGGGAACCGCAGATGCCAGAGAACACGTGGCATTTGCTCTCTGGGTCTGGGTTATCTCCCTTAAGATGATCCTCTCTACTACCATCCATTTAGCTGAAAATTTCATGGTTCATTTCTCTTTACAGCCAGACAATATTCCCCTGTGTTTACTGTCACATTTCCGTTATCCATGGATCTGTTGAAGGGCAGTTAGGTTTTCCTCATTTTTTTTTCCCATTTCCTTACTGTTGTAAATAGGGAGGCAGTGAACACAGCTGAGCAAGTACCTGTGGCGTAGGATGTGTGCCAGGGAGTTCTACCCCCGGCCGTATGGCGGGTTTAGTTTTACTTTTTGAAGATTCTCCGCACTGGTTTTCAGAGTGACGCACAGATGTGCATTCTGCCCACAGTGACTGAAGGCGCCTCTCTCTCTCCACAATGTGGCCAGCGTTTGCCGTCGGCTGTTTGGCTGAGCTTGGGCCTTCTGAGTGGAGCGAGATGAAATCTTACAGCTGTTTCAGTTTGTATTTCTCTAACTGCTGAGGATGATGAACACATTTGAGGTATTTCGTGGCTGTTTTTATTTCTTCTGTTGCGGACTCTCTGTTTCGATCCCTAGCCCATTTTTAATTGCCATTTGTTCCCTTGTCTCTATGTTTTTGAGGCTTTTGCATACCCTGGGTATTAATCCCCTATTTGGACGTAAGGCCCGTTCAACAGGTGGGGAATCGTGCCGGTTTTCCTGGAGCTGCTGAGGCCATGGACATCAGAAGAGAAGCTGCTACCACCATTTGCTAGACCAGCAGAATTCCTCTCTGCATTCTGAAGCTTTCTTGTTTGTTTTGTGGTTTGTTTGTTTTTCAAGAAAGGATTTTTCATTGTAGCCCCGGGAGCCCTAGAACTTGCTCCACAGACCAGGCTGGCCTTGAACCCAGAGATCCTCCTGCCTCTGCCTCCCTAGTGCTGGGATTAAAGGCGTGCACCACCACCACCCAGTTCGACATCCTATATCTTACCCTTATGCCCACAGATAAGGGTTGCTCCTACCCCTCATCAAGGAAGCCTCTCTCTACAGCACATGGAGACCATCACAGAAAACCTCAACTGAACACGATCCAGAGGTCAACCAATTGTGGGAAGCCAGTCCCAGAAGATACATCTACATCACAGCTATGTCTCGGAGAACATCACAGAGGACCAGAAGCCTGCTGCGAAACAGTCTCTACTAGAAATGGCTGCATAATACAAGATCAGGACGCTGGCCAAAGCACTGGAAACGTTCATGTGAAAGGGGGAGTTTTTTGCGGGGTCCCAGCCCCCACAAAGAACTGCAGGCACGTAATGGCCGCGGGGAGATAGAGAATTAGCCCGTTTCAAGAGCGAGCCTCGAAACCACACACACACCACCAACATAAACAGACTCGGCAGGTTATGTTCACATACACCTGTGCATACACACACACACACACACACACACACACACACGTGTATGTAGGCAACAACAATAACAAAAGAAAAAGGCTCTCGACTTGAGAGTGGGAAGTGTGGGAGGGTTTCTAGAGAGCCTGGGAGAGGCTGGAGGGGGGAAGTTATGAAATGTTATTACAATTAAAAACATGTTTTAAAAATTAAAAGGCAAGCCGGGCGGCGGTGGCGCACGCCTTTAATCCCAGCACTCGGGAGGCAGAGGCAGGCGGATCTCTGTGAGTTCGAGACCAGCCTGGTCTACAAGAGCTAGTTACAGGACAGGCTCCAAAGCTACAGAGAAACCCTGTCTCGAAAAACCAAAAAAAAAAAAAAAAAAAAAAAAAAAAAAAAAAAAAAAAAATTAAAAGGCAAAAAATAAACTAGCTATGCAAATCAAGCATTTAATGAAGACAAGTCATAAAGAAATTTATTTTAAAACAATCCTTTAGGGCTGGGAAGATGGCCTAGTGGTTAAGAGCTCTTGCGGCACTGGCATTAGACTCCGAGTTCAAATGCCCAGCAACCACAGAAAAAGTCGGATGTGACTATAGGTGTAACCTATAACCCAGCGTTATGGAGGCAGAGACAGCGAGAGACTCAGCCTCAGCAGACCTCTGGCATCCTCCTCCAGCCTCTGTGCTCGGGTGAGTGGATGAACACGCACGCCCACATACACAGACACACGTGCACAAGCATACACATGCATGTGCTGACACACACACACACACGCACACACACGCAGAACCTAGTAGATGTTTTTCTCAGTGCACTTCCAAATGAAAGAGAAATGAATAGAATCTTATGGGACCCTATTATTTGGAATTTGGTGTCACCCATATCCAAGCTCTGTCCTAACCCACCAACCCAGCTCTGGCGTTGGTCTTTGTGCTGGGATTACGTGAGCCAAAAGTTTTCAAAAAGGTATCTGAAATAGAAGGGTTCATTGAGCCATTTTAGATGCTATCCAGGAAAAATAATGACCCTAGGACAAGTCCCCACTGCTTACAGCAGCAGTGGGGAAGGTGTCTGCTGAGCCCAGAGCGAAGGGCATTGTTATAGAGAAGTTGGAGGCGGGAACGTGTTGGCAACAATGAACCTGTGATGCTCTAGGAAGATGAAACAGACGGGAAACTGGGTGAGCGGCATCCTGGGGGAGTGGAGACTGCTGCTCCTGACCTGCCTGCTAGGGCTGCCTGGAAGCTTAGACGTGAACTTTCAGGGCAGGAGGCTCCCAAGGTCAGCTGTGACAGGGACTAAGCCAAGGTCACAGTACCCTCGGGGATGTGAGACAATTTCTTTGGGTTTTGTTTGATTAATTTCCCACTCCTCTTTCCCTTTCATGTAATTAGATGTAGAAAACTATTTCAGAATTCTCCTTCTGGCATATCCTTTCTTCATTCTGCTCATAAAAACCTCCAACCGGGTCTCGGGATAATTCAGTGGGTCAAGGGCCTTGCCACACAAGCCCAATGAAGGAAGTCCTGTTTCTGGAGATCACACAAAGGTGAAAGCAGAGAACCAACTTCACACAGCTTTCCTCTGACCTCCACACAGGTTGCATGACATGCATGATACCTCCCCATATAATGTTCACATAAATACACATACACGCATGCATACTACATATATGTATACTCAATACACACGTATGTATATGTTGATCAGTCATGATCAGCACCTAATATCACAATGTGCAGTTTTGGGGTACCTACTACATACCAGGCCTTGCTAAGTGTTGACACCTACTCCCTGTTTTAACGTTTGTGATGAGGAGCTGGAGAGATGGTGCCGGAAATAAGAGAGGCTGTTATACAAACATGGGCCCTGAGTTCAGGACCCCAGCACTCGGGTAAAAAGTCAGGCATGGCCACCCGTGCTTGTGACCTCAGTGCTGGGCTTGGGGTGGCATGGAGACAGGTCCCAAAGAAACACACAGAGGTCTACATTAATTAATTATAACACAACCAGGTCTACTGGTTGGCCTATTAGTTCAGGCTTCTTCTTATTAACTCTTATTTCTTACATCTTAACCCATAATTCTTGTCTGTGTTAGCCACGTGGCTTGGTCCTCAGCACATCTGGAATCTCCCACATGACAGGCAGGAATATTTACCACTTCATGGATGACATTTTGCTATCTGACTCAAATGCAGATACTTTAGAAAGAATGTTTGAAGAAATAAAGTTTTGCCTAAATGGGGATTACAAATTGCTCCTGAAAAAATACAAAGAGGAGATTCTGTCAGTTACCTAGGTTACAAAACAGGTTTACAAAAAATTAGGACACAAAAGGCACAAATTAGGAGAGACTAACTGCAGACTGACTGTTTCCTCTTCCCAGAATTCTCCTGTTCTCATTGCCCCACCTCTACTTCATGCCTGGCCACTGGCCAATCAGAGTACAAGTGACAGGGTACAGACCACTGTCCTCAGCACAGACACACACAGAGACACACAAAGACATGCACATAAGCATACACACAGACATGCACACACAGAGAGAGACACAGACACACACAGAGACACACAAAGACATGCACATAAGCATACACACAGACATGCACACAGAGACACAGACACATATAGACAAACACACAGGGACACAGACACACATAGACATACACATGGACACAGACACACATAGACAAACACACAGAGACACAGACACATAGACATACACACAGAAATATTCACATAGACACACACACAATATTCATGATGGCACTTGAGAATGAACATTTTTTAAAATTCTCATTTTACAGATGGTGGAAGAAATGAGGTGATCGCTCTTTCTCTTCGTGGCAGAAATGTCTTAGAACAACACCAAAACCAGCCAGCCATGTGACTCCCGAGCCTCACAACCCAGCTGAGCTCCCCTCATAGCTGTTCACACGCATGTTAAAGCGACTTTTCCTCCACCATATTGGGAAGCCCAGGGAGCACGTTTCTCTCCGCAGCCCAAGAGCTTCACACAGGGCCAGTTCTGCACCCTCGAGTCCTCGCCTGGCCACCAGGTCCTTCCACCGGCGGGGGGCTCACCTCCCTCAGTACCCACGCTCCCTCCTAGTCCCAAACATCTCAGGCAACTGTCGCTCTGCCCACAAGCTGGGCACAGCCTGCCTGCCCTCGCATGGTTTCTGCCACAATATCTGCCTCACAAGAATTTGACTCTGAGACCCTGAGAGCCAGGAGTGTGTGTGTGACTCATCTTTTAACAACGTGGAATGAATGCATTCCCGGCCAAGCATGCACTGCAGTGGCATTTCTTCTTGTTGCCACTAGATGGCAGCAGGCACCCCTGTTGCCAACCACTAGGAAAGAAAGACCTTTTCTCTCTGGCCCCGGGACCCTGGATGGAATCCATACACTAAAATAAGCGTTCAGAACGCCCAGGTCTGGTTCTTATTAGTGCTGCCAGGGAGATGAGGTGGCGAAGAGAGCTAAATCAGACCACTGCTGAACCTGAAAGTCCGGATGTGGACTCAGACGCCCTGGGTTCTGACATGCTTGCGGACCCTTAGCTCTGGGATTTTGAATAAAGTTCCTGACCTTTCTGTGCCTCTGTTTCTTCAGCTGTGAGAGTGGGGACTCTAAAAGTGTTTGCTCCAGAGGAAGGGCTCTGGGAGGAGGGAGGGGGCAGCCATGGTGTGCAGCAAGCGTGGCGTGTTTGTGGAGTCTGTGCGTGAAGGAAGATTCGCTGTGTAAGGCCGTGTCTAGATGGAAGATCCTGCAGTCTGACTGCTTAGAGCCCTGTGCTTATGGAGAGTTGGAGCGTTGCAGATCCAAGGCCAGCCTTATCTTGGGCTGTCTTCCATATCCTTAACCATTTATCACCCACCTCTCTATCTGATCATAACATATTTCTACTACCAAGTGAAACCATCAGCTCCCCAAATCCCTACATCTAAGAATGTCTTCAGCTAGCCTTTGAAATCTAGGGTTTCCCAGAACATGCCTTGATTGCAACCAATGTGTTTGCTAAGTGTCTTAATTTATTATTTTTAGTTTGTTGTCTGACTATAAAAAGTTCACATAGGACATGTGTGGTAGTGGATGTGTGTAATTCAAGTGTTTGGTAGGTAGAAGCAGTCCAGTGCTAGCCTGGGCTACATGAGACCCTGTCTCAAAAACAAGCAAGGAAATAAATGCTTCACATAGCCATTCCATGATGAATAGTGTCCCATCTACATCTGTGCATGTATGTGTGTGCCATGCATGCATATGTGTATGTGTGACATGAACCCATTCCCAATACTGTTCAGCTATGTTTGGCTCAGAGACAATGGTCTAACTTCTGGAGCAAGAGCTGTGTTTTGCACTCCTGAGTCTATAATCCTGGCTCTGGTGTACTCGCAGGGTAAAAATGGGGTTCTACTAGTCTAGATTGGCTGTACCCCAAAACAGAGAGGTAAGAGGTCTAAGCCTGCATTGGAGCCTGCAAGGTGAAGGCAGGGTGTGACCAGGGAAGCAGAGGAATGGGCAAGCCCTGGGATGAGGGACGGTGGAGGGGGCCTGGATCATCCGGGTGACAGGTTTGGGGGAGGTGGTAGAGGGTAAGGGGGAAGAAGCCTGGTGCCCTGGGCCACACCTATTGACGGTACAAGCAGATCCTGTGTCCCTGCCAGCCTCTCCAACAAGCTCCTAAGGACCTTTGGGGAAGGAGACGCCTGTATGTAAACTGTATTTTTAGCTCCGTGTGTGTCTCCTGGCCTCTGTGGGGCGCCTCCTTTGCTCTTAGCCTTGGTCACTGGCTCAGGCTCCAGAGGCTATCTGGGGAAAAGGTTGGCACAGCCAGTATGACAATGACTGGGAAGGACAGCCTCAACCATGGTGGTTATCTGATGAGAGATCTGAAGAAAGCCTGTGGGTCCCCCACCCCGTCAGGGTTTCCCAGGTCCTGCCAACATCAGGTTTGTTGTACCTGTGTCCTGGCCCGTGACAGCCAGAATGAAGGCTTGACCAGGGATGTGTCTGAGCTGAGGGAGGGAGAACTCAGGCATAAGCCCTGCCCAGAACAAGGAGGAAAGAGGGAGGGGACCCAGGTTTCAGGAGCCAGAGTGCTCACACACACCCTCCCCTGCCTGTGTCCTCAGTCCCAGGAGAGTCTGAAGGAGTCATCTCTCGCCCTTGCAAGAGAAGCTTGTCAGTTGCCCAAGGGCTATCAAATTCCCAGGTAACTAGAGAAGTTTAGGGCCTTGAGTAAGGCCAGGTTTGCAGCTGCCGAGGTACGTAACTGCCCAGTGGGCACTGGCAGACTGAACATGGAAGCCCGTCTTCTACAAAAAAAAAAAAAAAGTTAGATGAGTTTTTAGCCCCAGTCCCTCCCCTTGCTGTGTGAGACCCTACAGGCCCTCTACAGACCAGAAGCAAGCAGAGTCCAAGCAGGAGAGTGAGTAGCACACAGGTGTTTTTGGGGTCAATACAGTGTGTGTACATCTCCGGGTAGTGTTCACCCTAGAAACATTTGAGCAGCAATCAGATGGTGACACTGAGTGGGAACCTGGATGGTGCACATTAAACAGTCTCTTTAGCGCCTAGACACCACGGCACTGTCATTCTAGATGTCTCCACCCCTAGATGTCTGTGCCTGGAATCCAGAAACCAAGGTTCTAGAGAGGAAAAAAGAAAGAAAGAAAGAAAGAAAGAAAGAAAGAAAGAAAGAAAGAAAGAAAGAAAGAGAGAGGAAGGAAGGAAGGAAGGGGGGAGAGAGAGAGAGAGAGAGAGAGAGAGAGAGAGAGAGAGAGAGAGAGAGAAAGAGAGGGAGAAAGAGAGGGAGAAAGAGAGAAAGAAAGAGAAGAGTTCTTGTGTACCAAGAACTTTTGTCTATGGATCTTGAGACTCGAGATTCTGAAGGTTTGAGATGAATTTTACCAGCCTCACAATTGGGGATGCAAACACTCTGGGATGGGTGGAGGGTAAGCTGACAGGGAGTTTGGCTTGTCCCACGGGTGTCTAGCAAACACACGTGTACACGTGAGACAAGAGTAGAAATCAGGCTGTCGGGAGCTTTGCACACCAAGGTATCCTGGCCTCCTTACAGTGGGTCTGCAGCCTCCCAGCCTGGCCAGGGTACAGCTGTCACAGGGAGACTAGCAGGCATCAAACAGAGGGGCTGGCTCTGGACCTCCATAGCAACTGAGAGGCTGGCTCCGTTGTGGCAATGTGTAAGTACACACAGCTGAACATTGTACTGACTGATTCTGTGTCAACTTGACACAAGCTGGCATCAGCAAAGGAAGAGCTCTGGCTGAGGCAAAGCCTCCATGAGATCCAGCTGTAAGGCATTTTCTGCCATTCAGTGATCGAAGAGTGAGGGCCTAGCCCATGGTGGGTGGTGCCATCCTGGGCTGTTGGTCCTGGGTTCTATAAGAAGGAGGACTGAGCAAGCCAGGAGAAGCAGCTCCCCTCCATGGTCTCTACATCAGCTCCTGCCTCTGGGTTCCTGCCCTGTAGCTCCTGTCCTGACGTCCTTCAGTGAAGAACAGCAATGCTGAAGTATAAGCCTAATAAACCTTTTCCTCCCCAACCTGCTTTTCAGTCATGGCGTTTCCTCGTGGTAACAGAAACCCTAACTAAGACAGCATGCTTCCCCGAAACCTTAACAGTAAAGCTTTAAAAAATTCATCTACTTCAGAGCCACAGGCTTCCCCGAACAGGCTGGCTCAGGGAACACCTGCCAAACTAGAGACAGCTTCCAGTTAAATACCTCAGCACCACTGAGGTACTGATGACGGTTTAACTACTGGGGCTACCACCAGAGAACTCTGGGAAGCTGGAGACAGAGCAGAGCTGGGTGGTACTGCCCTGATGAGCCCTGGTAGGCCAACCCCTGGGGGCTGCTCCTCAGGGACACACAACAAAATGTGAGTCCCTCACAGTGTCCCACTGATGGAAGGAAGGACCTAGCTGCTGGTTCTAGAAGGTATGTCAAGGAGGTGAGTGTGTGGCCTAGGTGGTCTGGCCAGCCTGGGACAGCTGGCCTCTTTCCTTCTGCCTTTTCCTCTTGACCCAGAACTCATCCCCTCAGAGATGCGGAGGGGTAGGAAGTGGAAGAGGGTCAGTTCCTCTAAGGCCAGCACTGACTAGGCCAGGAACAGAGAATGAACACAGAGACAGATAAATAACACATGGACATTCACTCTGGAGCCCATGTCTTCGAACCTGCTTCGTCACCTTGGGCCTTGGTGGCCCGCAGCCTAGGCAGGCACCAGGCATGAGCAAGAATGGTTCTTGCCTTTCACTCCCTACAGTGGCTGCTGTTGCAGAAGGACACCGGCGGAGACCATGCTGTCACCTCTGGGAATATGTTTTGCCAATGGAGCTTGTTATGCAGGCCCCTTGGAGAATCCTGCCCACCTGCCCGGGACCTGCAAGGGTGCCACTCCTGCCCAGGAGTGTGGAGGTGATGCTCCTGCCCAGGACTGTGGAGGTGATGCTCCTTCCCGGGACTCTGAGGTGATACTCCTGAGCCTCAGACAGCTCTAATTTCTGCTGTGCCTATTCCTATGATGATTCTTAGTTTTTTTGTTTTTTTTTTTTTTTTTTTTTTTTTGGTTTTTTGGGTTTTTTTTTTTTTTTTTTTTTTTTTGTATTTTTCAAGACAGGGTTTCTCTGTAGCTTTGGTGCCTGTCCTGGAACTAGCTCTTGTAGACCGGGCTGGCCTCGAACTCAGAGATCCGCCTGCCTCTGCCTCCCGAGTGCTGGGATTAAAGGCTGCGCCACCACCGCCCGGCTTGCTGATTCTTAGTTTTGTCAGTTGTGATTGTGGCTGAGTTTACTGGGAACAAAACCGGATAATTTTTCTAAAATTTCTTCAAGGAAATTAAGCTTTTTTGCAGTCTACCAGAAAAACCAGTTCATCTGGTTGCCCCGGCGGCCATTGCGGTCACGGTTTCTTTCCTTTTTTTTTTTTTTTTTTTTTTTTGACAGGGTTTCTCTGTGTAGCCCCGACTGTCTAGGCTGGCCTCAAACACAGAGATCTGCCTGCCTCTGCCTCCTGAGTGCTAGGATTTAAGGCGTGCACCACCACCACCCAGGCAGGAGACAATTTCTTAAAAGATGACATTAAAAACTTGTAAGGACATATAAGGAAAAGAAAGGACGTGAAAGGTCAGACATCTGTCAGGTGCCAGGACATAAATTTATTTCATTTATTTCAGTGCCAAAATATCAGCTCCTAGCCCCTTGGGAGTAAAGGAATAGGGTAGACACTTCAGGAGGAATAGAAACTTGGGCCCAAGAGCTAAGAGTCAGGCATTATAATCACTGCCATTCAGAGACTGTATAAAGAACAGGATTCCGAGCGCTGTTCACACAAAGGTGATACGCAGGCCATTTAGAAACTGACTTCCACCTGTAGACAATAGTCTAGGTATGGTTTCCTGCTCTCAGCTGACTACATAGAAACACAGGCATCCTACCACTAAAGACTAATCCTAGGGCCTGAGTATCTCCCATTTCTCTAACCACACTTGCTGCCAACCTGGGCACAGTACGAATAAGATGTGTCTGGCTAGTCATAATCATTTCGCTTACAATATAAAATTAATGCTTATATACGGGGTAAAGGTCTAGTGACGTCAAGGGAGAGGGGAAGAGAAAAGGGAACTAAACTGGGTAAATGTTAATGAGTCTGGGAAAATGGCTAACGAGGAGAAATGAATTGAAGCTGCCCACGCACGGACGCATTGGAACGTGTGTAAACAGACAGCTCGAGCCATTCGGGGCCATCTGGTTGAAAGACAACCAGTCGCCGGGCTCTTCATTTTCGCCGACTTCACACCTCCATCCTGCGGCTCAGAACCCAGCTGGGGCAGGACTCTGGCATGCACACAGAGTCCTGCTGGAAGTGAGGACTCATGGGAATTGACCTGCAAGAGGGTGTGGGAACCAGGGTGGCCAAGAGCCCTCTGTTCTGGCATTCTTCCTCAGGGCGGGGCACGAGTTTCACACTTCTCCTGTTGTGTTCCCCCACACACACTGCCTCTAGCCACAGTCTGAAGGGAGATCTGACTGCAGAGTCAACAGCCCCAGCTGTTCAGGTTGAGTCCTGTTATTGACGGCCCTGAGTCGGGTATCATCCCTGACCCCACCAACTGCAACTGGTGGCTGGTTTGAGGGGATCAGTCGTGTGCTCCCAGAACATGGCTCCCCACTCCCACCTCAGCGGGTCTCACTAGAGCAGGTTCCCTGAGGCAGTGGTTCTCACCCTTCTGAATGCTGCATCCCTTTAATACAGTTTCCTGTGTTGCAGTGACCCCCAACCATAAAGTGATTTTCATTGCTACTTCATAACTATAATTTTGTTTCCGATATGAATTGTAATGTAAATATCCGTTATGCAGGATATGTTCGATATCATTTGGTCCCGTGGGGGTCGTGATCCACAGATTGAGAACCACTGCTCTAAAGTACCATGGAAGTTGGGCAGTCACTCTTGACATACCCAGAGAAAACCCAGCATTGTCAGATGTATGTGGCCTGCTCTTTCTGAGCTAGACAGTGCCCCCTCCCTCATTTGGTGGTTGAATAGTAACCAGGGAGACACTTTAAAACCTGAAAAGCCACTGGGTGTGGTGCCACATGCCTTTAGTTCAAGCATTTGGGAGACAGATGAAGGCAAACGGTTGTGAGTTTGAGGCCAAAACAATACAAAAACTGGAACACCCTCATCTTCGTTAGGGTTTCTATTGCTGTGAAGAGACACCATGACCATGGCAACTCTTAAAGGAAAACATTTAATTGAAGTGGTGGCTTATAGTTTCAGAGGTTTCGTCCATTATCATCACGACAGGGAGCATGACAGCATGCAGGCAGACGTGACGCTGGATATATCTTGATCAGAAGGTAACAGGAAGTGGATTGTGACACCGAATGAGGCTTAAGGCAAGAGACCTCAAAGCCCGCTCCCAAAGTGACACACTTCCTTCAACAAGACCACAACTCCTAATAGTGCCACTCTATGAGCTTATGGGGACCAATTACATTCAAACTACCACAACCCTAAACAAGCAAAAGTGTTCATGGGACTGCCATCACAGCCCTGAGCAGCCTCCTTGGGAGTGCCGTGAATTTCTTGGCCACAGGATGTGCTTGGTTTTGTTTGGTCAGCACGTGACAGAGTAACTGTGATACCTTGTGTACTCTGTGACTGTTGGCTGGATGGTAGGTAAGTGACAGATGGGTAGATGGAGAAAGGAGGCATGAAGGGATGAGGGCTGATGGATGGACGGACAGACGGACAGACAGACAGACAGACAGACAGACAGACAGACAGATAATGGATAATTGATGGGTGGAACAAGGATGAAGGATGGATAGTGGATGGATGATAAATAATGGATAAATTATGGGTAGATGGATGGATAATGGATGAAGATAGATGATGAGTGGATTGATTGATAAGTAATGATTGGTTGGTGAATGATGTATGGGGATAAGTGGAGAGATGGATGGATAATAGCTAACTGCTGACTGGCTGGCTAATGGACAGGTTGAAGGATGGGTAGCTGGACAGATAGATGGAAACTCTGCTCAACCTCTGTCTTCCTTAGAAAGCCAACAGTATTTCATCAGCGCAAATTTGGTATGGCAACCAGTATGGGGCTCAAAAGATACACGGATAAAAAAAATCAGACCTTCTGACACCCCATAAATCCCCCCAAAATATTTTAAAATTATTTTTATATTTGTTTATGGTATATGCACACACAGAGGGAGAATTCGGAGGACAGCTTACAGGAGGTTGTTCTCGTCTTCCACCACGTGGGTCTTGAGGATGGGACTCAGATCCTCAGACGTGGCGGCAAGTACCTTTAACCACTGAACCATCGTCTCTGTAGCTCCTGAATAAGGCTTTTAGGAGCATGAGTTCGGACTCACTGAGATCAAATGCCATCTGTGTTATTCATCCTGGGGCCATGTCAGTGTTTGCCCTGAGGACTCCTGGGGCATTGCAAGAGCCAGGCAAAGAGAAGGGGGCCTGGGCCTGGTAGAATCTGGGAGCACTGGCAGCTACCACCTTGCTGGAAATGCCATGTGACGCAGCAAGGGGAGCTGAGTGGTAGGAGATCCCAAGGCAAGGCAAGGGGCTGAGGGCTTCGTGGAGCATGGTAGCACAACCTTCCAAAGGGAACAGGGAGCAGGCCCAGAGCTGGACCCAGACTCAGAGACTTGTCTGTGGTTCAGCAGCAAGTGCAGACCCACGGTGGCTCCTTTTTACCACTTCCGGCTCAGTTTGGAGTGACAGGAAGTAAGCGGAGGGCTTCATGTTGGCTTAGTGGGTACAATGGTTTGCCATCTTCAGATCCTTGGGTCTTTCTAAAAGGAAAGAGCCAACTCCTGAAAGTTGTCTTCTGACCTCTACAAACATGCTGTGGCACACATGCACACATGCATGCACACACACACACACACACAAATGTAGTAAAAAAGAAAAGCAGCCAGAAAGTGAGAGGAGACTTCTGGGGGCCGGCTGGATGCCTGTGCCCAAGCTTAGAAACATGGCAAGTCCCCTTGGGCAGCAGACGGGGAGAGTTGACTTTCAGCTGCTGGCAGTGGCTTCAGTGCCCTTTTGTGGGCTTGTGCAAGCCCAGACAGTGGCCTGGCTGGTTCCGGCTCCCCACCCCCTATTGCCCCAAGCTGTCCTAGCTCCCCACAATGGCACTTGCCTCAAAATAGCTGCCCATGTGAGGGCCAGAGAAAGGCAGAGATTAGACCCCTGGGGGGTTGAGGAGGGTGGCAGGAGGAGCATGTGGTACCCAGTGATCCTGGCCAGAATAACATCGGGAAGGTATAAAAGCCCTCCAGGACCAGGTGGCCTCAAACCACCACTGACAGCCGGCCCACGCTCACTCCTTTCGGCTTACTCCTTTGGTCCTCTTCAGAAGCTGCCATGGGGCTCAGTGATGGGGAGTGGCAGCTGGTGCTGAATGCCTGGGGGAAGGTGGAGGCTGACCTTGCCGGCCATGGACAGGCTGTGCTCATCGGGTAAGAGGGAGAGACCCCCCATCCCGCCACCTGTCCCCTAAAGATTACCAGCGTATGGCTACAAGGTGGAAGTTGGCAGGGTAGACCAGTTGGCTGCAATAAAGAGCTCAGATTTCACTTGATTCTAAGTAATGGGGCCAGGACTGGGGAAAAGAAAAGGGGACCCATCCAGCCCAGCTGACGTCAGCAGCTGGAACAAGCTTAAGCACCAAGAAGCTTATCATGGCAGACGGCCAGAATAATGAGGGCCAAGGGAGGGCTTGCCCACTCGTGTGAACTGGAAGCTTGCAGCATGTGGTTGCCTTCTGCTGCAAGGATCTCCTAGATAAGCCCAGAAAACCCGAGATTCTGAGTCTGGGCAAGTGAAGGGTGCTGAGGCTTGTACGTAGGGCCTCACTTGCCATGCCTCACCCAGAGGCTGGGGCTCTTCCCTGGGCTCTGGGCTTGGCTGGCTCAGAAGCCCAGTGGGATATTCATGAGTAATATTTTGGCTCTGGGAGGAGGTGGCCCTGTTTCTATCAGCCCTGACAATGTCCTTGAAGCTGTAGTTTGGAAATGAACTCCTTGCTCCTTTTGATCCAGGGTGAGTTTTCCTCCTGATCCCAATGGTCTTGCATACTCCCTGGGCTCCTATCTATTGCTAGCCCTCAGTTTGGGGGCAAGGTCATCTGAGGTCAGAGCCCTTTGGGCAGCCATACTGGAAGGAGGCTGGGCAGCTGCTGGAACCCCTGGTTCTTCTTGCTTGTCTTTCTTTTCCAGCTGCTTCCTCACCGCGCTTAGGTGCTGGGCCTACAGGCCTGTTTGACTAGACTAACCCCTACCCCAAGTTAGCACCAATTCCTAGGACACAGATTTCCTATGTGACCTTGGACAAGTTGTTTTCCCTCTCTGAGACCCCTGTCCACTCTTGTGCCCTGGGACTCAGAGTCTCTGCCCTCCTTTGCTGTGGACAGCAGGCTATTGGGGGCCAGGGTAGGTAGAAGAGAGTCTTGCAAGATTCCAAGGCTGCCAGGCCCTGGGCAGTGACTTGGGGCTTTGAAGGAGACTCGGGGTATTGTGTAATCAGAGAGATAGGCTACCCTTTCCAGGGGAGTAATGGAGGCCTGCCAGGACCCAGGGCCTGGACATGATGCCCAGGGCTGCTGACCCTGAAAAGTCCCAAGTGCATAACATGTCTCAGACTTGGGTCATGGGGCCACACCAGCTATTCCTGCCTTCTCCGGTTGTGGGTGCAAGGAGGTGGCCTCCCAGGGAGTCATGCCAACTCTCAGGGTAGCAAGTGTCCCATGGACACTGGGCTTCTGCCCTGTCCCAGATACCAACCCCAGCCTCGTCTGCTGACCTCAGCAAGGTCATTTCTCCAAGTGCCTTAGCAGGCCTAAGCTGGAAACCAGAGATCTAGAACTACAAGGTCCAGCCGCTAGCAGAGCGGCTTCCAGGTGGAAGGGGCTGGCTGCCTCGAAACCTCAGCTCTTCCTGTCTGGATCTTTTCTGGCTCATTTAAAACTTATGTTTTTTCTTTAAGATTTACTTACTTGGTTTGAGTATTTTGCCTGCATGTATGGATGTGCATTACATGCATGCAATGCCCAAGGAGGCCAGAAGAGGGCGTTGCATCCCTGGAACTGCAGATGGTTGTGAGCCACCACACATGGGAACTGAACCTCATTCCTCTGGGAGAACAGCAAGTGCTCTTACCTGCTGAGCCATCTCCCCACCCCTAATGCCATTGTTGTTAGGGAAAGGATTTAGGAGCCAAGAAAGGTTTGGAAACGACTTCTAAGGAAGCAAAGTCTCACTTGATGCCAGAAGCGACACACAGAGTCTGAACCAGCCCATGTCAGTGCCATGGCGCCTCTAAGAAAGACTAAGATGGTGATAGTGGTGGTGAAATTGGAGACACAGAGGAGGAGGGAGTCTCACAGACAAGCCCCCCACCCCTCCCCGTGTTATGAACATCTTTATGAACTCATGTATTTCATCTAACCGAGAGGTTTGGCATCTTGTCCCAGATCACATAGGTAGTAAGAATATGGAAAGGATTCAAATCCAGGCTACTTGGCTGGAGTCCATGCTCTTGGTGACCCTCCTAGCTACCACCCCACGTGCTCCTAGGCTGGGCTCTGATTGGGCGGCAGTATAGAGGCCAACAGAGAGGCAGCCTCCCTTCCCTGACCAGCCTGTCCTCTGAGCCTGGCCACCTGGAAACAGGATGAAGAAAGGAACCCCGAGACACCATCGTTGGGCTCTCCCATAGGAGCCAGGTCAGGTGTGCTCAGGGAAATTCAAGGGCATGGGCTCTGGGCCACTACAGGGACACACCACCTGTGGAGCTCAGGGTTCAGAGACCGATGTGACTATATGGGGCCTGTACCTCTCCTCCTGCGATGTGAGCAAGCCTCGTCCTCTTCTGCCTAGTGCTGGGGGAGGGGGGACATTGGGGTAAGCCTTCTAGAAATCACCTGAACAACCATATTGGTTTGCATTCAATGAGCCAAGACCCAGAAAGGATGAGTGACTATTTCGGCATCACACAGGACTCTGGACGGAGCCAGGACTAGAATGCAGTATCTCTAAAAGCCTAAAGCCTCAAGTCCCTGTTCTTGCTCTCTTCGGGCCCCATCCAGCCTGGTGACCTTGGGCTCACCGGTGGGTGTCAGGCTACCCATCTGTCAGCAGGAACTTAAGGATCATTGTCGCTAGATAATAATAGTCAGGAGCTCAGAGACCCTGGACAAAGTGCCAGAGACAAGCTGTCAGTGACACACACGGCTGTGGATGGGCTCCCGGGGTGCTGCTGGGACACAATCAAGGCTGGGGACAGACCCGCCAATCGTCACGGAACCAGCTTGTGTGCCTGGCTCTCCATACACATGTGCGTCTGTGTGCATGTGCTTCTGAGAGCATGTGTGTGTGGAGGGGGCGGGTTCGTATGTTACCGTTTACAATGGGGATGCCTTTGTGTGACCATGATAGGGCTCAAGTGGTCACCCAGAAGGGGAAGGGAAAGCCCTGCAGGACGCTCAGGCTTCCTGTGCCTCCATTTCTACAGCTGTTGCTTGCTAACATCAGGCTCTCTTAGCGGTGTGCTGCAGTGATGGCCGCCTCGGTGCAGCTTGGAGTCACAGAGCAAGTAGTGATTTGCGTGCATTCCTGAGTCCATGCAGCTGGAATGGGCACATCAGAAGCCCCTGTGGTCAACGGAGCTGATGACTGACACACAGTGAAGTGCTCGAGTGGTGGGAAGGCCTGTGTGCGGTGCATGACCGCAGATGAGGAAGAGGGGCATAGACTGGCTGACCCCGGCAGCTGCATCAGGCACCCATCCACTAGTGACATGGGACTATCCCCACTGTGGGACATTGCGCCCTTATTGTCCTGCACTGAAGGGGTTATACAATGAGAGGCAGAGCCCCCACACTCCCTCTGCTGGTTGTGCACTAACCCCCCCCAGTTCCTCCTCTGTGGCCTGATGCAATGGCAGACTCTGCTTCAGATATACTGTGGGGATTCGGTAAATTTGCAGGTAAAACCCGTAGTGTTTTACACGGGTGTGTCCTCTGTGCAAACCACAGGAGGCGCTCGTGCTCTTGCTCAAAACTCAGGAGCCACCACCTGTCCCTCACTATGATCCTAACCAGACTGGCAGGCCTGGAAGGGGGACTGGAACAAGGAGGAGCACCAGCACTCCCCCTACAGGCCCCATTGGTTCCATGGGGATATGGGACACCAAGAGAGAAGAGCTGGGGCATCAGCAGACCACAAACTCGGGGGATCATGGAGGGAAGTAACTCTTCAGTAGCCAGACCTAGCTCTTGGGTTGGCTGAAGCAACTTGGTGTCCTGGTCATAGGAGACCCTCCCCATGGGACCGTTGGGCAGGGGCCATGGGGATCAGATGCTTCTCACATGGCTTGATACACAAAGAGGAACATACGTGCTCATAGACACGGTATCAGGATAATGTCGAGCCTGGGTAGCCAAGGTCACCCTGATAAACACATCAGGTGGGGCTCTAGGGGGACCGGATGAGAATTCTATTACTGTCCAGGCTCCAGTTCTGAGATCTGATACCCACTTGTGACCTAGGGCAGGCCAGTGCCTTTGACGGTGTTTCATTTGCCCCCAAGTGGATCAGGGATTGGCCTCATCTGGGAAGGGCAGTGGTCCTTGCAGCCCTCACCATCTTCCTAGAGCAGGGCTTGGGTCCCTGACTGGGCGAAGCCAGAGCTCCCAGGGTGGCAGGCAGGAGCAGCTATGGCCTTTGGTGGGTCACTTTGCCATCATCCTTAGAAAAGGAGTGAGGGGGGTTCTGAAGTCTACACTGAGATAGGGGGTGTCTCATGGCAGTCACAGCTGGCCAGAGGTCATAAACCGGGGTAGCCTTCTGAGTCACCCAGATCCAGCGGCTGCCTGGCTTCTCTGCACACCAGCCCTGAGATCCTGCTGGGGACCTTCCATTTCAGAGTCCCGTCCCTGTCTATAGAACAGGAAGAGCGTGGAGGACACGGAAGGGTAGGTGTGAGCTCCACATAGAGCTGACATACGGGTGCTGAGCCCCAGCACACCCCACTCTCCGGGTAACACAGAACATGGGGTGAGGATGCAGAGACGTCACTGCCCTTGCCCTCGAGGGTGATGGGTACCGATGATAACAGAACAGCAGGCATTTATCCCGCATGCACTGCGCCCGACACTCGATGGGTTACCACGTTTGACCCGTTAGGTCAGGTCATGTCACCTCCATCCATAGGGAATACTGAAGCAGCGAGAGGCGTGGTGCATTGGCCCACAACCAGGAAGAAACACAGCAGGAGTCTAGTGGCCTTCAGGCTCTCCCCGTCTCACTCCGTCCCTCCTCGTCCCCTAGGCTGTTTAAGGCTCACCCTGAGACCCTGGATAAGTTTGAAAAGTTCAAGAACCTGAAGTCCGAGGATGATATGAAGGGCTCAGAGGACCTGAAGAAGCATGGCTGCACCGTGCTCACAGCCCTGGGTGGCATCCTGAAAAAGAAGGGACAGCATGCTGCAGAGATCCAGCCTCTGGCCCAGTCACACGCCACCAAGCACAAGATCCCCATCAAGTACCTGGAGGTAGGTGGCCACAGTGGCAGGGCAAGTCTCCGAAGGCATAGATCTAAACCCCAGCTCAGTCGCTCTATGGGAATGGCCTGGTTGCTCCCCACTAAAGCACCCACTAGACAGATGGGGAAACTGAGGCACAGACTGCTCATGCGAGTCACAGAGACAGGATTCCCACTTGGGAGCCGAGGGCATCTTCTGTTTTCCAACGCATGGCTGCCCCCACTCCGTGGTGGTCCAGCAGCAGTTGTACTGTGACCTAGGGAGAAGCCATGCCAGGAGCCCCCAGGGGTCCTCTCAGTCCCCATTTTGTAGCTGGAGTCCCAGGGCAGAGCGAGGTCAGACACAGGACTCTCCCCACTCCCTGATGGTGGGCTTGGTTCTGCAGACCCCAGCCCCACCGTCTTTGCTGTATCTGTGAGTTGTGGGGCAGACTTTCCAGGGGTGTGTTTGCAAAGGAGCCCTGTGCTCCTTTGTGTCCCTCGGTGCCTCCTTCTGCTGTGTCCCACTCCCATGTCTGCTTTGTCACTTGCACATGAGGGCCTAGTGAAAAAAGATCAAAACAGGAGTTGCACCCCACTCCTGAGCTAGCAGGGGCCTGTCCACAGTCCCTGGGACCAACTGTAGCTCGTCGTAAATGATGAGCAGCAGGTAAATCTGCTGCATGACCTTAACCAGGCCACTTGGTCGTCTCCTCAGTAAAATGCCACCACTTGGTACAGCAGCCTAAGCCGTAAGGGGCCAAAGTCCAAGCCACCGATGATAAGCACTATGACAGTTTTGTCATGAGCCTTTGGATTCTGGGTAGCCCCACACAGATGCCCAACTCCATCTGGCCAATGGCCTGATCTCACCTGTCCCTTCCCTTGTCAGTACCTGCTTGGTGTGATCCTAGTTGTCACCCTCAGTCCCAACGGTGTGATCCCAGTCGTCACCCTCAGTCCCAACGGTGTGATCCCAGTCGTCACCCTCAGTCCCAACGGTGCGATCCCAGTCGTCACCCTCAGTCCCAATGGTGCGATCCCAGTCTTCACCCTCAGTCCCAATGGTGTGATCCCAGTCTTCACCCTCAGTCCCAGCGGTGTGATCCCAGTCGTCACCCTCAGTCCCAAGCTCAGAGATAAGATGCACATGATGGTGTCCCTGGTGTCCTGGGTGACCACAGATCCCCCGTGGGCTAGTGGACCCTGAGCAAGGTGTCTTGTCTGCTGCCTATGAGCTCTCGTGGTCTGGCTGCTGACTGGGCACACATCCTGAGCTCCAGAGGTGAAGTGGTGTCGCGGGGGTGGGGCTCTCAAGTAACACCCCCTGGGTTCAAGTGCCCTTCCTGGCTATGTGACTTCAGCGTGTGCTGTGTAGCTGAAGTCTCGGACACACCTGTCTGCCTCAGTTTCCCCATCTACAAAGTAGGGATGGTGGGTGTGTCTGCCTCCTTTTGGTAGGTGGGCTTAAAGGAGTTGGCTCACAGTGATTGCACAGTATGGCACCTGGGACATCATAAGGGCCCAGAAAACGACCCTGCAATAAAGAGGAGGGCAGTGGGTGGGCACCCTTGGCTCCTGGCTGGCTCAGCCCCAGGACTTGCCACCTCTTGTCCCCTCCTTGCAGTTCATCTCGGAAGTCATCATCGACGTCCTGAAGACCAAACATTCCGACTTCGGATCAGACGCTCAGGGCGCCTTGAGGAAAGCCCTGGAGCTGTTCCGGAATGACATTGCCGCCAAGTACAAGGAGCTGGGCTTCCAGGGATAAGCGGCCTGCTCCCACTGCCCGGCCCCCCAAGCTGGGACCCAGTGCCATGTAGCAAGTAGAGTGTGCAGTGTCCTAGGTTAGCAGAGAGCAGAAGAGGGGAACACAGCATGGCATCCAGCCAACTCACCCACACTCTGGGACCCAGAGGTGCAAAGAGGCCTCTGCTTCCTCAGTTCTGTTAGGTCGTGCTCAGTTCTCCTGTTACCTAAGTCCCAACCCACTTCCTCCTGGTTTCAGGAAAATCCTTTTTCCCACTGGCACATTTGATCCCAAATCCAAGTCACTGACTACCAGACCCTGACCTCTGGTTGAGGTGGAGGGTTGGTTAGTAGGAGTGGAGGGTAGAAGGGAGGCCACAGGCATCTGGACGTCTCCTGCCACTCAAGTTCCCACTGACAAACCTGTTTCAATAAAATATCCTGAAACTCCTCGTTTATTTCTCTGCATGGTGCTTTTAGCCCGTCTAGCAAGGGAAACACCCCCAAGCATCCCGCGAAGAAACGGGAAGGTGTCTTCTGGGATTGCAGACAGACAGAGAGGATGCCGGACAAGCCCCTTTCTCAAGTCACCTCTCAATGGCAGGCACACACCAGGCCACAGCGGAGACGTGGGTTTCTTCTCCCCTCCTGTGTTTGGGCAGTATCTCCCAGTTGTCTGTACTCTTTATGGCCAGAAGGTCAGCAGCTGCCACTGTTGGCTGCTGGTCCTGTCCTGGGGTCAGAGTTCCTGTTGCCTTCCAGGCCACTGTTTGGATCTCAGCTCTGCTACTTCCTGGCTGGGTGACCTTCTCACATTGCCTCAGCTGTTGGAGCCACAATGACATCTCCCCCTGTATCCTGCCCTGGGCACCTGGCACTGATCCCCACATTGCCAAGGTCAACTGGTCCTGCTTGCATTGCCACCATTATGACACTGATTGGAGCCCAGGTAGGGGCCCCTCCTTCCCTGTTCCTGCACGACAGAGCGTGTGGGCCTCACCAAGGACCCAGAGCAGGCCTGTTCCTGGGGCTGATATGGTCAGAGCCCAATCAGCCAGGCTTAGCCACCAGTCCTCAACAGTCTGATTAGACAGATAGGAACACAGAAAAGTGGAGAAAGATTTATTCAGTGTGGCCACACCTCGGAAAGAGGAACAGAGAGGCTCAGTGGCACCTCAAATCAATCTTCAGGGTCCTAATATGAGGTGAGGTTAAAATCCAGGGCCAGAGATATGCGTAGCTGATCAGTCCTGGGCCATGTGTGGTCTCGCTCACCACTGTTGTCTCCTCTCCTCTGTCCTGCAAGGGCTCTGGCAGTTGTCTGAACTGTGAGAAATTTCTTCCTGGGAGACAGAGCACCTCCTCTGACTGCACAAAACTTCAACTTTTTCTTTCTTGACATGAGATCCCAACTCGGGAGTCCATTGTTTCAAAGAGAGGGATGTCTCTTAGCACCTGGTGACCTGAATTTGACCCACGAGAAGATGGCTGAAGAGATCCAGCTCTATGAATTTATTCTCTGACCTCCACCATGGATCCATGTGTGCACTTCTGTGCATGTGTGCACGCACATACACACACACACACATCAAGCATGCACACATAATAGTAATGATGATTCATAATAATAATAATGTCTTCATTCCTCTGTGTGGCTATGCCCTTTCCTTATAGAAATTCCATTGACTTTCAGACAATAGGCCTGTCCTGACATGTGATCTTCCTAGGAGCCAAAGGAGTTGGTTCTCCCCCCTGCTCTTAGCCATCCGTCAGCATTCCTGTCAGGGACACTCCTGGCCCCCAGTTGTTAAATCAGCAGGAAGAAGCACAGGCTGTAGAGGAATGCCAGGTATTTGTCATTTGTTCTGCATTCATCCAGCAAATCATGTCAAAGCCGGAGGTAAAAATAGAAGTGAGTTAAGAGCTCTGCGTGCACACACGCCGGTTGCTTTTGTCACGCTCGCTCGGCTGAGTGTCTGCTCTGAGGCCTCGTGGCGCCAGAGGCAGACTCTTCAGTTTATTTGAGGATTCTCTTCAGCCCCAGCCAAGCTTTGGCAGATCCCACATGCTGAGTCTTGGTATGTGAGGGTAGAGGTGGCAGTTTAATTTCAGCTAGATCCTGGTATTGTCCTTGGGGCCACTGTACCCCCAGCTGCTCCTGAAAGCCCCTCCTGGAGTTGAGGCATGGATCCCCTCTGTACTTGGGCCCCACAGACCCCTCCGGGTTTTGCTGTCTCCTCCAGGCCGCAGCCAAGCCGATGCAGGTGTGCATTCTGCACGGTGCCACATAAAGGCGGCTTCGAAGGCTTGGGTCTCTGCTCCACGTACCAAGCTATGGCCACAGAGAGAGAATGTATTTTCCTAATCCACACGGGGTGCTCTGTGATCTGGAGGTGACCCCGAACAGAACCCTTTTTCTCTGGGAACCCTGCAATCTTGCTTATGTTCCACTGTCCAGAGTGTTTCAGAACTTCAGCTGGCAATGAGTGGTGTGCAATGGCATGGCATGGTTCCAGAGGGAAGGTTGCGTGTGTGTACATGTGTATGTGTGTTTTGTGTGCATGTGTATGTTTGCACAGCCTGCTCCTCCACTCTCAGCTCCCTGGGATAATCAGGGAACAGACACTCACAGGTGTTCTAAGCCCAGAGCTCACTAGCCCACCAGCTGAAACCAGACGCCAAATCCTACGCTGAGTGTTTGCAGTCAGGCCAGGCTTGCGAGTCTAGGATGACATCCAGCCTTCATGTGGTAGCCAGGTCCCAGGTCACTCACCTCTCGCCTGACTGAGGCATGTTGATGGGAGGCAACTGGGGGACTCTCCTGAGCCATATGACCTGGGGCGAGTTGTTCCACCCCTCCGTGCTTCAGTCTCCCCTCCTGAAGTGTAACAATAATTTTCTTATTATTAAAGTTTTTTGGGGCTCAGAAGAGCTAAAGTAGCTTGCAGTCCTAGAATACGCCTGGAAGTGCTCATTCTTGTCACTGCCACCAGAACACAGTTCAGATGGTATTCTGACCAGGGTGGCAGCAGGAGCTGACTTCTCCCACTCTTCCTTCCTCTGTAGCCAAGTGCAAGGGGTCACCGAGGGAGGGAGATGAACAGTCTGGTAAGCCCCTATCCATCAGGTTCCTAGATCTCCCAGAGGCAATGTGGCACAGTTAGGTCTACCTCCCCTTGTCCGGATCCAAGGGGACAGAGATGAGAGAGAGGAAGCTGCTGACAGAGGCAGTGAGGGGACGTGAAGGAAAGGTTCAGATCAGGTCCACTCTGAGAAGAAATGATCAGAAGAGCTCTGCCCACTGCTCTCGGCAGCCCCAAGCCAGGGAGCTGTGACCCCAGTGTCTGTACAGCAGAGTTAGGCTGCCTTTGGGAGTTGCCTAGCTCTGACTGTGTGGATGGGGATATAGACACCCTCAGTTTCTGTCTCTCCGAGTGCCTCACCCCACGGACAGGCATGTTGACCTCTGAACCCCTAACTCTCTGTCTTGGTTCCTGGCTTCTCTCTTACTCTCCGATCCCATAGTCTCCTGGACTCCGTAATGGTTGAACGTGGAGAGAAAGGTTCACAAGCATGGAGTGGGTCGGGGGCCGTGGCCCTGTGGCCACTACACAGTGACACCCGGCTCTTGGGAGTGCCAAGCGGCTCAAGGTCAGAGGCAAGGCCTGGCCGGATGGTGACCCAGAATGAGCCAGTACCGGGATAGGACTGCCCCAGTGACAACACAGGGCCAGCTGAGGCCACTTAGAGACGTGCAGGGGTGCACTGCCCTGAGTGCTGGCCAGGCTCATCCTGGCACAGGCTCCTGGTGTTGGCAGCCATGGCATCTTGAGAGGCAGCCTTACCAGAATGACAGGTGAGGGGCAGAGGGGACAATGGTCCCATGGCTAAGCTGAGTCATCCTTCATGGCCAAGGGCTGGAAGGGAGTCATCTAAGTGACATAGGACTATGTCCCCACTCCCCAGGGTAAATATAGTCACAAGGCTTTCTCTACCCACCTCCCCACTTGTCCCTTTTTTCCTGTGACACTGAGGGCTAGGCCCTCTGCCCCTGCAGCTCTGGAGAAAGCCCAAATCCTCACCCTCAGCCTCCTTTGTACCACTACCCCAACCTCAGGCACCAAAGCTGCTCAGTAACTCTGGGCTCCAGGCTAAGAAGGGGGGCCAGGGTCCTTGGAAGTCTCACCGACATCATTCATATCCCACCTTCAGTTTCTGAGCCGTGTGGGCTCAGTCCAGGACGTGATCACTCAGCCTCAGATCCCTCCTCGGCAGAAACAGGAGCTCTGGGTATCTCAAACAGCTTTTTCCATTGTATCGGGGCCAAATGCAGGTCACAGTACCAGGTTAAGCAGCAGAGGGAAGAGAGTAACTGGTGGGGACAGGGTAGCCTTGGTGGACTGGGGCACCAAGGCTCAATCCTGGGTATACAAAGACCCACTGAACTGCCCACTGCCAGTGTGTGAGGTTCCCATGCTAAGCTGGGGCAGGGGCTGGGCATAGAGAGCTCACCCAGCAGGACAGAGACCCTGGGTTTCACCCTAATCACTTCCAGAAAGGAATGAAGAGTCTGGTAGGGCCTCTATCCTTTGGAATCTGTGAGAAGAGGAAGCCTCTGTGTGAGCCCCACCTCAGGGACTTAGGGTCTCTTCTGCTTCCTCGGGTTGTCCATAGCCCCGCGTCCTGTGTACAATTGCAGATGCAGGGTGATGCCAACCCCTTGGTCTTAATTTACTCATGTGCTCCAGGAAGGAACTGGATGTACGACAGTCACCTAGACTCCAGAGTCTGGAACCCATGAGCCTACCTCTGCCGAGCTCATCCATTCTTGGGAAGCAGGTACCACTCTTACCCTTATGCTGTTCCAGTGACATTTTCAGAGACACAGAGTGACCGAGGGACTTGCCTGAGGCAACAGAGAGTGGGAGATAAAGCCAGGACCCAGCCCAGAGCTGCCCGTGTTTCAGGCCCCTTTTATCTCATCCTTCGCTCAAGGGTCCCAGCTTTGAGAAGCCCAGCTTTTCCCATTAGGCTTTGAGCCCAGTGCGTGAGAACCCAGAAACCTCTGGGGGAGACAAGGACAGCTTGAGGTTTTCCTCTGAGTCTCCGGCTTTGCCCTGCCATTGACTTTGACCCAGACGATGGGGTCTCTGAGTCCTTCCCTGTATGCAAGGAGCAACATGAGGTGGAGGGGTACCTCAGCACCCTGGGGTATAGGATCTCAATGGGCTTGCGGGAAATGCAGCAATGGTGGCCACCTGGAATCCCAGCTCCCTGAGCCTGCTCGCACCCAGCGACTAGGCTCTGTGGGGAGAGACTGCACAGAGGTCACACACCTCCACTGGGCTGGCGCACTTAGACAGGGCACAGCACAGCATTCTCATGGCTCCAAGCCACACCACTGCCAGCTCTGCTGCCCACACCAGTGTTCCTCCAGTGTCAGAAGCGGAGGTGCAGGGATCCTGTCCTAGCCCATATGTCAGGCAGGGTCACCCAGGCAGGTGGTACAACTGTATGGCCAGCGGAGATCCAGGAAGTCCAGGACTGCAAGAGTGATGTCAGGGGTTCCGGAAGAGCCTGTTCCCATCTCTGCATCTGTGAGACGGGCACAGATAGTAGCTCCCAAGAGGGTCTCTGTGATGGTCACTCAAAGACAGAGCAGTGCCAGCAAAGAATGGTCTCTTTTAAGTAGTCAGGTGTCAGATCCCGAGCTAGGCTGGGGTGTGAAGCTCTACACCCACGTGACTCCTCCCAAGGTCTGCAGGCTCTCCTCCCAAAGACTTCCACACATGGCACCCAAGAGTCCTTGCGGTACCACACGGGCTTCACCCAAGCTATCAGAGAGGCCATAAAGAGACCACGAATCATTATAGCCCGGCTCCAGAAGGCACAGTGACATTTCCCCACTGTCCTGTTGGTGACCCAGGATCTCTACTCAGTCAGTACAAAGGTGAGTACCAGGAGCAAGGCCTACAGTGTGGTGTTCCAGGGCTGAAACACCTCTGTGATGGGACTTGAGCCTCCTTGGGCTCTGTGTGACCCCATTTGATCACAGCATCCAAAAGGGAACTCAACACAGGCTATATTCGTTTCTCTTGGGGGCAGTGTTTTAAGACAGGGTTTCACTATGTAGCCTTGGCTGTCCTAGAACTAGCTCTGTAGACCAGGCTGGCCTTGAACTCAAAAGATGCACCTGCCTCCAACTCCCTAGTGCTGGGATTAAAGGCATGTGCCACCACAGCTGGGCAACACAGGCTACATTCTTTTGAAGACCAGGCATTTTCCACAGCAGCAGGAAACAAAACAGACATGACCTGAACCTCGGTCACCTAGGAAGGATGACCTCTGACCTCTCATTTTTTTTTTTCTGTGGGAAGACTGAAGATTAGAGGTCAGGTAACTTGCCTAAAGTCACACAGCAAGAGAGGGTCATGGTTTTGGTCATGATCCAAGTATTAAACTTGGATCCCCTGAAAGAGCAATGAGCTCTCTTAACCACCGAACTATCTTTCTGGCCTCAGAACCTTCCTCTTAGCTTTGGTCTAGCTCTCTACTTCTCAGGGACCCATAACAAACTGTGCTCTGAAAATATTAAATGGAAAATTCCAGAAAGAAACTAAGGTTTTTTGTTGATGTTGTTGTTCATTTGACTAGTTGGTTTCTTTGATAAAAGTTTTCCCTGTGTAGCTCTGGCTGTCCTGAAACTCACTATGTAGACCAGGCTAGCCTCACACTTACAAAGATCCACCTGCCTCTGCCTCTTGAGTGCTGGGATTAACAGCCTGCACTACTGTGCTGGCCAATTCCTAAGTTTTAAATTGTTCAGCCACTCTTAATAATATGATAAAAATTTCTCACTGTCCCTCCCCGTCTTGCCCGGGATGTGGCTCACTCTTCATGCAGTGTTTCCACATGGTATAGGCTACCAGCCCTTTAGCCACTCAGCAGCCATCTGGTTATGCAATAGGCTTGTCATGGTGTCATTGTGCTTGTATTTGAAGAACCCTTATTTTACTCACTAATGTCCCAAGCACAAGATTATCTGAGGGCAATGATTTATTACAGTATACTGTAATGATTTTATAGTAGTGTTGTTACTGTGCCTAATTTATAGATTCAATTTTAAGCTGAGTGGCGGTGGCGCACACCTTTAATCCCAGCACTTAGGAGGCAGAGGCAGGTGAATCTCTGAGTTCAAGGTCAGGCTGGTCTCCTGAATTCTAGGACAGCCAGGACTACACGGAGAAACTCTATTTCAAAAAACAAAACAAGTGTTTATCATAGGATTGTATGTGTGAGGATTGTATATGGAGTCTGGTCCTGTCTACAGCTCCAGGCACCCACGGGAGTCATGGGATGTATTTCATGCATGTTTGAGGTTCTTCTGTCCGGAAATCTTGTTTGTTTCTTACAACATGCTGTTTGCCTAGTTGGGCTGTAGGGTCTGGTTCTGCTCGGGTTATGACTCCTAAGTACACCCCGAGGGGCAGCTACTGAGGACAAGCTAATTCACAAAGTGCATGAATAATATATCAAGCTCCTTGAGGGCCAGAGCCTTTACAACCATGAGATTTTTCCAGCTGTGGTTGTCCCTAAGCATGATGGGATTTCTCTAGCCACATCTGCCCCACGAGATGATGGGAGTATCCGTAGGGAAACGGGAAACATTGACCACCACTTCAGCCTTTTGCCTGGTAACCCAGTGTCAATCTGAGCCTCAGCTGTTGGCTCTCCAGACTAAATCCTAAGGGATCATCCTTCCACACAGATCCCTCTGCACTCCCAAAGCCCCCACAGCTTTCCAGCTCAGACTCAGGACAAGCCTTGCATCTTTGCAGGACCCTCAGGCACCCAGGTCTGTCTGTCCTTGACTGGGCAGGGCTGCTTCAACCAGGCCGCCACTGAAAATTAAGAGGGCCCTTTTCACTTTAGACTCCAACCGGCTGCAAAGAGGATTAGGGTCTTCTATTTTGGAATCCCAATGGGCTCTGTGGTTCAGAGGTTCAGGAAGGACAGCATGTCTCTTCGTTGCCACTAGATGGCACCCGGTGGCCATCCATCTCCTTGAAGGAAGGCCACCTGGTTATAGTCACTGAACACTGATCCCTAACTGAACCCAGCCTGGCCAAGGTAAAGGGGAAGTTTGGGAACCCCACCCCTGTAAGCCTGAACTTGGAGGCTCCTGGGAGGCCTTCCTCTTAGTGAGTGCCCTGGATCTCCTTGGCAATGAACTTGCGGAGTCTCTGAGACCTCAGGTTCACCTCTCAAGAAAGAGAAAGTGCTAGCACCTGACACACATAGCGTCCTTACCGAGTCCTAGCACAGCACAGGCTTCCTGATCTGTCCCTGGTGACATCAGTGTTGTGTTGGGTCTCAGGGTCTCAGGTTCTCCTCTGGGGAGAGTTCTGGGCATGGTACCCGGAAATCTGGATCTGCACTCGGCTGTCCTCTTGCTGTGTGACCTTTGGCAAGTCACCTCCCATCTCTGGTCTTCTGCTTGACTATAACCAGACTCAAGAAGCTTGGGGCTGGAGAGATGGCTCAGAGGTTAAGAGCATTGCCTGCTCTTCCTAAAGGTCCTGAGTTCTATTCCCAATCAACCACATGGTGGCTCACAACCATCTATAATGGGGTCTGGTGCCCTCTTCTGGCCTGCAGGCATACACACAGACAGAATATTGTATACATAATAAATGAATAAATAAATATTTTTTTTAAAAAAAGAAGCTTGGGTGTCACGGAAAAATAAGGGCTTGTGAATAAAGCAGACTTGAGTGTAAATACTGCCCAATGTCGCTTCCAGCTGGGTGACCTTGGACCTTTCTGGACTTCTCTGGGTCTCTCCGTAATTGTGATTATTTGTTCTGAGCCTGTCTTCTTGGAAGTGTCCGTGGAAAGTGCGACAAGGCCTGCCTGGCTTGTGACTGTGGCTCAGCAGTTAAGAGCACCGATGCCCTGGAACTCACTCTGTAGACCAGGCTGGCCTCGAACTCACAGAGATCCCCTGCCTCCGCCTCCTGAGTGCTGGGGTTAAAGTCATGCACCACCACTGAATGAAAAAAAGAAATTAAAGGAAAGAGTATGACTTGTTCCGGGTTTCAGTACAAAATGAACTAGATAGATGGACAGATGATAGATAGAGATAGATAGATAGATAGATAGATAGATAGATAGATAGAGATAGGAAGGGAACATGACTGGTCCCAGGTATAGTGGAGAATGTTTAGTATAGGTATGTGGGCCGGGCAGTGGTGGCACACGCCTTTAATCCCAGAACTCGGGAGGCAGAGGCAGGCAGATCTTTGCGAGTTTGAACCAGCCTGGTCTACAAGAGCTAGTTCCAGGGCTACAGAGAAACCCTGTCTCAAAAACCAAATATATATATGGGAGAGCATGTCTGTATATGTCCCAGAGGCAGGAAGATCTGGAAGAGTCCAGAGTAGTCATGACCAGACTGAGCTGTGCCAAGTAATGAGAAGGGAGAGGGGAGAGGGAAGAACCAGGTGCAGCAGCCAGGAGGCCCAAAGGTACAAAGAAGGCAGGTAACCAAAATGGCTGAATTATATAGGGCGGGGTAGCCCAGCCCCTGGACTGAGAAGCTTAGGGTGATGACTGTGTATGCCAGCCAGGAGGACCCTGTAACAGGCAGGGACTGAGGAATGCTGGGAGAATCAGGCTGCCAGCATCCACTTTGGTATCTTAAATAGGCACCTCAGCCATTTGTCCCAGGTTTGAGTCCTAACAAAGGCCCAGCTCTCAGTTCTCAGCTTGGACCTGGCACAGATGAGTCCTCAGTCTTTGAGATCTAGTGTGACCGTTTCCATTACCACCGTCCTGTGCCCTTGGCAGGATTGCTCAGAGCAGTGCCTACACCGCCCCTAACCACCACGGGTCCTCAGAGCTGATGCATAGATAGGGAATTTGAGGGCCAAAGAAGTTGGAAAAGGACACAACACAGCCGTGAATTGGCAGAGGCTGGTTGAAACCTAGCTTTGGGAGATGTGAGTGTCAACGGATGTAGCAACTGGACAGCCTCCAGAGACAGCCATATTCCAATTGGAGACGTCTATGTTACTTTATCTGGCACAGAGCCCCTTGCAGATGTGACTAACTTAAGAACTTGAGACAGGACACAACCCGGGTGAGCCCCTGGGGATACAGGAGTAGGAAGACTATCAGAAGCCACATGAAGGAAAGAGCAAAGAAGCAGCCACTCTCAAAAAGAGAAGAAACCTAGGGGGAGGAGGAGCGGAGGGAGGGGAAGGAGGAGGGAAGGAGATGGAAATTTTTAAATATAAAAAAAAAATAAACCATGAGAAAGAAAAAAAAAAGAGAGAGAGAAGAAACCTGCGCTGCCAATCCCTGTGGTCAGTGAGGCAGGAGTTGAATTGTGGGGTTCAGATCTGGAAGCGTATGCTCGGGACAGGTGCTGGGGCTCAGTTGGCATCGCTAAGTCCCACTCTCAGAACCATATAAACTGGGTGGGGCACTGTATATCTTTAATTCCAGGACTCAAGAGGTGGAAGTGAAGCAGGAGGGTCAAGAGTTCAAGATCATCCTCCTCCATACATAGTAAGTTCAAGGCTAGCCTGGGCTACATAGGATTCTGTGTCCAAGAAGAAACTAATAAATTCTATTTGAAACTTCTAGAACCATAAGGGGAGCTGCTAGAGAGGATGGTGAAGAGGGAGGACTTTGGGGGGGTCTCCCGGTTCAAAACCCCACTAGGCCTCTAAGCCCAGGCAAGAGTCATTCGGTGTTGTTTTTCAGGTATGGGGAGGGTATCACTGCTAGGGAAGGAGGCCTCAGGTTGCTCTGGCCCCTCACACTGGGCAGTCTGTGAGAATCTGTCTAGCCGGAATCCATTTTCCAGGCAAAGAAACTGAGTTCTGGCATTGCCAGAGGATGGGCCACCATGCTGATGGGGTGAGGGCCAACCCTCAAGACCAATGAATCTTCTTAAAACCACACTTCTCTCCCCTTCTGAGCTGGTTCCTGTTTGTCCCCAGAAGGCAGGGGACAGTGAGGTCTGGGAAAGCCAACCAGTGCAGAGCCCAGTTGTGTGAGGAAGGGAGAATCTTTAGCCTGGGAAAACAGTTCTTCCTATCTCCACCCCTTGGTCCTCCTAGGCTTTGTCCCTAACAGATGCATGAGATTCCCTGGATGCAGGGGCCAGTGAAGCTGTGTAGGGAAGGGGTCAGACAACACATGCTTGACCCCTGATTCCCCCACACACACCAGCTAGCAACAGCAGCCTGGATTAGCTGAGCCTGGAGATGGACTTCACTGAGGGCTTAAGATGTTCCCTGACTCATCCAGCCAGTCTCCTGGAGATCCAGGTGACTCTAACTCTCAGAGCCCCAGGCACAAATCTGCCTTGAGATACCATGCTCACCAGGGTCCCCAGTTCTCACAGTTGCCCTGTGACTATGAAAAAAAAACAACTGGCCAGGCAATGGTGGCCTTTAGTCTCAACATTCAGGAGGCAGAGGCAGGTAGATCTCTGTGAGTCTGAGACCAGCCTGGTCTACAAAGAGAGTTCCAGGACAGCCAGGGCTGTTACACAGAGAAACCCTGATCTCAAACAAACAAACAAAAAACCCACCATGACCAAGACAACTTATAAAAGAAAGCATTTAATTTGGCTTACAGATTCAGGTGACAGTCCGTGGTGGAGGCACACAGAAACAGCTGAGAGCTCACATCTTGACTCAAAGACAGAGGCAGAGTGAGAGTAGATTAGGAATGGTGGGAGACTTTTAAAACCTCAAAGCCTGCCCCCATTGACACACCTCCTCCAACAAGGTCACACCTCTTAATCCTTCCCAAACAGTTCCACTAACAGCAGTCCAAGTACTCAAACATATGAGCCTATGGGAGCCATTCTCATTTAAACTATCACAGGCTATGCCAAAACCCAGCAGGCACAGCCCCTGCTCTCAGCACTGGCATGAAGCTTGGAGGAACAGTGTTTAGCAAAGGAAGTACTTACAGTCAAGTCTGGGTGTATAGATGCTGGGGTGTATGGATGTTGGGGTGTATGGATGCTGGGCTGTATGGATGCTGGGCTGTATGGATGCTGGGCTGTATGGATGCTGGGCTGTATGGATGCTGAGGACATTTGCTGAGAGCCCAGGTGTGTGCATCCCACCCAGGTTATTTTCATTTTCTGATGGTCTCACTCTGCAAGTTAATTAATTTTAGAAACCTGAGTGTATACAGCCACTATCACTGGGGGTTTAGTTACCACACCCTTCCATCCTCATCTTGGCTTCTGTATCCTCCCAAAGGCAGCTGGAGATCCTAGCAACATGACCCTTAGCAACGCTCAATGCAGATGTACCATCAGCATTTTCCAATTTTACACGTAAAGCTGACTGGTTTTCTCCTGCGCCACAGTAAGCTAACACAGGTTCAAAGACTTAAAACCACGCATAGTTCGTGCAGGGTACAGCTGGCTTCTTTCCCCGCCTCATGTGCTGTAATGAAGGTATTGTCAGGGCTGCAGTTTCTCCTCTGGGGAATTGAAGACTCTGCCTCCACCGTCATTCAGGTTGCTGGCACAATTAGCTTGTTAGGTGTGCTGTGTGGCTGAGGGTTCCAGCTTTTTGTGGGCTGGTGACTGGAAGCCATGCTAAGCTCCTACAGACCACTGGAAGTTTTCTGACACATACAATGCTCAGGAATAGAACCAGCAAAGGGAATCACAAGAGGGAATCACTTTCTCTTCTTAAGGGTTTTGACCTGATTAAGTCAGATGCATTCTGGCTAACCTCCCATTGTATTAACTCACAAACTACTCTTACTGGGACCTTTATTACTTCCACACAACAATGCCTTTACCTCTGCAGCATTTCCATTGACCAGAGGCAAAAGTCAGAACTGCTCCCTCTTCTCAGTTTTAAGGTTTAGGGCAGGAACATCAGGTGATAACCCCTTTTGTGGTCAGAAATTCATAAAGGGATATATTTTGGTCTGTTTTAATGTCTGTGGTGTCCTGTCTGTACTACGGGAGGGTTTGTGAGTCAGGCATGAGGCTGAGGATTGAAACACACACACAGAGGTCATCCTTGAAACAAGAATGCAAATGCCCCCTTTATTGTGTTCCAGGGCAGCTTATATAGGGCTCTCCTTGACTAATGACCATGCCCTAACTTTTGGGATTTTTCAGCTGCAAGCCCACCAGAAACCACTCCCCTGCCATCAGGAACTCTGAGGGTCTTGTTCTCAGAGCAGCTGCAAACATAGAAAAACAAGTTGTTTACTCTGGCAGGCAAGGGGTCACAGGAAATTCAGGGTCTGCAGTCTCCAACCTCTCCCCCTTTTTTATATAATTAGCACTAAGGTTCTTAACTGGCCTGGGTATGGCACAAATGTGATGGAAGGAAGGAGAGCAACTAATCACATGCAAATCCCACAAGAAACCCAACTGCTCTTGTAAGTTGGAAAATGCCCTAGCGAACATGCTCATTCTACGTTCAACAAGATAGCCACAGCAGCTGTCTGGCTGATGGCAATTCCAGCTGCCGCGGAGGCCGCAGCAATGACAATAGCGGCCACTACAACAGGGGTGACCCTGAAGTCCCTGTGGGGATGGCTCAGCACCAGCTGATTAATCCGGACAATAGCAGCAATTGTCTCCTTTGCCCAACAGCTGTTTAAACTTGAGAGCAGTTGAGGGCAGAATCATTCAAGGTACAGACAGCTGCATGGGAATGGCTGTCTGTCCTGTAGCCCAATTAGTCATAAGGGATTATCCAGGCCCACCAGCCTCAGAACTGGCAGATTTCTGACCAGGGCCCATCGTTCCTGTTGGCCATGGCTTATGGTAGAAGCCCAATGCCCCCGCAAGCTGCTCCCCAACCCCACAATCTTCAGTAAACAATCATTTAGGGAATTTGGGAGTAGTTTTCTCTAAACTGCTTCCTGATGTTAGTGGGGTAAAGTGATTTTTTGGGGGGGAGTTCATGATGACCTTTCAGGGGGTCTTAGCCCATAAAACCACATTAGTCTGGAAGGGTTCCACAGGTTCTCATCTTCTGTGGAAACAAAAACAGAACCTTTTTTCCAAAACAACAAATCCTTAGGCCCACATTTTGAAATCAAGATACCTTTCTTAGTTGTCCCCAGAATCAAATGTCTCTCTCCAGTCAAAAAACCAAAACACAATGATATACATAATCCAGATTTTCTGTGCACATTCCATATTCCTATTACTTTCCTTTACCAGAGTGGACTTGAAAAAAAATATGCCCCTATCCTTCAATGCACCCTCTCTTCTTTATTACTTTCCTGCTGGCCAGTCTTCTGAAGGGCGTCCCCCAGAGCGTCCCTAGCTCCCAATCCCAGCCGTGCCTCCTGTGGCGCCTGCACTACCCAGAACACTATCAGGCAAGGGTCTGGGGATGTAAAAATCACATAGACACATACCCATCTTCAATCGACTCTCACCATTCCTGAGGGCGATCTCTCAGGGATCCCTAGTTCCTGATCTTGCTAGGGACCTCCACCTGTAGTGGCCTGCCTATGCTATGGGACTGTTCATGAGTCAGGCAAGGGGCTGGAGACTGAAAACACACACACACACACACAGAGGGGAGACACACACACACACACACAGAGAGAGAGAAAGAGAGAGAGAGAGAGAGAGAGAGAGAGAGAGAGAGAGAGAGGACATCCCTGAAACAAGAAAGCCGCCTTTATTATGTTCCAGGGCAGCTTATATAGGGCTCTTCTTGACCGATGGCCATGGCCTAACAGACATATATCCAGGTAAAACCCAGGATAGATAAAATAAAATTAAAACAAAGAAAAAAGGCATTAAAAACATACCAAAAATTATGATATAAGGCCCCACCTCTAGATGAAAAACTACAGGAAATCAATGGTTGCTAAGAGAGAGAAAGAATCCGTTTTATTCCTAGATGAGACCATCTGATTGGTTAGCCAGTCCCAAGTAATCAGTCCTAAACACACGTACAGATGAGCGACATTAAGCAGACTCAGCAGAATACATACGTGTGTGTGTGTGTGTGTGTGTGTGTGTGTGTGTGTGTTTGTATGGGTAACCATAATAATTAAAAAAGAGGTCATGAATGTGAGACTGGTGGGGGCATGGGAAGAGTTGAATGGGGAAAGTAAGGGGTAGGACATAAAGACACCATTTGTGTCCTAGGAGCCTCTGCTGTGGCAGGCTTTCACGGCATCTCTGTATCGGCCCCTGTGCCTCCCGTTACTGCTTCCAGTGGCCAGTTCTCAGGCTGGGGAAATTCTACTTTCCCTCATTAGGTCTCTACCCAGCTGGAGAGATAGCTCAGTGGTTAAGAGCAGTGACTGTTCTTCCAGAGGACCTGACGTGGCAGCTCACAACTGTCTGTAAATGCAGTTCCAGAAGAGGTGACACCCATGGTAAAACCATGCATGGCCAGGCGGTGGTGGCACACGCCTTTAATCCCAGCACTTGGAAGGTAGAGGCAAGTGGATCTCTGTGAGTTTGAGGTCAGCCTGGTCTACAAAAGCTTGTTCCAGGACAGCTAGGGCTACACAGAGAAACCCTATCTTGAAAAACCAGAAATAAATAAATAAACATCAATGCACACAAAAATTTTTTTTAATTAATTTAAAGAAAAAAGGTCTCTACTACACTGCAGGGCCAGGGAGAGCCCTGGTGAAATTGCCATTTGCCCTAGGGCCAGCAGAATGTCACAGCAGACTGAAATGATTTCCACAAGATGTTGGGGACTGTGGACCCCCAGACCCTAAATTTCCCTGCCTGCCGGAGTAAACAACTTGCTTTCCTATGCTTGCAGCTGCTCTGAGCAAACAACTTGTTTTGCAGCTGCTCTGAGCACAAGACCCTCAGGAGTTCCTGATGGCAGGGGAGTGGTTTCTGGGGTGCTTGCAGCTGAGAGTTAGGGTGTGGCCATTAGTCAAGGAGACCCTGTATAAGCTGCCCTGGAACACAATAAAGGGGGCATTCTTGGCATTACTCTGTGTGTGTATGTGTGTGCGCAATGGGAGCATGTGACATCCACTGGCCATTTGCCCCTCTGAGGAGGGTTTTCATAGCATGAAGAGCCCAGGGTGAGCTTGGCGGTTTCCCTTACTAGTAAAGCAGAGTATGGCATGTTGCGGGATATTTGATCGCACTGTGACACCCAGAGACTGTGTTAATAAACTTAACTTTGGATCAGGGGGCGGAGCCAGTGACTAGCTCACTGGAATTAGTCATAGAGAAGCCAGAAATATGGATAGAGAAGACGCACAGGACAGAGTAGGGAGGGACGTAGAGATTTTGAGGTCTTGTCAAACTGGGAAGTGTGGAGAGATCGACTGGTTGCTCTTCTACTGCTTCTTTGATCTATCGGGTTTTCACCCCATATTTGACTCCCGAGTCAAATATTACTTTATTGGTAATAGAACAACTTAGATAAACACATCAATGGCATGCAGACAGGATGGCCAACTAGAGGCCACTGGGTTGATATTTGGACAAATAAATATGTTACAGACCTCTACCGGGTCCCAGGGTCTGAGTGAAAACACCCTTTTCAATGCCCGAGTCTTGTGGAGGAAGAAGTGGAATGGTTTAAAGAATATATATATGTATATATATATACATATATATGTATACATATGTATACATATGTATATATATATATATTCTTTATATATATATGGATCAAAACTGGGGCTTGGGTCAGAGCTTGATCTAGTTCCCAGAAACCCTGACTTTTTTTTTCATTTCACTTTAAAGACTGGTCTCCCGCGGTGGCATAACAAAAGGTCTAGGCTATTTTTAGTAAACTTAGAAATCCAGAGCCTGCACGCAACATCCCACCCTGACCTCCCCAGGAGTTTTCCTGCCTGCTTCTATGTCTGAGGAATGGGGACCTGGGGAACGGTTTCCTTTCCTGCCGCACTTCGAGAGCTCATTTTTAGTTATTATTTTTATTTATTACCTTGAGTGAGCTTGTATCCCAGATAGGAGACTTCTGTTTGGCAGAACTAAGCCTTTTTCTCAGGGACAAAGATGTCTCAATGTCTGGAGCAGCTGGACCAAGTCTTTTGTGCGGCTGCCAGCAGAACATCTCCACACTGGAGCAGAACTGAATTAAGGTGTGATGCTCTGAATCCTCTTTTATTTTTTGTAATGTCTCCCCAAAGAGTGCAGGGGGATTTTGAGCCCTTGGGGTAGCTAAAGAGCTAGCTAGTCTCATTAGACATCGGATCAGTCCATTCAAAGGCCAGGGGAATGGAGAATTAGGGATCCTTAAGGTCCAGGATGGTATAGACCTGGTGGTCTGGTGGGAGGAGACTGAGCAGAGTGCACAGCTTTGGAACGGTAGGATAACCGGTTGCAGTCCGTTAATTTACTTCCCAGAGAGCCTAGACTGGCCAATAATCTGCAGTCCCTGGTTTATGGACAGGCAGGCAAGGCAGATGAGGACGTGAGCTTCTATTAGCTTCTTGATACGGGGAACAATTTCCAGTCTAACCTTTTGGTTCACGGGACATTGCCAGACCCTTATTGATGTGGCTGTAGCCAAGAGACTTACAGCTACTGGGTGGTGCACTGCCAAGCCTGGGGCATTCGTCTCAACCTATACCTTAGGAAACTCTTGTTACAAGTCCTGGAGCAAGGTCTCTGGGTCTGGATTTGCTCTGTTGTGGAGTCTGGGGGAGCTAGAAGATGTCTTCAGACAGAGGGCGGTTAAACTGAGTTGGTAGCAGATGCAAAGGAAGCTTTAGTTTCTGGGAAGGGAAAGGCCATGTGGTCCCTGATTTTCTAAGATCTCTGCCCACTCCCACTGGGGGAAAGGGCAGTCTGTTGTCACCACAAAGGGGCAAATTACCTGTTTGTAGCCTAGGCTGGCTGTTCTCTCAAGTGTGAGGTGACCTACCTTCATGGAGTCTCTGGCCCCCTGGCCTGGCATCTTTTTATTGTAAATGGTCCCACTTTTTATTTTTGAGGCTTTCTCCATTCGACATGCACAGTATAAACGGTAGGGAACTCACAGCGAACTGACCTGAAGGCCATCAGCGTGATCTTTGCCTGCTGGGGTGTGCTTGCCTCTACTCTCAGTGTCTCAGGTACTGTGGACTTTTGGGGCCACCTTGGTGAACTAACAGGTATTAATCCCTGCAAAGCCCTTTAACGTTTGGGGGTTTTGTTGGTGGTAGTGGTTTTGGTTTGGCTTGGTTTCAGATATCCCGAGCTGAATGAGTTGATAAAAGCCCTAGGTGTTTCCGGAGCCCTTGGATCAAAGAGGGTGTAAATTCTAAATCTTCTTGTGAGAAACGCTCCAGGAGACTCTTCTGGGTCCTGAAGGACCCCAGTAGTCTTAGACAGATTAGCGGGCTTTTGAGCTGCACCAGAATTCTAGCCATAAGGTACCTGGGACTGTCCAGTACCTGGGAATATGTGTACATATTGGGGTCCCAGTCATGTTGTTTGAATGGGAAAAGTGCCTCGAAAGTAGCTTTACGGCATCCGTACCAGTTGCTGAGGCCAATGCCTCTGCCCCCCAAAACATTCTCTTTCCTCTGAAGTGAAGAGTCCGGAGTTGCTAGCAATAGTCCCAGGCCAGACTGTAAACGTGGAGGACAGGTTGAAGGAGGGCAGTGAGAGCTTGGAACTTATTTAAAATAGGGCTTGGGGATCTGAGTCTTCCAATTATACAGATGGGAAGTAGATCAGGAAAGGGCGATGCCCTCCTCTAAGTAGTTGCTGCCCCCCATGAGGGAACTACTCCTGTGACCCCAAAACAGAGGCTGGGACTTGAGTCCCGGGCGTGGCTGTCCCTCAAGAGGGAAACCGAGGGTGTTGAAGGAAGGGCATTGGGGAAACTGGGTATATTCATCCATCAGGGAACACTGGCGAGAAGGGAACAAAGACTGTAGATCCAGAAAGGAAAGTGGGTGAAGTAGGGATGGATGGAGTTCGGGTATAGAGGTGGATGGGACAGAGGGGCCTGTGGTTGGAGGGAGGAGGAAGAATCTCAAGAGGTGGGGAAGATGGGAGATGGGTTGTACACAGAGGGAAGAAAGCCGAGTAGAGTCTGGTCCTAGGCCTCAGGCGGCGGCAGGACAAATGTCCGGAGGCTGGTGACAGGATCCCAGCGGTCTGCTCCGGGCTAACAGCAGTGTGGGCTTGTGTCTGCCTCCCAGCCAGCCCTTCCGCAGGTCCTCGGTTTCCCCCTCTCTCTGCTCCCCTTCCCCGCTCCAGGAGCAGGAGTTCCACACCCCAGATGAAGCAAGCTGGGCCGGGGCACACAGCGAGCGCAGCCTGTTTTGGTCCCGGGGACTTTGAGTAGTGAAGCAGGCCCCAGCTAGCGGTCTGGCCAAAGCCCGAGAACCACCCTCCACTGCGGATTCCTCGGCGAAAGGCGCTAGGGGTGGGGCCAGGGGTGGGGCTCCAGACCTGGAATTTTCCAGTCCTGAGCAGACAAAAAGACGGAGCAGACAAAAAAAAAAAAAGACTACTAACAACAACATACAGAGGGTGCCACCTACTGGCAGAATCCGGAAAAACCTGCAGAATTCCCGTCAAGAGTCAGCTCCCGTTGAAGGGGGTGGGGGGAAGACAAAACAGAAACACAAGCAACAAAATCAAGAAATCAAATAAACGCCGGGCGGTGGTGGCGCACGTCTTCAATCCCAGCACTCGGGAGGCGGGAGGCAGAGGCAGGCGGATCTCTGAGTTCGAGGCCAGCCTGGTCTACAAGAGCTAATTCCAGGACAGGCTCTAGAAACTACAGGGAAACCCTGTCTCGAAAAACCAAAAAAAAAAAAAAAAAAAAAAAAGAAAAGAAAAGAAATCAAATAAACAACTAACTCCCTAAGCCATTCAGTCAAGCGAAACTGAAACCATATCTCTCTACTGAGAAACAGAGCCAGGATACAGGGTTCCCCACTACTGGAGAGCCAATAATGTAGAAGGACTGGGGAAGAATTTCTCATCAGAAAGTTTCTTCCCAAACCAGGAAGAGGGCTCCCCCAAAAAGGACCCTCCTAATCTCCAGCAAACTCTCTTGGGCCTATTCCCTTATCCAGAAGACTCCATTGGAGCACATCCTCTTATCCAGAAGGCTCCCGGTGGGGCTCGTCCTCCTCAACCAGAACTGAATTCATCACACAGGCTCACTTCCCAGGAGTGTCAGAAGAACTCCGTTGTGGCGTTGGGACACAGCAGTCATTCCGGACCTCTCCGGACTCTAAGAGGAGAAGGGCCTGAATGTTTGTCATGGGACACCCTCCCCTGAGACCTCTCTCTTACCAGGAAGGCTGGGAGCAAGGCTGAGTCCCACAGAGCATGGGGAAATCTTACTGGGGTCCTCCAAATGAAATGATCCCCATCTGATAGTTACTGGCAATCACAGTGATTAAGCCAAATACAAGTTCTGAGTTCTTTTTAATGACCAGACCAAGAGAGGGCTCATCCTTCTGGTAAGATTCTTGGTGCCCAAGCTCAGGGGGACAGCATTTTTTAAAAGACAAAAACCACAATTACATCAGCGCTGGGGGTGGGGATACATTAGTGAGGATTTAGAGTGGTCTGGTAACATCTACTCTCTTTGTAAGGCTCAGCTGCATCTTCCAGACACTACATAATATGTTTAGACCATGATCAAGGTCATGACCATCCAGGAAGCCTCACCATGGTGAATGTGGCTGTTAGGGATGGTCGGCTGAGCAGTGACCAGGCAGGTACAAAACAACACTGGGAGGACAGGATGGGTTGACTTTAGTCATTTCACAGACTATCCCTTACCTTGCTTCCCAGGAATCAACAGGCAGAGGCAGGCAGATCTCTGTGAGTTCAAGACCAGCCTGGTATACAGAGTGAGTTCCAGGACAACTAGGACTATTACACAGAGAAACCCTGTAAACCAAAACAGAAAACAAAAAAGGTTGCCTAAGTCATGGTGTTTTTTTTACAGAAATAAGTGACTAAGACAGTGTACATATGTATATTTATATGCTATTCATATGCTTTCATGTGTACATGTGGATATTCAATATGCATACATATATGTACATGTGTACATTTATGTGCATGCACACGTACATTTATATGTGTGTACGTGTATATGTTTATGTGTTTATTTGTGTGTGCACATGTATGTGTACACCTTTTTACCTGTGTGTACATGTGTATATTTATGTTGTATATATGCATTCAAATGTTTTTCTTTGTGTGTATATGTGTAAGCAGAGGCAGAGCTTTTCTGTCCAACTGCCCAGTCCCAAATAAACACACAAAGGCTTATGTTAATTACAAAATGTTTGGCTTATTGCTCAGGCTTATCACTAACTAGCTCTTACAACTTAACCCATTTTTATTAATCTACATTTTGCCACATGGCTAATGGCTTTACCTGTCCTCTAGCAACTTGCTTCCTGGTGGCTGGTTCATCTCTCTTTTCCTGACCCTACCCTTCTTCCTCTCTGTATTTTCAGTTTGGCTTTCCTGCCTAGCTTTATTTTGTCTTGCTATAGGGCAAATTAGCTTCATTATTAACCAATGAGAGTAATACATACTCACAGTGTACAGGATTATCCCACAGCATACATGTGTATATTTATGTGTGTGCGTGTGTAAATTTATGTGTGTACATATATATTCACGTGTTTTTGCATGTGTATATATATTTATATGTGCTTGTGTATATTTGTGTGACTTTATGTGTTTCTGTGTGTTTGCATGTGTAAATTATGTGTATACATGTATATATTTATTTGTACATTTATGTGTGTAGATATGTGTATGAGTGTATATATCTGTATAATTATTGTACATGTGTTTATTTATGTGTCTGTACATCATATAGTTATATATGTGCGTGTACATGTGACTATGTTTATTGTGTACATTTTCATGTTTGTGTGTATATGCATGTATGTACATTTGTATATCTGTGTGTACATAATATACTTCTGTGTATATGTGTACATGTGTATATTTACATGTGCATTTATATTTTAACGTGTACATGTACTTATGTGTACATTTGTGTGTTCGTGTATATAATTACATGTGTACTTATGTGTACATGTGCATGTTTATGTTTACATGTGTATGTGTGTTTACATGTGTGTATATGTGTATATGTGTATATATTTTTGTATGTGTATTTATAATCATTACTATATTTCCTGGAGATATAACTAATTTTTTTTCCGATATAGAGGTGTCACTGCCTGGCCATCCTCAAATTAGTTCTGTAGACCAAACTGGCCTCAAACTCTCAGAGATCCGCCTGCCTCTGTCTCCTGAGTGCTGGGATTAAAGGCGTGCACCACCACCGCCCAGCAAAACTTTTGTATCATATATGCATTTTCAATAGAAGCAGTTGAGTACAGGATCTTTTACTTTATAAATTTTCTCTTTCTTTTTTCCCTCTTGAAACCAGAGGTTGTTTAACCTGCTGTCTATGCCCCCACTCAGTGGATTCTAATTCCGTTATTTAGTGAATTCTCTAATTCCTGCAGATAGATGGGTAAATCTAGACATGTGTCCCATCCAGCTTTACTCAGGAGACGGGGGAGACAAGACCACAGGGCTTCTCTTCCGTCAGGTGTGAGCTATTAGCTATTAGCAGTTAGTAGAAGTTCTTAACTACTAACAAGAGCTGCTGAGTTCCATTAACTCGTTAGGGACCACACAACTGGGATGGTTTTCTTTCTTGGCAAGAATATTTCTGAGGACCCTTCCTGCCTTTGCTATCGCTCATTCCACAGGGCTTTGTCAATATCTTGTCAACGATTAATCAGTTAAAGCTTTTCCTTTACAGGTCATTCAATAAAGGTATACACGAATACCTTAAGTCCTGAATCTCTGTGTCTTCATCACGGTTTTTCTACAGCCTCTTACCGAAAAGATATATTTTTTAAAAGACTTATTTATTTGTTATATACAGCATGTTTTCCTGCACACCAGAAGAGGGCATCAGATCTCATTACAGATGGTTGTGAGCCACCATATGGTTGCCGGGAATTGAACTCAGGACCTTTGGAAGAGCAGGCAATGCTCTTAACCTCTGAGCCATCTCTCCAGCCCCTGGTCTGGGATTTCGTGCCAGCCATGAGAAAAGAACTCAGGGCACTGGTTTTGGTACAGAACCTGGTCTAAGCACTGTCAGTTAGACAAGCCATGATTGGGCAGCTCCTTGGGGTGACATCACAAGGAAGCATTATGAAGTATGCTAACAACTACTCTGTTATAAGCACTGCCTGCATTGGGCTCCTGTCCTTGTATCTCGGAGAAGCTGTCGGTAGTAATCGGAACAAGTGTCTGAATATTGGCTGTGACAGACTACGAATCTCCAATCTACTGGACTTTGGTACAGTGAGTTCCTTTCCAGTTCATTGCTTTTGGTTCCAGGGTTAAGTTTTGCTATTTCATGCTTCCATTTATGCTATCAGTTTGCATCCTAGGTTTGATTTGTGAATGTCTTATCTCTTTCTTCATTATTACTCAATTTCCTATTTGAAAAATTCATTTAGTCTTTACTTTTTCTACTGTGATTTCTTGTACTTCTTGGGCCTTAAAGGCATCCTTAGGTTGTTTGGGATGTCTCAGATTCAAGAGAGAGAATTCATACCTGTAAACTTCCATCCTAAAACTATATCATTTTTTCCCCTAGCATCGTGTGTCCCTCGGATTTCCAATGAAATACAACGTAGTGAACATCATGGCCAGACCCCGGGAAGAGGACATCCTCGAGAAGGATTTTAAAATCCTAACATCTCTAGGTTGTGGTTCGTTTGGGGAGGTGATGCTTGCCCAACACCTTCCGACAAATACAAAGGTGGCTATCAAGGCACTCCATAAAGCGCACAATGAAGTGGCATACATCAGATCTGAGGTAGCCATCCATGAGTCCTTGCAACACTGTAACATCATCCAGTTCTCTACACTATCAACACTCGGTGGACCACGTATGTCATTATGGAATACAGTGAAGGAAAAGGCCTGGCGATATTCATCAGCAAGGTGGGCTGTTTAAAGGAGGAGGAGGCTAGGCCAATATTCAACCAGTTGGCATCTGCTGTTCACTTCCTGCACCAAAGAAGGATTGCGCACCGCGACATCAAATTAGAGAACATCCTGCTGGGCCAAGGCGACAAAGTTAAGCTTTGCGATTTCGGGTTGGCCACTCAGCTCATAGAGGGCTGGATGCTGCACGAACTCTGGGGCTCCTTGCCATAGTGGGCCCCAGAGATCTTAGCCAGAAAACCATACGACGGTGTGGCAGGGGATATGTGGAGCTTGGGCGTTGTTCTCTATGCCCTGGTCACCGGACACTTCCCCTATGAAGAATCCACCTTGGAAGAAATGTACCACCATATCACCGCCACCGTGTGCCCCATTCCCCACCATCTTTCTACACGCTGTTATATCATCTTGGCGAGATTGCTCACGGTTCATATATGGTTTAGACTAACATCATCTTGACTTGTCCAACGACCATGGCTGGGCCATATTGAGGAACACGTAACACCTCCTGCCAAGGAAATCCTCCCCAAGGTTGTGAAGACGATGTGTAACATTGGCTACACTTGCCAACAGGTTGTAGCAGCCCTAAAACACCCGAAGTTGGATAACATCACAGCCACCATCAATATCATCAAATTCAAACTGAGCTCTGGGGATAGCAGTCTGCAAAATATCATCCCTGCGGTTGCTACTAGCCTCCCTGACCCCATGAAGAGGAGACATAGCAAACTAGCTCTGCTGATGAAATGCAGAAGCAATGTTAGGCTACAGGCATACATCTGCCCAGAGGTGATGCACTACTCAGATAGCAGGGACCCAGAAGAGGACTCATTGCCTGCCAGCACCATCAACCCTGCTACAGGTGACACTGCAGTCCTGAATTCAGCAGATGGACTGACTGACAAGAAAGATCCAGAAGATTCATTGCCTGCCAACACCATCAACTCTGCTACAGGGGACACTGCAGTCAACATGAATTCCGCTGATGGCCTGTCTGCAAATTTCTCTTCCCCTGAGCCACCTCTGTATGGGAAATGCATAGGGGTTGTGAACATAGCTTCACCGAAGAGGAGCAATCCACAGAGCCAGACATGCCCAGTGACCAGCCCCAGGATGTACCCATAGCCTCTGGAACCAGGCCACTCTGGGGCTGGAAGCTGATGAAGAAGCAAATTTCCTGGGCACTCAGAGCACTGTGCTGCTGTTGCCTGCCTACCCAACGTGGGAAAACTGAAGTGGCCTAGGAGAATTCCAGCCCTGGTAAGGAGTGCCTGCTGCAGGAGGGAGCCAGGACAGAAGCTCAGATTGCTGTGGCCCTGCAACCCAGGGCAACAGGCCCCTGCCTCCATACTCAAGATATAGGTTCTGAGATACCAGCTCATTTCCCCTTTAGCTCACTGCTGCCCAGGCACTGCTTGCCAGATGCTGAACTGGACAGAAGGCACATCTGCCCACTGAGCCTCTACCTCCCCATCTTTCATTGTGCTTTTAGGACCAGTACCCAGAGTGTCTAAAACACCTCCCTCTACAACCAGCAATGGCTTGGATGCCTACCTCATGCTGATCATCATCTTGGTCACTTCTTCCTCTCCAACTTAATTTGGGACTGTCGTTCAGACAGAACTGCAAGAATGCTCTAATTCATCCAGGGCTCCTGTGTTTCCCGACAATTTCAATACCACCTCCTTGCATCATTTTGCCCATGTCACAAAAGGATTCCCAAATTTCATTGGCCTGTATTTGACATTGTTCTGCTCCAGTGTGGCTAGGGCACCTTCCATATAGGGTGCAGCTCTCAGTCACCGACGTCTCCCTGTGCACAAGGAAATCCAGCTGCCCCATCTGTGTTCGCTCTGGACCTGATAAGATCCTACTCACAATGTGTGGGGAGCACGCATCCCTTCAGATGTGACCGCGAAAGGACACTGGCGGAAGACACTAAGAACAGCACTTCCTGTGCCACACATCCTCATGCAGAATGCAGAATTCCTTCTGAGCCCTTGAAAAGGAGTTCCGGGTCCTTGAATCTGATTGAGAGGGAACGAAGGGTACAGAATTGGAGTTTATGCCTCGCTCTGAACCCCCAGTGTCCCACTAGTTCTGATTTGAGTGTTTTGTGGTTTTTTTTTTTTTAAAAAAAAAAACTTAGTTACTTATTTGTTAGTTTTTATATATCTCTAAGAAAAATGTTTTCATTAGTATACTGTAGAAGAAACGGTGGGGCTGCGTCCCGCCACCCGAAAATAATTACACAGAAACTGCATTCATTTAAACACTGCTTGGACCATTAGTTCCAGCATCGTATTGGTTAATCCTCACATCTTGCTTTAACCCATATTTAGTAATCTGTGTAGCACCACGAGGTGGTGCCTTACCAGGAAGGATTTTAGCCTGTGTCCATCTTGGAGAGGAGAGCTATGGCGACTGCCTGAGGCGTCTGCCTGACTCTGCTTTCTTTCTCCCACAATTCTGTTCTGTCTACTCCGCCTACCTAATTTTCTTTCCTATTAAAGGGCCAAGGCAGTTTCTTTATTAACCAATGAAAGTAACACGTAGACAGATGACCCTCCTCCATCAGTATACCTTAGAAATACTTGCCGGGCGGCGGTGGTGGCACGCCTTTAATCCCAGCACTCGGGAGGCAGAGGCAGGCAGATCTCTGTGAGTTCGAGACCAGCCTGGTCTACAAGAGCTAGTTCCAGGACAGGCTCCAAAGCTACAGAGAAACCCTGTCTCGAAAAACCAAAAAAAAAAAAAAAAATACTCAAGTAAGTTCAATTTAAATAGAGAAAATAATACATATATGATTTTTCCTTATGTTGTTAATGTTTCATTTAAATATCTGGATACTCATTTGTAACTATGAGAGCCTTATGTGGACAATAAAATTTAATGAATTGCCAAAAACGAGAGAAGCTGCTGGTCCAGACTTGTAGGAGAAACTTTGGTCAGCCTACTCAAGCCTCTGCCACCCTGCCAAAACCTGCCCACACGAGCATGCGTGGCAGGAACTTCCTCCCTGAGCAACCTAAGGGCTACTGCTATACCCAGAGACTGTGGACAGAGAAACCTGACCAGAGATGCCAATGAAGGAAGAACAACACAGCAGAGTTGGCCACCTAAGCCAATGGGACCTTGGGATGAGATCTGAGAGGCCTGACCATACCCTCAATAAAGGAGTTGGCAAGCCCACTCTGTCCCCCCAGGTCACCTGTAAGAAGAAGATACATAGTCCCAGTCAACCTTATCCTATCTCTCAGTGTCTTCAGCTTCAATTGCTCGGACTAGTCACGTGGCTATAGTCGAGCCAATCACTGTGTCCAAGGTAGTGTGATGTTCTGATTGGCCAGGCCTGAGTCATATGACCACCCAGGCTGAAGATGAAATTAATTTCTTTAGAACCATAGACGTTGAGAGTTAAGGTGAAGCAAGGGACAGGAAAAGAAGGGCAGTTATCAGATGTGGGTGCAGGCCAGCTTCCTGCTAAACAAGGGAGCAGTCACAGAACAACAGTCACAGGGAAAGAAGGGCAGGTTAAGTCGTCATGCCGTTCACACCTACTCCATTGAGAGACTGACCCAAACCTCTCTGCCCAGAGAAAACATAAAATTTCTTTCTTCTTTTTTAAAATTTTAATTTCACAAGTATGTTGGTCACAGAATAGCTGTCAGTTCTCTCCTGCCATGTGTGTCCCAGGGATCGAGCTCAGGCCTTCACTCTTGACAGCAACCGTATATGCCCGGGGAGAACAGGGGCTCTGCCATGTGCTTGTAGCTCTGCCTTCAGCACGGGTTTGAATTCAGGCCACAGCTATCACAGTTTTCTTCCCTAGCTAACCCAGAGGTGCTCCTCAGTGACCACACGTGGTTTAAGATCTACCCTTACTTTTCATTTGATAAAATCTCTGGTAAAGATTGGAGGTTTGTGAGATCAGATCTGTGAAGAAAATAAAAAGAATAGATGTTGATGGGCCAGGAAGAGCACACTAAATCACACAACCCAAATGAAGATACACTTAAATAACTCATCTCCCAAGAAAAGGGAAAAAAACAGTAGCAGTCATTCCTGAGGTCAGCTGAGGATGAAATTAAAAGCAATCCAGATTAATTGAACCCTTAGGAAATCAAACATGAAAAGAAATCTTTGTTCAACAATGGCCTAAATTTTAGTCTCTACTTGTGAGGCTCCTCAGGGCAGCAGAATAATTTAGTCTTCATCTTTGGGTGGCAGAATGGATGGAGACCACAAAACTGCTGGGTCCAGGACTCTAAGAAACAGGATCTACTGCCTTTAAGACTTTATCTATGGCTAAAAGTGTCTCCAGAGCCTCCAGTATAGTCACCATTAAGTATTGGGCTGCGAGTAACAGACACCGACTTTAGTGTTGAAATGAATGGGGTGCAGAGGGACTGCTTTTCTTCTATAACAAAATCCTAAAGGAAACTCCCGATGGCCCTGATTTGCAACTCATAATTTTGGCTTTTTCTTCATAGTTTGCAAGATGGCTATCACTGTCGACCATGACCCCCAGGAAGAACTGTTTTCACTATGCCCTGATTCAAACGTAGCCATATGGACAAGAGGAAAGCAGACATCGAAGACACAGATTTGACCCCGCTGTGCAGGAGGTGGTGAGATGTTTGCAGCCTGTGATATTCATTCATCTTCCCGTTCTCACTGGCTTTGTCTTGGAAAACTTAACCCAAGACGTGAACCTTCTTGTGGTGAAAATGGGGAGGATGGATGCTTGTATTTTTGCCAAGTGAAAGTGACTAAGCTGGAAGTCTAGAAGGAAGACATGAGGCTAAATCAGACTTCATAGGCAGATGCCCTTAACCAATGCAGAATCTGGCGCCGCTGGCTGTATCTCCAAGCTTGGTGTAAAGCAGCCTGTGGTTTCAAGGTGCTGTGGCCATTTCTTCCCCAGACTCTTGAACTCCTTTGGAACTCTGAAAGCCTCGAAGGATGTTCAAATGGCTACAAGGGAGAGCTACGCATGCCCCTTCCATTTTCTCACCAGCAGCGTGTTTGCATGTTTGAGCGTGCCTGAACTGAATTCATGTATGTGCACCAACTGCATGGCTGGAGCCCAAGAAGGCTAGAAAAGGATGTCAGATCCCATGTCACTGTGGTTACAAACTGCTGTGAGCTGTCACGTGAGAGCTGGGAACAGAAGCTGCATCCTCCTGAAGAGTAGCCAGTGTTCTTACCTGCTAAGCCCTCTCTTCAGCTAAGCATGTATACTTTGTCTGTATACACAATGTCTGCTTTCTGATGAGACCCACATGACAGTAGGACTCCCAGCAGCAGCTCCGAGGCTGCTCATCTTTCTGCTAGGAAGCTCTGCAACCCCTTAGAACCTATTCATGGTTGTCACACAGGCTTGAGCGTGTTTGATTTATGGTGTATTGTCTAAGGGTATACAACCATTACAGATTCTGAGGCAGTCTGTGGCTTCTTGCTGGTGAGAAGTTCCATGCATATGCACATGTGTGTATACATGTCAATGCCAGAGGACAACCTTGAGTGTTCTTCCTTAAGGATCATCTTGTTTTTTATTTCTTTTTTTTTTCTTTTTTTTGGTTTTTCAAGACAGGGTTTCTCTGCAGCTTTTTTAGAGCCTGTCCTGGACCTAGCACTTGTAGACCAGGCTGGCCTCGAACTCACAGAGATCCGCCTGCCTCTGCCTCCCGAGTGCTGGGATTAAAGGCGTGCGCCACCACCGCCCGGCTGTTTTTTATTTCTTGATACAGTCACGTTTTACCCTATGGTTCACCTCTTGAGCTATTCTGGCTGGCTACTGAGTCCAAGGAATCCTCCTGCCCCTGCCTCACCACTGCTGGAATGTCAAATGTTTGCTACCACACATGGCATTTTCATGTGGTTTCTGCGGATCAAACCGAGGTCCTTGTGCTTTCAGGGCAAGCAGTTTGTCAACACAGCCATCTCTAGCCCCATGAGAACTTTCTATACAAAACACCTACAGGATCACTGGTACCATTCACATGGAGAAGTATACCTGTCAGCTCTGCATCTACAGCGTTATAGAAAGTTCCTAGGATGATCTTGGCTCAATGTTTCCAACATTCTATGTGGTTCTTTTTCTGGATCAAATCACGGAACAGTCTGGTGCCAGCAGAATGAAGAGCAAATCTCCTCTAATATGATGCTAATCCCCAGGACAACTGTCCCTGGTGTCGGTTAATAAAGTAGAACTTTTATTATGACAGTATTTTCCCTCCAAGCAACCTTGGTCACTAGATATTTAACTTCTTCTATTCATCAACACCCAAACCATCGAAGATAGTCTCCCTGGACTTCAAGGCTTGCTCTCAAGGTGCCCTTTCCAAATATAGCTTAGTAATCTAAGCAAGACATGGCATGTCCCTTAAATTCTCCCTGAAGCAGGCTCCAGGTATAGGTAACTACATGATGACTTGACTTGACTAAGAACTACATACTTGCTAGAAGGATTCTTTAGTCCAGGAAGGGCTTAGACACCCTAGACTCTAGGACTTAGAGCATTCTGTAAAGGGGTGGGGCTGTTAGGGTGTCACAGAGTAATCCAGGATGGCTAGTCTGGTCTTTGTTGATAAGGATAATGAAGAATGAGGCAGCCCTTTGGCATCCAAGGATGGGTTGAAGCTGGCTGGGCTCTGGTGTCGAGGCCTTAGATGGGAAATTGCAGGTCTCTCAGTATCACAAGTTGGCAAAGTGTTCAATGCTCCAGCCTTGCCTAAAGCCAGCAGAAAGGCTCTGGGAACTGTCAACAGGGTTATAGGAAAGCCGGTGGAGACTAATAGGCCCCTCAAACAAAAAAAGCCAACTTCAACTGTCAAGAAGGTGAGTGTGGGACATGAAGAACACACACGTGCACATGCTTCAGCACTAAAGATCACCGAGAAGCCTGCTAAGACACAAAGCTCTATTCCTGATTCTGATGACACCTACCCAGAAATAGAAAAGCTCTTCCCCTTCAGTCCTCTAGATTCTGAGAGCTCTGACCTGCCCGAGGAGCACCAGGTTGCACATCTCCCCTTGAATGGAGTGCCTCTCATAAGCCTGAGCGAGGAAAGTGTGGCTGAGGAGCTGCTGCACCCGGACGCCCTTCGCCTCCAAAGACACCCTTCCTACCACGGGAATCCGGTCACTGCAGTCTCCTTCCAGCCTTCTGTCCACCCTGGATGTGCAACTGCCACCTGCTTGTTACAATGCAGATATCTTAACTTCTTATTCCTTTATAGTTTGTGTATATTGCAGTAATAAAGTATTTGTGTGTAGAAAAAAATATTTATTAGGGTGCTCTAACAATAGATAAGGCACTAAGCCAATGGCCAGGGCATCCTTTCAAAAGTGAGCGCTATGTATAAGTAATTACACAGCTTCTTCAGTTCCTCACCGCCAATAGCTACTCCCAGTGACTGGAGGACCATTTCTTTCTACAACCCACACAACAAGCAGGCTTATCACGGAAGAGGTCCCAAATGCACCTCTCTCTGACAGGGGGAACATCTCCTCCAAAAGTTCCCATAAGGAGTCTCACACGGGCCAGCAGCTTCGCGTCCACACACCAGATAGGGACAAATCAATCCCACTTCCGCTGAGAGCAATTCCTACCCGGGCCCTGCACTCAAGACAAATCCCCACACCACGCTGGAGGAGGATGACTAGTCCAGAATGTAGGAGAATCTAGAAGAAATTGAACCGAAACTCTTCATCAGTAGAGTCCACAGCGGCCTTGGTTCTTCCCACTGGACGAGGCCTGCAGACCCTTCCGCTCTTCTTTCTGGCCGCCTCGCCTACAAGCTGGACCCGGGCTGACTGGGTAGCTGCAGGAAGGGGGAGCAGAGAGTCAGAACCGAGTAACAGCTAATGTTATCCATGCAGTTATGGCTGCCCACACAACGGTCCTATAACATCAACATTGTCATTTCCTCGTGAGATTCAGCAATGGAGTAACTTGCCAAAAATGTTAAGATCCAGGATTTGAATCCAGGTCATTTAGTTACAAAAACTTCACCCAACTAGTATATGTTTGTGGTCAGTGGAATGAACCAAAGCCTAGACAGATGAGTTGGGTTTTTCCACCCCCAAAACAGAACGAGGTGAGGACCTGGGTCCTCCTTTTTCCAGGGCCGCTGCCCCAGAGAGGTAAGCTTAGGGTTTTTCCTTGAGCGAGCTTCTCCCTATCCCCTGGAAGTAGATATACTGAATCAATCACTTCCCAGTTCCTCACCAGTCCTGAGGGCTTTCAGGGCTTCCTGCCATTCCGCATCCATTTGAGCCCTGTAGTCCCCAAACAAGGAGCGCATCAGCTGTCTCTTCCGGGGCAAGGGGGTTTTCTCACTGCGCAAGGTTCGGATTGCCCCAACCGCCTGCTCTTCTGCAGATAGAAATAAGGAGCTGGTAACTTCATACACACTCCCTACCGTCCTAGTACAAAAGCAACGGTTCCATCCCCTGGCAACGCTATCGGACACAGCACTGTCACCGGCTACACTTCCCTAACTATAAAGAAGGAGCTCTTACTCTGCTTCGGGGTGGGTCTCTGCGTCTTGAGACCCAACTCCAGCTGTTCAACACACCAGGCCAGCTCCCTCGCCAGCTGCTCCGCCTGTGATGGAAAGAGGGGCGTGGCTGTGACAGGCATCAGGATCCCACAGACCCCCGTCCCATCCCTTCAGCGCCTTAATTTCGCCTACCTAGACCACACTCGCAGGCGGGCCAGCACCCAGAAAACTCACAGGGAATCCCAACTTTACCTGGGCCTCAGCACTGGGGGGAGCTTCCTCTGGAACAGGTTTCTCGGAGGTCTTTTCTTCTCCGTTTGTCCCAGAGACCCTAGTCGGGATTTTCTTCTTCTTCTGCTTCATCGACACTGTGTTGCCTACGGGACGTGCTCTGGTGGCGGAGTCACAAGCAGGTGGCACTGAACTGAGAAGGGGAGGGTCTGAGGCACCGGAAGCCGGGCGGGGGAGCCGGGGTCTGCGCAGAGAGCGTTGAGTTCTTCGGCTTGAGGCTGCTGGTGTCTCCAGTGCAGGACGGCCTAACTCCTAAAAGCATGGGACAGGACGAAATTCACAAAGAACCCACACCCAGGGCCTTGCTACAACATGTCTTCTCCTGCAGCTCACCGCCATGCGCCGTAGAATTTACCGGAAGCTACGTAAATCCTAAAAAACGCAATGAACTAAGTCCTCTGGAAACGCGTCTACGGCACAGAGTTCCGCAGCGGACCAGCGAGCAAAAAGCACTCGGTGAACCGAACGCTCCAGGCTGGGCGTGCAACAACTCTGGGAGGATGCAGAGAGCGCAGGGACGAACGTGGAGGCCTCGGAGAACCCAGCAGAGTGCACCCGCGAGAAACCAGTCGGGCACGCGGTGAGATAGGAATGGAACATCTCTTCCCTCCCCATCCCCTCGGGGCGGGGCAGAACGCCCAGAGGCGGGGCGGGGCGGGGCTAAATTCCAGTTCCAGGAGGTCCAAGGTGCGATTGACTTGTACAACTACAGTGATATGGAGATATTGGAATGTTGAAGATCTAGTGGCTAATTACCTTATCTTGAACTAGTTCTAGAACAGCCATTCCTTGCCCACCTCTGTGTCAGAACTAACATCTTGCTGTGATTAATAGATTAAAAACCTTTTAGAGGGACTGGAGAGATGGTTCAGCGGTTAAGAGAACTACCTGTTCTTCCTAAAGATCCTGAGTTCAATTCCCAGCAACCACATGCTGGCTCACAGTCATCTGTAGTGAGATCTGGTGCCCTCTTCTGGTCTGCAGACATACATGCAGGCAGAACACTGTATATATAATAAGTAAAATTTTAAAAAAATCTTTTAGAATCTGTTAAGTTAGCAGACCACTGATTTCCACCAACCCCAAAGTTCCAATAACATCTTGTGCCTATTGAAATGCTTCCCCATCGCATTGTAACTGCCTCTCTGGTGTACCCACCAATGTATTCTAATTATCTTGATTTATGACTTTCTTTGTTCTGTAAAACTAAGATTTCGTGAAACTGTTTCCACATTGAAACATGGATTTTAAGACTACCTAAATCTGTGTTCTTGGATCCTCAAAATGTCTCCAGAACAAACCATCTCTCATTCCCTTCTACTGCTGCGAGCTTTGCTTCTCTAGGCCCTTGACAATTGGTTCATTTCTTCTCAAACCTTGAGGAACAGCCCGTGACTACAGGTGTATGGCATCTCCCTCAGAGTCCCAGACAGGATGGGGAAGGAGGCTTATGAGGCTCTGGATGAAAACAGAATTCGCCAGCTGTCAAAAAAGGGGTAACAACTGCTGGGGGAGGGAGTCTGACTGGATGTGGAGGGGGTTCTCAGACTCTGAAACTGCCTGCGGGCTGTGCAGAGAGCTCCAGGGCTGCACTGTCTGGAGCCATCACCCAAGCTGGGGGTGGGATTTATCATGGTCATCCCTGCTCCTCGTAAGTAACCTTTCACTCATATTCCTGGTAGTAACCCCAATAAAAAACATACTGGGGGGGCTGGAGAGATGGCTCAGTGGTTAAAAGCATTGCCTGTTCTTCCAAAGGTCCTGAGTTCAATTCCCAGCAACCATATGGTGGCTCACAACCATCTGTAAAGAGTTCTGGTGTCATCTTCCGGCCTTCAGACATGCACACAAACAGAATATTGTATACATAATTAATAAATAAACATTTAAAAAAAACCATACTGGTTCACCAAGTTGGACTTTCGTGCAGTGGTTGCTTTGGTCCGTAATGGATTCCCTTTCTGGAGTGCATGTGTGCGTGCGAGTGTGTGTGTGTGTGTGTGTGTGTGTGTGTGTGTGTGTGTAGGCCAGAGGTCATTCTCAGGTATTCCTCAGAGGGAATCCACTTTGTTTTTGTTTTAATATGTAACTATGTCTTAAGAGTTTTTTTATTGCTATAAAGAGACACCACAACCATGGCAACTCATAAATGAAAATATTAATTGAGGTGCCTTCGCCTACAGTTTCAGAGGTCCAGTCCATTATGATCATGACAGGGAGGATGGCTGCGTGCAGGCAGATGTGCTGGAGCTGAGAGTGTTACATCTTGCCGGCAACAGGAAGTCAACTTGACTATCACACTAAGTGAAGCTTGAGCAAAAGAGACCTCGAAGACCGCCCCCACAGTGACATACTACCCCCAGCAAGGCTACACCTCCTAATAGTGCCATTCCCTTTGGGGACCATTTTCTTTCAAACCACCACAAACTACATTTTTACTCTTTTTTTTAACTTTATTTAACTTTATTTCATGCGCATTGGTATAATGATGTCAGATTCTCTTGAATTGGAGCTACAGACAGCTGCAAGCTGCCATGTGGGTGCTGGGAATTGAACCAGGGACCTCTGGAGGAGCAGTCAGTGCTCTTAACCACTGAGCCATCTCACCAGCCCCTCAAGAGCACCTCCAGTACCCTTAAGTGCTCAACAGCATCTCCAGCCCCTTTTCTTCACTTTATAGTCTGCAGTTTTCCAGGTAATTTTTATAAGATTGTCTAGTCAATATTTCTGAAATCCCAACCGACTTTTAGCCGACTGTAGCTTTAGTTCCTGTCCTGGAACTAGCTCTTGTAGACCAGGCTGGCCTCAAACTCACAGAGATCCACCTGCCTCTGCCTCCCGAGTGCTGGGATTAAGGGCGTGCGCCACCACCGCCGGGCTGTATGAACGTTTTATACAGTAACAATTTTGTCTAATATGCCTATAAAACGAGCATATAATCAGTTTTTGTAAATGGTCTGTGAACACCCCTACAAAACAATAAACTACTACCTGCTTACGGAATTTGGCATGTTTTTTTCACTCACCTGTCAAATTGTTGGTTTGTTCTTATGTGTTTACGTTTCATTTACCAGTGTAAGACACTGAAGCTGTGGCCTGGCACATACTAGGCAGTCTCTCTGCCACTGAGCTACACCCCAACCATGTGACTTTTTAAATCAAGCCACAATTCGTTCTAATTCTTGGAGCGTTTGAATTAAAATCTCCCATTAGGCCGGGCGGTGGTGGCGCACGCCTATAATCCCAGCACTCGGGATGCAGAGGCAGGCGGATCTCTGAGTTCGAGGCCAGCCTGGTCGACAAGAGCTAGATCCAGGAGAGGCTCTAGAAACTACAGGGAAACCCTGTCTCGAAAAAAAACCAAAAAAATAAAAATAAAATAAAATCTCCCATTATTCCGTTATCTTAAGTTTTTGCCATGCTTCTGATAGTATCCTCTTATTAAGTTGAACTTCGTTGTGTGCTCGGGTCCTTTAGAACCGCTTATATCAATCAGTAAGGAACGCCGGACGAGTTCACAGGGTATAGCTTTGAACCATCGAGTCGCCAGAGTCGCCGGACTTTCCTGGGTCTAGAGCGGCCATACGGAGGGGCACGGGGCGGGGCCGCGGCCGGAAGTCGGGCGGGATTTGGAGGGTCGGTTGTGGTTGATTTGGGCAAGCACGGTGCCCAGCGCGACTCCCACGGTGAGTTAGTTTCCTAGGCTAAGCCTCGGCTTGGGAACCGTCACCTGCTGTCCCCAGCGTGGCGGTGGCGGATGCGGGGCTGGTTCGAGCTGGGGCAGAGGCGGCGTGGGAGGGTTTGTGAGGAGGTGTGTGAGGGATCGTGATGGGGCGGGGGCGGGTAGGGACTTGACAGGTGTGCGATGAAGATGCTCCGGACTTGGGAACTCAGTTAACATTAGAGAAGAACACAGCCCGGGGGTGCGTTGGTTTAGCTCCAAACCAGGTTTTCTGTCCTTGGTGCCCAACGGTGGTGGATCGGTGGAGCCGATTCCGAGAAGAAAGGATTTTGTAGCTGTTGTGGGGTGGGGGGGGGGGACGACGACAAGGAGGGAGTCCTGCTGAGGTAGTGTGCTAGTGGGTCTTTCACTTAGCTCAGCTTTTCGCCAGGAAAATTTGCTTCCAAGTTTATTCAAGCCATTGGCAAGATTAATTGCTTTATGGGTGCTACGCAGAGGTTTGTATTTCTTTGCTGCGTTCTGGCAAGAGCAGCCCCGTAATTCCTGGAGGTTCCTAACATGGCAGCACATCTGGGGACTAACATTGATTTATCAGGGCTTTTACACGTTGGTGTGATTAGATTGAACCCACAAGGGTCATCCTGTCCATAATCCTAACTCTTCCTGCCAAGTCTCTCAGACCCTGCTGTCTGGCCTCACTCCAGCAACTGTCCAGCCCTTCTTCCTTCTCAGAGCATCCCACTGCTGCTCCTTGCACCATCCTCCCCCGACTCTTCTTCAGAGAAGCCATTGCTTAGCTCCTCTCTAGACCGTCTTCACGACACGCCACTCCACAGGTGATGCTGTTGTTGCCTCCTGATAGCCCCCTCAGCTTTCTTTCGTCCTGAAACCAAGTAGAGCACCCCCCCTTTCCCGGGGAAGCAGAAAGAAGAGCCCATTGGCCAAAGACACCGCATTTGGACAGCTTGTTGTCCTGTACAGGGTGTGTGCAGAGTGAGGCATGCCTGTGTTGCCCTCTAAGCACCTTTTGCCCTGTAGATCTGTGCTGCAGAGCCTACATTTCAGGATGCAGGCCTTTGGGACCCAGTGGAGTGCCTCCAGGGTGTGCTCTACTTCCTGGCTTTTCTGTCCATTCCAGTGTCTGAGCACTTCTGAGACCTGGCCTGCGTGCCTCTACACTCCCCACTTCTTCACTTCTACACTGATTCCCTTCTTCATCTTTAGGTCGCCTGTTCAGTAAGACTTGCTTTATTACCTAGTTCAAATGCCCCTCTCCTGCTCCTAGTTCAAATACCCATCTCCTACTCCTCGTTCAAATGCCCCTCTTGCCGGGCGGTGGTGGCGCACGCCTTTAATTCCAATACTCGGGAGGCAGAGGCAGGCGGATCTCTGTGAGTTTGAGGCCAGCCTGGTCTACAAGAGCTAGCTTCAGGACAGGCATCAAAAACTACAGAGAAACCCTGTCTTGGGGGGAAAAAAGCCCTCTCCTACTCCTGGTTCAAATGCCCCTCTCCTATTCCTAGTTAAAATTCCCTTCTCTGACTCCTAGTTTAAATGTCCTCTCCACTCCTCAGCTGGCCGGTCTTACTGAGGCATTTACTATGACCTTTATCCCAGTGAAAGGACAGTGTTCCCTTCTTTGTCCCCCACCCCTACCCCGAGAAACAAGCAGTATAGTTGATATGCAGAAAACAGTCTTTTTATTTTCTTTCTTTCTTCTTTTCTTTCCGAGACAGGATTTCTCTGTGTATCCCTGACTATCTTGCAACTTGCTCTGTAGAGCAGGCTGGCCTCAAACTTAGGAATTCACCTGTCTCTGCCTCCCAAGTGCTGGGATTAAAGGCTTGCACCACCATGCCCAGCTCAGGAAACACTCTTTTTTAAAAAAGGGTGGGGGCATGGTTACCCTAGAGGAAAAAAATCATGGGCTGGCGGGTAGTATCTACCAGAGCAGTGGTTCTCAACCTGTGGGTCGACCCCTTTGAGGTTGCGTATCAGACAGTTACATTGTGATTATAACAAAATTCATAGCAAAATTGCAGTTATGAAGTAGCAATGCAATAATTTTATGGTTGGGGGTCAGTACAACATGAAGAACTGTATTAAAGGGTCACAGCATTAGGAAGGCTTCCTGCCTTTTTTCTACTCTGGATATGGAACATTTGGAATGCAATGTTGGAAGGATCGAAAGAATGTCAGGCCCCTTGTGTCCCCTGGGGCAAAGCCTGAGTAGAGAGGAGTTAGGGGCAATTAGCAGCTCATCTAAGTGAAGAGCTCAGGAGCCTCTAGGTAAGAGTGTCCTGTCTGAGTGTCCTGTCTGCATAGAGAGTAGTAAAGACTGGAGATGGGCTGAGTTTAAGAGACTTTACAGGGTTTTGCTTCCTTGGGGCTGGATAAAATCACTAAGTTATTTAAAATAGGTACAGAAGTGAACCCTGGGACACCAACGGAAAAGGAAAAACAGCCTGGACAAGTGGATGGTGCTTCAGCGGGAGAGGGCATCTAGGGTAGAAACGGGTACCCGTCACGACTGCTGCCGCGTGCCTCTCAGACTTGACTGCTAAGATGGCGAGCACTGAGCACAGTGGCTGCTGGGTCCACAGTGCCTGCTGCCCTTGGCTTTTAAACAGAGCTGCCGCTTCCTCACCGTAGGTGGTCCTGCATGCTAAACTTCATAGGGTTGTGTGTCAGGAGCCAGGAGTGAGAAGGCCTTGTCAAGGCTTCTCCCCTCTTTATGGTAGCCTGGGCTCTCAGTGAGATGCTTGCCGGGCACCAGGGGCACACTCTGCCTTGGGAATCAGCATGCCTATTCTGCACACCTCTACTCTAAGGTAGAGGAAGAGTCTGTCTTGTAGAGTGATGGATCCCTGTTACAGGCTCCTTTGTACCCTTAATGTGTCCTCTCTGGTCTTCAGGTTCCAGCCTCAGAGGGCATCCCATGGAGGCAGAGAGGTGAAGCCCTCAGCTCCAGGACCACCTCCGTGGACTCCTGCAGTGCAGGCCTGTACAAGTGATACTCACATTTGGATCTTCAGTCTCTGGGCCCCTCTGCTGTCAGTTGTTGAGTGGGAAACCATCCTCCCTCACCATCAGGAGGCCAGGTACTAGGAACTGGCTCTCCACTGGTATCCTTATTCTGGAATGATGATGGCCACATCACCCTAAGCTTGCCTTTAAGAAGGAGTTGCTTGTGTTATGCTTCATGCATAGACTCAAAGGGCCAAGGCTGGATGTGAGAACTGACATCTCGCCCCTTTTACCCTGAGTGGGACAGCTAGCTGTCAGCACCTTTGGCTTTGCCTACAGGCCTGATCCTGTGACTAGGCTGGTAACAGCTTTGTACCTTGTGACTATCTTGCCTTCTGGTTACCTTCACATTGCCCCGTTGTCCCCACTCAGAGTCCTTCCCTGCTCGCCTGTGTAAGCAGTAAGCTGGATGGCTCTTCAGCATTCGCTTCCCTTGATCTAGTCTAATAGTAAATAGTTTTTTTAAGTGAACACTGTTGTGGGGTATCCACCAGAGAAGATGGCTCAGACATGAATTTAAGCCAATAGAAAATCTTAATTAGCTGGCCAGTGACTACTGAGTGTCTGGGATTCTCAGGATGAGCTTTTAAGCACAAAAACCTTGTTCTGGGTTGGCATACTTTAGTTAGCAAAAACAGTCAACCGGAAGCAGTGGTACAGAAGCTAAAAAGCTAGGTTAGTACTTTTGAGACTTCCCAGAACTGCGTGGACGCTGATGGATTAGGCCTTCGTTTAGCTAAGGCAAGTGGTGCCATGTGGTGGTGCTACAGCCTGAGTAGTACTTCTGTCACGGAGCCAGTCGCGCTGAGGTCTGGGGTCTAATAATGGTGGGGCCCTGTTGCAAACACCCCAGCCAGAGCCAATGCAAAAAGGGATGACTAGGCTAAGGGTCGAGATGGTGCAGACCATGTGGAGATGTGGCATAGGCTAAACAGAGTAGTTGTAAATGGAAGGGAGTGGTGGGGAGAAGATGTGAGAAGGTCCCAGAAGTGGCCCTGAGAACAGACCTGCCAACCACACTGAGCAGAGGGAAGATGTTTAGTAGCTTACCAAGAGGTCCTTGCTGGGGATGTTAGGCAGAGAAAGATAAGAAATATACATCGCCCAGTCAGACGGTGGTGGGACGCATCTTTAATCTCAGTACTCAGAAGGCAGAGGCAGATGACTCTCTCTGAGTTTGAGACCAGCCTCACTCGACACAGTGAGTTCTAGAACAGCCAAGGCTACACAGAGAAACCCTGTCTCAAAAAAATAGGGGGAAAAAAGGAACAAAGAAAGACAACACCTCTCTGGAGTGGGGCTGGAGGCCTTTGCTGATAGACACCATATTCTATTTTGGTTTTGTTTCTGTTTTGCTTTGACTCATATTCATGTTGCAGCCAATGTTGCAGCCTGGGGAGGTGGCTCAGCACTTAAGAACACTTGTTGTTCTTGCAGAAGACCCGACTTCGGTTCCCAACACCCATACTGTGACTCACACCATCCATACCTCCTGTTCCAGGACATCCAGAGCCCTCTTCTGACCTCCACAGGCACTGCCGTACATGGTGTGCATACATACGTGCAGGCAAAACACCCACAAACATAAATAAATCTAAGAAAAAGATTTTAAGCCACTATGGAACAAATCGTTATGGTAGGCATCTCCAAGGACCTGGCCCACGACATAAACGTTGAAATAAATTAGAAACTGTCAAAGCCAACTTCATCAGAAATCTAGAAAACAGTCATGGGTCTGCAGCAACCAATGAAATATTAAATGGGGAGCGAGGCAACTACAGAATGGAAGGAGTGCTTTGTTATGTCCTTGCCTGCCTGTGCCCCGACCCTTTCTCTGCTTGTTATCCTAGAGCAGGAGACTGCATTCCTAGTGTCAGTCCTGGGTCCCTAGTTCCAGGGAGAACAGCAGATCTTGCTCAGAAGTTCCTGGCCCTAACCCTGTCTGGGCTTCCCGAAAGGACTAGTACAAGACGCATAGCACTGTTCTGCCTAACTCAACTTAGGACATGAAAATAGTCAGTTCAGAAACACTGCATTGTGATTCTTCTTCTTACTGTTCTTCCTTCTTCTCTTGGGAGGCGGAGGAGGGGGGAGGCGGGGTGGAAAGATCTCAGACCCTACCTCCTCCTCTCTCCTCCGGAAGAAAGAAAAATACGTCTCCTCACTCCTTCACCTCTCTCTCCGCTCTTCTCCTCCTCCTTCCTCCTCCTATTCATCCTCCTGCCTAATCCTTCCTCCTCCTCTTCTTCTTCTTCTTTCGTTCTTCTTCTTCTTTTCTTTCTTTTCTCTTCTTCACAAGGGTTTCCTCTGTGTAGCCCCAGGTTGTCCTGGAACTCACTCTGTAGACCAGGCTGGCTTCCAATCAGAGATCCATCTGCCTCTGCCTCCCTAGTGTTGGGATTAAATGCTTATATCACCACAGCTCCCTAAAATATTGTAATTCTAAAGGAAACCATCTGGCTTATTGTTTATGGTTAATGTATAGCCAGCTGCCAACAACCTCAGAAGATAGGCTGGAATATACTTTCTTGGGAGAAGTGAGAGAATTCAGAGACACAGTTGGGGAATTTAGAAAGCCACAGCCATGCCTAGCATAGGGCAGGAGCCCAGAAAAGACCTATGAAGGCCATAAGTTTCAGCTCCAGCACATCTGAGTTTACACAGGGACTGAGAAGTCATTGTCAAGATATCACAGGGATAGGTGGTGGTGACAGCACACACCTTTAATCCCAGCACTCAGGAGGCAGAGGCAGGCAGATCTCTGTGAGTTAGAGGCTAGCCTGGTCTACAGAGTGAGTTCCATGACTGCCAGGGCTACATAGAGAAACATTGTATCTCTAAAAACAAAATAAAACCTACCAACCAAACAGCAAACAAAAAATAATGTCAAAGAAGTGCTTCTGGGCAGAGCCAATTTACAGACCAGGCAAGTTTTGTATTACTTTGGTTCTTGATATTTAAGGAAATCTTGGTTGAAACACTAGCTGAGAGCTATTGATGAAGTTCAATGGTAATGGTTGCCTAGTACATGTAAGGCTCTAGGTTCAGTGCCTAGCAAATGTAAAAGAAAAAAGAAAAAGATCTGCCCACAGAGTCTGAGGATGAAACTTGTGGTCACAATATACCTGATGAGGAATAGCCCTTGTAAAAATAGTTTGGGTAAATAGACTATAGTAATCTTCCACAATCGAGAACAGTAAAATAAACCTTGCCAGGATTAATGTTGAACGCCTTCAGTCCAAGTACTCAGGAGACAGAGGCAGGAAGGTCTCTATGAGTTCGAGTCTAAGCAGACAGCCATGGTAGAGGTAAGAATTCTCTAGTGGCTTTAGCTTTGCTCTTCTGGTTTTTGGGCTTCACCTCAATTTCAGTCTCTGGGTTTTTATTATTCGTGCTACACCATGCAAGCCTACCAAGCTGAGTTCCATTCTCCAAGCCATGTGAGGGAGAAGAGGAACCAACCCCACTAACTTGTCCCCTGGCCTCCACCGGAAACCGTGTGTGCCCATACACCATGCACATCCACACACGGAACAACACATGACGGGGGTTTGTTTGTTTGTTTGTTTGTTTGAAGCAGGGTTTCTCTGTGTGGCCCTAGCTGTCCTGAAACTAGCTCTGTAGACCAGGCTGGCCTCAAACTCACAAAGATCCACCTGCCTCTGCCTCCCAGTGCTGGGATTAAAGGTGTGCGCCACCACTGCCCATCAACAAATGATGTTTTAAAAAAGAAGAAAGATATTGAGAAACTGCAAAACATGCAAGCAGAGATGGTAGCATACTAAGAATTAAAATCAACAAAGTTAATTACTAGAAAAGTGTTAACTTTTATAGCAATAGAGAAATAAGAGACACAACTAAAATCAGAAATGAAAGTGAAAATATTTTCACCAAACTTGTTTGTTTGTTTGTTTGTTTGTTTGTTTTTGAGACAGGGTCTCCCTACTTAGTTCTCAATGTCTTGGAACTCACTGTCCTGAAATTAGCTCCGTAGACCAGACTGGCCTTGAACTCACAGAGATCCACCCAAGTTCTGGGATTAAAGGTGTGAACCACCACGCCTGGCCAGCAGCCAAACATTTTTTTTTTAAAGGCTATGGCTCAGTGGTAAATCTCATAACTAGTATGCACAGGGCCTTTGATTCAATCCCCTGCACCATTCTTTAAAGGAAATAAGAAAAACTTAATAGCTAGTATTCCTAACAGTTAGAAATACAAAACTCAACAAAATAATGACAAGCCAAACTGAGTAGTGTATTCAAAGTATACTCCATGACTGTATAGATTTAGATCAGGAATGGAAGGATAGTTTAACAGGAAACCCACCAGTGTAACTTACAGATAAACACAAAGTGGGAAAGCTATGGCCACCTCAGTCTATACTGACAACCCGTGTGACAAAACCTAGCTGCCCTGCAGATAACACTTGGAAAATAATCCTCAGAAAGTGTGTAATTGATACAGACCTCTTCAGTATGATGGACCCACCAAAATGTACCTAACTTTTGGAAAACACTGCTAACATGTCTAACTTAGTTAAGAAGCAATCTAAGTATTTATCATGTGCCACAGTCTTAATAGCTTAGTCCTGTAGGGCTTGGGATGTATGCCAAGTTCACCTGGTAGACAAAATGCGATTATGGGAAAAGATGCCTTGACATGTCAATAACGTAACCTCCTCATAGTCAGAGAATCTGTGTATGTCCAGCATCACAGCTTAGTGTCTGTAACCAAAGCTGTAAACAGACCAGCTGATAGCAGTAGACGGAAAGATGGACGGATGACTGCATACAGTGGAATACAGTTCAGTCATAAAAAGGAGTGTAGTTCTCATATACACAATAAAGTGAATGTATCGCTAAATCAGTATGCCACATGAAAGAACTCAAAATGTATATTGTATGATGACATTTTTAGGAAAAGTACAGAATAGGTAAATCCATAGAGACATAGATTGATAGTTGTCAGGAAGAGAGACATAGATTGATCATTGTCGGACCCTGGAGGCAGAATGGAATAAACTCCTTGCTGGACCTAGTTTTGTGGGGAAGGAAAGAGGGATCAACTCAGGGTTTAGCTACATGCCTGTCAATGATAACCTCAACTAACACCTAAACTCAAGTGTCTGCTTCAGCTCCCCAAGCAGCTGGGACTAGAGAAACATGCACCCCTATGTGCCAGGGAAGGTTTTACTTTGGAGTGATGGGAATGTTCTAGAAATAAAGCTGGTTGCATGTAGTGATGCACCTTTAATCCCAGCCCTGGGGCAGAGGTGGAGGGCACAGGCAGATAGATCCCTGTGAGTTTGAGGCCAGTGAGGTCTATAGTGAGTTCCACGCCAATTAGGGCTACAAGTGAGACCCTGTCTAAAAAGAGGGAGGGAGGAAGAGAGGAAGAGAAGAGATTTAGCCAGTTGTTGGTTGCACAACACCAAATGTTCAGTGCCACTGGAGTGTCTTGTGGTGGTGTTGCACACTGCACTCAGGAGGCAGAGGCAGGCAGATCTCTGGGTTCTAGGATAACCTGGTCTACAGAGTGAGTTCCAGGATGGCCAGGGCTACACAGGAAAAGAAAGAAAAAGAAGGAGGAAGGAAAAGAGGGAAAGCAGTGAAGCCCCCACTGAGTGTGAGGTATTCCTGGCTCTATACAGCAGGCTATCCAGGCACCGAGTGTGAGGTATTCCTGGCTCTATACAGCGGGCTATCCAGGCACTGAGTGTGAGGTATTCCTGGCTCTATACAGCGGGCTATCCAGGCACTGAGTGTGAGGTATTCCTGGCTCTATACAGCGGGCTATCCAGGCACTGAGGTTCCTGCTAAGCAACCTTCCAAGAGTAGCATTGTGACCAGGACTCTAAGACATTTGCACACACCCACAAGGCTTTAATCATGTAGATGTTTTCTCCCAAAGGAGCATGTGTGTTCTGGAAGATATGAAAACAAATAGTTTGCAGGGCTGGGGAGATGGCTCAGTGGTTAAGAGCACTGACTACTCGTATGCCTGGCTTCAGTTCCCAGTACCCACATGACAGCTAAAATCCATCTGTAACTCCAGTTCAAAGGGATCCAACATCCTCTTCTGACCTCTCAGGCATGCCACACATGTGATGCACAGATAGATATGCAGGCAAAATGCTCACACATACACGTTAAAAAAAATCTCACAAATACAGTTTGGATGGGTCCGGCAACTATTGGCTTTTAGATCTTTGACTTTGAGCCAAAACTTTACTTTAAAAAAAAAAGTTAGTCGGACATGGTGACACATACTTTAAAATCCAAGCATGCAAGAGGCAGAGGCAGGTGGATGTCCCAGTTCAAGGTCAGCTGGTCTTAGTGAGTTTGATGCCAATCAAAACCACATAGTGAGACCCTGTCTAAATAGATGAATAAAATCTACCATACTCTTGGTTGTTTTGCTTGTTTGTCTGTTTCCCTGGCTGACTTGGAATTCCCTATGTAGAAATCCCCCTGCCTCCGCCTCCTGAGTGCTGAGTTTAAAGGCGTGCGCCACCATGGCTAGTATCATGGATTTACTTTTTGTTTGCTCGTTTTGCTGTGTTTTGTTTTGAGACAGGGTCTCACTCTGTAGCTCTGGCTGTCCTGAAATACTCTGTGGAAACCAGTTGTCCTTGCTCACAGATTCACCTGTCTCTGCCTCCCAGTGCTAGTGTTGAAGGCATATGCCACCACACCCTGTGCGGATGCACTCTTGTTTCCTAATAAAAGACTCATCCAAACAGTGGCTCAAGACAAGAAGTCCATTCCCTATTGCCGTATCTCCTTTAGACCAGGCTGGCCGTGAACTCTGCCTCCTGGATGCTAGGGTTAAAAAGGAGTGTGCCAGCCGTATCTCCTGATCCCCTCGGGTGATACCTCATCTCAGTCAGTCTAACAGAATTTCTATGGCCTGTAAGCTGAGATTGGACTTGGATTTTTTTAAGGGTTGTGGGAAGTTTGTGGGTTTATTTGTGGTTCTCTAAGGCAGGGTCTCACCCTGTCACCCAGGCTTGCCTTCACTCACTGTATAGATCACTTTACCCTTGAGTGTGCGACAGCTCCTGCATCAGCCTCCAAGTACGAGGATTATGGGCCTGACACACACCGTGCAGTTTTCTATTGCGACGCTTGAGATGGAAAGGGGCCCTGTGCTTGCTAAACAAGTGTCTCCCACTGAGCTACATCCCTAGTGCTTAAAGGCTGTTTTAAAAATAACATATATAGAGGCTGGAGAAAACTCAGTGGCAAGAACACCAGGGTTTGGTTTCCAGCACCCACATCAGGCAGCTCATAGGTGCCTGTAACTCCAGTCCCAGGGCATCCAATGGGGGAGCCATATGGAGTGTTCCAGGTGGGCCAGTCCCACAGCTCAGAGCCAGTTAAAACTGCATTAAGATTAATGAGCATCTCCACACCTGCAGCAGGGTATGACCTCTCCATGTGGCAAAGTCTGAGACTAAGTCTACATTCCATTAGCTGACACTGACCACATAGAAGACTGCATTCTGGGCTGGAGAGATGGCTCAGTGGTTAAGAGCACTTGACCGCTCTTCCGGAGATTCTGAGTTCAATTCCCAGCTACCATATGGTGTCTCACATCCATCTGTAATGGGATCAGATTCCTTCTTCTGGGGTACATGAAAAAGCAGCACTCATATACATAAAATACATGAATAAATAATTTTTTAAAAGACTGTTCTGGGGAAGAAAACAGGAATAAGTATGACAGTATAATACAAACTAGATGACTTGGTAGGTAAGGGTTTTTGCCACCAAGCGCAATGACCTGAATTTGATCCCTGAAGCCAACAAGGTGGAAGGAAAGAACCGACCCAATGAGTTGTCCTCTGTCCACCACATGTGCATCATGATGCGCGCACACATGGCAAATGTTTTAAAAATGTGTGTGTACCTGTGGTTTTTCATTTTTTTTTTTTTTTTTTTTTTGGCTTTTCGAGACAGGGTTTCCCTGTAGTTTCTAGAGCCTGTCCTGGAACTAGCTCTTGTAGACCAGACTGGCCTCGAACTCAGAGATCCGCCTGCCCCTGCCTCCCGAGTGCTGGGATTAAAGGCGTGCGCCACCACCGCCCGGCTGGTTTTTCCTTTTACATGGGGGAAAGGTGAGGAGCACTTGGGTTTGGGTGCTTTTTAAAAAATGTTATGTCTTTATTTTATTTATATAAATTCTATAAATTTTTCTATATATATATTAACATACTTATATTATTTGTAAATATTATGGTGTTTTAAATATATACAATATATAATGTTATATATAAATATATAGTAAATAATATTACATTTTACTTTACTTTTAGATAGAGCCAACAGTATTTGCTGGATGTGAACAGAAGGGGGAGCTGAGGGATGCTCAGAATCTTGTCCTGAGCCAATGGGCAAACTCTAAGTGCATCCTTGATGTATGGTGTCCTAGAGAGGACAGGTAGTTCTTGCTGAACTTCAGTCCAATGTGGCTGCATCACCGAAGAGCTCTCCTAGTCCATCCACAAGCTCTGGGTTCCCTGCTCCCATTACTTCCTCCATAGAAGTGAGGCTAGTAGATCTGTCGCTCTGTTTTCTTGTGCCAGTCCGTCTCCTTTGACTTGGTATTTCTTGTTTCAGATTCCAGTAGAGGAGACGTTGTATTCCCAGGAGCACGTTTCTGACAAATCACAGACAGCAGTGCCAAACGGCTGTGTTGATGATGTTTCTCGGTCTCCAAAGCTTGGAGGGCGCTGTGATGAAGTGTTAGGAAGAAGCTGGAATGTCTCTGAAGGTGAGAGCCTGGTACAGCCCCTCTACTGGGAGGGAGACGGCACACCAGTGACCGTGTTTCTTAAGGGCCCCTTAGGGGAGAAAGGTCTGATTTGTAATGGTTTTGACAAAAACTTCAGTTTGAGCCCAAGTCCATTAGTGTGTCAGGGAATCTCTGCAGAAGAGAGGCCACATCCACACTCACTCCAGAGAACTAACAGCACAGTAGAGACCTGACTGGCCAGGAGGGGCTTCCTACACTTGAGAGCCCTTTCATATGTACTGGGTGTGGGAAAACATTCAGAGGAAACCTTGGCCTTGTTCAGCATCAGAGAGCCAGCATTGGAGAGAAATCTTTCATGTGTTCAGAATGTGGGAAATCTATTAGCCAGAACTCTGTTCTTAAAAACCACTGGCAACCTTACCTAAATATGAAAACCTTCAGCCAGAACTCAAGCCTTAAACACCAAAAGTCTCCTGTGATTGAGAAGCCTTATGAATGCAGCGAATGTGGAAAGGCTTTTAGGTGGAACTCAAACCTCATCCAACATCAAAGAATCCATTCTGAAGAAAAGCCGTACATATGCAACTGGTGTGGGAAAGCCTTCAGGCGGAGCTCAAACCTCATTAAACACCACAGGAGTCACACTGGTGAGAAGTCTTTCGAGTGCAGTGAGTGTGGGAAAGCCTTTAGCCAGAGTGCACACCTCCGGAAGCATCAGAGGGTTCACACCGGAGAGAAGTCTTATGAGTGTAATGACTGTGGCAAGTCATTCAGCCGCGTCTCGAACCTCATCAAGCATCAGAGGGTCCACACCGGAGAGAAGCCTTACCCGTGCAGAGACTGTGGGAAGGCCTTCAGCCAGAGCTCCAGCCTTACCCAGCACCGGAGAATCCACACTGGAGAGAAGCCTCACGTGTGCGGTGAGTGCGGGAGAACCTTTAGTTACAGCTCTGTGCTCAGGAAGCACCAACTCATTCACACCGGCGAGAAGCCGTACAGATGCAGCATCTGTGGGAAGGCCTTCCGGCACAGCTCAGCCCTGGTCCAGCATCAAGGTGTGCACACTGGAGACAAGCCCTACGAGTGCCATGAGTGTGGAAAGACCTTCAGCCGGAGTTCCAACCTCATCCTTCACCATCGAGTCCACACTGGAGAGAAACCTTATGAATGTACTGAGTGTGGGAAAACCTTCAGCCAGAGCTCCACCCTCCTTCAGCACCAGAGGACCCACAACGGGTTAAAGCCGCACGAATGTAACCAGTGTGGCAAAGCCTTCAACCGGAGCTCTAATCTTATCCACCACCAGAAAGTCCACACTGGGGAGAAGCCCTACACGTGTGTTGAATGTGGGAAGGGCTTTAGCCAGAGCTCACATCTCATTCAACACCAGATAATCCACACTGGAGAGAGGCCCTATCAGTGCTGCAAGTGTGGGAAAGCCTTCGGCCAGCGGTCAGTCCTCATCCAGCACCTCAGCCTGCACACTGGCGTGAAGCCCTATGACTGCTCGGCTTGCGGGAAGACTTTCAGCCAGCGGTCCAAGCTGGTTAAACACCAGTTAATTCATACAAAGGAGTAGCCTGGAGGCTGGGAGGAAGAAAGCTGAGCCTCGTATTCTTCTGGCCCTTGTTTCAGCCTTCCCCTTCCTAGACTTGAAGCCAGGCTCACTGTTTTTTATGCCCAGCTGCCACAAAACCTGGAGCCCCCCTTTGGAACACCCTACAGGGGTCCCTTTTGCTATTGCTACCAACTTGGGACCTCTCTCTGCATTCTGTTGTCTTTCTGGTTTGAAAACAGACTCGTGCTGGCTAGAAGAAAGACATGACAAGACATCCATGTTCACAGCTTATTGCTGTAATCTAAAGGTATGGAAATAGGTCATGTGACCTTTGGCTGGAAAGAACCTCAGTAATTCTTTCATCTAGCATTTAGTCGTAGGGGATAAATTCTGATTTGGTATTTACTACTGATATTTTGTTTACAACGGAACGTGAGGGTCCAGTTGCCATCTTCTCTGGCGGTGTTGCTCCACGTCCTTTCCCTCCCATCCTGTACTTTAACCAGATCTACAGTCAGCTTAGCCGCCGCTGCCGCCTCCTCCTCCTTCTCCTCCTCCTCCTCCTCCTCCTCCTCTGCTCTGCTGTGCCTCAGGCCCAGGCTCCGGCTTCAGGTCTCATGGAGCAGGACCCAGAAGCAGCTCTCTTCATAGCGCTCTCGTCCCCCGCAGGCCTCCAGGCCATCTTTCCACATGTGTGCTCACCATCGTTTTCGGAGTGCATTCTGTTCTGTCTCAGGCAGCCCAGATACCCAGAAATGAGCTCACTGGACTATAGGACTTCTGGTGCTTGGAGAAAAGCTAGCTTCCTCGGGAACTTGTGAAACCCTTTCCCATCTGCCAAAAGGAGCTACTTCCCTTACCTCTGGCAGAAGGGACATATGGCTCTCAGAGACAAGTACCTGTGGCTGCAGATCAAAGGCCTGGCTCCCTCCCTCCCTACTCAGTTAGTGGTTGTTCTACACTTCAGAGACCAGCTCTCTTACACTCCCCATTCCTGATGTTCTCACTATTCTCTCCTCCTATGCTCTGTCCTCTCTCTCTCTCTCTCTCTCTCTCTCTCTCTCTCTCTCTCTCTCTCTCTTTCTCTCTCTCCCTCCACTGTTCTCTCCCTCTGCCCTAACACTGGCCGTGTCCAGGCTGCTGCATTCTCTTTCTCTCTGTTCTGGACTCCTCCAGATGCCTCTGGATATTTTCTCTCTCTCACGCACAATAAAATCCTTACCCCTAATAATGGAGCTGTCACGTTGGCAGTTTCTTTATTGTGCCCCCTTGCATACACCTGCTGCTGAAACCCCAAACCAACTGGATGCTAGGATGATCCTGGATATTTGGTCTGCCCAAGACACAACACTTTCTGGGTACACACACACACACAGGGTACGAGTCACTAACATCTTCATTCTCCCAGAGCTGTGCCTCTGTGCTGTGAACGGGAGAAAGCTTGAATACAATGTATCCATCCCCAGAGAGATCCCTAGAAACCAGCTATGAGGTAGACACAAGAGTGTCACAGGAGCCAGGCAGTGGTGGCGCACGCCTTTAATCCCAGCACTTGGGAGGCAGAGGCAAGCCATCTCTGTGAGTTCAAGGCTAGGCTGGTCTACAGTTTGCCTGAGAACAGTGGGGCTGTCCTAGTTAGGGTTACTCTTGCTATGATGAAACGCCATGACCAAAAGCAGGTTGGGGAGAAAAGGATTTATTTGGCTTACACTTCCACATCCACCATTGAAGTCCATCACTGAAGGAAGTCACGGCAGGAACTCAAATGGCAGAAACCTGGAAGCAGGTGATGCAGAGGCCATAGAGGAGTGCTGCTTACTGGCTTGCTCAGCCTTCTTTCTTTTAGAACCTGGGACCACCAACCTAGGAGTGGCCCCATCCACAATGGGCTAGGGCCTCCCATATCAATCACTAAGAAAACACCCTGCAGGCTTGCCTATAGCCTGATTGTATAGAGGCTTTTTGTTTTTCATTGAGACTCCCTCCTCTCCTGACTCTAGCTTGTCTCTAGTTGACATAAAACTAGCCAGCACAACTCTTGTCTCACAAATAAATATAAATAAACTGATAAAATGAACTTGCAGGTTTCTGCATGTGAAGTTACCGTTTTCCTTCTCAGCTACTGTAGACAGTCTGTTTCTCTTCAGTATCTGCCTTGTGTCTCTTCATGACTCTTCTAACTCCACTGCCAAGGAAAGAGTTTCACCTTCCCCATGACTTGCCAGTTTATTTAGTACGGGTTCACTGGTTCCTGTTTGTCTAATGAGCTCCAGTCGGTAGTTCTCATTGTGGACTGTGATACTCAGATGGTCCCACATTTGACCCGTAAAACCATGTCCTTCATACTACTTCAGGGTCCTTTGCACATGTTGTTATCCCTTAGCCTTTCCTTTGCTTTCTGGCATTGCAGGCTAGTCCAAGCTCATCCTGTATGTTCCTTTCCCCGGTTGTGCAGTGAGCCCTTTCCCCTGGAATCCCTCATCCATGTTGTGAACAAGATATTTTAGAAAGCAAAATCTAAGTGCTGGGTCTATGCCTCATTAGAAGGGCTCCATACCTTCTAGGATCTCTCAGCAGAGCACTCAGCAGAGAGCTAGGATTAGGTGAGTGTGCATGAGTGCCATCTTAAAGCAGCTCACTTAGCAGTGAGTATATCAGAAGACACCAGTTCCAACAGCAAGGCTCACTCCACCCTTCCTCCTTCTGTCTTTCTGACTGCATGTCCACTCCAACAGAAATACATTCTATCTTCACTATATCGACTTAAGGTTTTGCATAGTAATTTCAGAATTACTAATCTATTATCCCTATAAAAACCCATTGATTATTCAGTATTTGTCTACAGGTACCCCAACAAGTCTGAAAGTTGTGAGAATATTGTTCCCCGGGGGAGACATAACACTTTCCTGCTCCCCATAACGTCCCAAATAACAAACAAAAGTATGATTCCATTAAGATTCACCCAGGATGATGAATTACTGGATTTACCTAGAGAGCACAGGTGGGGAGCTGTTTGTTTATATGACTCTCTTATGTGGAAACTGAAGGTTCTGAATTACCTGTGGGATAAATCCAAGTGGAGAACTGGCTTGTTGTGATTCAAATTATGCTTATGGCACAATAATACAGGAGTTCTCCCCACCACCACACTTCTGGACTGCCCAGAGAGCACCTTAAAGTGCTGAATGGATGCACAGGGAACCACCACTCACAGCTGATGGTGCTCAGCAAGAAGTAGCTGCTTTCCTCTTCTTGAGTGGGACATCCCTGGTCAGCCACACACAAAAGTCAACACATCTGGCCAAACTCGAGGACGTCATCTTAACACTGGAATCCTTAGCCTGCAAATGTCCCTATCTGCACATGTCTATAAATTCTTAGGCCTCTTCCCAAGACTTGCCCCTTTGCTGTGAAGAACTACACAGTAGCTCAGGTACAAATCAAGACCACAGATATGCCAGACTACAACAGATGCTTCACCATAAGCGCCCTCATCACACTGCTTTAAAACACTGCTTGACCCATTAGCTCTAACTTCTTATTGGCTAGCTCTTACATCTTAATTTAAGCCATTTCTATTAATCTGTGTACCACCACGAGGTCGTGGCCTACCAGAAAAGTTTCATCATGTCTCTGGTGGAAGATTCATGACCTCTCTCTCTCTCTCTCTCTCTCTCTCTCGCTCTCTCGCTCTCTCGCTCTCTCGCTCTCTCGCTCTCTCTCTGCCTTCCTTCTCCCAGCATTCAGTTCTGTCTTTCCCGCCTACCTAAGTTCTGCCCTATCAATAGGCCAAGGCAGTTTCTTTATTCATTAATGGTAATCACAGCATACAGAGGGGACTCCCACATCACACATGCATGTCTGCTGCCCACAGAGGCCAGAAGAGGGTGCCAGATTACTTGGAATTGAGTTACAGGCATTGTGAGCTACCATGTGAGTGCTGGGAATCAAACCTGGGTCCTCTAGAAGAGCAGCCAGTGCTCTTAACCACTGAGCCATCACCCAGCCCCAATATTCATTTCTTAGAATATGTAATCCTGAACACTTTCAAAAACTCAAATTCAGTTAGGTGAAATAGAATGGTTCAGTTAAAACATCAGGAGTGAATTCTAATGAACAGTATGGCTCAATTGTGTGTGTGTGTGTGTGTGTGTGTGTGTGTGTGTGTAGATACGTGCACATGAGTGCAGATGCCTATAGAAACCAGAGGTGAAGTTGCGGGCAGTTTTGAGATGGTTGACATGAGTACTGGGAACCAAACTCAGATCCTCTGGAAGAGGACACATGCTCTTGATGCTGAGCCATCTCCCAGTCCTGCATCCATTTTTTATTATTATTTTTATCATTTTTATTTTATGTGTATGGCTGTTTTGTCTGCATGTTATGTACACACTTCTTGCATGTAGTACTCACAGATGTCAGAATAGGTGTCAGATCTCCTGGAACTGGAGTAACAGGCAGTTGTGAGCTAATGACTTGTTAGTGCTGGGATCTGAACTCTGTTCCTTTGGAAGAGCAGCCAGTGTCTTAACTGAGGCACTTCTCCAGCATCCCTGATGAAGGCATTAGCCCAGACAACCCCTTCTTTGTGTGCCCACATAGAGATCAGCTGCTAAGGAGGCCTGGGTGCTTCTCCTTCTGCCTTAGGAGTCAAGCCATACACACCTCTCCGTAGTCTTAGAAACAGTTGTGCCGATGCCACATGTATCAGTTAACTGTCCCCGCTTTGACTCATACCTGACCAAAGAAACTTAAAGAAGGGGTTTACTGTGGCTCACATGTCAAGTACAGTCCACCGTGGTGGGAAGGCATATGGCGTAGGTGTGAGGCATCTGTGGTCAAGGGGAAGAGAGCGGAACAAGCTTATACTCAGCTCACTCCTTTTCATTCAGTCAAGAACTCTAACTCATAGAATGGCACTGCCATATTCAGGTCCCCTAATCTGGACAGTCCCTTATAGACATGCCCATGTGTTCCCAGGGCAACTCTAATGCTATGAAGCTGACAAGGTGAGCCATTACACCCTTAGTCCAGCTCTCTCTGTTCTTCCAAGCAATTCTGGACCTGTGTAGAGACACGCCTGACTCTTTCTAAAGTGCTCAACTCTATCAATAATAAATTGATAATAATAAATATGTTCATATCCTTGAAAAGATCTTGGGTCTTTTCACCTTCCCTTCGGCTTCATCATTCATGGACATCAACAGCCGTATTGTGACTTCTCTGAATGTTCCCTTCAGCTTATTGTCCTGGTTTTAACTGGCTGCCTCAGCAATTAAGAGTACAAACTCTTGCAGAGGACCGAAGTTTGACTCTGAGCACTCACATCTGGCAGCTGTAATTGCAGCTGCAGGAGATCTGATGCCGTCATCCATGGACAGTGCATTCAAGTGTGCAAACACACACACTTTAAAATAAAGTAAAAAGCACACACACACTTTAAATAAAAGTAACAATGGTTGCTCCATCACACAAATAAAAACCTGGTCCACAAGGTCTGAAGTTGAGAAGGCTGTTCTTGTTCCTAATCTCCATTTCCAGACGTTAGCCCCCAAACCACCATTTGTTTGTTTGGTTTTGTTTTTGTCCCCTTCCCCCACCCCTCGCCCCCGACAGGGTTTCTCAGTGTAACAGTCCTGGCTGTCCTGGAACTCTCTTTGTAGACCAGGCTGGCCTTGAACTCAGAGATCTACCTGCCTCTGCTGGGATTAGTGTGCAACACCACTGGCCCAAACCACCATTCTTTAAAGAATAAAAGAACACATCTAGCCGGGTGTGGTGGCAGTTCCCAGTGAGCTCAAATGAGTTCCAGGACAGCCAGGGCTGTTAAACAGAGAAACCCTGTATCGAAAAACCATAAAACAAAACAACAAAAACCCACATCTAATAACCAGTTAAAAATAATAATAAACCCTCCCTTTTTTGTGTATTCTGTCACAGCGGGAAGACAAGTAACTAATACAATTAGAGAGATAAAAATTAAACCATAGGGGGCTGGAGAGATGGCTCAGTGGTTAAGAGCATTGCCTGCTCTTCAAAGGTCCTGAGTTCGATTCCCAGCAACCACATGGTGGCTCACAACCATCTGTGATGAGGTCTGGTGCCCTCTTCTGGCCTGCAGGCATAGACACAGACAGAATATTGTATACATAATAAATAAATAAATAATTTTTAAAAATTAAACCACAATAGAGGGATGGGGTCCAGTGCAACTCAGTGGGAGACCCTGTGTTTAACGTACAAGGGTCCCTGAGTTGAATTTCCAGCAGAGTATGTGTGCATGTGGAGGCTAGAGGGCCATCCGAGGAGCCACACGGGAGCCTGACCTTGCCAGTTAACTAGTCTGGCTGGCCAGAGAGGCCTGAGCATCTGCCTTTTGACTTTGGGATTACTATTTTTTTCCACATGGGTAATAGTGATAGAGTTAAACTCGGATCCTCGGGCGTGTGCAGTACGTTGACTGCTGTATCTCTCCAGCCCTAGAATAACTCATTTTTAAAGACTGCTTATACCAAGTGGGGCAAACACAAGCAGCAACTGGAATAGTCATACATTGCTGAGGCTAGAGGATGTGCTGCTGCTGAAGACGAAAGACTGGCTGTTCCTTAAGCCGCTAAACACATGCTATACCATAAACCCGAGCAGCCCGAGTCAACCTGATGGGTTCCAGGACGAGTCCACCTGGATTCCTGACCACCAGGGCAATCGCTAGAAGACAAGAACTAGCTTGGCGGAAGTGACCGAAGCCCCCCTCGAGCAGAGGGGCCGCAGCGAGGGGGCGAGGCGGGGAGGCACTCGGGTTCGTAGGGACAGTGGGAGCCGGCTTCCGCCGCCGCTGCCGCCTCAAAGAGCAGGCGCGGTCTCTCTAGGCGCCGCGGAGGCCTCAGCTCTCAGTGATTCCGGGGCGCAGGCCAGGAGTCCTTTGCCAAGAAAAGCCAGAGGCAAAGCAAACGATCCGACTCTCAGCTGTGGTTCAGGACTGGGAGGTGGGGACGGGGGCGGGGTCCCCTGGGATTGACGACGGCGCAGACCGGACGGGACGGCCCCTTTGTCTTAGGGAGCTGAGACAGCAGCCACAGGGCGAAAGGTTGCAGCAGATGGTGAGTGGCGTTCTGTTGGATGCGCGGGACCCTCTCCTTCATCCGCACCCAAGCTCCGCGTCCTCACGTGCGCCAGCCCTTCCCCCGATGGATGGCTACGGCCCGGCTGCTGCCCCCAGGCCGCACCCTCTGCCCCGGTACCTCGGACCCTCCAGGCCCCTCTCCCCTGGACCCCACACGGTGGCTCCCGCCAGCCTGGGTCGGGATGGATGTACATAAGCTTTCTTAGTGGTTAGTTAATTTGGTTTAGCTTGGGTTGCGGATAAGGTTTTGTTTGGTGAAATAACCGCGTCCCAGACTGCCCTGGAAGTCCTGGGTTCGCACGATCCTCCCTGCCGTCAGGTCCACTCACTGTACAGGGTTTTAAGTCACTTGCACGGTCTTATCGACCGCGCAAACACCCTTGTGGCATCCTCAGCAGCTGAGGCTGTTTCCTGTCAAAGTGAAGGTGCCCTGCCCTGTTCCTCATAACCCAGCTTCTTGAATTTATTCTTCTGCGGATGCTCTCTTGCTACTTTGCAAAAGCCCCAGTTTAATGGATGACAACTTCTCTAACGTGGCATTTTCCTGTTTAATTTTTATTTTATGTATATTTGTGTTTTGTCTGCCTGTGTATCTATAGTATGTGCATGGCTGGTGCCAACGGAGGCCAGAAGAGGGCATCGGGTCACCTGGAACGGGCTGTGAGCCGTCACATAGGTGCTGGGAATCGAATATAGGCCCTCTGGAAGAACAACCTGTGCTCTTAATCCTTGAGCCCTCTCTCCGGTGTCCGCATTTAAATATTAACAGAAAGTGATATTGCCGGGAAAGGAGGGTGGCACCGTTGGACACCTGAGACCAGATCACCAGTGCCCACGTTTTAAAAAGTGGATGTGCTTGTTATGCCCAGATCTGCGAAGCACCCCCAAAAAAGTCCTGTATGTAAAAGAGCCTTTTTTCTACACAAGTCTGCAAACTCGGACTCGTGGCGTCCAACGTGTTGGAGAGAGCCCCTAACTCAGGTAGGGTTGGGTTTTTAATAGCAGCAAAGGTGGGGGGGGAGGGGATTTCTAAGGTTTGGGACCCCAGATTAGCTGACATTTGTCTAGGGGTGTCCTGGTGAAAAGCCAATGGGTGTGTGCTGACAGGTGATCCTATCTACAATTTTTGGAATGTTAGGAATTTCCTCTGGATGGTCTGTTCCTGGGTGGTGCCTGGGTAGTCCCAGTTGGTGGTCTTTCTTGGAACCTGGCATTGCCTTAGGGAAAACTACTGAGACTCAGGCCTCTATTGAGCTTGTCGTGACCTGAAGTTGTCCTCTGGTCTCCACATGCTTGCTGAGTTGTGGGTACACACACGAAGGAAAAGTATAGACAATAATTCCCTTGTATGAGGGAGCTGTAGTATTCCCTAAGGTCAGAGGACATTAGACAGAATGGCCATTGAGCCATCTCCCCAGCCCACAAGGATTCTTTTACATGCCTGCCCAGTGTCCTGTCAGTGAGAACACAATGACACTGGGAGGGGTTTCTGGTGTATCTTTCTAGAATAATTGGAAGCAAGTACAACTGCCAGTGGTATGCACACTCTTGTTATTAATACAGCAGGAAAGCTCCTGTGGGCTCTACCACCTACTGTGTGAGCATCTGTTCTGCCACGCTGCACACTGGGAATTTCCATGTGGGGGGCACAGAGAAATGGCATGAGGTTAATAGGCTAGGGCTAGTAAGCCACCTATGCAGAGGCCAGTCCCTGGGGCGTTCTTGCCATAAAGATGTTTCCATTCTCAATTGTGAACGTGAAAACTCTGCATTTGTCTTTTAGCTGTTTGTATTCCCGTTCAGATTAACCAGCGTGTGTTCTTTTTGCATATGTTAAAATACACACTTACCTATGTGTCTTTTTAACTCCATTGAAAATGTCTCCTTTGGGCCGTGGTGGCGCACGCCTTTAGTCCCAGCCCTCGGGAGGCAGAGACAGGGGACTCTTTTCCTTTTTTTTTTTTTTTTTGTTTTTTGTTTTTTTTTTGGTTTTTTTTTTGTTTGTTTGTTTGTTTTTTGTTTTTTCGAGACAGGGTTTCTCTGCAGCTTTAGAGCCTGTCCTGGAGCTAGCTCTTGTAGACCAGGCTGGTCTCGAACTCACAGAGATCCGCCTGCCTCTGCCTCCCGAGTGCTGGGATTAAAGGCGTGCACCACCACCGCCCGGCCGAGGGGACTCTTTTCTTTGTGAGCTCAAGGCCAGCCTGATCTACAAGAGCTAGTGCCCAGACAGGCTCCAAAGAAGCTAGAGAGAAACCCTGTCACAGAGATAGATAGATAGATAGATAGATAGATAGATAGATAGATAGATAGACAGACAGATAGAGATAGATAGATAGATAGATAGATAGATAGATAGATAGATAGATAGATAGATAGATAGATAGATAGATAGATAGATGGATTAAAATGTCTTCTTTGGTTTTGTTTGTTTTATATAATTTTTGTTTTCCAAGGGAAGTTTTGTAATGATCTGTTCTGTCTCTTTAAGAGACAAGCCACGCCCACTCCCTTCCCTGTCCGCTGAGGCAGGCAGATCTTCCTTCCTGGTTGCAGCTTGAGTCTCTTCCTTTTCCGGCTCTCTCCCGAAGAGGCAGCTTCTGCCTCTCCCTCCTCCCCTTGCCCCCCCCCTCTTTCTCTCTGCCTCTCCTCTCTTCTCCCCTTCTGCCTTTCCCCTCCATAACCCACTAAATAAATATCCAACCTCCCTCTGCATGGCGTGCCTATCCATGTCTCTGTCTCTCGCCCACTGCTTTGTTCCCTGCCGGGGACCAGCCACCTTGGGAGACCTGCGTCGTGGTCTCGTGGCAAGCCCATCTGTCTGTCTCTCCTCATGGCCTGCTGCACCCACTTGGGGAACTACGCCATCCCTGCCTGGGACTGGCTGTCTTGGGACCCGCTGCCCACTGCTGCCGCTCGGGGACCTGCAGCGTTTCTGCCACTGCAGCTACTGAAGGATCCACAGCATTTGTATTTAATCCATTTCAAGGTTTCTCTGTGTAAGAGCCCTAGCTGTCCTGGAACTCACTGTGTAGACCAGGCTGGCCTTGAACTCACAGTGATCCACCTGACCCCGCCTTCCCAGTGCTGGGTTTAAAGGTGTGTGCCACCACTGCCCGGCTGAGCTTTCATTTGTTTGTTTGTTTTATGGGCAAATCATTTCTATTAAAGTATTTTGGCTTTTTGCTATGCTTTAAAGGGCCTCCTTATTTCAAGATTATTTTCTAAATAGTCTGGATTTGTCTCGTACTTTTTAAAGTAATCTGTTTATTTTTACGTGCATTGATGTTTCGCATGCATTGTAGGATTCCCTGTAGTTGAGATACAGACAGTTGTGAGCCACTATGTGGTTGTTAGGAATTGAACCCAGATCCTTTGGAAGAACAGCCAGTGCTCTTAACTATCGAGCCACCTATTCAGCCTCTTGTCTAGTACTTGTAAAATGTTGACTCTCTATGGAATTTATTTAGATAAGGGGTGAAGGTAGACTACAGCCTCATTTTTTTACCCCCAAATCATAACCATTGCTAACTTTGTCTATATTGAAAATTTTAAGTTTTGGTTTACTTAAAAATGCACCTGTGTCATTTGCTAAATTCTTCCTGATGTTTAGGCCTATTTGGGGAGAGTTGTTGTTAGATTTATTTATTTTATTTTATGTGTGTAATGTTTTAAGTAAAATGCTGCGGATCCCTGAGTGCCAGCAAGGGCAGTGGGCCATGAAACCACACCACAGGTCTCTGAGCGCATAGGTCCCAAGACCACAGCAGGCCATGAGACCATGGTGTACCAAGAAGGCAGCCATGTCCCAGGCAGGGAGCCACGTGGCAGGTGAGGACTGAGATGGATAGGCACACCATGCAGAGTGAGGTTGGATATTTATATGGTGGGTTATGGAGTGGAAGAGCAGAGAGAGAGAGAGAAACGGGAGAAAGGGGAGAAGTGGGAAGAAGGGAGAAACGGAAAGGACTCAGGCTAGAAGATGAAGATCAGCTTGCCCCGGTGGATGGGGGAGAGAGTGGGTGTGGTTTGTCTCTTAAAGGAGCAGGACAGACCATTACATTCCCATCTCTATAATAAAAAGGCAGGAGTTTAGGCACAATAGGTTAAAGTAATTGGGGCAGCATATTCTCAAGACTGCTTCCTGCTTATTTGTGGGCATCATCTTGAGGGGAAACCTGAGAAAACTAGGTGCTGGTCACATCCTGGGAAAGCTGGTCTTTTTGTTCCTGTCCAGAATTTGTGGTATGGAAATGTCTGGAGTTTCTTATACCTGTTTAAGATATTGGCAGAACAGAGGACAAAGGTAAGTTTAGGGAAAAAAATTTAGGATCAGGGAATTGAGAGGTATGTATCTGACCTATTTAAGGTGGATACTCCAATTCAGCTCCCTGGAACTCACAAGAATTCTTTTTTAAAAAAATATTTATTTATTATGTGTACAATATTCTGTCTGTGTGTATGCCTGCAGGCCAGAAGAGGGCACCAAACCCCATTATAGATGGTTGTGAGCCACCATGTGGTTGCTGGGAATTGAACTCAGGACCTTTGGAATAGGAGGCAATGCTCTTAACCTCTGAACCATCTCTCCAGCCCCTCACAAGAATTCTTTAGGTTTGTGAAAACAGAAGTTTTAGACAGCAGCAGAATGATTGTGACAGATGTTTTTGCACAATGAAAAGTATTTTTAAGACTATGGAAGGCAGCGTGACAGAGAAATTTCATAGTGTATATTTGTTCTCGCTCCTTTATAACTTGTAGGTATAATAACTTAATAACTTGTATTTGTATTTTGTTGAAATTTGTTTGGCGAGATTGACCTTTTAAATGACAAAACCTCTCAGCTGTCAAACTGCATGAGAGATCTTTGAGAAAGATAAATTTTTACTTGAGTTATTGATTAAAAAACAACAGAGAACTTCCTTGGTTGGCACCTAGAGCTACTCCTCAGGGTCCTCCATGGTCGCTGAGGGTCGTATTTGCCTTTTGCTGTTTAGTGCAGGGCCTGCCAGGCTCCAGAAGATCCTGTGGACTAAGAAATCTGTGGGAAGAAAAGCCTACCTTGACCTGAAGAGCTAGGCTATCGATTCCAGCGATTCTGTCCACTGGTGATCTTCAGTTTAGATGAAAGGCAGTTTTGCGCAGTCGTTAGCACTTGACAGTTGAAACGGAGTGCGGATTATGTTGTTTTGTGCCCATTTGTCTTCTGTCTTCTTTGGAGGAAGTAGAGTGCTGCTAGGAGCCAACCTGTCTCTTTTTGTTATGAAAAGTCTTTTAATAATTAAATATTTTCGCCGGGCTGTAGTGGCACATACCTTTAATCCCAGCACTCGGGAGGCAGAGGCAAGTGGATCTCTGTGCCAGCCTGGTCTACAAGAGCTAGTTCCAGGATAGGCCATCCCCTTAGCCCGTGTTTGGGGAGTTTTTGATGATTTTGATGTGCATAATGTTTCTTCTTTTTTTTTCCCATAAGATTTATTTATTTATATAGTATCCTGCCTATAGGCCAGAAGAGAGCACCAGATCTCATTATAGGTGGTTGTGAGCCACCAGGTGTTTGCTGGGAATTGAACTCAGGACCTCTGGAAGAGCAGTCAGTGCTCTTAACCGCTGAGCCATCTCTCCAGCTGAGCCATCTCTCCAGCCCAGTTTATTAAGGACTGGTTAATTCTGGTTTGACATGGGATGTGGATGAGGTTTTGTTTGGTAAAATAACTCAGTCTTTAGAACAAAAACAAGTTTGTTTAGTACACTGCGAAGTGCCCTCCCCCCTCAGGGAGCACTGGCAAGAAAAGACCCCCTTGAATGTACTGATGGACTCTGGGCAGCTAGATTGGTCAGTGGTGGTCCTGGGTGGTTAGTGTTTGGTCAGAAGCATCATCCCAGCTCCATAACACCCCTTATACAAAAAGTCTAGAATATTGGCTCCAGGCTTCACCCCAACTCCTGGCATAAGCTCCCTCCCCTGAACATTGTCTCAGTCCAAACTCCACCTTCAAGAAAGCCCACCAAACGGTAAGCCCTCCCCAGGGAAGGTCAAGAGCACTTCCATAGGCTATTTAAACTGCCCCCCCCCCCCAAGAATGAACACGTGGTTTCTGGGTTTCACGTGGTTCCTCCTTCTTTCTCTCTCTCTTCCCCTCTCCATGTTTCCTCAGGGCTACCCAGGAGCACTACATTAAATATGGGCATCTTTAATTCGGTCTGATTTGGTCTGATTGGGATTATTTACGTCAGCAGAGAGGTTTGGCATCTAATAGAAAATACTTAACAGTTATGATGAGTCACAATGTTTGCAACGTCTCACTGTGCAAAAGAGAGCAGTCTGGCATAGAGCTGCAGGGAATTTTGTTTGGTTATTGTTCCACCTTTGTCAGAATGGGGCTGTCAGGCTTGCGGTTGTTTTCTGGTCCAGGCTTGCGGTTGTTTTCTGGTCCACGCTTGCCTTGGCAGTGGTGCTGCCCTCTCTCTCGCTCACACTTCCCCCACCATGTTTGGTTGGTTTCATTTGACACATGGTGTAGGCCCAGCTGGCCCAGAACTCTGAAGATTCTCCTGCCTCAGTCTCCTCAGTGCTGGGATTCCAGGCTTCCACCTCCAGTACAGCGTGATGCTATTTCTTTGTCCTTTTTAAATTTTTTTTAGACTTTATTTTATGTGAATTGGTGTGAAGGTATCAGATCCCCTGGAACTGAGGTTACAGACAGCTGTAAACTCCCCATGGGTGCTGGGAATTGAACCCAGGTCCTCTGGAGGCACAGGCAGTGTCCTTAACCGCTGAGCCATCTCCCCAGCCCCTCCCATTTTAAATTTCTAAAAACTCTTGTTTTTGTCCCACTTTGTGATAATTTGTTGAAGAATATATAAAGATTTTATCTATTCATTTATTTATTTATTTGGTTTTTCAAGACAAGGTTTCTCTGTAGCTTTGGAGCCTGTCCTGGAACTTACTATCTAGACCAGGCTGGCTCCAAACTCATAGAGATCCTCCTGTCTATGCCTCCCGAGTGCTAGGATTAAAGACATGCACCACCATCACCCAGTTTTAATTTTTACCAAAATACTTAAGTACTTAATCATCTTTTTTCTAGCAATTTGAATCTCTCCTCCAAACTGGACTGTGCTCTGTTTGTTTCTGAGCTGTTTGTTCTTCCCCTACCTCCCCTATTTCCCGTGTTTTGTTTTGTTCTGTTTAGTTTGAGACAGTCTTGCTATGTAGCCTATATAGTGGCTTAGAGCTCACCATGTAGTCTCATGTAGTCTCATGTTAGCAGTCTGCCGATCTCAACTTCCCAAGTGCTAGGATCATCTGGCTCTGTGTAAGCTATCCATTCTTGTCCCAGCCCATGTGATGCTTATTACCTTGGTTGACCCTGTGGCTGGTGAAGCTCTTTTCCTCAGCTGGCTCCTTTCCTAGTGACTCTGAGATGTTCTGGTGTTTGTTGAGTCTTTCAAATGAATATAAAAGTATTTAGTTATGAGACTCTGTACTCTTATAATCCTCCACAAAAATGTTGATTAATGTGAATAAAGTATACAAATTAGCATTACTATGAGTTGTAGTGTCTGTTCTTTCATGTCTTGGACCAAGTGTATAGATGGATGGACAGATGGGCAGACAAATGGGTGGGTGGGTGGGTGGATAGATGAACGGACGGACGGATGGACAGACAGACAGACAAACAGAAAAAGAGAGAGAGAGAGAGATTCTGGATGTTTGATCATTTACTTAGGGAAAATTGCAAGTATTGTGTTTTTGTACTCATACACACCAAACTAGTCTAAGGAATATTCCTGACCAAGTATGTCACCATTTGCAGTGTCCTCTAGAAGAACAAACATACAAGTTGTGGCACATCAACATATTTAGGAATTCCAAAGCTATTGTTGGATGTTGTGGGACATTTAAGATGTGTTACACTTGTTTATGCTGTGGAATATTTGATTAATGGTGCACAGATGTGTTGCATTCTTTTATGTTTCATTTGTTTAACTCTGTGAAGCTGTGTTGCTTTGCCTGGCGAAAACACCTGATGGTCTAATAAAGCGCTGAATGGTCAGCAAGGCAGGAGAGGGACAGGTGGGACTGGCAGGCAGAATAAATAGGAGAAAGTAGGCTGAGGGGCAGGGAGGTGTGAGAAAAAATTAAGGAGAGGAGGATGCCAGGGGCCAGCCACACAGCTAGCCACGGAGTAAGAAGGAAAGGAAGACATAGAATAAAGGTAAAAAGCCCAGAGACAAATGTTAGATGGGATAATTTAAGTTAGAAAAGCTAGCAAAAAACAAACCATGCTAAGGTCAGGCATTCCTAAGTAAGAATAAATCTCCGTGTATTTATGTGGGATCTGGGTGGCAAGCCCCCAAAGAGAAAATTAAGCAAAAAAAAAAAAAGAACCAGCTACAGTTGCTCTTTCTTGTGGGAATTTGGACTTTCCTTTGGACTGCCAGCCTCCAAACAGGGAGACTTATTACTAATTGTGAAAGCTTGCCCTTTGGCTTAGGCTTCTTCATAACTAGCTCTTAGAACTTATTTAACCTGTTTCTACTAATCTTCATTCTTCTACATGACTTTTTACTTCTCCATTCTGTATCTGACTCCCTCCGTTTCTTACTGGTGTCTCTTCCTCTCCCCAGAGTCCTGTCTATCCTCTCCTGCCTAACTGTTGGCCATTCAGCTCTTTATTAAACCAATCAGGTACCTTAGGCAGGTAAGGTAAAACAGCAACACATTTTTATACAGTTTCCTCAAATATCTCACAACAAAAATGAATGATGCTTTCTGATTTAGCTTACAAAATAAAAAGGTGATAGCAGCTGTGCAGTGGCGCACGCCTTTAATCCCAGCGCCCAGCAGGCAGAGGCAGGCGGATCTCTGGGTTCGAGACCAGCCTGGTCTACATAGTGAGTTCCATAACAGCCAGGGCTTCACAGAGAAACCCTGTCTACTAAAACAAAAACAAGACAAACAAAAAAAAACCTAAATTGTAGGTTATTCATGCCATGATGAGAGCAGGTCCCCTCAAACACACTTGACAAAATATATATATCTCAATATATTGTGGCTTTTTTTTTTTTTTTTTTTTTTTTTTTTTTTTTTGCTTCTAGGAGCATTGATTTCTTGTTTCTCTATTGTGCTATTCCTTTGGAATGTGTTTTGTAAAAATTTTTTTTTTTTTTTTGATTTTTCGAGACAGGGTTTCCCTGTAGTTTCTAGAGCCTGTCCTGGACCTAGCTCTTGTAGACCAGGCTGGTCTCTGTAAAAAAAAAAAATTTTTTTTGAGGGCTGGAGAGATGGCTCAGTGGTTAAGAGCACTGACTGCTCTTCCAGAGGTCCTGAGTTCAATTCCCAGCAACCACATGGTGGCTTATAGTCATCTATAATGAGACCTGGCGCCCCCTTCTGGAAATGCGGGCACACATGGAAGGAATGCTGTACACATAATAAATAAATAAATCTTAAAAAAATTTTTTTTGATTGCTTCATACTGACACCTTTTTAACTGATGGGTTTATGGGGTCTTTGCTCAGTCAGGATGAGCACTGTCATGTTTGTCTGAGTGTTAGTAGTGGCACGGCCATACATGGAGACACCATTTCCAAATTCTAGGGCACTGATTCCATCCCTGCCCTAGTCCCAGCATCTTTACAAGAACTGTTCTGAGCTATTCTTTGAATTTTATAAGAATATCCACATCGTTTTCTTTTTTGTCTGAATTCCTGTGTTGTTGTTTTTTTAAATGATTTATTTTTATTTTATGTGTATTGGTGGTTTTCCTGCCTGTATGTCTGTGTATGAGTGTCAGATTTTGGGATTACAGACAGTTGTGAGCTGCCATGTGGGTGCTGGGAATTGAACCCGGGTCAGTGCTCTTAACCACTGAGCCACCTCTCCAGCCCCCTGAATGCCTGTGTTCTTAATAGAACAAAGCAGGGAGTTTCATAGACCTTAGGATCTTGGAGAGAATAGGAAGCTGATTAAAAACTAGTTTCCGGTATCCCAGATAACTTTGTATTCCTGTTTTATGAGCATGCAAGCTCTAGGTTGAGGCCTCAGTATTTGCCTGGTTTTTGCAAAGGAAACCAGATTTCTATCTTCTGAAGTAAAAGTAAGGGGAAATTTAAAAGTAGATAGTGGTACTTTTGAAGTTCATTATTTTGAAATTTTAGCAGACTCACCATATTTTGTGGCGTTCTTTTTTACTAAACAGTATGCAGAGATTGTCCCAAGCTAGAGAGTTAATGTCATCTTTTCCCCTTCTTGTCACACACACGCTGAGAGCCTAGCGTCCTGCAGTTTTCCCCGTATGTAAATCTAATCAGATTGGATAATAACACCTTGTCCATCAGTAGCAAACCTTGCAGCAGGCCTGTGCTGAGTGCTCTCTTCTTCTGTGAACTCTGTGAAGCCATCAGTGGAGTGTGTCACCTCCCAGGCTTACAGCCATAGTGCCACCAACCCAGGAAAGGCTACCAAGCTGATTACGCACGGTCCCTATGATATGCACATCTCTCTTGGACTTAGAGTCATGGTTTAGAATATAGGAACATCTTAGCCAGGCAGTGTTGTGGGAAGCTGCTTGTTTGTTTCTGGCTTCCCAGACTCCCAAAATAACCACTCAAACTGTATTAATTAAATCACTGCTTGGCCTATTACTCTAACTTCTTATTGGCTAGCTCTTACATCTTAATTTAACCCGTATCCATTATTTTATATTTACCACAAGGCTCGTGCCCTACCAGCAAGGTTCCAGCTGAGAGCTCATATCTTTCCCCTCTGGTGGCTACATGGCATCTCACTGATTCCGCCTTCTTTCTCCCAGCATTCAGTTTAGTTTTCCCCACCTAGCTCTGTTCTGTCCTGCTGTAGGCTCAAAACAAGTTTCTTTATTCATTAACCAATAAAAACAACACATGTACAGAAGGACCTCCCATACCAGGGCAGTGGTGGCGCACGCCTTTAGTCCCAGCACTCAGAAGACAAAAGCAGGCGGATCTCTGAAGCATGATTAATAAAAACTCAGGGTCAGAAATTGGGGTTCAACCTGAAGATCTGAAAAGCAAAACAGCCAGCCACTGGCTCTTGCCTTGACCTCAGTCTAAAATGGTGATCCTGCCTCCTGGAATCTCAGAAGGAGACTGTGTCTGAGAGCTGCCATCCTCCCTGCCCCCCCCTCCGCCATCTTATCTTCCTCTCTAGGTCTGGGATTAAAGGTGTGCATCACCGTCATTAAAGGCATGCACCGCCCAGTTTCTGGCATTAAAGTTGTGTGTCATTGAGGCTACTGGGATTAAAGGTGTGTGTCATTGTGCTTACTGTAATTAAAGATGTATGTTACCATAATCTGGTCTGTAAGGCTGACCAGTGGAACTGTTTTACTCTCAGATCTTCAGGCAGTCTTTATTTATTAAAGTACATTTGAAATGCCACCACAGATCTCTCTGTGTTAAAGATTAGTCTGGTCTACAAGAACTAGTTCCAGGAGAGCTAGAGCTGTCACACAGAGAAACCCTGTCTCAAAAAAAACCCAATAATAATAATAATAATAATAATACAGGAACATCTTATGCCTGTTGTCTCCATTCTGCATGTGCACTGTCTGGTGGCTAGCACCAATTAAATCTTTCTCTGGTAGATGTGTGACTAGCACGTGGAAGAGCCATGTTGACATGTGCCGTGGCACCGTCACTGAATGTGTCCACAACTGATTCGATCTCTGTGGGTCACTCGCTGTCTGAAGGCCTGCCTGATTTGCCTTCACATTGCTGGATGACCTTCTTCAGGAAACAAGCAAAACGCTCCATGTCCCCCTCACTGGGAGTAGAGGGTGTTTGGTCTTGGTTTCTTTTCCCAAAGGATCTGAAGTGTGATATCATTGTTGCTTTAATTTTACCCATTGATTCCACAATGCAACAGCAGGGTAGTTCGAGGAGATGGAGAGAGCAGAGGCCTCCCGTTGGAGTGAAGGAAGTATGAGCCAATGAGTTAGGGTCTGTTAGTGCCTGGAGGTCACAGAAGTTGCAACAGCCTAGAGCCAACAGTTTCTAGGTCGGCCCTATGAGCCTGGAGACCAGCCAGAAGGTTTGAATGCAGTTTCTGTTTTCATCATTTGATCTCCACCCAGGTGTAGTCAGGACGAGAGGCCAAACAACTATCACTCTGTCAGGGTTCCAGGGAGCCAGAACTGCTCATGCCGTGAAGGTCAGCTTCTCATGTGGGAGAGGATAGAGATGCTACCCAACCAAATGAAGAGGTTGGTGCTGGAGGGAGGCACTCTGAGAAGGTCTCACCGAGGGAGAGCACTGCTCATAGACAGGCAGTAGGCCTGCTGCCTGCAGGAGACAGTGACCGAGCACCGACATGCGAGTTTACCATGTTGCTTCAGGGACCCGCAGAGGTGACGTCCTGTGAACATAGTGCTCTCCTGAAAGGAAGAGGTAAAGACCACATGGGGTGAATCTGCTCCTGCAGGAGGCAGCTGCTGCCAGAGAACTGGGGAAAGGGGAGAAGGGACAGTGTGCACCAGGAGGAATTAGGTACAGGGGCCAGAAAGCAAGAGGCCGAGCACTGCATATTTAATCTTATTCCGTCTGGATTCCAATATTACTAAATAAGGGTGGCTTCCACTGAACTGACTCCTAAAGCCTGTCACCTTTATTGTCTATTGCAGGGTTGGGGCACATATGCATGTTGACGACAGCTTGTGAGAACTGGGTCTCTCCTTCCACAAGGTGGGTAGTAGGATTGAACTTGGGTTGTCGGGTTTTGTGGAAAGCCCACCATGCAGGTCATGATGCTCACCTTTTGTTTTTTTTTTTTTTACAAGATCTCACTATGTAACTCAACCTGGTCTTTTCTGAGGATCCTCTGCCTCCACCTTTCTGAATAGCTGGACCTATAGGGGAAAGGAGCCATGATCAACTTCCATTTCACTATCAGAGAACCAGAGGCCTGAAAGGATAGATTATAATCTGAAAGGATAAATTATAATCTGAAAGGATAAATTATAATCTTGCTCCCCATTTTTTCCAGTACCATCTGCCATTGGCTGCATTGGCTCTGTCTCACTGGTAGACACTCCCCTCGCCCCCCGCCCAGCGCTTGAGGTGACTGAACCCATCTGCTACAGGCTCGCTCTCAGACTCCTCTTTTCCCAGCCTCTTACTGTGTTAAACATCTGTCTATCAAGGTGTGTCCCCAGGACCACCCCTACCGCCAAGTGGTGAGACAAGACATCTTTCAGGTCTCAGACCCTCTGTTACTCCAGACTCAGCTCACACATAACCATGCTCAGACCTGTGTTGCCTGTCCATAGGCTGAGCCCTTCCCTCCTAAGAGCACCAGAGGCTATCTAAGACTAAGCAAGGGCCCGAGCCTGCGATTTTCCACTTTGGAGGGAGTACTTCTTGGGAGATCGCATGGCTTAATGCACCTAGGTTCCAAATGAGCCATATGAATTCCTTGAGTATAGAGCATGTAGGGCCCTGAGGAGCTACTGTCCTTGTGAGCAGGCAGGACCATAGGCCAGGGCCAGGTGAACCAGCCAACAACCAGTCTTCACTAGCTCCCCACATAGATATGACCAGTCAATCATGGGGACCCCAGTGGTCTAGGCTGTGAAAGATTGGAACTTTTAAGTCCTTAGAAAACAATAGGTAGATGTGTAGAAATCCTTATCATTCTAAAAATTATTTTATTTTCATATGTATATGTAACAGGCCATAGAGGCCAGAAATAAGCATTAGATCTCCTAGAACTGAAGTTGGGCACAAACCTGGGTCCTCTGCAAAAGTAACAAGTACTTTTCTTATTTTTTAGATTTATTTGTTTGTTTGTTATTATGTATACTGTGCTCTGCCTGCAGGCCAGAAGAGGGCACCAGATCTCATTACAGATGGCTTTGAGCTACCATGTGGTTGCTGGGAATTGAACTCAGGACCTCTGGAAGAGCAGTCAGTGCTCTTCACCTCTGAGTCATCTCTCCAGCCCCCAATAGTACCAAGTACTCTTAACGCTAAGCCACTGAGCTATCTCTTTAGCCCTACTTATCTTGAAAAATTGAAAAAAGGGGGGGGGGAGCAGGATGTGAAGCACTGCCTGGCCTAGAACTTATAGTGTAGGCCAGTCTGGCCTTGAACCCTGAACCCACAAAGATATCCCAACCTCTGGCTCCCCTCTCATTTTTCAAGTGGGACTTTGCCTGACTAAGCCTACTAGATGGGACCAGCCCAGGAACCAAATGTTTGCTCAGGACTCTGCACTAGCGAATACCAGTGTGAGCGTGGGCCTGGGGAGACAGAACTATGGGGGCTTCAGCTCCTCGAGTCTCACTTAAGCCTGCCTTGCTTTGCTTTGTTTTGTTTTTCGAGAAAGTGTTTCTCTGTAGGTTTAGAGCCTATCCTGGAACTTGCTCTGTAGACCAGGCTGGCCTTGAACTCACAGAGATCCACCTGCCTCTGCCTCCCAAAGTGCAGGGATTAAAGGCGAGCGCCACCACCGCCCAGCGCTCAGCCTGCCTTTCACTGACTTTACCTCACAAGGGGACCCCCGCCCCCGATGCAGGATCTGTGGAACTGGACTTTCATGTGTTCTCTCTTTCTCAGCCCCACGGGATCCTGATTCCTCTTGTCCTTACACACCCACGACACCAAGATGGCAGCAGCTGGACTTCTGCCACTGCCAGCAGGACCTCAGGTGAGTGGTCCCAAAAGCTTATTCAGTGGCTTGACCAAAGCTCCTTCTGTGCCCAAGCAATCCACATATCACTGCCTCTCCTGAGCTCAATCACTTCTTCCTACTGAGCTCACGTGACTCTATGGGGGCCACCACCAGTCCCCCATGTCACGTGTACTACCTGTCAGGTGCGAAGTTACTAAAAAACTGGTCATTCCAGGTCAAGGTGACCTTCGAGGATGTGGCTGTTCTGCTGTCCCAGGAGGAGTGGGCCCGCTTGGGCCCTGCTCAGCGGGGCCTCTATCGGAATGTGATGATGGAGACTTACGGCAATGTGGTCTCACTAGGTAAGGCTCCTCCATGGGCTCCATTATGTCTTTGTGTGCTGGACTCAGGTCGGGGATTCCCAGGGGAGGCAGCTGCTGGGAAGAGGGGGACTCAGGGCAGACTGGTCCTGAGACTTGCTCACCTCAAGGATTCAGCTCCAACAGAATGGAAGCTTTGTCGTTTTTCCTGTGCCCGCATGGAACATGGATTAAGGGAGTATTTTAGCAAATGTTGTATAATCCAGGGGCTTCCCTCCTCATGAGCAGGACTCCCAGGATCCAAGCCTGTTGTGATCTCCCAGCTGGAGCGAGGAGAAGATCCGTGGGTCCTGGATGGGCAGGACACTGAACGGAGCCAGGGCCTGGGAAGTGGCCACTCCGGTGAGTGAGAACTGATCCTGCTTCCACTGCAGGTATAATCTAGTTCAGACGGAGCCGCTGATGGAAGAAGCTTCCATTGGTCAGGGGAGGGCCTGGGCCAAGCAATGCTCCACAGAAGGAAGCATAGATGGGGTGGGGAAACTACATGGGGAGGTGAGCCTAGGTACAGAGGAGGGAGGACAGGATCGCTGAGCCCTGTAGAGGCAACAGATTGTTTCATTTTTATGGTATTTTGAGACAGGGTTTCTCTGTAGCTTTGGAGCCTGTCCTGGAACTCACTCTGTAGATCTGGCTGGCCTCGAACTCACAGAGTTTGCCTGTCTCTGTCTCCTGAGTGCTGGATTTAAAGGCGTGCGCCACCACCACCCGGCCTGGGTTACTTGATTTGCAAGGCTCCTAGTATAAAAAGGGAATTTTTCAACCTGATACTCATGGTGAAGAGCTGGAAGTTTGATCTCGGTTATAAAAGAATCTACTATCCCCTGACCCGTGAAATATTGCACTGAGGTCCCATGTATTATATAAATCAAAGTTTTTAAAAAAAACAACAAAACTATAAGGATTGAAAAAGAAAAGTATTGTTTGAAGTTTATATGATTTTTAACTTGGAAAAAGAGATTGATATTCATAAGAGAATTTAGAAATATTGTTAGATAATAAAAATCATTTATATTATCAGCAATAAACAAAGGCATAAATAAATATTAAAATTATGACTTATATAATAGCATCAGAAAGTTACTTGGGATCATGATGAGATGGCTTAGTAGTTAAGAGCATTTGCTGCTCTTCCAGAGGACCCGAGTTCAGTTCCCAGCACCCACATGGCAGCCCACAAGCTTCTGTAACTCCAGTTTCAGCGGATCTTACACTCTCTACTGGCTTCCACACGTACCAGGTACACAAGTGGTACACAGACATACATGCAAGCAGAGAACACTCATACACATTGAGTAAATAAAAACTTTTTTTAAATGAAAGTTTATGGTTTTATTGTCTTCATAAAAAAATCAGCTTAGGGCTGGAGAGGTGGGTCAGCGGTTAAGAGCATTGCCGGCTCTTCCAAAGGTCCTGAGTTCAATTCCCAGCAACCACATGGTGGCTCACAACCATCTGTAATGGGGTCTGGTGCCCTCTTCTGCCCTGCAGGCATACACACAGACAGAATATTGTATACATAATAAATAAATAAATATTTTAAAAAAAGAATTATCCTTTCTGCCGGGCGGTGATGGCACATGCCTTCAATTCCAGCACTCGGGAGGCAAGTTGGGAGGCAAGGGAGGCAGATCTCTGTGAGTTCGAAGCCAGCCTGGTCTTCCAGGACAGGCTCCAAAGCTACAGAGAAACTCTGTCTCGAAAAAAAACCAAAAAAAAAAAAAAAAAAGAAAGAATTATCCTTTCTTTCTACAGTGGTATGGTCAAAGACTTAACAATCTCATTGGCTTGAAATCCGATCTCCTCTGTGAAATAGTCACATGACAGCCTCAAAGGTCCTGACTTTCCAGGACCTCAAACAAGAAGGACACAGCATTACGTCACAGAAATCTTGCAAAGAACTTTTTTTCCTTTTTCTTTCCCTCCCCAAGCTGAAGTGATCCTCCTGCCTAACCTTTCTGAGTAACCAGGACAAGTGTGACTGGCTTTGCACAGCAAGCCACTGACTGTGACCATAGCAGACTGGGGTTGCAGGGAGCATTTTCAAATACTGCCGAAGCTGTCTATGGAGGCCGGCCATAGGGGATTGATAGATCCTCTTGAAGAGCCTTTGAGTTTCCTGGGGAGGGGGGAAACAGAACAAAACCAAAACAGATTCTCTAGGCGAACAGAAGCATCTAGTTACTCTATAGCTCAGGCCACTACAGGGGGTGACACTGAGCACATGCAGGTGCTGGACTGGAGAGATGGCTGAGCAGTCAAGAGCACTAACTGCTGTAGGGCAGAGGCGACACACTTGGGAGGCAGAGGCAGGCAGATCTCTGACTTCCAGCCCAGCCTGGTCTACAGAGTGAGTTCTAGGACAGCCAGGGCTACACAGAGAAACTTTGTCTCAGAAAAACAAAACAAATAAAAAAAGAGCACTTGCTGCTCTTGCAGAGGACCTGGGTTCAATTCCCAGAACCCACATGCCAGCTTATAGTTGTCTAACTCCAGCTCCGGGGAGTCGACACACATGCAAGCAAAACATCAGAGCATATAAGATAAAGTAAACCAAAAAGGACTGCCATAGCCTCCCTCATGTCGGGGGCCAATACACGCATGGCCCGCCAGTTCACGCCCAAGGAGTGAGAACACCTAGTTCTTTGCTATCCTGACATAGAAGGGAATGGAAGGGGAAGCATTGATGCTGTACTTGCCTGTGATCCTGACCTCTGCAGCAAAGCTTACTAAATCTGTACTTTGCCCCAAAGTTGTTGATCCCACTGGTCCTTGCCAGAGACCCTTGTATGTCCTTCACAAGTGTGAGACTTTCAGAGTGTAAGGTATCTCAGCAGATAAAGGTAAGCTATGCAAGTCTGGAAGCCTGAGTTCCATCCCCAGAACACACATAAGGGTTGGAGGGAGAGAACTAAGTCTGAAAAGCTGTCCTCTGACCTCCCTGTGCACACAGTCCGTGTGCTGCCCCCACCCCACCCTGCATGCACACACATTTTAAATTCATGTCTTTCTGTGGGGCTTCCTGTCCTAGGCTGTCCATCAAGCATGACAACCCATTCAGGGACGTCTACAGCTGAGACCGTGGAGAAGTGGTTAAGTAGTGTGGGACAATGGTCTGTATTCTGTCAATTATATTTTAAATAAATGCTGATTGGCCAGTAGCCAGGCAGGAAGTAGAGATGGGGCGACAAGAACAGGAGAATTCTGGGAAGAGGAAAGCTTGTTTGGCAGTTCTGACCCAGCCACAGAAGCAAGATGTGACTGCCTCACTGAATAAGGTACCCAGCCACATGGCTAACATATACTAGAATAATGGGCTAATATAAATTGTAAGAGTTAATAAGAAGCCTGACCTAATGGGCCAATCAGTTTATAGTTAATGTAGACCTCTGTGTGATTTCTTTGGGACTTAACAACTGTGGAAACCAGGCAGGACAGAAAGCTCAGTCAACAGAATGGTGCCCAATGTGTGGACAACTGCATCCACATAAAGCCTGAGAGAGCTTAGGAAGTAATTCTAGACATAAAATAGAGTTAAGCATGGTTTATTGATAGCAGCACTTTCTTGGGCTGTGGTGGGCTCTGCTTGCTAGAGGCAAGTGCTCTCATTTAAGTACTGAATTCACAGTCCTCCTGCCTCAGCCTCTCAAGTGCTGGGATTACAGGCATGTACCACCCATCCACTACCCCTGCAAGTGTTAACCTTTTCATTTTGTATTGGTTGTTTCAGAATGGAAAACCAAGGAAGAAAACCAAAACACAAACTTGAACTTACAGCCATTGATCTCAGACGAAAAATCAGTGATTCTGGGAGAAACATCATTGAAGAAGGCTAATGAAGAACATTGCAAAACAGAGCAGAACATATGCCCAAATCCAGCCCCTGTTGGCCCCCATACTGTCCAGGTATCAAACCCTAGTGTATCACTTGCTGGACACCAGGTGGCTCCTAGTGGAGAGAGACCCTATATGTGCATCGAGTGTGGAAAATGCTTTGGTCGGAGCTCTCATCTCCTCCAGCATCAGCGAATACACACTGGTGAGAAGCCCTATGTCTGCCACGTGTGTGGGAAGGCCTTCAGCCAGAGCTCTGTCCTCAGTAAGCACAGGCGGATCCACACCGGTGAAAAGCCCTACGAGTGCAACGAATGTGGGAAAGCCTTTAGAGTGAGCTCGGACCTTGCCCAGCACCACAAGATCCACACGGGAGAGAAGCCTCACGAATGTCTAGAGTGTGGGAAGGCGTTCACTCAGCTCTCCCACCTCATCCAGCACCAGCGGATCCACACGGGGGAGAGGCCATATGTGTGCCCCTTGTGCGGGAAAGCCTTCAACCACAGTACTGTCCTGCGGAGCCACCAGAGGGTGCACACTGGAGAGAAGCCTCATGGGTGCAGCGAGTGTGGGAAGACATTCAGTGTGAAGAGAACGCTGCTGCAGCACCAGCGGGTCCACACCGGCGAGAAACCCTACACGTGCAGTGAGTGCGGCAAGGCCTTCAGTGACCGCTCGGTGCTCATCCAGCATCACAACGTGCACACCGGGGAAAAGCCGTACGAGTGCAGTGAGTGTGGCAAGACCTTCAGCCACCGCTCCACCCTAATGAACCACGAGAGGATTCACACGGAGGAGAAACCCTATGCGTGCTACGAGTGTGGGAAGGCCTTCGTTCAGCACTCACACCTCATCCAGCACCTCCGGGTCCACACTGGGGAGAAGCCCTATGTGTGCAGCGAATGCGGGCACGCTTTCAGTGCGCGCAGGTCTCTGATCCAGCACGAGAGAATCCACACGGGCGAGAAGCCCTTTCAGTGCACAGAGTGTGGCAAAGCCTTCAGCCTGAAAGCAACTCTCATCGTGCACCTGAGGACCCACACAGGCGAGAAGCCCTACGAGTGCAATCGCTGCGGCAAGGCATTCAGCCAGTACTCGGTGCTCATCCAACACCAGAGGATCCACACAGGAGAGAAACCCTATGAGTGTGGGGAGTGTGGACGTGCCTTCAACCAGCACGGGCACCTGATCCAGCACCAGAAAGTACACAAGAAGCTGTGACCCACGGCTGTCAGAAGCCCAACTTAGAACCTGCACAATACATGAACAGTTTTCCTCCCAGTTTGTTAAATCTGCAGGACCTTTCCTTGGTGGCTCAATGTCACAATTCCTTTTCCTTCTAGAGAAAACCATTCTAGTGTTACCTTTCCCTAACCATCTTGAGGTTATATTGGAGAATCCTATAATTGTGGATAATGGTAAAGTTAGCCATAATTCTGCCTTTATTTGACATGAATCAGTTTATTGAAACAACTGAGAAGACAGACTATATTGACATTTCAAATGGAGTTCCTTGTCTTACTAGCTTCATGCCTTTCCTGAATGCATCTGGTCATTCAAATGTTGTATTTAAATTTACAATGTTGGACTATTTTCAGTTCTTAACTTTTTTATTGGGGGAGGGTACTTTTAAAGGTCTTTGTGGAGCCATGGCTGTCCTGGAAATCTCTGTAGACCAGACTGACCTCAAACTCAGAGATCCACCTGCCTCTGCCTCCCGACTGCTGAGGATAAAGGCGTGTGCCAGCACCACCCAGCTTATTTTTGGTATTTATGAAACACTTAAGTACTATGTGTATAAAGTATCATTTAAAAAAATTCTTGGCCCAGAGAGATGATAGGTTCAGTGGATAAAACCTGAGTTTGCTTTCTAGAACCCACAAGGTGGGAGAGAACCAACTCCCACAGGCTGTCATCTGGCTTCCATGTTGACTTCCAAGCAAGAGTGTGTGATATGCACACACATAGATAAAACTAGTATTTTAAAATATTCTTATGAAATATTCTGAAATGGCAGCTCTAAGTGTTTGGAAAAGGAAAAAGATACATTAGTGAGGATTTATGTAAACTGAAAAGAATTGTTTGGTGTCTGTCTGAGGGTTTCTGTTGTCCTGATAAAACACCATAACCAAAGCAACTTAGCAAAGGGTTTATTTCACTTCCACATCACAGGAAGTCAAAGCAGAAACTCCTATACAGGCCATGGAGTAACACTGCTTACTAGCTTGCTCCTCATGGCTGCTTTCTTATAAAGTTCAGGTAGGATCCACTCAAACACACCTGTTGGTCCTGTGGTAGTATAGTAGCATCTATTCAAGAACTCTAACCCTGCCGTATGGTGCCAAGCCTTGGTTTCTCTCCAGGATCCCTTCAGCCCTAGGGCTTCTACAGCTGAGGCAGCATCTTCACTGGCCTCAGTGCCAAGCCTCAGCTTGAACCCACCATGCCTTAGAAACCTGTACCACATATCATTGAGTTCAGTTACCTGCCTCTGGACCACAGCTTCTTTCCAGATGCTAATCCTGAGTAGGCAAACACTTCCCAGATTTCACCTGAATGGTGCCGATTACTGCTCCCTCCTCACACCCCCACCACACATACAGGGTTTCTGTGTAACCCTGGCTGTTCTGGAACTCATTGTTGACCAGGCCTGCCTCTGTTGGGATTAAAGGCATGCACCAATCTCTTAATCACAGCTGATTAAACCCCAGCTGAGCCACAGATTAGTCCAGCAAAGATTCACTTTAATGGTTTTAACTTGGCTAAATTCCTTACTCTCAGCTGAGCAGAACAGATTCTTAACTGAATTATCACCAGCATGGTGGTATATGCCTTTAGTCCTAGCAAAGGCAGCCACAACTACATAGTGGAATCCTGTCTCAAAACAAAAGGCATGGTGATGCATGTCTTTAGTCCCAGCACTCAAGAGGCAGCTGAGATCTCTAAGAGTTCATAGCTAGGGCCAGATAAACCGTTGTCTCGAAAAACCAAAATAAATATCTGCCTCTAGTCTTTTGTGTTTCTCAAAACTTCCTTCTGAAAACACCATTTGTATTACCATCATTTTCTGAGTTCCCATAACTCATGAAGCCCTGAAAACTCAGCCATCTTCTAGCCCACGATCCTCCCACCAAAATGGTCAATATTGGCACAAATTTATGCATCAGATAGGATTATCCTAACACCCCTATTGAAAATTCAACTCATTGAGCTAGCAAGATGGCTCAGTGGGTAAAGGTGCTTTGTCACCAAGCTTGACAACTTGAGTTCAATCTCTAGAGCCCACATGGTGGACAGGAAGACACCCAGTCATGTCCTGCCATGTACCTGCACACTAACATACACAATGAGGGCCCACCAAAATTCCAGGCCCAGCACGTCATGTTCACATGCCCTCTAGCATGCCATCTTCTGACCCACAAACACTCAGGTCACTGCCCTGTACCAAGGGGCTCCCCCCCCCCAAAAAAAAACTGAGGCTCACACACAGCCTATTAGCCAAAGGACATACTTTATTAGCTCCTGAGTTCTAGTTCTCCTTCTCCTGTACAGTTTTGGTTCCACGTAGTCGCCCAGTCCGGCGGGCAGCAATGAGACCCACTTTGCGTCCAGCAGGGGCATCTCTTCGGATAGTGGATGGTTTGCCAATGTGCTGATGGTTACCACCTCCGAAGGGATGCTCTACAGGCTGTAGAGAGAAATAGAGTGAGGTCAGAGCAAGGGTAACCTCACCTATCTGGGGAAGGCTGACAGAACCCACTGTGTAGGACCTCCCTGCTGCAGCTCCTCCCAGCACAGGAATACTATCCCACTCCCAGTTCCTGGTTACTCACATTCATGGCCACACCACGTACACGTGGCCAGCAGTTCCTCTTGGCCTTGTACTTGTGGTAGGCACGGCCAGCCTTTAAGATAGGCTTGTCAATTCTGCCCCCACCAGCCACAACACCTGCAGAAATATAGGACACCTCTGAGATGTACACCACAAAGCCACAAACACCACCCCCCATTAGTGCTGTGCCAGGAATCTAAAACCCCCAAGACCATTTTCAGACAAAATGAAATGTACCATCCAGGTGCCTGAGCATTTCAGCAAACCTCAGCTAGGGAACCCCTTACACTCTGCAATCTGTCATTTCCATTGACAGGCAAGCCAAGATCCATGCCTTCATTAAACAAAATGCTGGCCCTGCCCACATTCCCAGGTGTGCACCTCAACATTAAGTGTCTGGGATCAGGACAGGTCCTCCAGCCTCTGAAGACACCTCCCATACAAACAGCCAACTCCACTGAACAAAAACGCTCTCTGTGAACATGCATCCTCAGAACCTGCCCTGAGCAGCCATGAGTTTGTGTGAAATGTTCCCAAGTAACCAAATAAAAGAATCTGTGTCCCATTTCCCTGACATGGACATCGCTTAGAAGTCACCAATACTGACTGGCCTCATCTTCTCCAAAAAGAACCAGACACAAGCACAGGAATCGAGTCCTAGGTTAGGTCACAGTGCACAAAAATCCCAAGTGGCTTTAAATATAAATTGTATGTGTATGGATGCATGTACAGGCCTGTCCACATTTGTGCAGACCCCAGGAGAGAGCGCCGGATTTCCTGGGACTCGAGTTACAGCTCTGAGCTAGAAAGGGAACCCGTGCTCTCTAGAGAACAGCCATTCCTCTTATCCACTGAGCTATCTCTACAGCCCATGCTGGAACAAACCCGCAAAGTAGATATCGTACTTTTCTATAATTCAAACCACACGTGTACCCTGTGTTCAAAGTTGGTGCCCCAAGAACAAGGAAATGAGAAATCTGGTTCTAGGTCCCAGGCCTAGCAGCTAGCTGTTCATACGCTGACCTCCCAGTCTGGAGGGTTCCACAACACTCTGGCACTCACCAACGACAGCTCTGTTGGCCGAGGAAATGACCTTCTTGGACCCTGAAGGCAGCTTCACTCGCGTTTTCTTGGTCTCCGGGTTGTGGGAGATGACTGTGGCATAGTTGCCGGAGGCTCGCGCCAGCTTGCCCCGGTCCCCAGGCTTCTCCTCCAGACAACACACGATAGTACCTTCAGGCATGGTGCCCACGGGCAAAACATTGCCGATGTTCAGCTGGGCTGTCGAGAGAAGTAGCCAAGCGGCCGGTGAAGCCAAAAGCAATGCGAAGGCACAGCAATCTAAGTCCTAGGCCCAGTCCCTTCTTCCCCGCCTTAAAGCGCTCACCCTTCTTGCCGCAGTACACAAACTGCCCGGTGTGGATTCCCTCTGCGGCGATGAACAGCTCCGTCCGCTTCTTAAATCGGTAGGGATCACGAAAAACCACTTTGGCGAGGGGAGCGCCGCGACCGGGGTCATGAATGATATCCTATGGGGCAGGCTGAGAAGGTTAGACGGTCTCCTCGAGGCACCCTGTTGCCCTGCTTGTCCCCGCCGGTGCCCTCATACCTTTACTATGCCCTTAATGTAACCGTGCCGCTCGGCGAAGTCCACAGCTCGCAGGCGCGCGGCGCCCTTACGGTGTTTCACGTGCGCGCGGAACACAGAACCGGCGCCTTTCCTCTGCCCTCGGATCACACGGCCCATGGCGGCGAGTCTGGAAAGGGTTCACATTCAGCGTCAAGAAAAGCAGGTCCCCGCCAGCTCCCAAGGCCGCAGACGCCGCCATCCCTCCCTCCCTGTCCTGGATGAGAGGACCAGGCCGCACGACAGACCACCGGGTAGGTGATGGTGGCAGATGGCGGTGGATCGTTTCAAGCCCGGAGCGACCATAACACAACCTACCTGCCGGGAAGCACGGCCGAAAGAGGAAATACGCGGCGGCAGGCAACCTTATCTTCCGGGGCGGGGCACCGCCTCTTCCTTGGCGCGATGCCTGTCGGAACTTGTAGTCACACCCGGGTAGTCCTGGTCTCTACCTCCTAGTGGCACTGAGGTTTACACAAAACCTATATAGGTGCCCTTGGGAGAAGCGGACTCTGGGGAAACTGACTCAGGAGTCTTTTTTTTTTTTCTTTTTTCTAAATTGATATTTATTGAGCTCTACATTTTTCTCTGCTCCCCTCCCTGCCTCTCCCCTACCCCCTGACTCAGGCGTTTTATGTAGGCCAGGTGGGCGGCGGTGGAGGCTTCCAGAGGTGGAAGGATTTGCCCAGGGCCACACAGAACTGAGCTGCAGAATCCGAGATTCCGAGCTTGGCCCAAACAAGGGTTTCCATATAAATCGAGAGTCTCCAGATGTTTTAACTCCGAGGTAGACGTAGGAGATTGGATATATAGACTCGGGAATCCTAGTGCTTTGCACAACTAGAAGATTGGGATTTGGAAGCGGAGCAGTGGTGGTGCACGCCTATAATCCCAGCACTCCAGAGGCAGAGGCGCCTGGGCAGCCTTCCTGGTCTAGAGAGCCAGTTCAAGGACAGTCGGGGCTACACACACACACACACACACACACACACACAAACTGTCTTGAAAAAGAAGAAGGAAGAGGGGAAGGGGGAGGAGAAGGGAGATTGGAATTTAGGTAGCAGAAGGCAACCTGCCAAGTCCTCAAGAGGTCTGGCAGAGAATCCAAAAGTCCATGACCTCAGCTTAGCAACTGGGACAAAGATGGGGGCAAAGACCCTAGAGAGCAAGGAAGGAAGGAGACAAAGGAGGGGCTGCTTGCCAAGAAAATGCCCTGGAGATGTCTCTGGTGGCACAGAGCCCCTGAAAGAGAGGGTCTTCATTTGAGTGAACCCTATCAGTAGGCGATGCCGTAAGGTGGAGACAGAGAAGGAGGTACATGAGGGTCCAGGGTTCCAGTTGGTAATAGAGGCTGGTACTCAAACCGGGAGACTGCACAGTAGAGGCTAAAAGTACCATTCTGAGGAGGAAGGAACACCCCGTAGTTAACCGCTCAAGTTCCACAGGATGCTGGTGCATGGGAGGCATTCCAGAAGGGCAGCGAAGCTGGGGGTGGCAAGGATCAATGACCTGCAGAACGGGAGACCAAGTCACCCAAGGCAGGATAAGGCATCCTGAGTCAGCCCAGAAGAGAACCAGAGTGAAAGATGCTATAGAGAAAGAGTCTGACAGGGACCAAACACTTACACATACTTGTTACAGGCTCCTCCAAAACTGTCCTGTGGGCCAGTTGGGTGAGGTGTGCGCTAGTAGTAGCAAGGCCTGGAGTACAACCAGAAAGCCATCTATGACCCTACAGGGTTCCCAAGACAAAACTCTAGCAGGTATCCTCCCACAGTCTTGAGGACTGTGCTCCACCCCATCCAGATATCAGCCTTCACCTACTTGAAAGGCCACCCAGCCTGGCTTGAAGCAGGGGCTCCACAGACATGCACCACCTTACGGTGATGGCTAATGTGGGTGAAGACAGCAAACACTGGGCATGGCCTTTTGAGGAACTCAGGGTAGGTCTCATCTTTCTGCGGTTAGGCTCTGTCTCTGCTTGGGCTAAGCACGACCCCTCGTTTTAGCCATAGTCAGCTAATCCCTGCTTTTCAAAAGTAATTTCAGAAACAAATGACTTGTGTATTTCCTTTTAGTATTACTTTTTAAAGAAGATCTATTTAACCATTTAATGTGCACTAACTGGTGTTTTGCCTGTATATACTCTGTGTGAGGGTGTTAGATCACCTGGAACTGGAGTTACAAACAGTTGTGAGCTGCCACGTGGGTACTGGGAATTGAGCTCAGGTCCTCTGAAGAGCAGCCAGTGCTCTTAACCACTGAGCCATCTCTCTAGCCCCTTAGTATTAATTTTTAAGCGTTTCTTGTCTCGTGTAATTTTTTAAATAATTATTCTGGTTTTTTTAGATTTATTTATTTATTATGTATATAACATTCTGCCTCCATGTATGCCCGCACACCAGAGGAGGGCACTAGATCTCATTACAGATGGTTGTGAGCCACCATGTGGTTGCTGGGAATTGAACTCAGGACCTCTGGAATAGCAGCCAGTGCTCTTAACCTCTGAGCCATCTCTCCAGCCCTTGTCTCATGTAATTTGTCATAAATGCAAGTCCTCTCACTTTGGAGAGGAGGAAAACTGGGATAACCCAAAATGCATAGGATAATGTGAAGTAAAATAATTGTTTAACTATGTAAAGTTATGTTGCATTTGTTTGTATTGCAGAATAATTGTTTGACTATGCAAAGATGTGTTGCTATTTCACTTTGCCTGCCTAAGGCACCTGATTGGTCTAATAAAAAGCTGACTGACCAGTAGCTTAGCAGAGGAGGGATAGGTGGGACTTGCAGGCAGAGAGAAAGGGGCAGCTGGAGCATAGGCAGGGCTGGCAGGTGGAGAGAAAGGGAGAACTGGGTGCCTGCCAGACACGGAGGAAGCAGGAAAACAGATGGACAGTACCAGTATGTAGATGAGGTAAATGAGAAGATCTAGACTGCACACTTCATGTACCCCGAAGTATGCAACTAGTGAGAAGAATCAGAACAACAGCTCCCCCATGCCTGACCCTTCCGGCCTCAGCATACATTGATTTCCATAACCTGGCCATAGAGAGCCATAGACTGTCCCTGCAGGAGGATGTGTTGGGTTTATGACTCTATAATGAATATTTGAGATAGTTTCAAAAAATTTTAAATTGCATGTCTTTAATTTGTTGTGGAAGGAGCATGCCACAGTGCACATAAGGGGACCAGAGGACAACTTCTGTGAGTTGGTATTTTCCTTCCATCACGTGGGTTGCTGGGATCTAACTCAGGTCCTTGGGCTTGGCAGCCAGTGTCATTACTCACTGAGCCACCATGCTGACCCCCTTCACCCCCCCCCCTTTTTATCTGAGGTCGGTTTATAAAGTAAAAAGATTTATATTGTTTCACAGTTTCCAGTCCACAATCAATTAGCCTCATTTCCTCGAGCCTCATAGCAGCACATCATGGTGGAAGGATGTGCCAGAGCAAAACTTCTCATCTCAGCAAAAGAAAAAAGTCACTGCGGTGACTACCACCTCCCAGTGGTAGCACCCTGTTGATCGGGACGTCAACACACGGGCTTGTGGGGGGCGGGGGTTATTGAATATCCCAACTGTAGCAGACAGCGACAGGAAAGGAAAGCACTGTCAGTCTCCTGTGGGTCCAGGATGAGGATGTCAAACCAGGCTGGTTTCCTACTCAGGACTAAGGGGAGAAGCCAGTTGGAACAGGTAGAGTAGTTGAAGGGGAATGAAGTTTTAGATGTTTAGGAGGATGCCTTAGAGATGTGTTAAACTTTCTCTGAGGGGTCTGACTATAAAGCCTAAATCACCAGTTCTCCACCTCCCTAATGCCATAGCCGCTTACAGTTCCTCATTTTGTGGTGATTCTCAATTATAAAATTATTTTTGTTGCTACTCCATAACTACAGTTTTGCTAGTTATGAATCATTATATAGATGTGTTTTCTGATGGTCTTAGTGATCTCTGTAAAAGAATCGTTCAGCCCCTCCAAAGGGGTCTTGACTCACAGGTTGAGAACCAGTAGCCTAATGGGTTTTTTGAATCCTGAATCTCCATGACCACATCCCCTAGTGTAGATAGAAATATTAGGAATATATCATGCCCCCCCCTTTTCATTTATTTGCTTTGGATTTTGTTTTCGAGAGTTTTTCTGCTTAGCCCTGGCAGTCCTGGAACCCACTTTGTAGGCCTGGTTGGCCTCGAACTCAAGAGATCCACCTGCCTCTGCCTCTAGCGTGCTGGAATTAAAGGTGTGTGCCAACACTGCTCCACTTTCTTTTCTTTCTTTCTTCCTTTCTTTTCTTTTTTTTTCCTTGACTCATTTTGCAGCTACAGCTGTCCTAGAACTTTCGAAGGCCAGCCTCAGATTAAGAGATTAGATTGGCTCTGTCTCTGCCAGGTGTGCATCACAGAAGAAATCTGGAACTGAGGGGCTGTTGAGATGGCTCAGGGGTTGGCAGCACAGACTGCTCCAGCAGAGGACTCCCTTCAGTTCCAGCACCTACCTATGTCAGGTGGATAATAACTGTCTGTAACTGCAGCTCCAAGAAATTTGACACTCCTCACTTCTGCAGGCACCAGCACTCACGTATACTCAGTGGTCGATGGCTTGAGCAAAATCCTAGATTCTACACCAGTAGAGGGAAAATGTGACCTTGAAAGACAAGGAGCTCTGTTACGTGACATTATGGGACCTTGAGAAAGACAAAAACATCAGTTTCTTCGTTTTAATGTAGGGACAAAAGGATCTTTTTCATTGGATTACTGAAGAGGTTAAATGAGTACACAGCAATAACACACAAGTGTACCAACTAAAACCCCAGGGTTGTCAGACGTTAGAGTGAGCATTCTCCAGGGGTGAGCTAAGGTAGTAACAGGGACACCTGTTCCCAAGAATGCTGCCTATTGACCACCCAGGGTATGATAGCTCATCTTGCTATGCTATATGTAAAGCTACTTGCAATTCTGTTCTTTTTGTTTTGTCTTTATGTACTCTGACTGTCCTGGAACTTGCTCTGTAGACCAGGCTGGCCTCAAACTCAGAAATTTCCCTGTCTCTGGAGTGTTGGGATTACAGGTGTGCCACCACGGCCTGACTGCTATTCTGTTCTTTCTGTTACACTCCTACAAAAGGTATTTTCAGAATTGTGTACTGATAAAAATTCCTGGGAGCTCTTCAAAAACTTTGGATTCCCGGGGCTGGAGACATGGCTCAGTGGTTAAGAGCATTGCCTGCTCTTCCAAAGGTCCTGAGTTCAATTCCCGTCAACCACATGGTGGCTCACAACCATCTGTAAATGAGGTCTGCTGCCCTCTTCTGGCCTGCAGACATACACACAGAATATTGTATGCATAATAAAAAAAAAGAAAACTTTGGATTCTGAGTGTTAATGGCACATGCCAATTAATTCCTACATGCAGGAGGCTGAGCTGGGATTGAGTTCCTTGGGGGCAACCTGACCCACATAGTGAAACCCTGTCTCCAAAACAAAACCTTTCAATAAAACGGGGTGCAGAAAAGGGCCAACTTATTGGCTTAAAGTCTGTACTTGTGCCAGAAGGTTTTTTTTCTTTTTGAGAAAAATCAATGCCCATATTATAATCTCCCTACTCCACAGTAATATACGAAGCTATCTTTTTATCTTTTTCTGAGACAGTTTCTCTGTGTAGGGGTGGCTGCCTGGAAATTACTCTGTAGACCAGGATGGCTTTGAACTCAGAGGTCCACCTGCTTCTGCCTCTCAAGTCGTGGGATTAAAGGCGTGCCGTGCTCCTAAACTACCCATGGAGAGATGAGGGCAAAAGTACTAGGTAGTCCAGTGGACATATTCAAAAGTCATAATACACTAGATGCACCGCTAACACTCAGTGGCTTTACCTCACCGTCAGCCATACCGGCTGATGCCCCTGCAGAGAACACATCTATATTTGCATAGACACCTACATGTTCAAAGACCACCCTGTGCCCAAGCTTGTCATGATGGCCTACCTTCCAGACACACCCGTCTTCCTCTGACTGGACTCTTCATTGTCATAAGCTGTACACATGGGCTTTTGTTTTACACTTATTATTTTATGAGTATGAACCCTTTGCCTGCAAGTATGTGTGTGTACCACATATGTGCCTGACATCTTGGTGCTGGATCCCCTGCAACTGGAATTACAGAAGATTGTGAGCCATCATGTGGCTCTGAGAATTGAACTCAGGTCCTCTGTAAGAGCATATAAGTGCTCTTAACCATTGAGCCAATCCTCCAGGCCCATACTTATGTTTTAATATTTAAAATGTGTATTTAATGTTATACATACTAAGCATTATGTACTACATATTTAGTATTTGTAATGTCTTCCCCTCTTGCCTCCCCACCAGGATGTCATCTTCAGGAAGGCAGGAATTTAAGGCAAAAAACTAAGACATGTACACACCAAAGCAAAAGCAGAGAGCTCAGGTCAGGCTGAGCAACCTTGTTGTATATTGTAATAGGTCCTTATCTAGACCCTAGCTCCACATGGCCTCATCCAGTTGCACATAGCAATGGCTGGGGAAGGGGCAAGTATAAGGTTTAACACCCAAGTAGAAGAACATGTTTTATTATTTTTTTTTAAAGATGTATTTATTATGTATAGTGTTCTGCCTGTATGTCTACCTGCAGGCCAATAGAGGGCACCGAATCTCATTAAAGATGGTTGTGAGCCATCTTATGGTTGCCAGGAATTGAATTCAGGACCTCTGGAAGAGCAGCCAGTGCTCTTAACCGCTGTGCCATCTCTCCAGCTCGTGAACATGTTTTTAATAGTTGCTTTACCTCTTAAGTTTAAAACAGAATCTTGCTGTGTAACCCAGACTGCCCTTAAACTCAACCATTCTCCGGCCTCACACTTCCAAGTGCTGAGATTATAAATTGTGCCACTATGCCCACAGTTCACTCATAAAAACAAAACCAAATCCGAAAGTCACAGCTGTCTTGTATCTTCAACAAAATACATCCATCCGTGCAGTCCCTCAGATGAGGTGGGCCTCATGACCTGGGGGCTGTGAGCTCTGGTACCAGTTTCAGCACCCTCTACCAGGGTTCAGTCTTGCAGCTTGCGCTCACACTTTTTCTCCAGTTCGGCCATCTCCTTAAGGACCAAGGCTACACTGTACCGCAGCTCCTGAAATTTGGCCACAGGTACCTCAAAGCGGTGTGCAGATCCATCTGTGAGCTTCAGCTGCATGAGAACACTCGGTTGCAGGGAGCGGGACTGAGCACTGGTAGAGATGGCCACATCCACCCGCCACCGGAAGTTAGACAGGTGGGGCAGCCAGGACCCTTGCTGTTGGACCACAGCGTCGAGAAGTGGGCGCTGACTCCCAAATGCCACACTGGTTAAATCTTCAATCAGATCTTGAGGAATGCCAAGCTCCTGGAGCTGGTCCTGGAAGGCTTCTGGCTTCAGACTGGCAGGGGGCCGCCGGAGGGCCTGCTGGAGCAGTGTGTGTGTGCCTGCCAAAAGGACAGCCAGCCGCTCCTCCGACAGGTTGGCACTGGCACCAAGCTGTTGCACAGCTTCTCTGCAGTCTTTGCCATGCAGGGCCCCGACGACCAGCTTCAGCAACTTTCTGAAGGTGTTCCTGTCCAAGTCCCTCATGAGCGGAACCACTGCCGCCACTTCTGGAGAGGGCTGGGCTCCCAGGAAACTGGCTCGGCCACCATGACTATCAGCTGGATGGTGCAAGTACGGAGCTGCAGCCCCCAAAGCAGACATCCTTGCTTCCCCTTTCCTGATCAGTCCGGAGAGAAGGTGCTAACCACAACTGCCTGGAGAAGTGAAGAAGAGACAAGTGACTCACTGGCCAGGGGCTTCATGTATCAAAAAATGAGACTTGATGTGGTGCCCCATCCGTCTGTCACTGTCCACATGAGCTACCAACGATAGACAGTAAACGGGACACTTGCTTGGGAGGTGGCACTGAGACCGGATGGCAAAGGAGTCCACCTGAGTCTAGGAGAAGAGAGAGGCCGCCCAGAGATCAGCAGTTGGCAGGAAAAAGAACCAAGAAACAGAAGTGCACGCGTAAGTCCTACGTAAGCATTATTAGTGAATCTGGAAAACGCAGCTGAGACCCCTTCCCTACTCAAGCGCGAATCCTAATCATAGCTCTGGAAGACCTAATGATCTCACATTACAAATATAAACCACTCCTTTAAAGCCCTCGGCACCTGGAGGAAGCTGTCCGCTCGTAGCTTACCGCGGCTGGAGAAGCAGGAAATTGACCGGACCTCGGAAAGGGTCCAGAGACACTTCCGGGCTACTCTAGGATAGCGTGATAGGGCACCTCTATGGTTCCCGGAGCCGCGCACGCGCAGAAGGGCAGCAGGACTCTGGCGCTGTCTTCTGACTTGGCTTGATTTTTGGGAAGAGGAAGCCGAAGTCATTCAGTTTCCGGGATCCTACTGAAAGCTGTGCCTGTCCTGCGCATAGGCGACCCAGTATGAGGGGCACACGCTAGAATTGTTGTAGTTGGTGCTACCGAATTGCATATTTTAAAATAGTTAGATGGGCCAGGCGACAACTCACGTCTTTATAACCAGCGCTCAGGCCGGGCATGGTGGCACAGGCCTTTAATCCCGCACTTGAGAAACCTAGGCTGGTGGACGTCTGTGAGTTCAAGGCCAGCCTGGTCTACAAAGTTAGTTCCAGGACAGCCAGGACTGTTGCACAGAGGAACCCTGTTTTGAAAAACCAAAAGAAAAGGAAAAAAATCCAAAAAACATGGGCTGGAGAATGGCTCAGAGGTTAAGAGCATTGCCTGCTCTTCCAAAGGTTCTGAGTTCAATTCCCAGCAACCACATGGTGGCTCAAAACCATCTGTAATTAGGTCTGGTGCCCTCTTCTGGCCTGCAGGAATAGGTGCAGACAGAATATTGTATACATAATAAATAAATATTTAAAAAAATCCAAAAAACAAAAATAACAAAAACAGAACTCGTGGGGTATAGGTAGGCAGATCTGTATGAAGAGTAGGCCAGCCTGACTTAGATATTCAGTTTCTGGGCAGCCATCTGGACCATGCCGATGCTGGTGGCCTGCACTAAGTGAGACCCTGTTTTAAAAACAAAACCCCTAGAAATTCTAGCAAATTTTGACAAAATCTGACACAAATTTTGCCATATTTTTTTGAGTGACACAAACAGACCCCTTTGTCGGTTTTACCTCTTTATTTCCTAAGATTTATTTTTTATTTTATGTGTGTGGATGTTTTGCCTGTATGTCTGTCTGTGTAACTCTGTGTGCCTGGTGCCTGTGAAGATTGAAAGAGGGCATTAGATGCCTTGGAACTAAGGTTGCAGACAGTTGTGAGCTGCCTTATAGGTGCTGGGAATCAAACCCCTCGATCTTCTGGAAGAGCAGCTAGTGTTCTGAGCCATCTCTCCAGCCCCTCATTTAAAATTTTATGTGTATGTAGTTTTACCTGAATACTTGTATGTGCTTCACATACACACCTGATCAGAGGCCAGAAAAGGGTATTGGACTGAAACCAGGGACAACTGTAAGCTGCCTCATTCCCTCTTGTTTGCTCCAACACTTTACAAACCCGATTTACAAACCAAAGTGACTTCAATTTTCCAGAGGTTCTACAAGAAGGATTCTGTCCATCATGGGGCTCAGCAAAGCCACTGAAGCCCACCTCATCCCAAGCCCCAAGTCAACCCTCCTTTTTTTTCTTTTTTGAGCTAGGGTCTCACTATGTAGTCCTGGCTAAACTAGGATATGTAGACCAGGTCTGCCTCAAACTCACAGAGAACCACCTCCCAAACGCTTACACAGCAACCCCTTTTTACACTCTACTGTGACATGTGATGTGAACAAGATGTCCCCTGTATTCTCAGGCATTTAAATACTTGGTCCTCAGTTGGTGATGCTGCTTAGGAAAGGTTAGGAGGTACAGCTTGCTGGAGAAAGTACATCAGTAAAGGTGAGCTCTGAGAGTCTAAAGACTCTTGCCAGCTGGGTGTGGTGACCCATATCTCTAATCTTAGTTCTCAGGAGATAAAGAAAAAGTATCTCTGAGTTTATGGTCAACCTAGTCTACATAGTGAGTTCTATATAAGCCAAGGCTATATAGACAGAATGTCTCAAAACAAAAAATAATTGAATTAAAAATAAAGATGCGGGACTGGAGAGATGGCTCAGTGGTTAAGAGCACTGACTGCTCTTCTAGAGGATCCAGGTTCAATTCCCAGCACCCACGTGGCAGCTCACGTGGTAATTCCAAGATTTGGAATACATTCAGGCAAAACACTAATGCACATAAAATAAGAATAAAAATTATAAAAATATTTTGAAAAATATAAGGATGCTTGCCATTTAGAGTTCACTCTCCCTGCTTCCTTTTGTGGTTTGAGACATAAATCCTCAGACCACAACTTCCAGCTCCAGTTGCCATGCCTGCCTGCTGGCCTGCTTCCCCACCTTGATGATGATTGACTTATCCCTTTGGAGCCATAAACCCTGTCTTGGACATGATGCTTTATCACAGTAACAGGATGGTAACTGATGCAGAAGCTGGGACAAGGGAGTCATCTATTACTGTGAAGGGCTGATCATGGATTTTTTGAAGGAATTTGGAAGGCTTTGGGACTTTGAGCTAGAAAACTGGTTAAATTGTTGTGTAGAAAAGTGAATTTTAAAAAAGATTTATTTATGTGTATGAGTGTGCCATCTGCATGTGTGCCTACACATCAGAGGAGGGCATCAGATCTCATTATAGATGGTTGTGAGCCACTATGTGGTTGCTGTGATTTGAACTCAGGACCTCTGAAAGAGCAGCCAGTGCTCTTAACTATTCAGCCATTTCTCCAGTCCAAATGTTTTAATTGTTGTGGTGTCCAAATCCACTGGGAGAAACCAAGACTTAGTTTCAATTTAAATTTAAATTAAATGAATTTATCCTTTGTTTTTCTGAGACACGGTTTTTCTGTGTAGTCCTGGTTGTCTTAGAACTCACTCTGTAGATCAGGCTGGCATCGAACTTACAGAGATTTTTTTTTTAATTTATTTATTTATTATGTACACAATGTTCTGTTTGTGTGGATGCCTGCAGGCCAGAAGAGGGCGCCAGACCTCATTACAGATGGTTGTGAGCCACCATGTGGTTGCTGGGAATTGAACTCAGGACCTCTGAAAGAGCAGCCAGTGCTCTTAACTATTCAGCCATTTCTCCAGTCCAAATGTTTTAATTGTTGTGGTGTCCAAATCCACTGGGAGAAACCAAGACTTAGTTTCAATTTAAATTTAAATTAAATGAATTTATCCTTTGTTTTTCTGAGACACGGTTTTTCTGTGTAGTCCTGGTTGTCTTAGAACTCACTCTGTAGATCAGGCTGGCATCGAACTTACAGAGATTTTTTTTTTTAATTTATTTATTTATTATGTACACAATGTTCTGTTTGTGTGGATGCCTGCAGGCCAGAAGAGGGCGCCAGACCTCATTACAGATGGTTGTGAGCCACCATGTGGTTGCTGGGAATTGAACTCAGGACCTTTGGAAGAGCAGACAATGCTCTTAACCACTGAGCCATCTCTCCAGCCCATACTTACAGAGATTTACTTACCTCTGCTTCCCAAGTGCTGGGGTTAAAGGCATGTGCCACCACAGCCTGTTCCATTTTCTGTTTTTTATAGTTAGCCTCCTCCAAACCCAATTTGAGCAGCCAAGGTGCTTTACAAAACACAACCCCAGGGTAGAAGTGGCTCAATGGCAGGAATAAGGCAAGGCCCAGGGTTCCAATCCAAGCTCAAGCTCTGCAAAGAAAAACACTGAAGAAAACCTAAACAGCCCCGCAAGGTTCTCCTCGTGGCATCCCATATCCTAGAATAAAATGCCAAATCCTCACTGGGCTTACAAGCTGTGGCCCATGCACCACTTTCCCATCTCATTCCCTGAACCCCAATTCCAGCAACAGATCTTCTGTCACCCTGTCCTGGCTCATGAGACAGTGTACCATAGATTGAGCCATTCCCCTCCTGACAGTGGCCTCAAAAGGTCTGTTAGGCAGATATTCAGGAGCGGAACTGAGGGACACACATCGGGAGAGCACAGATGGTTTGTGGTCTCTTCCCTTGGTCCAGACTGTCCATTCTCTGGTCTCCCCTGGCTGGTGAAGAACTGGGTAGGTGCTAGTGTGGGGTGGCACCTGCACCACAGGATGGTTTGTGAGTCAGGCAAGGGCAAGGGGCTGGAGATTGAAACACATACACACACACACACACACACACACACAGAGAGAGAGAGAGAGAGAGAGAGAGAGAGAGAGAGAGAGAGAGAGAGAGAGAGAGAGAGAAAGAGAGAGAGACAGACAGACAGACCAACCAAGACCATCATTGAAACAAGAATGCCCCCTTTATTGTGTTCCAGGGCAGCTTATATAGGGCTCTCCTTAACTAATGGCCACGCCCTAACTCTCAGGATTTTTCAGCTGCAAGCCCACCAGAAACCACTCCCCTGCCATCAGGCACTCATGAGGGTCTTGTGCTTAGAGCAGCTGCAAGCACAGGAAAACAAGTTGTTTACTCCGGCAGGTAAGGGGTCACAGGAAATTCAGGGTCTGAGGGTCTGCAGTCCTCTACAGTGTAGGTCTGCTGTTTGTGATTGAGGGAGAGGACGCGCATGGTGCTTTCTTATCGATTCTCTACCAGGGGTGTTAATGTACACATCTGCACATTAGTTCTTTTTTTTTTAAATATTTATTTATTATGTATACAATATTCTGTCAGTGTGTGTGCCTCAGGCCAGAAGAGGGCACCAGACCTCATTACAGATGGTTGTGAGCCACCATGTGGTTGCCGGGAATTGAACTCAGGACCTTTGGAAGAGCAGGCAGTGCTCTTAACCGCTGAGCCATTTCTCCAGCCCCTGCACATTAGTTCTTATGACTACCCTACGGCAGAACATTCTCAGATAACTAGCTCCGGATTTTAGAATGGGAGATATTCTGGGTCATATAGCAAGCTCCTAAACCCCAACATGACTTCAAGCTCTTGTCAAGTGGTCATGGTACTTCTACATTGGCATCTACATTTCTGCATTGGTATTTTGCCTACATGTCTGTGTGAGCATGTCAGATCCACTGGAGGTGGAGTCACCAGCAATTGTGAGCTTCCATGTGGGTGCTGGGAAATGAACCCAGGTTCTCTGTGAAAACAGCCTGCGGTCTTAACTAGTGAGTCATCTCTCCAGCTCCTGGCCATGGTATTTCTAAACCTAGCATTGGTGTATTTCTAATGTTGGCCTTCCACCCCCACATAAAAAGCATTCAGGAACCATACCTGCCTCTCAGAATAAGGGGGACTGGGTCCTGAGTGGCTGTGGTGGGGGACAGATTTTAAGAGGCATCAACTGGGGGTAAGGTTGTAAGTCAGTGGTAGAGTACTTGAATAGCACACTTAAGCCCTCAGTTAGTACCTCAGAAAGGACACCGAAAAGGGATGAGGTAAAGCAGAAATGAATTCTAGCATCTTTGCTTTTGGCTCCCTTTTCAATGAGTTACAGGATTATTTCCTTATTGAAGCCATGTTAAGTAACTGGTCCAGAGGGAAAACATTTGGGGTTACTACTTATGTAAACGCAGGGTCTCGATGACTGTCTGCATCTGCCTGAGTGCCGGGATGGCAAGTATGTACCAACAGACCCGGATTTGGTGGCTTCACTTAAGCTACTTCTTACAAGAGCTTCCAAATCTTTCCTGATATTGATTTCTCATCTGTAGGACAGAGATCTGAGTTCAAAACACAGCTACACTTTGAGTGTGACACACACTTTATTTGATGGGTGAATGCCAAACATTCCAGAAACAAAACATTATTTTCATAAGTAGAATATTTTTTGAGAACAAATCTGAATCTCCCCCAGCAGTCTCAAGTTTCTGTTAGCATAAATTACTCAAATAAAATAAGGCTTCAGGTTTATTCAGTTACATATTTATAGCGTGGCGGTCTGAATGAGAACGGCCCCATAGGCTCATATGTGTGAACACTTGGCCCTCAGTTGGTGGAACTGTTTGAGAATTATTAGGAGGTGTGGTCTTGAAGGAGGTGTGTCACTGGGGGTGAGCTTTGAGTTTCGAAAGATTCTCCATTCCCAGTTAGTCCTCTCTGCTTAGTAACTGTCTCAAGATGTGAGCTCTCAGCTACTGCTCCAACACCACGCATACCTGCCTGTCTGCTGCCCTGACCCACCATGATAGCCATGAATGCTCCCTGGAACGGTAAGCCCCAAATAAACTTTTTAAATTTACCTTGCCTGTAGTGTCATCATAGCAATAGAGAAGTGACCAAGACACTTAGGTGAATGATTTATCCCATGTGAATCTTTTGGTGCTGAGTGAGCCTGGAGCTCCGATTAAAAGCTTTGCCACAAGTGTTACATGTGTAAGGCTTCTCTCCTGTGTGGATCCTCTGGTGTATAATCAGGTGTGAGCGCCACCTGAAAATCTTGTCACAGTCGTCACACTGGTGCAATTTCTTTACAGTGTTCACTTTTTTAGAATTCAAAAAAGTGTTACTTTCAACCGTGTTTCCAAATTCATAGTACCACTGGGCTCGAGTGTGGATCCTCTGGTGTTCAATGAGGTATGAGCTCCGGCTGAAGGCCTTCCCGCACTCACTGCACTCATAGGGCTTCACTCCAGCATGGATTATCTGGTGTTGGAAAAGGGTTGAATTTTGACTGAAGGCTTTTCCACACTCGTTACACTTATAGGGTCTCTCCCCGGTGTGAACCCTCTGGTGGATGGTGAGCTGTGTGCTCATACTAAAGGCTTTCCCACACTGCGTACATTCATACGGCTTCTCTCCCTTATGGATCCTCTGGTGATAAATGAGACTGGAGCTCTGGCTGAAGGCCTTCCCACAGTCATCGCACACGTAAGGCTTCTCCCCGGTGTGGATTCGCTGATGCTGAATAAGATGGGAGCCCTGGACAAAGCCCTTCCCGCAGTCGTCACATTTAAACGGTTTTTCTCCTGTGTGAGTTCTCTGGTGGCGAATGAGCCGGGAGCTACAACCAAAGGCTTTGCTGCACCTGTTACACTTGTAAGGTTTCTCTCCGGTGTGGATCAGCTGGTGCTGGCTCAGGCGAGAGACCCACCTGAAAGCTTTGCCACACTCCTCACACTTGAATGGCTTCTCTACAGTGTGATTTCCCTCGTGGGCAACGAGGCTTGAGTTCCCTGAAGTTCTTGGCATTTGAGATTTCTCCCCACTATGCATCCTCTGATGCTGGGCTAGAGTTGAGCTCTGGCTGAAGGCCTTGCCACACTCCTGGCAGGGGTAGGGCCTCTCTCCAGTGTGAGTCCTTTGATGTCTGACCAGCTGTGATTGCTGGCTGAAGGCTTTCCCACATTCTTGACAACTATAGGGCCTCTCTCCTGTATGGATTCTCTGATGATGGATAAGGCTTGAGCTCTGACCAAAGGTTTTCCCACATTCCTCACATCTGTAGGGCTTCTCTCCTGTATGGATTCTTTGATGCTGAATCAGTTTTGAGCTCAAACGGAAAGCTTTTCCACAATCAACACACTTAAATGGTTTCTCTCCGGTGTGGATTCTTTGATGCTGGTTGAGTTGCGAGCACAGCCTGAAGACTTTCCCACATTCCTCGCATTCATAAGGCTTCTTCCCAAGGCAGTTACTCGTGTGCGTCTCCTCTAAGCAGTCAGCCAGTTTTTTTTGGCACTCTTGACATCTGTATGGTTTTCCCTGTCCACTCACTTCCAGATATGGATCCAGGTTCAGAGTTGGTTTAAAGACTCTACCACACTCTTCACAGTTTTCTGATGTCCCTTTCACACTGTCTCTCTGTTTGTTAGGCTGAGGACCCAGAACAGTGGCCCGTAGCTCCTTGCATTCCTGGACAGTGTCCTGAGGAGCCATAGTCTCATTATTGAGATGCTGCTTCTGGAAAAGGGAGCCACTCACTCTTAGTCCAAGGCTATTTGAGCAATTCTCTGACAAGACCATGGAATCCAAATTGTCTCCAAAGGCAGGAATCTGCTTTTCGGGAATGTTCATGTACTCACAGGTCTGCTTGTGATTGGTTCTAATAGTAGAATCTGAAATAAGCACAAAATAAAAACGTTCTTGACATCTGAGCTCAGAGAAAAGGCAAAGATGAGCAGTGCCTTGTGGGAGTGCCAGCACTCCACCACGCCCCAGTGGAAAGTGTGGCAAGGAGAGAGAAGGGGAAATGCTCACAATTTAGCTCACTGGACAGTGATGGCATGCTCATGTCTACAAGGCAGAGGGCTGAGAGTTTCATGTCCTAAGAGGGTCTACAAGAAGAATTTCACCCTATAGGGCACTGAGGAGGGAATATCTTAGAGTAAGCAAAACAGACTGGACAGAACAATCTGAGGACAGAATTCATCAGAGCAGGTCAGCATCCTGCAAACATGCTAGCTGGCAAATGAGGACAACGGGGGTGTCTGACCAAAAAACAGACAGGAATGTTGAGACCCCGGCTGAAGAAGAGGTGGTGCAGGAAGATCCCAGAGCAGAACTGGGTGCTCAGCCTATCGATGACTGGCCTCTAAGGTGGACTTCTCTGAAAAGAACTCAAACTGCAAACCCAAGCCTTGCTATGGGTGAGATGGTTACTGTCACACTGGTACAATCTAGGATTACCTGGAAAGAAGGAACCTCAACTAGAAACTGCCCAGGTCAGATTGGCCTGTGGCCATCTGTGAGTTTGTCTTGATTGATGATTTATTATGGAAAGACCTAGGCAGTTTTATCCAGACTGCAGAAGAAAGTGGGCTCAACACAACCGAGTGTAAGATGGGACGCGGTGTTCCTCCGTTGTTTGTGCTTCAGTTTCTGCCCTGACTTCGGACCTGGAAATGTCAACCACAATGAGCCCTTTCCTTCTTAAGCTGATTTTAGCTAGGATGTTTGATCAAAGCGTGACAAAACAGATGAGAACACTAAGCCACTGGCTGCGTGACCATACCCAGTAGTTCACACTGATTCTTCCGCTGGCTGAGTGACCATACCCAGTAGTTCACACTGATTCTTCCACTGGCTGAGTGACCATACCCAGTAGTTCACACTGATTTTTCCGCTGGGGCAAGTGTCAGGGTCTGAGCGCCTAGACCAAGAGGCCATCGTGATTTCTACTTTCCTTCTGGGCTCTCCAAATCCCACAGGCTCTCTTCCTGTCCTGATCCCACAGGCCAGATTTCTCTATGACCGTTAATGACGTGACATATAGTAGTTAAATGGACAAGTGTTTTGTGCCCCTGCCTTTTTGTCGTATAGCCTTCCCAGAAGTGGCCACACACCTGTGTGTGGTTCTTTCTAGGGTTGGTCCTCTGCAGTGTTCTTTAGCAGCCCAGCCTGGTCACCAGGACTCACCCAGCTCCTTCTTATTCAGACCTTCTGTAACAGGGCCTGGGCCTCACCTGTCTGGCAAATCCATGGTGTCTCTGTCCCCTCTGCTCCCTGTAGGTCAAGGACCCATGGCTCTTGTCCTTGCTCCAGTCGAGAGATCAGTTCAGGCTTAAAGACCAGGAATCCTGCTGTGTGTGAGGCAGAGAAGGAGAGGATGGAAACGTGGCCAGGAGTCAGTCCTGCTCCTCGTTCCCAGTCATGAAGAACAGGAGCTGCTAGACTATGCAGAACCTATGGGGAGGGTGATGAGGGATGAGGCTGGATACATAGCAACCCCTTCTCCCTAGCTCCTTAGATTAGACAGGAAGGGGCACCCAGACTTCCACAGTCTTCAGGGAACACTGTCACTGAAGAAGAGGCCAGATCTAGTTGGGGTACAAGAGGAGTAGGGAGCTTAAGCCCAAGACAGCATCACATTCTGCAAAGCCACAGCCTTTTCTTCCCCAAGTTCAAAAGACAAGGATACTCCAAGAGGTAGGGGTAGTCAAGAAAAAAAACTTAAAATTAGTAAGCAATTAAATAAATGAAGAAGATTTCAAGTCACAAGTAGTGGATCCAGACTCCCTTTATGGCCAGTTCATAGAAGTGGGGAAGGTGTTGATCCAATCAGGGATCCACAAAGCGGGCCTAGACAGATGATGGCTCAACAGTGAAGAGCATTTGCTCCTCTTCCAGGTCTCCTAGCACCTACACAGCAGCTCTCAACCGTCTATAATTCCATTTCTAGCACGTTCACAAACGTACATGCAGGCAAAACACCCATACACATTGAAAAAAAAGAAAATAGTGCCGGGCGGTGGTGGCGCATGCCTTTAATCCCAGCACTCAGGAGGCAGAGGCAGGCGGATCTCTGAGTTCGAGGCCAACCTGGTCTACAAGAGCTAGTTCCAGGACAGGCTCTAGAAACTACAGGGAAACCCTGTCTCGAAAAACAAAAAAAAAAAAAAAAAAAAAAAGAAAGAAAAAAAAAAAAAGAAAGAAAAAAAAGAAAATAGAGTTTGGAGCTTCCCTCAGGCTTCCCACAACATGGAAAAAGAGGCAAAGGCATCTGCGAGATCCATCAGCCGTGTCTAAACTGCAGCCTACTGTCACACACGACAAAGACAGTGATGAATGTCAAGAAAAAGCCATGAACTTGACTGAAATGTGAAATGTCTTTTTGTTTTGTTTTGGTAACTCAACTGTAAGGCTCTTGAATATCAACCTTGTGAAGAATATCATGTCACGATATCAAAATGTTAAACAGGGCTGGAGAGATGGCTCAGTGGTTTAAGAGCATTGCCTGCTCTTCCAAAGGTCCTGAGTTCAATTCCCAGCAACCACATGGTGGCTCACAACAATCTGTAATGAGGTCTGGTGCCCTCTTCTGGCCTGAAGGCAAACAAGTAGACAGAATACTGTATGCATAATAAATAATAAATAAATAAATAAATATTTTTTAAAAAGTTAAACAAATGGTACAGTAATAGGTTCAAGTTTAAGTAAAGGCAGGGCCCCACGCTCATCAGAAAACAGACAACATTTCTTAAAAAGAAAAGAAATCTGACCAAAGTTAACATGAGAAGAGGAGAAAATATGCAAGTATTGTTAGGTATATATTTTTCTATTTTTTTTCTGAGACACGCTTTCTTTGTGGCGTCCCCACCTGCCTCTGCCTCCCGAGTGCTGGGATTAAAGGTGTGTGTCACCACCATTAGCCTCCTAGCAACCTGGTGGTAGAAAGGACAGGCTGCCAGTGTGCGCGTGTGGGTGTGGCTAGAACCTCAGTTAAGCAGTGCTGCAGATGAACATTAGCATCGTCACAGAGAGACATTCATTTACCCTGCACTCCTCCAAGCTCTCCTATGCTGGGTGCCATGATACACATCCACTTATCATCTCAGCAGCCACTCAGGTGGCGGAGGCAGGAGGACTGCTTACTTTAAGCCCAGGAGTTCTAGGCCAGACTGGGTAGCAGAGTGAGGTGGCCATTTCAAAAAGAAAAAAAAAACATTCAGTAACTTGGCGCTGAAACGTGAAGCTACTGTCGAAGCAGAAACTACGGGAAAGAGCAACATTTACTTTGAAACTGGGTAGCTTGCCTAGTGGAGTGTGGTTCCTCACAGGCACATACATTGTAGCTGTATGTGCAAAGGGTCTGAGGAAAGACTGAACATGCAGATGAAGCTGCTGGTCACTGAGTGACACACAAAAGGAAAGGCCACTAAATACTAGGCAAGAAAGCTTAGGGACTGACCCCACAGAAGGCTAAACCCTAACAAAGAAAGAAAACCATCATCATTCCTGGCAGGCCAGAACCCCAGGGGAAGTAGACAGGGACAATTGAGCAAGTCCTGGCCACTGTCCTCCGTGTGTTTTCCTCCTATCACAGCGACGTGTGATAAGCTATCTGTGAATCGAAGATAGCACTTGCAAAGTACTGAGTGAGTTTAAATTGTGGGTGGTATAAATCAGTAGTACATTTAATAATGCGCTTTTTTAAAAAAATAATGAGCTTTATAACATGTTTCCTTGGTTTCGGTGAAATCTAACACAAGATATAGTGAACATCTAAACACCCACAAGTCAGTAAGGCACAACAATCCATTTTGTTGTTGTTTTTTGTTTTTTAAGGCAAAAGAGCTGCCCAAGTACATGATTTCAGAACCTAACAGAGTAATAAGCAAGGATATGACAGGATGCCCAAACTCTCAAAAACTAGACAAACGCAAAACCAACACAATCTTAAGTTGTTTTACTTTCTTTTCCTTCGTCTTGTTTAGTTTAGTTTAGTTTTGGTATTGTTTTCAGAACAGGGTTTCTGTGTAGCCCCAACTATCCTGAACTTGTTCTGTAGACCAGGTTGACCTCAAACTCAGAGATCTGCCTGTCTCTGCCTTCCGAGTGCTGGGATTAAAGGGATACACCATCTTGCCCAACCTGCTTTTTTTTTTTTTTTTTTTCCTGAACTAGGGTTTCTCTATGTAACAGCCTTAACTCTCCTGGAACTAGCTCTTGTAGACCAGGCTGGCCTCAAACTCAGGGATCACCTGCCTCTGCCTCCCGAGTGCTGGGATTAAAGGCGTGCGCCACCACCACCCGGCTTGTGTTGTTTTTCTTTTTGCTCTCTGTGGTACAGGGATTGACCCCAGAACAACTTTGTGTGCGACAGAAGAATGCTCAACCACTGACCTGTACATACTCCAGCCCTTGCTGTATACTACTTAAGACATCAGAAGACTGGGTTTTGTCAGGTTGTATGGGATGAACAGTTATAGACCTGGTCTAACACAGACAGAAGTACCTGGGAAGCCAACTTCCTCCCATCCCCACCTACCCCACTCCTGGCCCACCAGCCCAGGCACCCTCTCAAGAACTCAGGATACTCCCACATTGTAGGCGCCAACATGAGGATGGGGCCAGCCCTGAAGCGGGCTCAGCAACAGGTGAAACCAGCATAGCAACCAGCAGGTAAGACATACATTCTACCAGGAAGCTGAAACAAACTACAGAGTGGTACGTGCTGGAGCAGCCTGCAGGGAAGGTAGCAAGAACGGGAGCAGTCTGACGGCAGGACCAAAGGAAAGGTGGGACTCAAGGTATCACTGACACTCTGGTTCCAGAACAGTTTTCTCTGGAGACTCCTCGAGCCAACAAAAAGATTGTTTTTCTTTTTCTTGGTTGTTGTTGTGTGTGTGCGTTTTAAAGCTATTTCAAGTATAGGTTCTGTTTCTCACATGGTAATTTAATAAGCTTAGGAAAAACAGAGGTTTTACTAGTTCCCAGAAATGTCCCTACCTAGTAAGGACTAAACTGGGTGGGCGACATATATAAAGCCTGGAGCTGGGCTGGCACACTCAGATTCAAGGTTTAGCCCCTAAGGCGGAGCAGTTAGCATCCACAACCCCTCTCTCTGACAGGTGAGGGGTGGATGTATGGATTAGATCCCCAGGTGTAGCCTCACCTAGTCCAGCCACACTGCTGTGGTTCTCCAGCATCACCTCCCTGTAGAGGGCCCTCTGGCCAGAATCCAGACATTGCCACTCCTCCCGAGAGAAGTGCACAGCCACGTCGCCAAATGTCACCGCCTCCTGAAATCAGGACACACACTAGCACCTCAGAAGTCCTTAGGTGCCAGCTCCAATCTGGCACTACAACATATCTCAGGCAGGTGACCCACAGGATCGGACTAGAGTCACAGGGATCCTTTCAGCTCTTACATCATAGGTGGAGAGAAGGGACTTAGTCCATGGTAGTGATCTTAATTCCTCTCCACTGAACAGGCACGGCTAGGCTCTGGTCTGGGCAGACTTTTATTCCCTGCCTCAGACACTGAGCCTGGCAAGAGCCACAAGGAGGGCCAAAGCTAGAACTGTGCTCAGGCCCAGTGGAAAGGCAGACCCCCAAAGTAGGAAGTGGAGGCTTGACAGAACCAGTGGGGAAATGCAGGCAGCCAGGCTTCCTACCATCAGATTTGGAGGGTGGGGTCCACTTGCCTTGACTCAGACACCTGTGAGAAATTATGAAAAGACGAGAGGTCAGGGCGGAGGAGGCTCCCCCAATTCCCAGAGTAATCCAGGGGTTTCTGTATCCCCTGCTTCTTCACCACCAACCCCAGGCATACAGGGACACCAGACTGGGCAAACACAGTCCTGACCCTTGAGTATCAGCCACTGAGCCCCTTGCCTGTGTAGGGTTGCGGGGTTGAATCACTTCACAAACACATTAAGAATGGTTGCCGGGGGGGCCACACATTCAACTAAACCACGGGAGAGGCAACCGTGAATTTGTAAGAAGTTTGCCTTCATGAGACACCTAGAAGAGACAAATAACCACACATAAAACCACAACTGTGATAGTGCTGAAGGAAGGGGACTAGGAACGCGGTTAAATGAGAAGTCCTGGTAAAGTCCGAAAGAGTCTTCCCCCAGGGGCCCGGACCAAAGTGATGGTGGAACCAAAGAAAGCAACCGAAGCAGTTAACCGAAAGCAGGAGACAGGGCTTAGGAGAAAAGACTTCGTGGGGGGGACTGAACCCCTGTTCACAAGGATCTAAATTCCAGAATAGGCTACGGTTGCTCTAAGTCATAAGGATTCCAGAAGTCCCCCTCAGCTAAACCAAAGCAAAGCCCTTAGGCCCCTTCCTATCCCCACCTCCCCCCACCCCCGGGCGGGGTCAGAACGGGAGGACTGGAGCTTCCTCCGCAGCTTTTGGACTGGTGTCAGGCCATTGGCTGGCCCAAGCAGCAGTGAACACTGGAAAAGCATTCCTCTCTCAGAACCCAGCATTTGGACAGCCAATGGGAAATCGCGGTCCCAGACAGAGGACAAACCCTGAGGTGCCATCTGAATCCAAAACCGTGACTACACTTTCAGCCTCTGTCACTGACTCTAGGCTTTCAAGGTGCAGAACTGAGGGGGAAGATGGTCCCAGGAAGTGGTTATTCAGGAAACTAGGGAGGCGGCAGGCGGGTCCAGTCCTGGAGGGAAGCCGCCTAACTCAGGCCCAACACTGGAGCTCGGGAGCAGGCTGGAGGGCTGTGGTGCTCGGCTATTCGACTCGCATCCGCGGGGACGAAGTCCCCGGGCCAGGCACTGAAAACAGCCCCGAGCCGCCCACGCCTCTCATCTCTTCTGGGGGCCCCTTGCCCTGACGACAAGGAATGCAATTGCGCCCACTCACCCAGCCTGGGCGCGTCTGGGACCCGCCAACAGAGCGAGTCGCCGGAAACAGCTTCGCACATCCATCCCTCCGCGTCCCGCCCTGCATACTTCCGCCTGTTCAGATCCGCTCGCCGGCCAGAGCGTCTCGATGGTTTCCCCAGTCCCGCCCCCCGAGGTTACCGGAGTAGGGGCGGGTCCAGACGCGCGCGCTCGCTCTCTAGCTGTCCCTCCCTCCCTCCCTCCTTCCCTTCCTCTCTCTGCCGGTAAAGAGCTGGGCTAACGTCTAGGGCAGGTCGATCCTGGTATTTCAGGCTAACCCTGACGAAGCGTAGCCCAGTTAGCTTTTGCTTAGCTTTAGAAAGAACTAATAAGCACCAGAAACCTTTACCCTCCGGAGGCCGAGCGCACTGGCCCGGCTGTCTAGGGGGTGGCACAGGTAGGGGAAGCAGGAGGCTCGACGGGGTCCACAGCAGCTGTGGGGCCAAATGCGCTAGGACCTGAGAGGCTGTGGAGGGGGATCCTCAGTGGAGGTCTCTTGCCCACTGCTCTAGTCTGGAGGTCGGGTGCATTTGACACTGTCCTTCAAACCCTCCTCAGCTTGTTGCAAAAAGGAGCCGCGCAGAGTGTCTGAGCTCCCAGACCACACATCTGAGACTCAGAAAGAGAGCAGAGGTCACTAACAGGATCTGAAGATACACACAAATGCCAAGACGAAAATGTGAAAAAGTAACTTACTTCAACCATACATCTTTTTTTTTTTTTTTTTTTTTTTGGTTTTTCGAGACAGGGTTTCTCTGTGGCTTTGGAGCCTGTCCTGGAACTAGCTCTTGTAGACCAGGCTGGTCTCGAACTCACAGAGATCCGCCTGCCTCTGCCTCCCGAGTGCTGGGATAAAAGGCATGCGCCACCACCGCCCGGCTCAACCATACATCTTCAACCACGGTGACATATAGTGAGGCCAAGCTGGGCCAGCGCACTTGAGATGTCTACCCACAAAGCCTGCCTTGGAGGCAGACACGCCAGGCATCTCATGCTTTTTGTAATACCCTTCCTTAGTCTATTTTTCTTCTCTGTCTCTGTCCCCACCCCTTGACAGGATTTCAAAATATAAACCAGGCTGGCCTAAAATTCACTTTGTAGTCCAAACTGGATTTAACTTGCAATCCTCTTGCCCCTGCCCCCAAGTGCTAGAATCTATGCCAGCGCCTTCTTTGGTTAGGTAGACATGGACGTTAAAGCATAATATTCAGGCTGAAGAAGGAAAAAAGGGTACACTTCTGATGAAAGATCCTGCCTGGCCTCACTGCTCCTTCCAAAGCTTTTACCCCAAATCCCTCAGAGTCCTTGAACCCCAAAGTCAGAGTTTTGAGGAGAAAGCACCTCTTAATTTCTCAAGAATGCCGGCTCCTGAGTAAATCTGATTCCTTCTTCTGCCAACTCTCCTTGCCCAAACAGTGTTCTTAAACTATAGAGAGCCTGGGCCTTATCTTCTAGTACCTAGGAGAAAATAGCAAAGGGGATTGAGAGGTTGGCAAAACATAAAGGATAGCGCTATTGATGATGAGGATATGAGTGGTTCAAGGAGGACAGGATAGGAGCCTGTTGTGTTAGTGCTGCTGAGAGAGTGTGAGACGAAAGGAAAGGGAGATCTTTTTTGTTTACATTTATTTATTTATTATGTATACAATATTCTGTCTGTGCATATGCCTGCAGGCCAGAAGAGAGCACCAGACCCCATTACAGATGGCTGTGAGCCACCATGTGGTTGCTGGGAATTGAACTCAGGACCTTTGGAAGAGCAGGCAATGCTCTTAACCTCTGAGCCATCTCTCCAGCCTGGAAAGGGAGATCTTAACAATATCTGCAGGCTATTAGGAAGGAGAGGTGTGTGTGTGTGTGTGTGTGTGTGTGTGTGTGTGTGTGTGTTTGTGCTCGCATACTCATGAGCTGCCCCAATGATTCCTGCTTTGGTCACCTACTAACTGAAGGCTTTTGGAACCACCTGATCTTTATACTATGCCCAAAGACACAAGACTTCTGTTTCATTGACATTATGTGTCTACATTCTATTTTTTTATTTATGTGTATATGCAGCTGTAAGAGTATATGCTGTAGAAGCCAAAAGAGAGTGTAGGAACCCCTGGATCAGGAGTTACAGACGGTTGTGAGCCACCTGATGTCAGTGTGGGAACCCCTGGATCAGGAGTAACAAACGGTTGTGAGTCACCTGATGTCAGTGTAGGAACCCCTGGATCAGGAGTTACAGACAGTTGTGAGGCACCTGATGAATGTAGGAACCCCTGGATCAGGAGTTACAGACGGTTGTGAGTCACCTGACATGAATGCTAGTGCCCTCAACAGATCTGCTCTCTTCTGATGTGGGTTGTCCTTCTGTATATGTGTTACTCTTATTATTGGTTAATGAATAAAGCTGTGTTGACCTATATAGCCATGGTGGCAGAGATAAATAGAGAGAGTAGACAGAGTCAGAGAGAAGCCATGTAGCTGCTGAAGTAGACAGATGCCCCACAACTTTTACCAGTAGGCCACAGCCTTTGGTTATACACAGATTAATAGAAATAGGGTAATCTAAGATATGAGTTAGTTAATAAGAAGCCTGAGCTAACAGACCAAGCAGGGCTATAATTAATATTGTTTCTGTGTGATTATTCAGGTCTAGATGGCCAGGAAATGAACTAGCAGTCTCTGCTTACATGTAGGACATGTTGTGTTGCCAGAAAAGGAGGCAGGAGCAGACCCCAGAGAAGATCCCAAGCTGCCAAAGATACTCCAAATATGAGGAGACCAGAACTTAACAACAGCCTGGAATTTCTCCTGAGCACTAGTGTTGATACAGAGTGACAAAGAAACTCATTATGGAATTTTTTTTCTGGTCATGTGGTATTTCTTTATTTTTGTTTTTCTTTTGTTCTCATTATGGAATTTGCCTTCAATGTGACAAGGCTAGCCATTTGGGCAAGAAATTGCTCTTGCCTGGACTGCTTGTTGGTATGCTGTATGAACTGGACATGCAGAACCAACAGAAAAATAACTGCTGAACTCACCTAAAGAAGGTGAGACAGCCCTTTAGGGTTCCTGCTTCATGAAAGAGTCTGCCAGACATTCTGCAGGACACAGAAGAAAGTGACTGAAAACTGCCAATATAAGCAAAATAGCCTTTCAAATTTTCTGTTTCATGGAAAAGTCTGCCGGATACTATGGGTCTATACGTTGAAGCTGGATGCTCCAACATTATAAAAGAACTTTGGGTGACTGACCAGGAAGTGAGATGTCTCTGTCAATTCTAGAGTTTTGGAAATTGCTTACAGTGCACTTCCTGTTAACTTAGGTAATATTATATACTTCTGGAGTCTTTGATGGAGTTGAAGAATTGATAGTTATAATTATAGTTTTCCTTAGTTATGATAAAAGATAAAGTAGATATAAATATTGTGACTGTAATTCTTGCTTGACACCTATTTTGTTATATGTAATTTTACTATGTTAAAGTTAAAACCTTCATTTTTATTTATACAGAAAAGGGGAGATGATGTGGGATTCCCTCTTTATGTTGTGAAAATGTTTTATTACCATTGGTTAATAAAAAAGCTGCTTCAGCCTATGGCAGGGCAGAATAAAGTCAGGTGGGAAATCTGAATAGAGATCTATAGAGAAAGTCGGTGGAGTCAGAGAGACGCCATGTAGCTGCCGAAGGAGACAGATATCACTGGGACCTCACCAGTCTGGGCATCAGGGAAACGAATGAACAGTCTCTGCTTACACTCTTCCACCTGCAACAAATCTGCTTTCTCGTTCACTGATGGCTTTGCCCTCCACTCAGTACCAACAATTGAGTCTACTTTATCTGATCCTCTCTGAATTCCTGGGACACTAGGAATTGCAGACCTTGTGTCTCACTTCTCTGCCTAACTCATGGGAACTGTGTCATTGTCTATATCTCTAAGCTCCCCACCGTATGCCTTTTGAAAAGCCTCAGACTTTTGTGCTCAGTTCCCAATTTAAGGACTTCTAAACTCATCTACCTTTGCAGTCAGAGCTGGCCCAAATACCCCTTATTTTTTTTAAAAAAAAAACATTTTTTAATATTTATTTATTTATTTATTTATTTATTATGTATACAATATTCTGTCTGTGTGTATGCCTGCACGCCAGAAGAGGGCACCAGACCCCATTACAGATGGCTGTGAGCCACCATGTGGTTGCTGGGAATCAAACTCAGGACCTTTGGAAGAGCAGGCAATGCTCTTAACCTCTGAGCCATCTCTCCAGCCCCCAAATACCCCTTAGATAATGCTTTCTGATCTGTTCTCTTCCACCTGCAACAAATCTACTTTCTCATTTGCTGATGGCTTTGCCTTCCATTCAGTACCAACAATTGGGTCTCTGGTGGGTCTACCCATCTCTGACCATTCCCCTGGATGTGAGGCTTCCTTTCTCACCACAGTCCTCTCCTTGCCTTCTGGCTTTTCTCAAAGTCCTGGTACCAGACAACTGTGTTTCTCTTGGGCTCAGAGCCCTTAGCCCCTGTTCTTATATGACGCTATACTGAACAGCTTGTGCCTACTCAATCTGATCCTCCCTGGATCCCGGGGACACCAGAATATTAAGGCCTTTGGGTATTTTTTCTCTACCTCATTCATGCCCATTCAATCTTCCTTTGCTTCATCCTTGGGAATTTGAAGAATCACTGACCACTCCTTTCAAATCAAATCTGGCCTCAGTATTCCTTGGACCAGATAATCGGGGAACCGAGAAAGAATTCTCCATTTTCTTCCTTTTTCATTGCTTGTGTCTGTCTGCTCTCCCTCTCTAAATGTCCTGTCTCGGTTTGTTGCAGTGTGGGAATCTGAAATAGAGACACTCCTCAGGACTGGGACCCTGCTCCCTTAAGCTTCAGAGGACACCAAGATCAACTGCCTTGTCCCCAGTTCCAGAAGAATGAGGTTTCACCTTGCAGTCACACTTAACTCTACAGGATTGGAAACCACATGTGAAAGTGGATATTTTCCTTCTTGAGCCCTCTCCTGTTCTTCTATCTTTAACACACCTTGCTTCATCAAATTTATTCTCTATGTATCTCCAATGATACATTCAAAAATCTCTCATCAAACAACTAATCAGCAATGGTTACAGGACTACCAAATGTTAGCCACAGAGCTGGAGGCCTAAGACTACCAAATATGTCTGGTGATGCTGTGGTGATGGGAAAGGATCAGGTGCTTTAAGGTTTGCTGTGTAAAGATAAGAAAGCTTAGGGAAAGATGACTTCAGACGTTAAAAAGAATAAAACATGTTCCAAATTTTGCTCTCACTATGCTACTGCTAAATCAAGACTCCAAAAGTCCATAGTCTTAATATTAATCAATGGAATTTTGCTAAACTATTAATCTGGCAGAGTACTTCCCCTATGTGAGTATACTACTTTTTCTGTAATGTGATTTTGGTACAGATTACAAACAATGGGAACACTAATGTGTCTAAAACTTTTATCTTTTCCCGGGAGTTGACTTGGATCCACCTCAAACAGCATCTTACCAGGTCAAAGGAGGTGCTGGATGGCCCCACAGAGCCTAGACAGCAAAGTGAAATAGCCAGATATTCCTGAAGTTGGCTAGCACCCAGCTTTCTCGGGTCCCCCAAAGGTTGCAACACCCCCAGGTCAGCAGGAAGCAGTCTTGAGAACATGGCATTCTCATCTCTGCCTCACCTACTTACTACCCCTTTCTAACTCCTCACCTTTTTATAATAAGCAAAAGGGAGGAATGTTATTATTCAGGCACTGTACTGGCCTGACAGGATCTGTCCTCAGCTGTGCCACTAAGAGTACACATTTACTATACTCCATTTTAGAAGGTGGGCCTTGCCCACTTTTCACCTCTCTCCCTTCCTCCCTCTCTCCCTCCCTCCATCCCTCCCTCCCTCCCTCCCTCCCTCCCTCTCATCTTTCCCTCTCCTTCCAGTTACTCTTGTCCTTAGGGACCGGTCTCTGCCCCTCTCTCTACCCCTTATCTGCCCCTTCTCTCTCTTCCAATAAGCCTCCCATGTGAGTCCTGTTGTATGGCATGACTTCTCTTCCCTTCAATTTTTTAAAAAAATATTTATTTATTTATTTATTTATTTATTTATTTATTTATTTATTATGTATACAATATTCTGTCTGTGTGTATGCCTGTAGGCCAGAAGAGGGCACCAGACCCCATTACAGATGGTTGTGAGCCACCATGTGGTTGCTGGGAATTGAACTCAGGACCTTTGGAAGAGCAGGCAATGCTCTTAACCTCTGAGCCATCTCTCCAGCCCCCTTCCCTTCAATTTTTTTAAATAAACAACAAACTAAGGACCTTAGTTTGATCCCTAGAACCTACATAGTGCAAGGAGAGAACTAACTCCTAAAGTTTTCCTCAGACCTCCACACACGCACTGACATGTAAACACATGTGTGCAAACACACACACACACACACACGTCTCTCAGTCAGTGAGCCAGTGATATGTCTTGGTCGGTAAGGTGTTTGCTGCCAAACTTGAGGATCCGAATTTCATCCTCAGGCCTCTTAAAATAGGAGAAAATAAACTCCTGCAAATTGTCCTCTGGTCTCTACCCACAAACTGTGGCAAGAGAGCTGTGGTGTGCGCCCATCCCTCACCAATAAATAAAAGAATTAATGTCATTTAAAAATTAAAGATAGAAAATTGCGGGGGGACAGGTAGTGACACTCGCCTTTCCAGCACTGGGGAGGCAGAGATAGGCAGATCTCTGCATTTGAAGACAGCTTGGTCTACAGAGGGAGTTCCAGAACAGGCTCGAAAATCAAAATAAAACAAAACAAAACAAAAGAAAACACGAAAAAACAAAAAATTAAAAATAGAGCTGTTATTTGCAGGAGAGGAGACTTCAGGGTGTGTCAATAGCAATCAAGTTGGAGTTTATTAAGAAAAGATTTCTGGAGCTAGAGAGATGGGTCAGTGGTTAAGAATACCAGCTGCTCTTCCAGAGGTCCTGGGTTCAATTCCCAACACCCACGTGGCAGCTCACAACTGTGTGTAGCTCCAGTTCCAGGGAATCAACACCCTTATACAACTATACATGTAGGCAAAACATCAATGTACGTGAAATCTTAAAAATCATTAAAATTTTTTTTAAAAAAAGATTTCAAGTTGGGTGGTGATGACAGTTCCTTTCGTGGTGCCAGGTTTTGGCAGGCTATTCTCAGCCCTAGCATAGAAATTTCTAGAGAAATTTTAATGCTTTAGAATCTCTGTAGTAGTAGAGACCAGGAGATCACTGTGTCAGAACCAGCTCTCGATGGTATCTTGACTTTTCCACAGGCTACATGTGGGCAAGGCGTAAGGATTCCCTGCTTTGAGTTCTGAGAGAGTGGCCTGTGGCTCCTTCGGGCGAAGCAAAACAAACCTCAGTGGCAGCAGCCCCGTTTCCAGGGGACTCTGGGACTTTGCAGCTCTCCTTGGTGCTGCCGAACTGTAGCGACCATGCTTCTTGCTACGTTTCTGTGCTGGTCCCTCAGCAGCAGAGCCACAATTTCCCGTCCTTAGTGGGCCTAGGAACACGGCCGCTTGTAATCATGCCAACCTTGCTCAGCTGTTTGGAGAAGAAACAGTCTGCACCCTTGGCACTCATGATGGAACAAATCATTGGAAATGCAGTGAAGTAACCTGAACATCTGTGGTAGTGACACCGTGAACTAGAACCAGCAGCAAGCACATTGTTGTTTAGGGACGGCCTGGCCGCTTGGCAGCTGGTAACTCTACCAGGAGTTAATGTGGAGGAATGTGTAGCTACAAACACAGGCGTTTGTAAAGGAAAAACAAAAAAGGCAAACATGCTCCAGTCTTCCATGTTTTTTATATATTTTAATCTTTATTCAGACACTCTTCATGTGTTTATACTGTGCCCATGGGATTTCAAGTGTAACTGTGCACAATGGGTTCCTACTTCGATGAGTGCAAATAACCAAAATAACCATAGCCAAGACAGAATAGAGCGGAGATCTGGGTGTGGTGGCGCAGGCCTTTAATTCCAGCACGGGGAGGCAGGGCAGGTGGATCTCTGTGAGTTTGAACCCAGGTTGGTCTACATAGTTCTAAGGCAGCCAGGGCTACACACTGGAACTCTGTCTCAAAGGAAATAAGTACATTGATTAAAATGGAGGACAGGAACACTTCTGGGCATGTTTGATTTGCATAATTTTTTATTTTTATTTCTCATTAATAGGGGAGAGCTCAAATGCAGTCCTCGATTACCACTAATTATACATTATACAATATATATACATATATTGGGGACTCGGCAGGGGTCAGCATCTGGAGGATAATGGATAAGCCCTGGGAAAACACCTTTGTGATCATGGCATCTCCCTTGCCAGGTAAGCATATAAGTTCTTTCTTTAAATTTTTTTTTCCTAAAGCCACAGAGAAACCCTGTCTCGAAAAACCAAAAAACAAAAATTTTTTTTCATTTTGCTTCCATGTATGTCTCTACACCATGTGCATGAAATACCTACAGAGACCAGAAGAGGGCATCAGAGACCCAGGAACTGGAGTCACAAATAGGTTTTTTTTGTTTTTTTTTTTTTAATTTTATTTATTTTGACTTTTTGATTTTTCGAGACAGGGTTTCTCTGTAGCTTTAGAGCCTGTTCTGGCCCTCACTCTGTAAGCCAGGTTGGTCTTGAAGTCACTGAGATCCACCTGACTCTGCCTCGCTGAATGCTGGGAATAAAGGCGTGCGCCACCCCCAACCCCCTCTGGCATCACAAATAGTAGTGAGCTGCCAAGTGGGTTCTGGGACTTGAACCCTAGTCTTCTGGAAAAACAGTTAGTACTCTTAACTGCTGAGCCATCTTTTAGTCCCAGTTTCCATAAATCCTACCTGGAAAACAATGTAAAGGAAAGGGCACCTTGAAGGTGCATCGATATTGTAGTCTTTCCCTAAATGGTGCCTGCCATGCTTAGCAGTGAGCACAGACACGGCTGTAAGGCTTGTGGCTCAGCAGTGTGACACTGTCGCCAGCCTGGGTCCCAAAATTATAATGGATTTTCCTACCCATCTCTGTTTATGTCCGGATGCAGCTTGCTAGCAGTAGGTAAAGCTCTTTACCAGTAACCACATGCTTCCAGCTACCAACCACTCAGTCATTGCAGATTCCCAGATGTGCAGGCGTGCTGGGCCAGGAGGTGTCCGCCAGGCGCCATCTAGTCTGAGGCCATTTGAACCTTGGGGTCATTATCCTCTCATTATAATAATGAAAGCCACCCACCGGTTTCCTAGGAGAAATAGGAAAGTAGGAAAGAATAAAGGTGGCACCTTGACCCCTGGAAATAGATCTCTTCACAAAGATGTGACAGAGTTCGTAAGATGGCTGTGCTTGCGATCACAGAGTTAGGAGGCTGAGGGTTGAGCAGTCCACACCAGTCTGGGCTACACAGCAAAACTGTCTCAAGACAAAACAAAACTCTCAAAATATCAACACTAGCATTCATACCACAATTCCCATAACCCAGTCCTACTTAAAACCCAGGCTCCAAGGTCAGCCTTTCTGGCCCAGGCCTGTAATCTTAGCACTGGGCGAGGGACAGAAATAGATCACCACATATTCAAGACCAGCCTGAGCCAGTGAATTCTAGGAAAACATGGGGTAGAGAGTGAGACTCTGTCTTTACAGAGCAGCTACTGTTATGGGAATCTGTCTGGAATAACCACTTTGCCACCAATGAGAGCAGAAGAGAAATGTCCCCTGTTGACCGGAGCCAGGACAGCTTATGAGAGGCTTCGGTCCTGGGTCCAGTGTGTACACTCATTTTATACTCTAAAACCACAAGGTGGGGCAGGCAGGTTTTATTTTATTTACTTATTTATTTATTTTAAGCAGCAGTGACCCATTACTTCAACTATTTCTCCAGCCCATTCTGTTTCAGGTAGCAAGGGATGTCATGTTTGGCAAACCAGCAGCACAAACAGTGCTTTAAGTAAATCACTAAATAAATCACCAAATCAGTATCTAACAATTGGTCTTTTCTACTTCACCACGAACAAAGATTCAGGCCTTAGATCTGCCCTGGGAGAAGAGGATCCACTCCACTTCTCTATTCATGACCATTAAATAAAATAGACTGTCAGCCTCAGGAACTGTTTGGTTACTTGCCAGCGGTACTACTGAATAAAAGAACCTGAAATTCAGAAACAGAATCAAAGGAAGTGTTATAGCCAGGAGGCTATTCAGAAAACCTAGGCAGGAGAATTGTACAAATTCAAGGCCAGCCAGGGCTTCATAACGTCCGTTTGAAAAAATGCTTTGTTTCTATGTGGCTTAAATGTCCACAGGTACAATTAAGATTATAGGTACAACTGAGAATACATCAGGACTGATTCTCCAACAATGTTCACATTTTAAAAAAATTATACTGTCGCAATAAATTTGCGGGCTGGAGAGATGGCTCAGCAGCTAGAAATACTAGCTGTCTAATTTCCACTGGCTCAGTTTGTGTGCGGTGTGAAAATTACTTTGGGCAAAAGATAGTCTTTAGTTTGAAACAATCTTTCTTTGTCCCAGCGAACTCTGCCTCTTTTGTTTCACCAAGTTCTCTCCCTCCCTTCCCCTCCCCTCCCCTCCCCTCCCCTTCCCTCCCCTCCTCTCCCCTCCTCTGTCTGTGTCTCTCTGTCCAGGGTCTCTCTCATAGTCCTGGTTGTCCTGGAACTATGTAGACCAGGCTGGTCTCAAACTCACAGAGAGCCTTCTGCCTCTGCCTCTCAAGTGCTGGGATTAAGCTCGGTTTGTGTGGCTTTTTTGAAACAAGTTCTTCCAATATATTTCATGCTGGCCTGGAATTCGTAATCCTCTTGCCTCAGTTTCCCGAGCCCTGGGATTACAGGCCTGTCACAAACACCCAGCCTAGGCGTTAGTTACTTAATCTGTGCTTTACTTGCGATTTAGTTTATGACAATAAGGAAAAGCAGCATAGTGCAGAGCCTACTAGTTGAGGGCAGAGAGCGGATTCCGCTAGCACAGGCAGGAGAGTGGTGAGCATCCCCACGGCTCCGCCCAGCCCCAGCGTAGGGGCGCCGTGCTCAGAGACCCTAAAGAAGCACCGGAAGTGCGCGGCCACCGTCGCCTCGCGCGCGCGCGTGCGCAGCTTGGCTGTTCCGCCCCCAGGCGGCAGTCCGCTTGCCCCTCAGCGCGGGCCGGGGCCCCGTTTGGGTGGGTAGCTGGTCTAGAGGGCCCTGGCCGAGGTGAGGCTGCCGCGGTCCTCTCGCTTTGCAGGTGGGCACGGACAGCCGGCAGGCAGGTGCAAGGGCGTCGGCCGAGTCGTGGAAAGACCTCGCCGAGCCGAGGGACTCGGCGGGTCTCGAGCTGGCTGCCTCAGCTTCTGGCCAAGGGCGCTGATGATGCTGCGACACCTGGGAGGAGGGATAGTGGAGGAGGCAGCGGTCCCGGCCAGACGGGCCACCCAGCAACGGGAAGACCGGTGGGAGGGACAAGCCGCTGGCGGCGACGCGGCTTTGGGAGGCATGGATGTGAAGGACGATGGCCTTTAGGTTTTGCCAAGAGCTGGTCCTCGCCGCCTGTTTCGTGTCCTCTCACACCCGCAACCCTGGGAGGCCTTCCGCGGTGAGGCCCAGAGCCTTTTCCAGGCTGGCCCTCTGAGGCTGAGGTGGTGCTATGCGCCCATCCTTGGTGTCCTGGTGCATGCATGGCTGGAGCTGCCAGCGTGCTTGGGGCAGTTCTCAGTTTGGATAGCAGCACGGGACAGGTCACACGCTGGCTCTCACGGCTTCAGTACACCCCAGAAGGCCACTTAAGAAGCAAGGTCTGTCGTCTTCCTCTGACCATCTGTCCACTGCCCCTTCTGAATGGGGCTGAGTTTGTCTGTTTTCTCTCCCCGAGTGTAAGTTGGGGAGGCCTCAGGCCGGGGCTGCCTCCTACCTACCACGGATTCCAAGGTGGTTCACGGGACAGATGGCTGCCAAGTCCTGCTCCGGGGCTCCGGTGAGTTACTCTTTGTCCCTTCTGCCCTGGTCACGAGCTGTGAGGCGAGCCGATAGTGAAGCTGGAAAGGACTAGGATGCAGGGATAGCGCTCTGTGTCCTTTCGGCCCTTGTCTGGTCCCCTGGTCTCAGCTCTGCTACCCCATGAGAAATCAAGAAGCCACACCCCCTGGTGCACTCTCAGCATATTGTCATTCCAGGGAGAGATGCCTCTGACCTTCCAGGATGTGGCTGTGTACTTCTCCAGGGCAGAAGGGCAGCAGCTGGGCCCCCAGGAGCGGGCGCTCTACCGGGATGTGATGTTGGAGAACTATGGGAACGTGGCCTCACTGGGTGAGAAATGCCCTGGAGCCCTGGCTCACAGGGGGAGTCTCTAAGGGACATTGGGGCTGATTTGGCCCATTGATTCCCAGAGGAAGGAAGGTTCCTGCTCTTGTCCCCAGGGACCAGTCTGTCTAGTTCTAGGGACGATTTTCCAATAACCTCACAGAGTCATCCCTTTCCCTGCCTAACAATAAGAATTCTTAGGCATTTGAACTCTTTGCCCCTTGGTCTCCCCTGACCAGTGTGCCCATGCAGGCAGAATGTTCTCTGTCTGGTGTGCAGGACCCAGCAGGCAGGGTCCTGCTTCAGCCCCTGAGGCTGCAGCAACTCATCCAGGGTCCTTATCTTTAACAGGATTTCCAGTCCCTAAGCCAGAGCTGATCTCCCAGCTGGAGCAAGAGGAGGAGCTGTGGGTCCTGGATCTTCTGGGGCCTGAAGAAGCAGAAGTCTTAAGAAGTTGTCAGACAGGTGAGCTAAGCTAGAGGCTGGTCTCAGGAATGACCTCCTAGAGCCCTGGCTTTGGTAGCTGGAGGGAGGGGGTCTAGAAGTGATGGCAGATATGGTGATGGTATGCAGTCCTCCCTCTAAGGGAAGACAGTGCTTGCATGCATGTGCTTGACAGGTTTTCTTTGCCAGTCCATTTGCTTTGCCTAAAAAAAAGAGAAGATGGTGGCACATGCCTTTAATCTCAGCTCTTGGGAGGCAGAGGCAGGCAAATCGGATCTCTGTGAGTTCAGGGCCAGCTTGGTCTACAGAGCTAGTTACAGAGCTGTTATACAGAGAAACCCTGTCTCAAAAAGAAAAAAAACAAAACTAGTATTGTAGTTTCTGGTCCTAACGTAATTTGTTCTTTTACACACCTTCATGAACTTTTTTGTAGGATATACTTTCTCTTCTCTTACTAGCTCCAGGTTCTGTATCATGCTCCTTTCTCCTTCATCTCTTCCTCTTCAGCCCTCAGTGTTGGTCAGCAATACTTCCTTGTTCTTGAGACTAGGCCTTTTCGTGTTTCTCAAGCATGTCTCAAACACTTGGATCAAGTCATCCCTTCTGGAGCCTCGGCCTCCATAGTAGCTGGAACTAAAAGCATATACCACCACACTTAGATCATTAACAGTTTTGTTTTCTGTTTTAGTTTTTCGAGACAGGGTTTCTCTGTGTAGCTTTGGAGCCTGGACCTGGAGCCTGTCCTGGAATTTGTTCTTTAGACCCGGCTTGTGCACCGCCACCACTCGGCTCATTAGCTCTCTTTAAAATGGCTCTTAGAGATCCCTCCCGCCCTTCCCCTTGCCTCAGCCTCCTCAGGTAGGAGGCTTTGAATTTGCTGTGTTAAGAAGGATGGCCTTGAAATCCTCTTCCTCCTGCCTCTGCTTCTCAAGTGCTAGGATTATATTATAGGCATGTGCAACTATACCTAGCCCTTTGAATCTTTATTTTATTGACTCTGCTTTAATTGTCAGCTACTGCTGGGCCTCATTCTGTTTTCTGCTCTTCTTGTTCCTCTCTGTCCCGTTTTGTTACATGTACTGTTCCTCACTGTTAGAGTGGAACTTCATCAGGCGTGTCCTCAAATTTGCTGTTTTATTTCGTAAAGTTAATATCAATCCTTTGCCTTTTATTAGTTGTTGATCCTTTTACCAAACATGAATGCATTATCATTTTTAAGTGATTTACTTAGGCTCTTTTGAACTGTTTTTATTATCTCAAGTTTTTACAAATTTGAAATTGGCTGCATGAAGCCTATCTTTTCTAAAATTGGGAGCTTAGATCATTGATTTTTAAGTTTTCTTTTTAAAGATGTCTAAAGGCTTTATGAAAGTACAACCTTAAATATAGTTCATGTTTTATAAATACTACTGTTGTGTATGCATGTATGTCTGTGTTGTGGTATGTGTATACTTTAGTTCAGGTGGCTGCAGAGGTCAGAGGCATCAGATCTCTAGGCAATAGAGGCATTGCAAGCTGACAAATATGAGCACTGGGTACCAAACTCAGGTCCTCTGGAGATCAGTATGTGCTCTTAACTACTGATATATCTCTCTGGCCTGTCCTCGTGTTTGTGTACACGCATGTTTGCATGCACACGTGTGAGTGCTGTGTAATGAATTCATGCATGATAGGCAAGTGCCCTACCAATGAGCTATATCCTGAGCCCTTTTTGTGTCTTATTTTGAGACAGGGTCTTAGATGCTTATGCTGGCTTTGAGCTCACTTTATAGTCTAAACTGACTTTAAGTTTTAAGTTCTAACCTCAGCTTCCCGAGTACCCAGGATTATAGACCTGCACCATCAGGTTTAGATACATTTCAAAAATTTTCCATAGGCCTTATTAGCTTTTTTATTTTTAAAATTCTGTGGCCCAATCACTATTTGGACAGGTAATTGTTCTTTTTTTAATGTTTAGTATTCTGCCTGCATGTATGCCTTCAATCCAGAAGATGGCATCAGATCTCATTTTAGATGGTTGTGAGCCATCATGTGGTTGCTGGGAATTGAACTCAGGACCTCTGAAAGAGCAGCCAGTGCTCTTAACCTCTGAGCTATTTTTCCAGCCCTATCTTATTGTTCTTAGTTTATTGTGTAATTCCACTGTGGTCAAGGAACATAACTCTGTATGGTTTCATTCTTACATTTGCTAGATGTATTAGGACTTCCAGGCCTCTTGGTAAGCATACTCTGTGTAGTAGTAACTCTTCTATACTTGTGATCACTTGGCAAAAAGCTACTTAGCAGAGAAAGGGATTTGTTTAGTCTGGCTTGGAGTTCAGAGGGGCTAGAGTTCGTGATGCAGGGAGAGTCATGGCGGCAGGAAGTGAGGCCAGCCTGGCAGTCGGGACACAGCCTGATCACACTTCATCTGCAAAAGGAGGTGGTAAAAAGAACCATGAATGGGGACGGAAGTCTTTCAGCAAGGCTCCATAGCCTCTAAACTCCCAAAGAGTACCACCAGCTAGGGACCAAGTGTTCAAATACATCAACCTGTGGGAGACATTTCTCATTGAAACCATGATATCCATGTAAAAGGAGATGGGTATTGTTGGTGTTCTGTAGTTACAAGATTGTGCAATGTCATTTAAGTTGACGAGGCTAATGCTGTGACTCATGTTTTCTCCATGGTTTCTTGGGTTTTTTTTTTTTTTGGGGTTGTTGTTTACTTGTTTATTTTTTTCAGTTGCTAAGAATATCCAAGGATGTAAAGTTTACTTTCCCTTGGATTTATTCAGTGTCTGTTATTGATTTGTTCTCATTTATGAGATAAGAGATATATTTTAGGTGCTACGAACATAGCAGCTTCAGCCTTCTTACTGTTTCTGTTAACATGGAGCACCTTTTCCATCTAGTTAATTTTACTTTATATTTAAAATATCTGTCTTCCAGATATCTCACAGTTCGGTCCCATTTTCTATCCATTTTATCTTTTAATTTTTGTGTTCATGTTTAATTTAACTCTTTTCTTGAGTCCGTCCTTCCTCTCCTCTTATGCTCTAGTGCTGGGGATAGAACCTAGAGACTCTCTCATGCTAGGCAAGCACTACCTGCTGCTGAGCGCACCCCTTGCCATAATGTGGTACTTAGTAGATAATAACTTTGTTGTTGTTGTTGTTACTTTCTTGGGGTTTTGTTCTGTTTTTTAGCTTGTTTTCTATTTTGATTTGAGCCAGGGTCTCTCTATGTAGCCCTAGCTGTCCTAGAACTCACCATGTGGACCAAACTGGCCTTGAACTCACAGAGATCCACCAGTGTCTGCTTCCCAAGTGCACCACAATACCTGACTTCTTGTTTTTGTTTTGACACAGGCTCTCATGCAGCCCAGGAGGGCTTCTGACTTACTGTGCATTTGAATCTGGCCTTAGCCTCTTGATCCTTCTACCTACACCTCCCAAGTTCTGGACTTGACCACCATGCCTCTAGGTTTTGCACTTATTTCCTTTTTGAACATTTCTTATTTCTCTGTTCCCTTTTCTTTTATAGCGTCCTACCATCCTTTATTTTAGCCATAAAGAATATATATGTGGGGGGTGTATATATAAACAACTTTAAATTTCATCATACAGTATTATAAACAACCCAACACTGCTACCCTCCAGAGAAACAATTTGCCCACCGCCTAGCTGACCCAAGGAAGGAGAATTCCAGTGCCCTGTCGTCAGTCTGTGTGTGGAGCACAGCTCACAGAAAGTGAGGTCTGCCTGTGCTGTGGTCCTCTCCCTCCCCTGGTCCTGAGCATATTGCTGGGACCCGCTCACTGCTGCTCTTTCACTCACATCTGATTGCCTTGCAACAGAAACTGGAAGGCAGGAAAATACTCTTCCTTTTGAGATGCTTGTATACAGGTCAGCTTGGCCTCTCTCGTAGTTCCTGCGTCAGACTCCACGTGACTCAACAATAGATGATCCAAAAGGCAATTTCAGAAATTTTAAAATACTTTGCACTGTTAAAATTCCACTTGCCAACATTTGTGGAATGCCATGGGAACAGTGCTTTCTATAGAAATTAATGTAGTAAATGTGGAGTTCCTTGTATAAAAAAGATGAGAGTTTTATGTGGCTTTAACAAGCTGAAGTAGAGCCGGGCGGTGGTGGCGCACGCCTTTAATCCCAGCACTCGGGAGGCAGAGGCAGGCGGATCTCTGAGTTCGAGACCAGCCTGGTCTACAAGAGCTAGTTCCAGGACAGGCTCCAAACTCCAAAGCCACAGAGAAAAACCAAAAAAAAAAAAAAAAACAAGCTGAAGTAGAACTGAGTAGACTTGGGGGAGGGGGTGATAAACAATTTAAGACAAAAACAGGAGTATTCCAGAAAGATCTCGTGACCATGTCTCTCTGATCCACAGTTTTGCTTTTCTATACAGTTTCTCTTTGGAGGGGCCCTGGAGGCAGTCAGTGGACATTGCATTGGCGAGGCTGAGTTCTTTACTGTTTTGGGGTAGGCAGATGCATACTCCCAGGTGGTTTTACCTCTGTAGTAGCTTTCTTCCATTGTTCTTCAATCCTTTTGTTCCCTGCTCAGTTAACTGATCCCTTTTCTAGAAACCAAAAGGTCCCAAATGGATTTATGTGAGATTTGATCTTCTCACGTACGTTATTCAGCCTTTCCTGTCTGTGGGAGACCATGTGATCCCGAGTAATGACAAAGGTACTACTGACCTTCCTCCAGTTACAGGGTGGGTTCCCCTCAGATTTGAAGCACTTTTCTGTTTTGCATTAAGCTCTTCGTTCACTAATCCGGGATATAGTTAGCAAAGATGATTAAGTTACCAAGGCTTTGCCTGGAATGTTGTGTCTTCAGATATGACCAGCCTACTTTAAAAAACTTTATGAAGCAAAGAATAAATACTCTTTGGTGAACTTTGTATTAGGTAATATTGGTAGTATTGTCTTAGGTAGGTATGGTTATATCCAGAACCAAGACTCTAGCAGTTTCATCTACCTATAAACAGGGACCAGAGATTTCCCTCATCTGGAAAATATGGGAGGGGGTTGGAAACTTCAAAAGGCATAACCTGGGCAGCCAGTACTCTTGGAGCCTGAGGAGAACGGCACCTCTGATTGGGGACCTCCCAGTGGCTGTTAATTCTATAGCCCTCTTGTGAGTACTACAAGCTACAGAAATTTCCTTATAAGCAGTGAGGAGATGTAGCCTCCCCAGACCTTAGAACAACAAAGGCATGGGGGCAGGGGAGAAGCTAGTGATCCTCCTTTATTTCCTGGACAGTGTACTGGGTTAGCAAAATCATGGCTGTCAGTCTGGGCTGACATCTCTGACTCCATGTGTAAAGCCCAGGGAGGAAAAATATCAGGAACAGGCATTAAAAGGATTTAGATGGAAATTCCAGCTTATTTTGAAATCTGAAATAAGAAATCCTGTAGGTATCAAACTCCCTCCTAAAAGAAAAATAATGTATCATTAGAATCACCTCCAATCCTCAAGGACCATAAGGCTTGTGGTGGTGGGTTGAATAAATATTTTCAGCCTAAACTTTAGCTATTAAAACTTTAAAAAACAAAACAAAAACTGCTAGCCAGATGGTGGTGGAGACAAAGGAGGCAGATTAAAGGTTCACTGGCTGCTCTTCCAGAGGTTCTGAGTTCAAATCCCAGTACCCATATGGCAGCTCACAACTGTCTATAACTGTAGCCCCATGGGATCCAATGCCCTTTTTGTTTTGGTTCATTGTTTTCTTCTCTGTAGCTTTGGAGCCTGTCCTGGAACTCACTTGGCAGACCAGGCTGGCCTCGAACTCTCAGAGAACCCTCCTGCCTCTGCCTCCCGAGTGCTGAGATTAAAGGCATGCACCACCACTGCTCAGCCCAAAGCCCTTTTCTAGTGTGCAGATATACATACAAAGTACCCATATATGTAAGATACATAAATACATCTTTAAAAAACCAGAAGAGATCATCATTACAGCTACATCTCATAACATTTAAAAAATAATAAACGGATGGTATGAACAGTTCTTCACTCAAAGATTTGATGATATGAAATGAACCAATTCCTTGAAAGACAATCTCCCAAAACTCCACAAAAAGAAAAGAACAGTCCGAGGAGACATGTATTTTAATAGTGTGCCTGTTTCAAGAGAGTTCCATTGTGGTCTGATAAACGAGGAAGAAATAGCAATTCTCTACACTCTTTAAGGAGAGAAAAGTAAAAGCAGGTTGTGGCTGTGAGGCCAGTGTCACCTTAGCGCAAAATTAGAGATGATACAAGAAAAGCAAACTGCACACAGGTATCGCTTATGACCACAGATGGAACAATTCTCAAGAAAATTAACTGTGTATAAAAAGAACTGTGTGGGAATAGGCCTCTCTTGATTCTCCCTTCTGTTCTTGGGAGTTATTTACAAAACAACTCCAGGAACTGGTAAGTACAAAGTTTCATGACACAGAATATGTAAGTCAGCTGATCTCTTTGTGCCTGAAATGAACACCTGCTGGTGAATTTTGATTTTGTTGACTGTTGTTGCTGTTGCTTCCTGTTTGGAAGAGAGCTTGAAACAGTCTCACTCTGTAGCCACAGTGGGCCTAGACGTCCTGTGTAGACCAGGCTGGCCTCAGATTCACAGAGATCCCCCTGCTTCTGCTTCCTGAGTGCTTTAAGTGTGTGTCCTCATGCCTGGCCAAGTGCAGTTTAAGGTAAAATAACATAAAGACAGGCAAGATGGTTCAGCAGATAAAGAACCTTGCCAAGCCTGAGAACCTGAATATGCTCCCCAGGACCTAGACGGTAGAAGGGGAGAACCAAGGCTTGCAAGCAGCATGCTCCCCACCTTTCTCTTTCTTTCTTTCTTTCTTTCTTTCTTTCTTTCTTTCTTTCTTTCTTTCTTTCTTTCTTCCTTTCTTCCTTTCTTCCTTTCTTCCTTTCTTTCTTTTTTCTTTCTTTTTCTTAGGCAGGGTCTCACTATGTAGCTCTGGCTATCCTGGAATTCACTAGATCAGACTGACTTCAAACTCACAGAGACCTTCCCCTGCCTCCCAAGTCCTAGGATTAAAGGTATGCACCCTATGCCTGGCCCCCCATCTTTTAAAAAAGAAAAAACTGTTAAATTATATAAGCACTCCAAAGATGAAATTCATAGCACATTCAAAATGTGCTTACCTAATAGATTCAAAATCTCTATGTGGAAAAATGCCAAAGCCTATTAAAAACATACCAGAAGAGGAAATAAATGAAGAAAAATCCTTGTTTATGTATAGGAGAATATTGTCAAGATGTTAACTTTTTCCAACTTGATCTATAGATTCAGTACAATCCAAATAAAACTATCAGCAGGATATGTTATTTGGTAGCTATCAACAAACATTTCAATATTCATATAGCAAAGTAAAAGACTCCAAATAGCTCGTTATTGAAGCAGAAGAGCTGAACTCATAGTACCTGATTTCAAGACTTAACTATAAAGCTTTAATTACCAAGGCAGTGGGGTATTGGCAAAGATAAATGATCCGCAACCATTGGAGCAGCACGGACAATGCAGGTATAAAGGACTACATAAATATCAACTGACCTTTGATAAGGGAACAGAGAATACCATGGAGAAAGAATAGTCAACAAATACTGGATGTCTACGGACCAGTTTTAAAAAATTACAAAATACCAACAGTCCTGGCTTGCTCATACTTACTCTGCTGCTATAACTAACTGCTTAACCAACAACATTATTTTATCCCTGCTTTGTAGGCTGAGAGTATCAAATCAGGATGATCTCAGTTTTGGATGATAATCTTCCTTTGTCCTGACATGGTAGTTGGAGAAACGCTGTCTCTCTCTCTCTCTCTCTCTCTCTCTCTCTCTCTCTCTCTCTCTCTCTCTCTCTCTCTCTCTCTCTCTCTGTAGAATCTTATTTGTTATGTATACAGTGTTCTGTCTGTGTATACCTGCATACCAGAAACAGACACCAGATCTTATTAGTGGTTGCCAGGAATTGAACTCAAAACCTCTGAAAAGCAACCAGCGCTTTTAGCCTCTGAGCCATCTCTCCAGCCCTCTTTTTTTTTTTTTCTTTTTTTTTTAAAGACAGGGTCTTTCTTCATGGCCTTGATTTTTCTGGAACTCTCTGTGTAGACCAGGTTGACCTTACAGAGATTTGCCTGTCTCTGCCTCCCATGTGCTGGGATTAAAGGTGTTTGACACCACCTCGCAGCTGAAGATCTTATTTTTATGTTTATGGGTGTTTTAATTGCATGAATATCTGTTCAGTACATTTATTTAATACCCTTAGAGGCCAGGAGAGGGCATTAGGTCCTCTGGAACTGGAGTTACAAATGGTTATGAGCCACCACTTGGCTGCTGAGAACCTATCCCTTTGATAGAGTAACTAGTGCTTTTGACCACTGAGCCATCTCTCCAGCACCTTCTATGACATTCTTAAGGCAAAACTATATAGCCACACATGTTGTCCTAACACTAGGAAAGTAGAGGCAGGAGGATCAGGACTTAAGAATCATTCTGGGCTACATAGCAAGTCAAGGCTAGCATAAACAACATGAGGTTTGTTTGTTTGTTTTTGATTTTTGAGACAGGGCCTATCTGTGGAGCCATGACTGACCTTGAACTCGCCCTGTAGTCCAAGCTGACCTCGAACCCAGAAAACCCAGAGATACTCTTGCTCTGCCTCCTGAGTGTTGAATTTAAAGCATGTTGCCCAGCAACATGAGATCTTTTATCAACCCTTTTTCCTTAAAAAGCAAAACAACTAGGGATGGTAAAACGGTGATTGCCAGGGAGCAGTGAAAGAGCCCTTGGAAGGAACTAGGTGGAACCCACGTTTTACAGCGTCAAACACTTGGTTGGCACTGCCATGGTGAATCCATGTTATTGCTTTGTCAAAGCCCATCCAGTGTACAACATCAAGACTGAACCCTGGGCCAGCAAGATGGCCCAGTGGAAAAACACTTGACACACAAACCTGGCAACCTGAGTTTGATATCCAGGACCCATGTAAGGGAGGAAGGAGAGAACCAGCTCCTGGGGGTTGTCCCAGTTCTCATCTGTTTACCATTCCACATGTTCCCTGACATACATACCATGCATACACATACAATAAATATTTTAAAAAGACTAAGCCCTAAACTGCCGCGGTTGGGTTATAAGGATAGGACATTGTGTAGGGACCCCCAGTGTGACACATATTGGAATAATAGCTCATGATTTCTTCAGCATTTGAGATTCAGAACAAAGTTGTGTTCCTTCAGAGACTAAATACTGAATTTATGGTTATATGTGTTTTCTATTAGCATATGGGGAGGAATCTCTGTTGTTTCTCCACAATTTCTGTTCTATTTTTTTGTTTTGGTCTTCCCTTTTGAAAATACTCCCTCAGAAAAAAAACAGGAAATGGAGATTTTATTGCTGACAGACCTAAGGGTACCCAGAATGCCCCGCAGCTAAGTGGGGTTCAGGACTATGGCAGAAACTTGGATGAGAGCTGAGGGAACACAAAAGGAAGACTCCAAAGAACATGGTAAAGTTTTGTGCTGGTGATTTAATCTAGGTTTTAAAATTACCAGTTTAGCTGAGCGGTAGTAGTGCACACCTTTAACACCAGCCCTCGGGAAGCAGGGGCAGGCAGATCTGAGAGTGAAGCCAGCCTGGTCTACAGTTGGCCACCCAGAGATGGCAAAAGGGGTTGTGAAATTGGCTTCCATGCAGGAACTTTGAGGGAGTAGTTGCAGAATTCAGGCAATGCTGTGGTTTGGTCAAGTGTCCCTCAATGTTCCATGTGTTAAGTCACTGGGGACCAGTGAAACCACATGGACCACAGCTGGTTCTCCCTTATGGTTCACAGTGTAAGAGTTGACTCTGTTGAATACTTCCTTCCCCATTGCCATCTGGTCGCCTTGTCCCGAGGCCCACAGCAATGCATCTTGGGCTAAAACCTTCAGGATCATGAGTTAGGTTTTCCCTTTATATGTTCTTTACATCAGGCATTTCCTTATAGAAATAAAACAATCACTAATAGAGGCAACCAAAGAAGTCTTACAACTACTCTCTAACTCATGTCAAGTGGCCTAAAGTGGTGGCACACAACTGTAACCCAGCATTCAGAGGCAGAAACAGGAATACGAGCTAAGCTACATAGTGAGACCCTGTCTCAAAAAAAAAAAAAAAAAAAAAAAAAAAAAAAAAAAAAAAGCAGCACTGCCTCTTAAAGACTTCCAGAGGTCATGAGTTTAATTACCAGCAACCACATGGTGGCTCACAACCATCTATAATGAGATCTGATGCCGTCTGGTGTGTAGGCGTATATGCAGGCAGAACACTGTATATATAATAAATAAAAAAAAGAAAGAAAAACCTAGTTGAGGGATGGGATCTGGGGAAGTAGCTTACATTTCAAGAATGAGGGCCTGAGTTGGATCTCTAGGCACATTAAAAGGGCAGACATGCATTTGTAATCTTGGTGCTGGGGAGGCAGAGACAAACCAGCCAGTTTAGCCTATTACACAAGTTGCAGTCCACTAAGGCTCCCTGTCTCAACAAACAAGGTGGTCAGCTCCTAAAGGAAAATATCCTCTCTCTAGTTTACATACACACAATCATGTACACAAAAGAAAACGAGGCTGTATCAACAGGTAGGGTTAAGTATCTACCCTTTTAGCTACCAGCATTGCAGATGTTCTGTAATATTGTAGCAATTACTGTGACGAAATATGGGTGAGCAACTTCAGGAATGGTGTATTACTGCTCACAGCTGGAGGAGACAGTCTGTCATGGTAAGGAGGGCAAGGCAGCAGGAGTGAGGCAGCTGGTCACATCCTGTCCTTCGGAAGCAAAGAGAAGCCTGGTGGTGATGGTGCACACATTTTAATCCCAGCACTCGGGAGGCAGAGGTACGTGAATCTCTTTGAGTTCAAGGCCAGCCTGGTCTACAGAGCTAGTTCCAGGACAGGCTCCAAAGCTACACAAACCCTGTCTAAAAAAACACAACAACAACAAAAAACAACTCAGTAATTCCAGCTCCAGGGGACTTAAGGCTTCTGGTCTCCTTAGACATCTGCACTCGTGCATATACCCACACAGAGAAACGTGTGTGTTGCATGTGTGTGAGTGTGTAAATGTACTTGCCCATGGGCACACATGTGGAAGCCAGAGAATATTAATGTTTCAGGTTTCTAGAAGAGTGAGGTTGTAGATGGTTAGAACCAGCTCGGGGCGAGAATTGCAGTGTGGTATTCAGCTCTTATGTCTAGTTACTCGCTTCCTAAAAGATGACATCATACAGCTCTTAATTTGGAGAAGCCTAAGTTGTTTTTCCTTTTTTGCATCCTATTCCACAACTGAGAGGTTTTTGGGCATTTGCAGAGCTGTGGTTGCTTCTGTGTGAAGCCTAGAGCTGTGGCTGCTTTGGTCGAAGGGCATGCTGCATTAATGATGGTTTTTCTGATTGGTGAGACCTCACAGCAGCTAGTAGACATCTGAGCCCCTTGGGTAGATCTTGAGTAATGTCATTTCAAAGGAAAAGCATTATTCTATGTTTGCAGTAATGAGTTTGGTGACCACATTAAGTGTGGTTACCCCAGTGCACTATGAACTATGGATGGTAGCCACACTGAATTCTTGGGCATGAATAAAATTAATACCTCGGAAAATAGGGGGAAAGATTAATATTTTTTAAAAGATTTACTTCATGTGTATTTTCTCTGCATGTATGGATATTCACCATTGCATACCTGGTGCCTTCAGAGGCCGGAAGAGGGCACCAGATTCCTTGGTACTTGAATTCCAGATGGTTGTGAGCCACCATGTGTCTGGCTTATTTCACCAAACACAATGATTTCTAGTTCCATCCATTTTCCTTTACAGCTAAAGTAAATTCCACTGTGTATATATACCACATTTATCCATTCCTTATCCATTTATCTGTTAGATCTTGGCTGGCTCCATTTCCTAGCTTTTGAGAATACTGTGACAAGAGTATATGATCAAGAGTAGTATAGCTGGGCCTTATGTGCATCTATTTTTAATGGTTTTATTGATTGTTTTGTTTTTTGAGACAAAGTATATTTAGTGCTGGCTGTCCTGGAACTTTTACTCTGTTGTAGACCATGTTGGCCTCAAACTTACAGAGATCCTTAGTATTTTTGAGGAGGCTCTCTCTACTGATTTCATGATTTCAATACTGAATTCACCAATTTGCACTCCCACGCAGTGTATAGGGTTGCTCTCAAATTCTCACGAGCATTAGTTATTTGTCTTCCTGATGATAGCTGTTCTGGAATGAGATGGAATTTCAAAGCATGTTCAGTTTAGATTTCACTGTTGTCTGAGGATGCTGGATATCTTCTCAAATAGTAGCCATTTGTTCTTACTTTTTGTTTGTATTGTATTTTTCTTTTCTTTTCTTTCTTTTTTTTTTTTTTTTTTGAGACAGAGTTGTTTCATGTTGCCCAGTTTGGCATGAAAATCATGTAGCTCAGAATAGCCTTGATCTCCTGTCTTCATTTCTTTTTTTTTTGGGGGGGGTGGTTTCGAGACAGGGTTTCTCTGCAGCTTTTTTAGAGCCTGTCCTGGAACTAGCTCTTGTAGACCAGGCTGGCCTCGAACTCACAGAGATCCGCCTGCCTCTGCCTCCCGAGTGCTGGGATTAAAGGCGTGCGCCACCACCGCCCGGCTTCTGTCTTCATTTCTTAAGTGCTGTGGTAACAGGGCTGACCACCATACCTGATACCATTTCTATTTTTTCTAAGAACTACCTATTCAGGTCATTAACTCATTTAATATGTGGATTGTCTCAGGGGTTTTACTCTTTAATTTCTGCAATTTTTATATATTCTAGATACTCAGCTGATGTCTGATGTATAGTTTGAAAGATTCCCCCCCCCCCATTCTCTAGGCTTTGTTTGTTGTTGTTGTTGGTGGTGGTGGTGGTGGTGTTTGTTTGTTTGCTCGCTTGCTTGCTTGCTTTTGCTTGCCTTTGAGGCTTCTTTAGGAGCAATGATTGAAATGTTGTTTATCATTTCTCGTATAATGTAAGCAGAGGAATAGAGCTTGGGATACAGTTGGGAGAACAGCTCCAGCTGTCAATGAAAGTTAGTTCATATAGCTTCTATCTGGCAGGTGGCAATGAACGATGGAGGTAATGGGCAGGATTAGGCCCGTAAGTTCCTTCCTGGTAGCGAGGAAAGGGTCTAGGTAAAACTCCAACCCCACCATCCAAGGTACACATCTGTACCTGGAGTGTTCAGGTGTCCAACACATGAACTCACACTCATACTTGTTCATGATTGGCTTGTGGTGGTTCCCCCAAAGGAGAGAATCTCAATACTTGATTTTCCTTCTAGATGTTTCCCAAGTCACTTAGCCCTGTTTTGTGCTCCACTACCAGTCATTGCTGTCCACTATGGGACTCTAGTTGCAGTACCAGGATTGGCCTCCTGGACCTGTGCTACAACAGAAGGCAGCACTGGCTTTTTTAAAAGAACCGTTTTCAAAAGATTTTTTGCAGTCCTAAGGGATTTGGCTCACCAGATAAAAGCACATGCTGGCAAGCCCGAGGACCTGAGTTTGGTCCACAGGGCCCAAATGATTGAAGGAGGAAATAGACTTTCATAGGTTGTCTTCTCAACCTACACACACAATAAATAAATGCTAAAGATTATTTTGGGGGCCTAGAGAGATGGTTTATGATGGTTAAGATGGTTAAGAACACCTCCTGCTCTTGCGGAGGACCCAAGTCCAGCTCCCAGCACCCACTTCAGGTGGCTCATGTCCACCAGTAACTCCAGTTCCAGGGGATCTGGCACCCTCTCCTGAGCTCTCAGGACAGCAGGCACAAAGGTGACGCATGCGCGCATGCAGGGAAAGACAACCTATAAATAAATAAGTGAAAAATCACTAGGCTAACCTTTTTGTTCTGAGCATAGTGATGGTGCATACAGTCTCGTCCTCAGGAGGTTGAGGCAGGAAGAGTGCCTTGACCTTGAGTAACCTTGGTTGTGTAAGCAAGACCTAATCTCAAAACACCAAAACATTTCTTTTTCTCCAGCCTTCTTTTTGCTTTTTTAAAATTTGTTTAAGGTTTTATATTTATATGATGTTTGTGAGTGACAGAGATGGGGTGGATTATACCACAGCATGCGTGTGGAGGTCAGAGATAGCTTGGCTGAAGTCGGTTCTTTCCTTCTGATACGTAGGCTTCAGAGACAAACTTTCAGACATGGCAGCAGGACCTTTACCTACTAAACCATCTGGCAGGCCCTCCTCTTTGACTTTGAGGAGTAGTGTCTCGTGGGCTCAAACATACTGTATAGCCAAGAATAACCAACCTTGAACTATTGGTCCTCCTGTTTGCATCTCTCCAGTACTGAGTGCACTGCACCCGATTTTCAGTCTTGACTCAGTAATTAAAACTTTCCTCAGAGAAAGTGCCAAGCCCAGATGGCTTCACCAGTTTGCATTAAACATTTAAGGAAGAAATAGCACATACATGTGTTTTTCTCTCAGTAAAAGTTGGCTTATTCCGTGTGTCAAATTTTGGAACTTACTCATTTTTATAATATATCATAGACTTTCCCTTATAATGTGTTCTTCTATTACTGTGTAGAAAGGTACTCTGTTATACGAGTAGAGGTTAGTTTAGCCAGGCATCTGGGTTTTGAACATGTGTCCTCCCCACAGCTATGGAATGCATGTCAGTTACTGCCGTGCCCATTCATTCCACACACATGAACAGTCACATGAGGTGAATTCCTTCAAAACTTTTTTATTTTACTCTGTGTGTGTGTATGTGTGTGTGTGTGTATGTGTGTGTACAAATGCACTCATGGGATACTTGCAGAAGCCAAAGGAAGACTTGATTCTTGAATAACTTCTTAGAGAGTAATTTGGGGACTAAGGGTGTGTGATCTAGCTATTCTTTTTTTTAAAAGCTAATTAAATTCATATTTTATTTTATTTATTTATTTATTTTGAGGCAGGGTTTCTCTGTGTTGCTTTGGAGCCAGTCCTGGAATTAGCTCTTGTAGACCTGGCTGGCCTCGAACTCACGGAGATCCGCCTACCTCTGCCTCCCTAATGCTGGGATTAAAGGTGTGCGCCACCACCGCCTGGCCATCTATCTGTTCTTAAGTCCAGTCTTCTCAGCCTCTGTGTAACATCTTCTGTGCCTGTCTCTATCACCCACTTCTTGCTTGCTCTGGGTATGGTGAGAATTTTTTTTTAATTTGTTTTATTTATTATGTATACAGTGTTCTGTCTGCATGTATGCCTGCAGGCTAGAAGGGGAGATCAGATCTCAATATAGATGGTTGTGAGCTACCAAGTGGTTGCAGGGAATTGAACTCAGGACCTCTTGAAGAGCAGTCAGTGCTCTTAGACTCTGAGCCATCTCTCCAGCCCCCCCTGTGAGAGCTCTTTCTTTCATTCTTGGACTCAGTACTTTCTCTCTCATCTCCAGCATTTGTGTCAGCACCCGCACTGCTGGCTGGCATCTTTAGTTGTTCCGGTACACTCTTCCTCTTGGGACTTTCTGACCATGTAGACTGAGAATGAGCCCATGATGTTTTTCCATGTGACATGATTTACCCATTCCTTTTTAAAAATGTACTTGCTGACCCTAGCATGTGGCAGGTGACTTAATACCAGCATTCAGTGACAGGATTATGAATTTCAAACCATCATAAGCTATTTAGCAAAACTCTCACTTCATTATCTGTCGTTCTAAATAGAAAATAAGTTTCCTGAGACCAGAGACTGTGTTAGTCTTCCTTGTTAAATTCCTTATTTAGAATATGCTTGGCCTTGTATTTGGTGAATAAATCAATTTGCTTATTTAACACTGGCAATTTGTTTAGTGACTAATGGATATTACTGTCTTCATTTTGCTTGTTGGCCATCTTTATTTCTGGATTATGTCACATTTTTCTACTGAATTGTCTGAATTCTGCATAATAGCTTTATTTTTATTTTATTTGTTTGTTTGTTTGTTTGTTTTTTTCGAGACAGGGTTTCCCTGTAGTTTCTAGAGCCTGTCCTGGAACTAGCTCTTGTAGACCAGGCTGGCCTCGAACTTAGAGATCTGCCTGCCTCTGCCTCCCGAGTGCTGGGATTAAAGGTGTGTGCCACCACCGCCCGGCTTATTTTATTTATTTATTTGAGACAGGATCCTATGTAGCCCTGGCTGTCCTGGAACTATGTATTTAAGGCCAGCCTTGAACTCACAGAGATCCACCTGCCTCTGCCTCCCAAGTGCCAGAATTAAAGGCATGTGTTTTCACACTTGGGGCATAATAGCTTATGGAAACATCAAACAAATTGTGATTTCTGCTGACAAAGCTTACCTCTAGTAATTTATTTGTGGTTTTTGTTTAACAGATTCTGAGATTGAGACCGAGAAGGAGCTATCCATTTTAAACCAGAAATGTTCTGAAGAAGTAAAAACACCAGAATTAATATCACAGAAATTCCCAGGGGCTAATTCACAAACACCTGAATCCCAGGAAGCTTGCGATCATAAAGGTCAGGAAGAAGAGAACCAAGGAAGTTCTACTCAGAGTTTGAAGAGAGTTGCTAGAGAGGACTCTCCAGTATGTAGAAAACAACTTCCAGAAAATGCCCAGACTCCTGCATTTGATAGACACTTGAGTCCAAGCCAAAGTGTTGTTACAATTCAGAGAAGTAAAACAGGACAGAGAGTCTTTACATGTGACATATGCAATAAAACATTTAAATATAATTCAGACCTGAGTCGGCATCGCAGAAGTCACACCGGGGAGAAGCCTTATGAATGTGGCCCGTGTGGGCGGTCTTTCACGCACAGCTCCAATCTCATTCTGCACCAGCGAATTCACACTGGGAACAAACCATTCAAGTGTGGCGACTGTGGGAAAACTTTCGGGCTCAATTCCTATCTCCGTCTGCACCAGAGAATTCACACTGGAGAAAAGCCCTTTGGGTGTAACGAATGTGGGAAGGCCTTCAGTAGAAGCTCCAGTCTTATTCAGCATCGTATAATTCACACCGGAGAGAAACCTTACAAGTGCAGTGACTGTGGGAAGGCCTTCAGCCAGAGTCCCCAGCTGACTCAGCACCAGAGGATTCACACGGGAGAGAAGCCCCACGGCTGCAGCTGGTGCGGAAAGGCATTCAGTCGAAATGCAAGCCTCATTCAGCACCAGAGGATTCACACGGGAGAGAAGCCCCACAAGTGCGCTCAGTGTGGGAAAGCCTTCAGCCAGAGCTCCAGCCTCTTCCTTCACCACAGGGTTCACACCGGGGAGAAGCCCTACGTGTGCGGGGAGTGCGGGCGAGCCTTTGGCTTCAATTCTCATCTCACTGAGCACGTCCGGATTCACACTGGGGAGAAACCCTACATCTGCAGTGAGTGCGGCAAAGCCTTCAGCCGCAGTTCCACTCTGATGCAGCACCGCAGAGTGCATACAGGGGAGAAGCCCTATCGGTGCACCGAGTGCGGAAAGGCCTTCATCCAGAGCTCCCAGCTCACCCTCCACCAGCGTGTTCACACTGGAGAGAAGCCTTATGAATGTGGGCTCTGCGGGAAGGCTTTCAGCCGGAGATCAGCCCTCACCCAGCATCAGCGGACTCACATGGGAGAGAGCCCACAGGAGTTTGAGTGTGACCCAGATTTTGTTTATGACTCCAGCCATCTGTCCACGGGAGAGAGACACGGCAGGGCCTTCAGCCACAGTGCAAAACTTGTTCTGCAGTGGACAATTCGGAGTGATGAAAAACCCCGGGGATGCACTGAATGTGGGAAAGCTCTCAGCGTTTCCTCAGCGGAATATCAGAAAATTCAAGCTGCTGAGAAACCCTATAAATGCCAGGAATGTGGTAAAGCTGGCAGTAGCGTGTCCCATACTCAACATCATGTAACTGGGGTTGGAGAGAAACCACAGTTGAATGACGGATCTGAAAGATACTTAATTCATATCAAAAAGATTTTTCAAGAAAGACATTTTTAATGTGATGAATGTGGGAAACAGTTTATAGAAAGTTTGTTTTATATTAGGTAGGATGGCATAATGAAAATTAAAATTAAGCAGACTTGCCTCTTAGGAGGCTGGGGCCCTGTGTGCCTACTGTCTCCACCCACCCCACTCCCCACATCCAGGGTCCTGACTGACTCAGCACAGCAGGCCACCTTGGCATCAGGTCAAGTTCAGGTTTTTAGGAGAGGGCCAAGTTTTAACACTAAAGAGCAGCTGATGGAAGGTTTCAAGATACGGCATATCTCTTCATTGGTGATCAAAAACGAGAAACCCAGAGATCTGGGGAATTGGGTTTGTCACCTTTGAGAATATTAATGATGCTAAGGACAAGATATGGCAGTATGTGGACGGTTTGGGGACTGAGGTGGCTCTGCCAGTGGCTGGACTCAATATAGGTTCTCTAGGTATAGAGGAGACTGAAGCTTTGGGGGGCAGCCACTGTAAGACAAGGAGAGGGGGCTGCAGAGTGACAGTTGGTAACCGGAGCTTAGGGCCAGTATGACCGTGACAATGAGGACAGCTACAGAGTGCGGCTGCTGGAGGCTCTGGTGGCTGCAGTCTAGCGACAGATTCCGCACCCCCTCTCCCTGCCAGCAGCCCGACTGCTGCTGACACCACGCCTTCTCATTAGTAGGCTTCTTTTTAAAGAAGAGCTAGCTGTCCTTGTGTTGTTCTGTTCTGTTTAATGTTTTCCAAGTTCCTGAGCCACAGGGACAGGCAGAGCCCTGTGAGTTTGAGGTTTCCGATCAGACACTTGTGTCAGCTGTGTTACTGTTGTGTGTGACGGGAGGAGCGCTGGCTGTACTGCCTCTTCTCTCTCTCCCGGCGTCATCCTGTGAGTTCAGGCGCCTCCACTTGGTTCTCTGAGAGCAAGCAAGCGGACTCTGAATCTACGATCTTTTTGGAAGTTGAGCAAGCTGTGGTTTCTCCATCTCCATATATTTCTCAGTGAAGCATGGCTGGATAGCAGTTAGCAGCAGGGCTGCCTGAGTCCAGCCTGCACACCTCCATGCTGTGTGCCCAGTGTCAGTGCAGACAGCGGGAGATTCTAGGTGATGTTTATTTATATTGTACTTTTTTACTGGAAGGTGTATGACCAAGCCATGGTGATGTATTTGCAATGGCGAGGAATTCTAATACCCAGTTTCCTTTGGATTTATGAAGCCAATTAAAAAACTGAAAATCACTATCAATCTGTAGGGATGCAGTGTGACTCAGTACAGAGTGTGCCTAGTTTATACAAAACCCTTGATTTGGCCCAGCACTGTAAAAACTGGGCATTTTGGCATACACCTTTAATTTTAGCATTCCAGATATAGAGGCAAAAGATAAGTTCAAGGTTATCCTTAGCTACATAGCAAACTTGAGACCAACCTAGGCTACATGATACCCTATCCAAAACAAAACAGAAAACCAACCAAGTAAATAATACCAGCAAGCAAGATAAATTGAAGGATTTCTAGTCATATTGAAGTTAAAAGTAAACACGGGGAATTCATCCTGGAAAATGAAGTTGTCTGCGTGGGCGTTACTGTTGCATGCAGGTGAGCTGGATGGCACCACTCTGCCGAGTGAGGGAGAGAGAGCACTACAAGTGGTCCCCACTAGTTCTTTCAGGCCCTAACCCTTGGCTTTGACTGACTAGATGCCCCAGTTATGTCGCCTAGTTTTCTACAAGTTACATATTTTTTGATGCCCACAACTCTTGATTGCCAAGTGGTGTTGTGGTCCCCGCAGATAGGTGAAGATCATCCACATATTGAAGTAGGCACATCTGAGTAGGGAGAATGAATTTCTCCAAAATCTGTCCAAGTATGTGACCAAAAATACTAGGAGAATCACCAAATCTCATTAATATTGTTGCTTTCTCCAAGAATGAGGGTCTTCCCATTCAAAGGCAAAGAGGTCCCTGCCTTCAGCTCCAAAGGTGCAAGCCCAAAAGTCATTTTTGTTTTCCAAGATAGGGTTTCTCCTAGCTGTCCTGGAATTGCTCTGTAGACCAGGCTGGCCTCGAACTCACAGAAATCCGCCTCGCTTCCTGAGCCCTGGGAATAAAGACATGTGCCACCACTGCCTGGCCTAAAAGGCATGTTTTAAATCTATGAAACTTTTCAACTTATAATGGTGTTTCATCCTGAGGAGGGTGTGTGAGTTAGATACCACAGGGTGTTACTTGCAACAATCTGATAAATTGCTCTAAGGTCTTTGGCTATTTAACATGAACCATTGTGCTTGACTGGTAGGATTGGGGTACTGAAGTAGAACATACAGGCTTTAAGAAATCTGTCTTTTATGAGCTCCTCAATGGTAGGGTTAAGTCCTAGCCTCCTCTCTAAGGGTACAGAGTGGTGCCTTCCTTTAACCACTTGTATAGGGTGACCTAACTGGTCAATCAGAGGACCCTGCAGGTCACACTGAACTCCTTCCTGGGCCTGAACATTAGGTTTGATTTGTTTTTCAACCCGGGAAATCATCAAATTGAAGGAGCTCTTGACTTCATCCTGAATTATGTTAAGTCCAATTCTTAAGTTGGGCATCAAATCTCTCACTGGTAGGTTGGTTCCTGCTTCTGGAACACAAAGAAACTGTGTTACAGTTTCCCTTTTCAGAAATTTGATTGGGATTTTTTTCTCAAAAAGTGGAGGAGAGAATTCTCCCTTCACCTTGGTTACTACCAGTTTTTCTAGAGGAAAGGCACACCCTTGGGAGATGTTTAAGTAGGGAGGAATGTATGCTCCTGAATTAAGAAGAGATGCAGTTTCTTCCTCCCTAGGAGCTACCTTTAAAGGCTCTCGGTAGGTCTCAGAAGAAAAATAGAGCCTTTGATCCCTGCCACCAAGTTATTAAAACTGAGGAGGGTAAGCACCCTTTCTCCAGTCTGGGCATTCCTTCCTGGAGTGTCCCACCTTTCCACATTCAGACTGTTTGTTTTCTCCTGTCCTTGCCATTTCTCCATTCCTGGTCTGCTGTAAGCCCCCAGGGGCCTCACTTCCTGAAAGGCATAATGATGACCTTATCGGGATCCTAAGCTTTGTTCCTGTTTCTGGGGCCTTTGATCCACAAAGGAGAGCATGATCTTCCTTTCTGTTTCTGTTTTTCCTCATGTCCTCAAGTACGCTCTTGCTGGGCCTCTATCAGCAATTCTTCAAGTTCACTACTCTTCCAGCTTTCTATCTTTAGCAAGTTTTTAGAAATGCCTGGTCAACTGTTGGTCACAAAATACAATTTAAACATCCAGTGACCAAAGGAATCCTCCAGATTTAATCCAGAATATTTTTTCATTTGGTCCTTTGAGAATTCATCTGGGCCTTGAATCCCAGCATTCGTGAGGCAGAGGCAGACAGATCTCTGAGTTCGAGGCCAGCTGGTCTACAGAATGAGTTCTGAGACACAGAGAAACGCTGTCTCAAAAAAAAAAAATCAGCTGGAATCTCATCTCTCCCTTGTTAATATTCTCAGATCAGCAGAACAGGAACTGATTTTTCCTCTTTCCTAATAATAAGGTCCCTCAGATTCCTAATATGTTCCCAGTGCACTCTGTGGTTACCACCCCACTGGGGATCCTGACTAGAGTATATAGATAGCATCGGCTGCCAGGACTCCAGGTCCAACTAGGTTCTCCCTGTCCCGGATGTTGATCAGAACCATTCTAATCATCCCTTCTTCCCGGAGAAGAGAATACAGGATTGACAGTTATTCACCCCAAGTATAAACCTGGAGTCCCAATAATTGATCCAATTGGTATGATACTCCAGAAGGGTCATCTAGAAAAGTTTTAAGCTCTTTTAAGACTTCTTACTTGAAAACTAATAAGGAAAGCATTCACAAATCCTATTTCACTACCCCCTAAGGGAACCCACTTACAAGTGTGTGCTTTGGCTGGGGAAGAACCTAGTATAGGTTGAGTTTTGGGGCTATGCAAATATGAAAATTTCTATATCTGTTTTACATTGTTCTAACTCCACTTTTAAGTTGGAGTACGGGATTTCTGGGAGGGAGCTGGGAGTGGGATAGATGGGAGTGGGAGATGAGTTGGAAGAAGAGTAAGGTCCATATTGCTCCTACAAACAGCATGTTCAAGCCTGTAACATAAATGCCCCACTTCTGGTACTAATTTCTGTCTTAGTTGCTATTCAGTTGCCACAATGAAATACATTGATCAAGGCAACTTACAGGTGAAAGCTCTTAATTGAGGGCTTGCTCACAGTTTTAGAGGGTTAGTCCATAGTTATCATGGTAGGCTGGCCTGGTGCTAGAGCAACAGCTGAGAGCTCTAATCCAGTCCACAAGTAGCAGGCAGAGAAAGAGAAACTGGACCTGGCATGGACTTAAAATCTCAAAGTCTGCCCCCGCCCCCCCCCACACACACCTTACCATACCTACTCCAACAAGACCACACCTCCTAACCCTTCCCCAAACAGTTTCACCAACTGGGGACCAAACCTTCAAATACATGAGCCCAGGGGATCGTTCTCATTCAAACCACCACACACCCTGACTTGAATAGTTCAGGGAAAAAGAGTTTGTTCATCTTACAATTGTAGGCTTCCATCTGTCACTGTGGGGACGCCACAGCACCACAACAGCTGGTTCTGTTGGACCCTAGAGTCCAAACACCGAGGAGGAGTCGCCCCCAGAGACCACCCCTCACACCACAGCTGATGCAAAAGCATGAGGATTTTTATTAATTCTGTCATAACAGGGTCTTCCAGCATTCGGGAAGCCGAGAGACCTCGAATAGCTGGTACAGGGTACTTTTAAAGGAGAAAGCCATAAAACCAAGAGGGGTTGGTCTTTGACTATTATGATTGGTTTATTCGAAAGGGCTATTATCAATAATTGGCTGGAGAGCTGTTGTCAGATCAGATGAGGTAAGAGGTCATTTTAACCCTGTTTTCCAGGGACTGAATCAAAACATACGTGTATGGGTACTTGTTCAGGAACTGAGTCAACATCTTAAAGGTTATCTTGCCCCAATTTTTGGAGAACATACGTCCATGTGTAGCTGTTAGGTCCTTGGTTCCCAGGGGAGGAGGGGAAGCACTATGGCACGGAGGCTGAGAGGGTTCAGAATTGTCAGAAATGGCTTCAGAATTGTCTTAAAGTTTTACAGTTCCAATTGTATGGACAAAACAGAGCTCTTACCTGCAGGGCCATCCCCAGCCCCTAAAGGTTTGTTCTATTTGTTTGTTTTTATGACACAGGTTCTTGTAGCCCAGGCTGGCCTGGGATTTGTTATGTAGTCAAAGATGACCTTGAATTTAAGATCCTCTTATATCTACCTCTCTAATGCTCTATTATAGGATGCACCAGGTCTGGTTTGTGTGGTGCTGACAATCAAACTCAGAGTCTTGTGCATCCTATACTAGGCACCCTACAGACAGTTTTGTCTTATGCGCAGTTTTTCTCAAGCACATGACGTAGAAAAGCTTTATTTGGGAAGGAAGAAATGCAGCAACACATTAGAATAACTATAAAACATTCCGTTTGGCATTGTGTTCCTGCGGGTCTTCTGTTCTGGAAATTTACTGGGTAAATTAAAACCATTCCCCAGCTTCAGTTCCTTGGGGTCCCCAGATCTCATGGGAAGTGTTGATGCAAAACACAGCTCTGGCCTTAAAAGGAGTAACGGAGGTTATTTTGAGTCAAATTTGAGTGGCCATGGCCTGGGAACATAGATTTCGGCAGTCCCAATGTTAAAGTGGTGACATGAACTTTTTTTTTTTTCTGGGACAGAGTTTCTCTGTGTAGCTTTGGATCCTGTCCTGGAACTAGATCTTGTAGACCAGGCTGGCCTCGAACTCACAGAGATCCACCTGCCTCTTCCTCCCGAGTGGTGGGATTAAAGGTGTGCAACACCACCTCCCAGCTTTACATGAACTTTTATAGTCACAGAACAAAAGAAAATCATAGATAAAGGTATTGCCTTAATACATTGGTCTGAACATCAAATATGTGGAACTCTAGGCTATAATAGTTCTCAGGTGATACAGTGATTTTCTTAGCTTTTGTATAGGTAGAAGCTAGGGGTCCCTTAAACCCATACATTCCAAAGATTTTACGTGGTAGTTAAAAGGATGTTAGCTCACAAAGGTGGACAATAAAGAGCTATTAGGGAGACTCAAGATAGCCCAAGGTAATTTGGTTCTGGAATTGCAACATTCTGACTATACAATCACCGAGTTCTCATCAGTCAACCAGTCATCCTTGTAAATACCTTTAGCATCGGTGTGGCTTTTCAATTTTTTTATAAGAGAACTTTAGTTCACAGAAACTTCAGTAAAGGCTTGGCTCAATAACACTTAATCTTTTATTTATTGTGGGTCCCGAGACTAGAAGTGTTAGGAAGATTTATGACAAAACACCAAGAGAAAGCAAACACTCAAAGTGAAAGCAAGTGGAGCTCAATGTTTCAAGCTTGGAACATGATTCTGGGATCATTCTAAGGCCAGCTTACCACCTCTATATGAGCAAACGTAGCCACGGTGACTTCACAGCTACAGTGGACCTTTGTGTAAAGTCTGTCTCCCTGTGTAGGAGGGTCAGGGAGAAACAAAACAAAACACCCGCTTGCAGACAGGCACTGGGCATTCTCAGTGACTCCAGGAGATGGAGCTAGGAGGCCAAGGTGACCATGTGGAGAATAAAACACGTAGGATACGTGGTACATGGCCGAGTCTGCCCTGCAGAAGTGGCACAGCCACAGGATCTGCACATGTGCCCTTGGGCGGCTCTCAACACTAGGTGCTGGCCTCACTAGGTGTGTGTCAGTTCTTTATTTCTAGCCTTAATTCAGGCGTGTGCCAAGCCCTGCGATAGAGAAGTGGCAGACAGGACAAAGCAGCCACTGCTGGCTTTTTCATGTCTTGTGTTGACATGCAAAAGTCTTTCATCTGGTTATAAATTTAATTTGCATTTCTCTTCTAAGGAACAAGCTCAACCAGTTATGGCTGTTAGGGACCACACTTAGTCAGGTGTGGTGGTGCCACCTGTAATCCCAGCACCTGAGAGGTGGGGACAGGATCATCTTTCACCACATAATGGTTTTGAGGTTGATCTCTAGTACCTGAAACCTTACCTCAACGCTGCCCTTCTCCACCTCCCCAAAAGAGCCACATGTAGGGCTGGTGAGATGGCTCAGTGGTTAAGAGCACTGACTGCTCTTCCAGAGGTCCTGAGTTCAATTCCCAACCACATGGCAACCATCTGTAATGAGATCTGATGCCCTCTTCTGGCATGCAGCCATACATGGAGGCAGAATGTTGTATACATAATAAATAAATAAATCTTTAAAAAAAAGAACTTTTAAAAAAAGAGCCACATGTAGTTATGAACTATTCTCATACACAGCTAACATAGTTGAAGATTTGACAGCACTATCTGCAGACATTACCACCCACCTTCAACCTCAAAATTTACAATAAATGGGGGTGGCAAGCCTGCTCCAGGTAGGGCAAAAATAGGAGCTTTTGCCCCAAGAGGAACCTGCTCCGGTTCCAATACTTGAATCTAATCACCCACATTTTTCCATGTAATTTATAGGATCTTCTAAAACGGTGGTGAGATCTTTTAAGAAAGCACATATCAAGTCAGAGGTGGTGACACACTCTTTAATCCCAGCACTTGGAAGGCAGAGGCAGGCAGATCTCTGAGTTCAAGGTCAGCCTGGTCTACAGAAAAAGTTCCAAGACAGCCAAGGCTACACAGAGAAACTCTGTATGTAAAAAACAGAAACAAAAAAAACACACATCAAGAGCAGTCATTGTAAACTAGGGTTGTGGTGGCATACATCTGTAATCCCAAGTATTCAAGAAGCAGAGACAGGAGAATCAACCCTCGAGTTTGAGACCAGCTTGTTTTCCATAGTGAGTTAGATTGGGGCGTGAGGCCAGGATCAGCTGCAGTGGGTACAGCAAGCGTCTAGAGGTGACAGATGTGCTCTGAAGTCCTTGGGACGGTTTCAATTTAACAATAACCATGTGCTTACCATGGATGACTATCTTATGGATTAGAAATTAGCCAGGTGGTAGTGGTGCACACTTTTAATCCCAGCACTCAGGAGGCAAAGGCAGGCAGATCTCTGGGAGTTTGAGGCCAGCCTGGTCTACAAGAGCTAGTTCCAGGACAGGCTCTAGAAACTACAGGGAAACCCTGTCTCGAAAAAACCAAAAAAAAAAAAAAAAAAAAAAAAAAGAGCTAGTTCCAGGACAGGCTCCAAAGCTACAGAGAAACCCTGCCTTGAAAAACCAAAAAAAAAAAAAAAAGGAAGAAAGAAAAAAAGAAATTATTTCTAAGGGTTGGAGAGCACTGGCTTCCAAAGAATCCAGGTTCTGATCCCAGCACCTGCATTGTGGCTCACAGTCACCTGTAACTCCAGTTCTGGAGGATCTGATGTCCTACTGTGGCTTATGAGGACACCAGGTGCACAAGTAGCAAACAGAAAAACATGTAGGCAAAACACCCATACACATTAAAATAAATGAATAAATTTAAAAAACCCTAAAGTTGATTTGAAAGTACAGACTTTAACTTAAATAATCATAGGTGGAGCCAAAACAAAACAAAACAAAAATCACTGTTGGTACAAAGAGACACTATGAGCAAGGCAACTATAATAGAAAAAAGCATTTAATCCAGTGGGTAAGTCCATTATCATCATGAAGCATGCATGACTCTGGAGAGGTAGCTAGGAACTATATCCTGATCCTACGGCCAAGAAGGAGAACTGACCCAGGCTTTTAGAACCTCAAATCCAACTCCCACTTACTCCAACAAGTCACACCTCCTAATCAAATAGGACCACTCTCTGAAGACTAAGTATTCAAATAGATGAGCCTGTGGGGGCATTCTTATTTAAACCATCATAATTTCTGTCAGGAGCCCATGGATGTGACTCTTTTCCACCTTGACCAAAGGTCAGGGAATTCAGGCCTATTCTTGCTCCTTCAAGGTTATGACAGGAGATTTGACCCAGAGTGTAGCTGCCTACAGGATGCTTGGCCTAAGATGTGGTCGCTGCATGTCCTGCCTAAAAAAAGAACACTTAACTTACTATATAGTTACTTGATGTTTCAGGCATTGAAGAAGTGATTGCTGTTTGTTCTTTGTATCATGGTAAAGGAGTCTTTTGCCTCCCCCACCTTTTGGATTGTGGTATATAAGCATATGGAACATAAACGTGGGCGGATTCAGTATTCACTGGGTTGCCCTTCTGACTCCACCCTATGTCTCTGTATTTCTTTTGTATCTCTATTTATTCTGCCTAACATTTCTAGTCCACATGCTGATACCCTAGAATGTTCGAACCTGTTGAGGCTGGTGCCCAAAAAATTTCCAAGTAATCAATAGAAGTAAATGTAAATTTTCTTTGGAAGAAGTTGAATTTAATCTTTTCTGACAAGTCTCTGATTATGATATGTGATAATTTCAGATAATGGAAAGATACGTGCGTATTCTATTCACAAAATGTGCAATTAAACTAGTTGGGCTAGGCCACAGTAATGAATATTACTGTCTTATTACAATTACTTTTCTTGTTGCTGTGACCAAATACCTTACAAAAAAAAAATAAGAAAGAGTTTATTCTAGCTTACAGGTGGAGGGGATGGTAGCACAAATAATAAAAACCCAGAGACAGATATTAGGGTTCAGCCTGAAGATCAGAAAAGCAAAGCAGCCAAGCCATTAAAGTGCTCTTAACTCTCTGAAAGAAAGCGAGTTCCTCTCTCCTGCTGTCTTATATTCTTCTCTAGTGCTGGGATTAAAGGCGTGCACCACCACTGCCTGACCCAGATTTCATTTTTGTTTTTTTAAATCCAACATCATTTGAAATTCTCTCATCTGAAACTCAAGGCAATCTCTTAAAATTAGAAACAAGTTACACAGTTCCAGAATGCAATGACATAGACTAAATGCTTCCATTCCAAAATGGAAGCATGAAGGATTGCAAAGAGAGACTAAACCGAAGCAGGATCAAACGCAGCGGGGAACATGCCAAACTCTGCAGCTCTTTGTCTGGCTTTCTGGAATTTATGAAGGGACCATCTAAGGCTCCAAAGGACTTGGGTGGCTCCTCCCCTCTTTCCCTTCCCTTTTGCCCCCCCGCAGTACACACAGCATCTCTCTCTTCAGCTGATTCCACTTTATGCTTTTATTTTCTCTTGGTGAACACCCCAGGTCTTGGCATCTCGGGCATCTCAGGATCCCCACTGCAATTTAGGCTGCACCTTCACACTCAGTGACCTTTCAGAGCCTCCTTACAGGGACTTCAACCATGTCTCATGTTGCCTGGCCCCAGCATCTCTCTGGAACTGCAAGAACCCACGATGCCCCCCACTTAATCTTGCATATTTTATGCCTTTAAAGTAAGTACCACTGCATGGCCAGTGCAACCAAGTTCTGCTGCCAGCTCAGAACGGAGCCTGGCCTCTTGGACCACAACGGGAGCAACCTCTGTATACCTTTCATGCTGACTCTGATGAAACACTTTCTGAGGAGGGAACCCGTTTAGATAGATGCATTTTTTTTTCCTGCCTGTTGTCTACTTGCTTTCAAATAAATTTGCATTTTCACACATTGGAGCCTTGGTGGCTGAGATGTTGCATTCAAGAAACTTTTCTTTCTTTCTTTTTTTTTTTTTTTTTTTTTTTTGGTTTTTCGAGACAAGGTTTCTCTGTGGCTTTGGAGCCTGTCCTGGAACTAGCTCTTGTAGACCAGGCTGGTCTCGAACTCACAGAGATCCGCCTGCCTCTGCCTCCCGAGTGCTGGGATTAAAGGCGTGCGCCACCACCGCCCGGCTCAAGAAACTTTTCTTATTGTCCCAGTACAACAGATTTTTCTTTAGCAGTTATAACTTCTTTTTAAGTACATACCTTGACCTCAACTTCAAACTTCCTTGCCAAACTGCACATTTATTTTTGTATCTTATGCTGAACTCTTTGTTCTTTTTCAATCTAGACCCAGATAGATGTAGTAAATAATAGTCCTATAAGAGATTTTACACAATACAAGTTTTGTTTTCCTGAAAAATCTAATGGAGGCTGGGTGGTGATCCTGGGTGTCTCTCTATCAGCAGTGACTCAGCCCAGGTGGTCATTGTCTTACAGCTGCGTCTCCATGGACATTCGTCTCCTCAGGCTGTTCCAACAGGGAATGGATAAAGTTGGCAGCAGACTTATTTAAGGAAGTGTTGTGTGATACTGTTCCTAGGAGAACTAAACAAACACCTACTCATCCCAGATTGGGAACCAACCAAAGTAAGAAGGCTACCACCAAGTCTAGCTTAGTGAACCAATGAGTTTTATTAATGTTATTTATAAGAATATAGGAGTTACTCACAGGAACAGTTATTCAAAAACAGTGGCATCACCAAAGAGCCACCTGAGCATGAGCAACAGCTCAAGAAATCTGAGAAAGTGGAGCTCACCAGATAGACTGCAGGCAGTTCAGCAGATTCAACAGTGTCCTCTCCAGGAGGTCCAGTCGGCTGGTCTGAGCCTCTTCAGGCAGATAGCTGATCTCTGCTACTTGCAGGTGTCCCCGCCTGTCTGAGAGTCTTCTTGGTAGCTTGTCGCATCTGAGTGTCTCTCAGCGGTTCCTACAACATATGTATGCTTGGGGAAGGAAGAGTCAAGTGAATCTGCTCAGTTTCAGGAACTTCCTGATGATACTCTGAATTGCTGACTTCCTGAGCCTAATGAACTTCCCTGAAGATTAGAATGTTTTGCCTCCCATTAGAGCAGTGATTCTCAACCTTCCTAATGCTGCGATCCTCATATTGTGGTGACTCCCAACCATAAAATTATTATTATTTTTTTTTTTTGGTTTTTCGAGACAGGGTTTCTCTGTAGTTTCTAGAGCCTGTCCTGGAACTAGCTCTTGTAGACCAGGATGGCCTCGAACTCAGAGATCCGCCTGCCTCTGCCTCCCGAGTGCTGGGATTAAAGGCGTGCGCCACCACCGCCTGGCTATAAAATTATTTTTGCTGGTACCTCATAGCTTTCATTTTGCTGTTATGAATCATAAATATCTGTGTTTTCCACCTGTGGTGGTGGTGCATGCCTTTCATTCTAGCACTCAGGAGGCCGATCTCTGAGTTCAAGGCCAGCCTGGTCTACAGAGTGAATTCCAGTACAGCCAAGGCTACACTGAGAAACCCTGTCTCAAACAAAAACAAAAACAAACAAAAACCCCAAATACCCATGTTTTCAAATGGTCTTAGGAGACCCCAAGGGCCATTTGACCATCCAGGGGTCACAACCCACAGGTTGAGAATCACTGCTTTAGAGCATCCTGATTCACCTCTCTATACATCTTAAAACGTTTAGCTGGACACAATGGTGCACATCTTTAATCCCAGCACTCAGGAAGCAGAGGTAGGTGGATCTTTGAGTTCGAGTCCAGCCTGGTCTACAGAACAGGCTCCGGGACAGCTAGGGCTACACAAAGAAACCCTGTCTAGACCCTCCCCCGAATATATCTCCTGTTTCACCTTTTCCACAATCCGTGTGTTAATGAGCTTCCCTTCAAGATGCAAACTGCTTGGCCTCTTGTTACACAACAGGAAGTGAACATATCTCCTCACATTTGTTCGATCAGAAAGTCCATGTGCAAGGCAGGCTGAAGAATATTTTTCCTTTGAGGCAGGGTTTTTCTGTGTAGCCCTGGCTGTCCTGGAACTCCTCTGTAGACCAGACCAATCTCAAACTCAGAGATCCACCATAGGCTGGGAAATTTAAGGAAGATTAGACGGGGGGGGGGGGGGGGGGGTGGCAGTGGTGCGTAATCTTTAATCTCCACTCTCCAGAGGCAGAGGCAGGTGAATCTCTGACTTCAAGTACAGTCTGGTCCAGGCCAGCCAAGGCTGTGTAGTGAAACCCTACCAAAAAAGTAAAGAGAAGCGGGGGGGGGGGGGGGGGGTGAGGGAGAATGCCCGATGAACACGGGTGTCTCCAACTCACCATCAGTCTTTACTGATGTTGCAGAAGTAAGTTGAGTCACAAACGGGCCAGTTACTTCCCTTGCATCACCTGCCCTGTTGATCTCCTGATCCCAGCCTGTTGCCCTCTGGCAGAGAAGACCAGAATTCCGTGACTGTGCATATCTCCTGCCCCCTGTGCCAAGGAAGAAGCAGTGGCCAAGACAAAACCTTGTGGGTGGGTGGTTGGAAGTTAACTAGCATGGTGTAGGCGGAATGAAATGCAAACCCTTTGAAGGAAGTAATTTAGATTCCCATTCTAGGGCTGAGCGCTCATTTTCATTTTTGAGACAGTCATACTATGTAGCTTTGTCTAGCCTGGAACTCTTTATGTAGACCAGGCTGACCGCCGACTCACAGAGGTCTGCCTGTCTGTGCCTCATTAGTGCTGGGAATGTGCCACTGAGCCTGACTCTACAGGTATTTATTCTCAACATTTTAACCAGTTATAGTCTCTGTATTAACCATCACCCATTGCAAAAAGAAGCCTCTTTGGCCAAGGAAGATAATAGCGCTAGGCTAAAGGTATAAATATAAATATATCAAAGACAGTTTGGCTGCAAATCCATTTGATTTTATATTAGCAGAGTAGCCGGGTACTCCTCTAGCACTTGTGACTTCCAAAGTCATGGGTTTCTGTCCTGCTTTGCAGTACTAGGTATGTATTTCGTCCCATAGAGTGACCTCAGATCCAACCAGAAAGCAAAGCAAGCATGCTATTTCACCAGTAGGAATCTCTCGCTTGGCGGAATGATGTAAGCACATTGGCTCACCAACTGGCTAGGACTGTTGATGCCTTTCCTTACCCAGCCACTTGGATAGCACCTTCTGATACTACAGCCCCTAGCCAATGGGGCGCATGTTTGTAGCTTAGCTCCAACTTGATAGATCTGCATGCTGTATTTCAAGTGTGTCATCAGCAATAGTGCCTTACCGTCCAGTGACCACAATCAATGGCAATAATTTCTATTGTTCTGGTAGCCTCTGCACGCAACTCATATCCTAGTTTCATTTCTCTTGTTGTGCTAAAATACCCTGTCAAAAAAATCAACGTACAGGACAAAGGGTTGTTTTAGCTGATAAAGCTTTCAGTCCATCATAGCGGGCAAGTCGAGCCAGGGGGAACTTCATGATAGTGACCACATTACATACACTTTTAGGACTTAGCTCACTGTTTCCATTCCTATGTAGTCCCAGACTCAGACCCAAGCAGTAGTGCCTCGTACAGCAGGTTAGTGCCACACATTAACTGATGTAATCCAGACAGTGCCCCATAGACATGCCCAAGGGCCAATTTCATTTAGACGGTTTCTGTCCAAGATTGTCCTTGGATGTAATTCTAGACTGTGTTAGGCTAGTCAAAAGTAGCCATCACGACTCCATCCCTTGCCAACTTGACATGTGAGAATCACTTTTTTAAAAAAATGTTTTATTTTTTGGTTTTTTGAGACAGGGTTTCTCTGTGTAACAGTCCTAGCTGTCCAGGCTGGTCTTGAATTCACAGAGATCCACCTGCCTCTGCCTCCCGAGTGCTGGGATTAATGGTGGCGCCACCACAGCCCGGCTGAGGATCACTTTTAAACCATATCCTTCTACCCTTCTACCCCTTGTCCCCAGAGTCTCATGTTTTTCTCATAATGTAAAACCTAGTCCAACTTTAAATATCCCGTCTTTAAAACTTGCAAAACTTTAGATGTTCAAAGTCTCTTAGATGTGAGCTTATGCAAAAAGAAATGAACACGTACACTCTTCCAACATACATTAGCAGAGTAAATGTTGCCTTTTCAAAATGAAAGAATACATGAATAACAAATGGACGGCTACATTTAAGCCAAACCAAAGTCTAGCAGGGCAAAATCTAAAATCTGTAGCTCAATGTCTGGCATCTAGGGTTTGTAATGTAAACATATTGGTCTCCAAAGGACTTGGATAACCCCACCTCTCTATCCCATAGACCTGCAGAACACACAGCTTCTCTTACAGGCCTAGGCCAGTTCCACTGCACAGCTGCTGCTGTCCTTAGTGGTCATCCTACAGTCCTGGCAGCTCTACTATTCCAGGATTTTCACTGCTGCTGAGGCTTAACTTCACCTTCACTTTGGAGGAGCTCCGACCCCATCACTACACCTGGCATCACTTGCTCTCCTTGACCCCAGAAATCTTGCATCTTTGTCTTCAAAATTAGTGCCATTTGGGTGATGCTTGCAGTAGTGCAGGGTTCTGCTGCCAGCTCAAGATATAGCCCAGCTCCCTCGGACCACAACTGGAGCAGCCTCTGGGGACTGAGCCTGAAGAAATAGTTCGCTATTGCTCCAGTACAGTGCAAACGGCTTTCCTGTGAGGGTGGTGACCTTTTCATCAATGCCAGTTGCTTTCTCAGCACCAGCCTGAATGCTCTCCTGTCCTGAAGTTTCCTTTGCTCAGCAAACCAGTCAACTATTTCTCAATTCAACTTCATTCAGATTCTCAGAAGACTGCACAATGAAGCCACATTCTTTTCGTTGTTTTGTTTTTGTTTGTCCAAGATTTCTCTATATAATAGTCCTGATTGTCCTGAAACTCACTGTGTAGACCAGGCTGGCCTTGAACTCACAGAGATCCACCTGCCTCTGCTTCCCAATTGCTGGGATTAAAGGCATGTGCCACGACTGCCAAAGCCACATCCTTGATGAAAATATCCTATGAATGGCCCGAGCCCAGGTCCCAGCAAAGTTCCCCTGTGAAATTCCTGCACCAGGCCTCCACAGCCTGCAGGCCTCTAAGCAGCACAGTCTTCCAAGCTCCCTCTAGAACAGCCCATTAAACTCTGCCTGCATAAGTCAACAGCATTTTTAGCTCAACATTCCAAACTTTTCCACATTCTCGTTGTAAAATAGTTCAAGTGGTATAAGAACCACGTAGGTTTATCATAGCAGTGACCCATTTCATTTCTGTTGACCTTCCCCTACAGCCTCACCTTTGTTTATTTTACCTTGTTTTTAAAGATTTATTTGCTTATTTTGCATACAGTTTTCTGTCTGCATGCATGCCGGCCAGAAGAGGGCATCAGACCTCATTACAGATGGTTGGAAGCCACCATGTGGTTGCTGGGAATTGAACTCAGGACCTTTGGAAGAGCAGGCAATGCTCTTAACCTCTGAGCCATCTCTCCAGCCCCCAGCAGTAGGTTTCTTAATGGCACTTTGGCATCTACTAGGTTCCTCCCCCACACTGTCATGCCCTGCATCTTCCAGGTCCCCATCCCACCTAAACTCTCCCACCCTCAGTATTTCCCTTTTCACTTTCATGTCACATGTTTTATTGTCCCCTTTGCTTCTCTCCTTGGCAACTTTGTTTTCCTGTCTCATGGGTTCTTTTCTAGTTTCCTAGCATTTATACTCATTCACTCCCACGTAAATGTGCATATATAAAAACCAGAAGCTAAGATTTGCATATGCAAGAGAACATTTGGTGTTTGTCTTTCTGGGACTGGGTTACCTCACTTAATATGTATTTTCCAGTTGTGGTGGTTTGAATAAAAATGGCCCCCATCGGCTCATATATTTGAGTGCTTAGTCACCAGGGAGTGGCTGTATTTGAAAGGACTCTAAGGATTAGGAGGTGTGACCTTGGGAGGAGTGTGTCATTGGTGGTGGGCTCTCAGGTTTTAAAAGCCTGTGCCAGTCCCCCCCCCCCCTTTGTTTGAGGATTAGGATGTAGCGCTCAGCTACTTCTCCATCACCATACTTGCACGCCAGTCACCTTTCTCCCACATGATAATAATGGACTAAGCCTTTGAAATGGTAGGTAGGCAAAGCCCAATTAAATGCTTTCTGTGTCAGAGTTGCCTTGGTCATGGTGTCCTCTCACAGGGATAGGACAGTGCCTAAGACACCAGTTCCATCTGTGTTCTTGTAAATTTCATTTTTTCCCCCCAAGACAGGGTTTCTCTTTAGCTTTGGAGCCTGTCCTAGAACTCACTGTGTATACCAGACTGGCCTTGAACTCACAGAGATCTGCCCACCTCTGCCTCCTGAGTGCTGGGATTAAAGGGGTGCACCACCACTGCCCGGCTGTAAATTTCATTTTTACTTATGGCTGAATAAAGTTCATTTTCAGTATCCATTCTTCAGATAATGGACATTCTAGGTAGAATCCATTTTCTTTCTACTAGGTATAATGCAGCAACAAATATGGATGAACAAGTAGCTCTACAGTAGGAAATACAGTCCTATGGATATATGCCCGGTTGTGGTATGACTGGGCCATATGGTAGTTCTAGTTTTAGGGGTTTTGTTTCAGGTTTTTTTTAAAGATTTATTTATTTATTATGTATATAGTTTTCTGCCTACATATATCCTATAGGCCAGTAGAGGGCACCAGATCTCATTACAGATGGTTGTGAGCCACCAAGTGGTTGCTGGGAATTGAACTCAGGACCTTTGGAGGAGCACTCAGTGCTCTTAACCTCTGAGCCACCTCTCCAGCTTTGTTTCAGGTTTTTTTTTTTGGCTTTTTGAGAAAAGGTCTCTCTGTATATAGCCCTGGATGTCCTGGAACTTGCTCTGTAGACCAGGCTGGCTTTAAATTTGCAGAGATTCACCTGTCTCTACTTCCCGAATGCTGGAATTAAAGGTATGTGCCACCACCACCTGGTTTAGTTTTATTTTTCGAGAAACCTCCAGACTATTTTTCATAGTGGTTGCATCAGTTTACATCCCACTGTAATGATATTTTGTTTGTGATTGAACAAATACAGCTTGTCTGAAGATCAGAGTGCAGCGCTAAACCACTAATTAGCCATAGAGGCCAGGCAGTGGTGACGCACACCTTCAATCCAAGCACTCAGGAGCCAGAGGCAGACAGACCTCTGAGAGTTCAAGGCCACTCTGGGCTATACTAGATTTATCCAGTCTGTGAAAAACAGAGTCAGGCAGTGGTGCCTCACACCTTTAATCCCAGCACTAGGGAGGTGGAGACACAGGAGTGATATGACTGGGTGGAGAGAAGAATATATCCAGGAGGAGACAGGGGCTCAGATGCAGTCTAAGGATGTAGTCTGAAGCAGTCAGTCTGAGGATGCAGTCAGAGGACATAGTCTGAGGAGGCCGTCTGAGGTCAGGAGCGTCCTTATGGTTTGAGGATTTGGTAGCGGTAAAAGGTCTCTCTAGGGGCTGGCTTCACTGCTTCTCTGATCTCTCAGACAAGCTTTATTTATTAGATTATAAACAAAATATCACTAGGATCACTGCATTTCCCGCCAACAGTGTTTGTTTTCTCCACATCCTCTCCAAAATTTATTATTATTATTTTTTAAATATTTATTTATTATGTATACAATATTCTGTCAGTGTGTATGCCTGCTGGCCAGAAGAGGGCACCAGACCTCATTACAGATGGTTGTGAGCCACCATGTGGTTGCTGGGAATTGAACTCAGGACCTTTGGAAGAGCAGGCAATGCTCTTAACCTCTGAGCCATCTCTCCAGCCCCCAAAATTTATTATTTTTTAAAAGACTTATTTATTTTAGCCAGGCATGGTGGGGCATACCTTTAATGCCAGCACTCAGGAGGCAGGGGTAGGTGGATCTCTGTGAGTTTGAGGCCAGCCTGATCTACAGAGCGAGTTCCAGGACAACTAGGACTGTTGCACAGAGAAATCCTGTCTGGGGGGGCGGGGGGGGGAATATGGGGATGGACAACTACCACAAAGGCCTTGTGGAAAACCACATGGAAATCTACTGCTGTAGCTGCTTCCTAAGATATGCATGTATACGAAAGGAATTTAAATCAAATCACCATATAATGGGGAGACAATGCTCCAACTAAACATCTCAAAGTAAAAACCTCCAGTGCCAGGGACTGAGCTACATCTTGTTGAGCCCTCAGCTGAAAGGTCCCATAGTCACACAGAGTCTTCACCCCTATTGGTTAGCATCCGCAGTGATGGAAGGCGCTCTGCACGCTAAGGGAAGAGAAAAGTACTTGGCAGTATCACCCCGCTACAAATTCTGCGGCCTACAGTGTGTGCTGGTTTAATCGTGGTATAAACGCTATGAGAGTACCCAACTTCTTTTGGATTGGACTTCAGGCTGACTCCATGAAATGGAACCCATACCTCACACTGCTAAAGTAGCCAAGACCCTGAGACTAGAGAGGTCATGAGCCTAGTGGAAAGATTGTCACTCTGTTAAAGGAACACGGCATCAGAGTCGCTTCTTTTTGTAGTAGATGGTGATTAACACAGAGACTCTTAACTGAAAAATGTGCAGGGAGTGAGAGACTTTGGAGTCCTTAGTCCTGAGTGGGATGTCTTCATCAAACTCTACCCTCAGGGCTCAGGGGAAGAGGAGGTGATAGACAACCTTGGTAGATAAACAAGAAAACAACTAGACTCAACCAGACTGATATAGACCATGAACTCACAGAGACTGTTACAGCAGGCACAATGTCTGTATAGGTTCAGATGAGATGAAATCCCAGCACAGAAAAGAGGAAGTGCATGCAAAGTCTCACTCTTAACCAAGAAGGTATTTGCAATTTGATACCTGCCAACATTTCCAAGGGGAAATTGGTCTTCTCCAATGGAATGTTACTGGTTTATCAACAACACTCTAGGGCAATCCCGTGCCCAGTAGTTAGCCAAAACTAAAGGAATGTCATGGTCTTTTCTGTGTGTGTGTATTTTGTGTGTTTGTATTTTGTGTGTGTGTGTGGATTTAATGTGTGTGTATGAATTTTGTGTGTTTTGTGTATATGGATTTTGTGTGTGGGGGACTTTTTGTTCTGCTTTGTTTTGTTTGGTTGGTTTTGGTTTTTTGAGAATGTGTTTCTCTGTAGTTTTTGGAGCCAGTCCTGGAACGAGCTCTTGTAGACCATGCTGGCCTGGAACTCACAGAGATCTTCCTGCCTCTGCCTCCCAAGTGCTGGGATTAGAGGTGTGTGCCACCACTGCCCGGCAGTAAATATTTTTAGATTTGTTTATTTTTATATGTATGGGTGTTTTACCTGCATGTATATTTTTGCACACTGTGTGTACAGTATTGGCCTAAAGAGGGCATCACACCCTCTGGAACTGGAGTTATGGATGGTTGTGAGCTACCATGTGGGTACTGGGAACCAAACCCAGGTTCCCTGAAAGAGCAGCCATTTTGTTCTTAAAAACTGTTAGCTGATGGTGGCGGGCTGGCGTAGTTGCGTGGAGACTCACGGAACATGTGTGACCAAGGCGGGGTGAACAGGTGGCGGCGGCAGGTTAACGGCACAGACACAGAAAATAGGCATAAAGCTTTATTAAAGGGGAGAGGGAGAGGGAGAGAGAGGGAGGGAGGGAGGGAGGGAGAGAGAGAGAGAGAGAAAGGGGGGAAGAGACAAAAGACACGTGTGCACACACAGAGGGACAGTGAGAAGAGAGAAAACCAAGATGGTGACCAGAGGTTAGAGGTAGCAGGAGTGGGCGTGGCTTGCAAAGGGGCGGGGACCAAAAGAATAACAAGCCAGTGCTTTTACCTGATGATCCATCTCTCCACCCCCTTTGGCTCTTCTTAAAAAATTTGGCCTCCTTTTTATTTTGCTTTTTGTGTATTTATAAATCTTCAGTAATTGGTGGGGGTTTGTGTCAGGTTTTCTTTCTTTGTTTGAGATGCAGCCTTGTTATGTATCGCTGGCTGGTCTTGAATTTACAATATACCCCAGACTAGACTTGATCTTGTGATTCCTCCCACCTTTGTCTCCTGAGCGCTGGGATTATAGTGTTCAACACCTATCAACTGTTTTGTAACTGTGACCAAACACTAATGAAGACGTGGATCTATGCCTTCTTCTAAGAAACCCCACTCCAGGGTCTGAGTCCTTACTTAGTCCTTTCAATGGTAAAATGCAAAGATGGTTGGTCACACAATCCCCCGCCACTAGAAGTCCTCTCATGTGGCACTTTCCTAAACTGTGGGACATGATGACTTGTACCCTCATCTCAAACTTTGAGTCAATTCCTGGGAGCCCTGGACCTCTGCACTCAGTGCTTCTGCATGGGTTCTCTTGTCACTGTGACCCAATAGCTGACAAGAAGCCACTCGAGGGAGAGAGGACTTTTACTCACAGTTCCAAAGGACAGAGGGAAGGCAATGGGTGGGGCTGTAAGGAAGGAGCTTAAGGCTTCTTGTTTACACTTCCATGGATCAGGAAGCAGAGAACAGGATTTGCTGGAACTCATCTAGGGTTCTCCTTTCTCTCTTTTTATTAAGTCAAAGAGCCCAGCTCAGGTCAGGGCACATCTTTCTTCTCTCCCTCTTTTCTTCTTTCTTCTTCCTCCTCTTCTTCCTCCTCCTCTTCCTCCTCCTCCTCCAGAATCATGTTAGGCAGTCCTGGCTGGCCTAGACTTTAACATGTAGATCAGGCTGATCTCAGTGAAATCCACCTCTCTCTGCCTCTCAAGTGCTGGGATTACAGGAACATGCCTCCATGTCGAGCAATGGGACATTTTTCTTTCTTTTTAACTTTTATTGATTCTTTGTAGATTTTCACATCATGCATTCTATTTCCACCTATCTGCCTGTCTCCTCGCATCCACCCTCTGCCCTTGAACCCCCTCCAAAGAAAAACAAAACCAAATTTAAAAGAAAAACCAAAAATCAAGCAAAACAAGGAAACAAAAACAACAAAAAAGATTTGTCTCTTGTTGTGGAAGCTGTAGTATGGCCTGGGGAGACACACGGTTTACCCTTTAGTCTGTTCATCTTTACTTGCAAGTGTTCGTTACGAGTCATTGGCCTAGCTCGAGACCTCTGGTTTCTGCCACACCACCAATAATCTGCTCTCACCTCTTGGATATCCTGTTGTTGTCCTGTGTCATGGAGATCCTGCTGCATTTCTTACTCCTATTCAATTTGGCAATTTAAGCATCAAAACCCCCATCAACAAAGGCAACTCAATAGCAAGGTGTTGAGTATTCCTCCCAGGCAAACGCAAAGCTGATGCCAGAAGAATGCATTATATTCAAGAAGTAACCTGAATATGAATATTTTCACGGAATTAGTAAACAAGGCAGACTGACGATATTGAGGTGTAGGCCAGTTTTTCCAGGACACGCAATCACCAAGGGAATGAGCATCCGGTGGGAAGCAGTGGGTGGAGTCAAAGGAGGCATTTTGTTTTCACAAAGAGTAACATTAGAGGACTAGACAGCTGTGAAAGAGCACTGGTAATTCTTCCAGAAGACCCATGTTAGACTCCCAGCACCCACAGGGGCTCACAGCCATTTGTAACTCCATTCCTTGGCGATCTGACGTCCTCTTCTGGCTTCCATAGGCACCAGTCACAAATACAGTGCATAGACATATATGCAGGCAAGCATCCATGCACATATAGTAAAAAAATAAATAAAAAGAACAATGCTAGAATGTATCTGAATGTTCTTGAAAATTGTTCAATAGAAATGGACATGTTGCCAGGTGGTGGGGGTGCGCACCTTTAATCCCAGCACTCAGGAGGCAGAGGCAGGCAGATCTCTGTGAGTTTGAGGGCAACTTGCTCTTCAAGAGCTAATTCCAGGACAGGTTCCAAAGCTACAGAGAAACCCTGTCTCAATGCCTCGCACCAAAAGAAAAAGAAAAGAAAAGAAATGGACATGTTAATACGGCAAGGAACAGAAATGAGTCCAGATCTGTAGCCTAATCTTCAAAATGAGCAGAATAGCCTGCAAACTTTCCACAGGAAAAGTGGGAGGCCAGGGATGGATTTGGGCAACCCTCTAGTTTGGTAATAGCAGACTTTTTGTTTCCAATAGAAGACCCAACTAAAGGGGTCTGAGAAGTAACGAAGCAGCCAGTTTTAAAAGTGGGAAAGAGCTTCCTGAAGAAACCACACGATTCCTTGGGAGTGTGCAGTGCTCATCTTAAATTTGTGGTCAAAGGAAAGTGTCAGTGGGGGTGGCAGGTGTTGGAGAGACAGCTCAGCAGTCAAGACATTGTTGTTCTTCCAGAGGAGCCAGGTTCAGGAAAACATTCATACACATGCAATAAAAATTTCAAAAATATTAAAACAAAACAAAAAGCACTCAAAAGGAATCCAGTCAGCCATGCTGGCGATGTTTCTTCAACAGCAGGGAGGAGATATTCCAGCTTCAACCAGGTCAGCTTCCTTCAGGTGGGTGAATGAGAAAAATATATATTTTTTTCCTATCAAAGGTAACTAACGCTCACCAAGGGACAGAATCTCCCACACCTCATAAAACTGTTAGGTAAAGAAACCAAATCTTTACTCCCCCCCCACCTCGTAAATCTTGTTCTTAGAGAAAGCCCCCACCCTCCTCCAATTCCCCAACTGTAGCAGTCAACACCTTACCTTCTTTCATTTCCTTTGGGCTGGTTCATTTAAAAGCTAGCCAATCAGGAAGGACTATGAGACGGCCCCAGGCAGCAGAAAAAAGACACAGTCACCACCCCCTTCAGGATGAAAACAAAGCGAACTCCCTGCCTTAGTGTACTTGCTGACGTGGTTAATTTATTTTTTACGGAAATGAATTGCCTCGCCGAGCTACTTTTGCTGTTTGTTTGTTTCTTTGCGCAACACGTAGAATGTTTGTTTTTAACAGCATCTCCGAGGGAGCTGGAGACAGAAAGGAGCCTTTGTCCATATCAAAGTGTGCCCTGTGAGATGACTCAGCAAGGATGTGCTAAGTGTGAGCATAACGGAGATCCACAGGGCATGGGCCTGCAGCAGTGGCGTGTTGAAGGGCAGGGCAGGGTCTGGACAGGATGCTCTACAGTCCTGGAAGAGCTTCGGGTCATTTTGTTTGGCTACTAATGGAACTTAAGTACAACTCACAGAAATGAAGACATGAGCTGGGGAGATGGCTCAGCGGGTAAAGGTGTGTGCGCCTAGTCTGCGGACCTGAGTTCCAGACTCAGGACCCTAACAGTAGGGGAAAACTGACTGACTTCCTTAAGTTGTCTTCTGACATCTACATGTAGTCCTTGATACATGCAGCCATACACGTATACAAAATAAGTAAGTAAAAATATTTTCAGGTGTATTTTTATCATTAAAAAATTACTTATGTCTGCATACATGAATGCAAAGGTCAGAGACATGGATCCCAGGCCCTAGTAATACTTAAAGAAAAAAAAAAAAGATAGCAAGCAAGGAGGTGGTGGCATGTACCTTTAATCCCAGCACCTGGGAGGCAGAGGAAGATGGATCTCTGTGAGTTAGAGGCCAGCCTAGGCTACAGAGCAAGTTCCAGGAGAGGATCCAAAGCTACAGGAGAAACCCTGTCTCAAAAAACCAAAACCAACAGGCCCCCTCACCTCCCGCAAAAAAAAAAAAAAAAGAAAGAAAAAGAAAAAGAAAAGAAAAAAGAAAAAGATAGCAAAGACTGGCAGGGTGAGAAACATGCTCCTGTAATCTGTAAACGGCAGGCAGATCTTAAGTTTGAGGCCAGCCTGGGCACACATAGCAATATCTCATCTGAAAGAAACAAACACAAAGGAACCCAAAAGTCAGCTGAGGATGTAGCTCGGTTTGGTAGAGCGCTTTACTCGTATGCACAAAAACGCTGGGTTCCATCTCTACCACTGCACAAACCAGATATGGTGGTGCATGCCTGTAACCCCAGCACAGGGGAGATGAAGGCAGGAGGATTAGAATGTCAAAGCCATCCTGAAAGTCAGTCTGGGCTATATAAACTCATGTCTCAAATAAAAATAAGTAATAAAAATTTCAAAAGGGCCAAGGAGATGGCTCAGTGGGTGAAAGGGCTCGCTGTGCAAGTCTGAGGATGGGAGTTCCATCCCTGGAACCCATGTGGAAGGCGCAGTCCTCTGACTTCCACCCGGGCACCATTGGCACGTGTGCACGCACACATGATATACAAAACAAAAATAGAAAACGGAGCACATTTAAAGGCCGTGTCTGAGTTACCACGAGAAATAGCTAAGGAGATAAAAGAAGGAAAATCATAAAGGGAAGTTAGAAACATGGAGTACGCAGGGCATTTTAGACAATGGCTACCTTTCCAGTGTCAAAGAAGAGGTAAATCTCAGGCTCCGAAACACCCGCAGGGTTAGAACTAGTAAAGTCACGTCACACCCACACCAGGACACACCTGGGGTGACCCAGACCGCCCGAAGTGGGCGGGTACAGGTGAGAGCAAAGCGACAGGCTAGTGCGGCACTGGGGGCGGGGCCTCCGCCAGAGGCGAGGCTCGCCCTTGGCTCCCGAGGGGCTGCGCGGTGGCGCAGGCGCACTGCAGTTTCGAGGGCGGCGCCCCCTGGCGGCGGCAGCGTCCTCGCGGGGGCGGAGCCGGAGGCGGGGGGTTGCGCTTGGTGACGGGGGACGCGCGGCCGCAGCGCACTGGACCAGCGGCAGAGACCCAGGACGTGGAGCGCTGACTGCGGCGGCCACGGCGGCCGGGAGCCGCTGGGAGCTGGGGCGCAGCGTGCGGTCTGTGATGAGGGGCTGCGGCGGCGCGCCGGGTGCAGGGCCGGCTGGTGAGAGCGCGGGAGGTGGGAGGCGCGGGCCGGGAAGATGGCGGAGAGGCCTCGCTGCGGCCCCACGGCCTGGCCCGGGCGGAGGCCCCCAGTACGGTCGTGCTAGGATTCGGGGCCCCAGGTGACCCGGTCGGGGTGGGTCCGCGCGAGGGCGCCGCCGCCGAGGGCCAGGAAGTGTGAAGTCGGGTTTGCGTGAGAGAACCGACCGGAGGGTGGGTGTGAGAGTGCCATGGTCTGCACGCGTGCCCGGCCTTTGGATGGGTGTGAGTGAGTGTGTGTCCCTGCCCAAGATAGTTGCTCTTTGCTTGAGGTGGCTGGGATTGTGGTGGCCCTGAAGGGAGGTGTGAGGGTGGCTGGCCTGCAGACAGGTGTGTGGAGGCAGCCGGAGGACAGGTGTGCGTTCTGTGGCCAGGCCCCGAGCCGGTGTGCATGTTCCTGTCCTTCCTGCGCGCTGGGCTCCGACCGTTTGCTCTGTGTAGTCGGGGTGGTGAGCGATGGTGCTTGCCGGGCGAGGATCTTGCGGGCCAGGCTTTGTCCGCAAAGCCCGGGAGTCGGTGGGCGTCTCTGGGTCGGGTCATGGCTTGCTTGCGCGTGGTGCGCCCTGGCTTCGCGGCTGGGCCTCTGCGGCAGGCTCGGGTGGTCCTTTACCCGGCCTTTCGGTCTTGGAACTCCCTGGGCGCCTGCTGTTAGCAGGCGTGGGGTGGGTGGGGGCTGCGAGCCGGCAGGCTGTGCGTCCCGGCCAGGCTGTCTTTATTTTAAAACGTGCTGCCCGCTTCGGGCGCGGCAGCTGTGGGTGTGTTCCATGCTGCTGCTCACCGCAGCTGCTGTGGGCGCTTTGCAACCTTCAGCCGCAAAAATGCGGCTGGGCCCCCTCCCCCTTCAGTGTTGTTCGGGTTGGCCAGGCCTCCAGTGACCTCTGCAGAAAAACGTACAGTTGCGAGGCTTCAGTTCCTCCCGTGGTGCAGACAATACGGACGTTTGTCTTTGGGAGCTAGGGAGGGCCATTGAGCACTGCGTCCTGGGCGCAGTCTGTAAACAGCAGGTGGTTTTGTCCACGGCTCCCCCTTTTACAACGAACGAGGGGGATGGGGATTAGAAAGAGGAGAGGTGTGACTGGATAGTCAGGAGAGCCAGTCTTTAAGGGATTCAGACTGCCTAGGAGGAAATGTAGAGGTGGGTCCTTCCAGCTTGTGGTCTAATCAGCTGTCTTGCCAGAGGCTGGAGCAGAGGGAAAATGAGTGCTGGTTCTGGAGCCAGACTGACCGCCCTTGAGTCATGACTCCTCCTTTACTGGCTTTGTGGTAATAGGTAAGGTCTCTTTGCCTTTGGTTTCTTGGCTGTAAAATGGGTACACTAATAGTACTGGTCTCAGAATGCTGTTGTGAGGACTCTGTGACTTAAGACTTGTAAAATTTTCACACCTGGAAGTTTGAGTGTCTGTCAGGAACCGTTTTTGCTACTAAGTTGCAGGCTGTCAGGGTTAGGTGTGGTTTGGATTGGGTGCTACAGAGTGCATAAGCTGAAACATTTTTTTTTTTAAATTTTGATTTAGACAAGGTTTTGCTGTGTAGCTCAGGCAGGTTCCAAACTCATGATCTTGTCTGGCAAGCATTGTCATGCTTGGCTTAAAATATCTTAATTGTCTTAGTTTGTGTGTGTGTGTGTGTGTGTGCACGCACGCGCAGGCGTGAACCAGCACTGGCATATAAAGGTCAAAGAGTAACTTTTAGGAGTTGTTTCTCACCACCTACCATATGGTTTCCAGGGACTGAACTGAGATCAGAGTGCCTTTTCACACTGAGCCATCTAGCTGGCTGGAAGCAAATTGTTGCAAGGGTAAAACAAGGAATTTCATACACTTAGATAAATTGCATAGAATTTTTTAAAAAGTATTTTTGGAAAGCAAGCAAGCATCTCGTGAACTACCATAGACTACCACAGTACCAACTGGGATAGATGAGATGGTGTTGCCAGAAGAAAAGGTGTATGCAGTTCCTGGGTAATGTGAGTCAGGCCCACAGGGCCATTGTGTACTTCACGGTGTTGCCTTTGAATTAAGAGAGGTAATTTTATTAAAATGAACTTTGACCCTGAAGATGTCAGTCCCAGAACGAGAGCTTGGTGTCACTTGCACAGTACGTGCCTTGGTGAGTTATTGGAAGAGAAGACAGGCTGTGAAACAAAGTGAGGGGGATTGCCACATTTCCCAAGGATCTCCTTATCACTTTCCCCTCCTTATCTCAAATTTACTTTGTGTATGTGTTTCTAGACAGTTTACCTCCGTAGCCTTGGCTATCCTAGAACTAGCTCAGTAGATCAGGCTGGCCTCACACTCACGGAAATATGCCTGCCTTTGCCTCCTGAGTGCTGAGATTAAAGGCATGTGCCACCACCGCTCAGCAAATTTATTCTTGAAAATGGTAAAATTTCATTTGTACTCTGATAGAAAAATGAAATAAAGTCTTGAGATTCGTGGCACTGACAGTGAGGATGTTTGATTTTTAGAACAGAGTGTCTAGCACTTGGGAGAGGAAAGTAGGAGGCCAACCTGGGTTATAGGAACCACTTGAGTTATATGAGACCATGTCTTTAAACAAAAGAAAAAAGGTAGTCCCGTGTCATTCTGGCCTCTGCCATATATGTTCTGGGGCAAAGGTTATGGATTAGGAGTTACACAGAATGAGGTTTGCTCATTGACGTAGACTAGATGTGCATCCATGTGCATGCAGGGACAGACTGTCTTGGCTACCAATTCAGGAGGGCCTTTTTCCATTGTTTCTTTTCTTGCTTCCCCAGATAAAAATTTTACCCTTTTGGGGTAGTAGTGGCACGCACCATTAATCCCAGCACTGGGGGGCAGGGGTGGAGGGCAGAGGCAGGTTGATCTCTGTAAGTTCGAGGCCAGCTTGATCTACAAAACAAATTACAGGAGAGCCAGGACTGTTGCACAGAGAAACCTTGTCTTGGAAAACCAAAGTGGGGAAAGAGAGAGAGAGAGAGAGAGAGAGAGAGAGAGAGAGAGAGAGAGAGAGAGAGAGAGAAATAAATCAAGAATAAATCTCTGTTCTTAGGCCGGGCGGTGGTGGCGCATGCCTTCAATCCCAGCACTTGGGAGGCAGAGGCAGGCGGATCTCTGAGTTCGAGGCCAACCTGGTCTACAAGAGCTAGTTCCAGGACAGGTTCTAGAAACTACAGGGAAACCCTGTCTCGAAAAACAACAACAACAACAACAAAAAAAAAGAATAAATCTCTGTTCTTTGAGGTTTCTATGCCACCTGGTTCCTTCTCTCATTGACCCTTAAGTTACTCCCATCTTTATGTCCCTGTGCCCAGTGATGAGTCTGACCTGGGCTTTGTCCTTGGGCAGCTTTTGGCATCCTGCTGGGAAGTTTTTCCTCACCTGGCTTGTAGCACTGCCTGTGTCTGCTTCTACAGCGACCAAGGCCTGAAACCCCGTGGCTGACAGTTACGGGATGTTCTTCTTGAGCTCAAGCAGGTCAGCTGTGCCCACTGTCCTGTCCATCTCTGAAGTGTGATACTGACATAGGTGACCTTTATTGGCATCTGTTGTGAGTTATGGTGATGCAAATTGCTCTCCTGTGTCTATTGTCTTGTGATGAATCCATACTAATCTTTTTGCAGTATATGTACTAAGAAGATCCTGGCATCATCTGTTTTGTTCTTGTGTGTGTGTGTGTGTTGTTTTTGATTCAGTGTTTGGTACAGCTTTTTTTTTAAGTTTTTGTTGGCAAAATCGTAATAGCATTAGAAATATTTCCCAATATTCCATATAAGTGTTACCTAAGCATTGCTTTTAAATTGAACAACTAATCTATGTACAGTTACTTGTACATGCATTTTAGTGCTACAAACATGGAGGTTGGAAGGGAGGCAGGCCAGACATAGGTTGAGGATGTAGCTCAGTTGTAGAGTGTTGGCCTAGTATAAACAAAAGCCTGAGGTTTGATTCCCTAACATCCCATAAAACCAGGTGTGGTGGCACATGCCTGCCATCTCAGCACTTCTGGGAGTTGGAGGCAGGAGGACCAGAAGTTCAAGGTTATTCAATGTTACATAACAAATTTGAGGCCAGATTGGGTTATATGATACACCATGTCAAGTAAAGAAAAGAAATGAGCCGGCAGTGGTGGTGCACGCTTTTAATCCCAGCAGAAGCAGGTGTATCTCTGAGTTTGAGGCCAGCCTGATTTGCAGAGTGAGTTGCAGAACAGCCAGGACTACACAGAGAAACCCTGTCTTGAAAAGCCCCCCATCCTCCTGCCCATTAAGAGTGGGGGGGAGGCCAGAGATGGCTTGACTTTAAGGCATCTGCCACCAGACCTGATGATCTGAATTTATCCCTGCTTCCCACCTGGTAGAAGGCGAAAAATGACTTGGCAAAGTCCTCATAATCACATGCATGCAGTGGGATGCACATTCACATGTGGACATACACGAGTGAACAAATAATAAAGAAAGAAAAACAGACCAGGTGTTAAGGCACTTGTCTGGATGATGCAGTGCTTATGACCAGAGCTCAATCCTTGGAGCCCACATAAAGGTAGGAGAGACTCAACTCTAAAAAGTTGCCCTCTGACTACTATACTTATGCCAAGGTTTGCATATCTCCTCCTACCCCCTTCCGCGCCCCCCCCCACGCACAAATAATAAAAAATAAATAGAATTTTAAGACTGGGGGGCTGGAGAGATGGCTCAGTGGTTAAGAGCACTGGCTGCTCTTCCAGAGGCCAGAGGACTTGGGTTTAATTCCCAGCACCCACATGGCAGCTCACAAATGTCTCTAACTCTAGTTCCAGGGGATTTGGCACCCTTAAATAAAATAAAGTTAAATAAATTAAAAAACATTTAAGACTGGTGCGATGGCTCAGGGGGTAAAAGTGCCTGCTACCAAACCTGATGATCTAAATTCAGTTTCCAGGACTCACATAGTGGGAGGAGAGAACTGACTCCCAGAAGATGTCCTCTGATTTCCACATGGGTGCCTTGGCATGCACATGCCCACACATGCATATATAAAATAAATCGTGTGTGTGTGTGTGTGTGTGTGTATGTTTAGAGACAGGGTTTCTCTGTGTAGCACAGGCTGGCCTGGAACTCACTCTGTAGACAGGCTGGCCTTGAATTCAGAGATCCCCTGTCTCTGCCTTTTAAAGTAAGTGCTAGGATTAAAGGCATGTACTACCACTGCTGACTGTGTTTGTATTTTTTTAAAGTCAGGTTTTTAGCCAATCATGGTAGCACACTTCTTTAATCCCAGTACTCTGGAGACAGAGACAGGTGGATCTCTGTGAATGTGAGGCCAACCTAGTCTACATAAAGACCCTGTCTCAGAGAAAAAACAAAAGCAAAAAAGATCCTTACTGGGGCTAGAGAGATGGCTCAGAGGTTAAGAGCACTGCCTGCTCTTCCAAAGGTCCTGAGTTCAATTCCCAGCAACCACATGGTGGCTCACAACCATCTGTAATGAGGTCTGGTGCCCTCTTCTGGCCTTCAGGCATACACACAGACAAAATATTGTATACAAAATAAATAAATAAATATTTAAAAAAAAAAGATCCTTACTGTAGCACTGGCTGGACTAAAACTCACAGAACTCCACCTGCCTCTGCTGTTCAGTGCTGGGATTAAGGGCATGTGTCACCATGCCTTCTCTTTTTAAATAAATAAAAAAATATAATAGAAAAATAAGCTGGGAGGTGGTGGCACACACCTTTAATCCCAGCACTCGGGAGGCAGAGGCAGGCGGATCTCTTTGAGTTTGAGGCCAGCCTGTTCTACAAGAGCTAGTTCCAGGACAGGCTTCAAAGCTACAGAGAAACATTGTCTCGAATATCAAAAACCAAAACAACAACAGTAAAAAAACAACCTTTAAAACGGGTCTGGTGAGATGGCTTAGCAAGTAAAGATGCTTGCTGCTAATAAGCCTGATGACCTGAGTTCAGTATATAAATGGTGGAGAGAACTGATTATCAAAAGTGGATCTCTAGCCTCCACATGCATGCGCCCACACACATGTATACACACATACACTCACACACACACACACACACACACACACACACACACACACAAGTATGATTTAAAGAAAACAATCTAGGAGTGGTGGCTGCTACATACTTTTAATCCCAGCACTTGGGAGGCAGAAGCAGGCAGATCTCTGGGAGTTCCAGACCAGATAGGGAAACATAGTGAGATATTATCTCAAAGAAAACCAAAACAGGGCTGGAGAGATGACTCAATGGTTAAGAGTATTGGTTTGCTCTTCTAAAGGACCTAGGCTTGGTACTCAGCACTCGTATGGAGGCTAGGGATTATCTGCGACTCCAGTTCCAGGGGATCTGATGCCCTTTTCTGGCCTCTTCAGGCACCGTCCTATGTGATGCACAGATATATATTCAGGGATACTATCTGTACACAACATAAAAATAATAAAATCTCAAAACAAATGAATAAAAACTCAATCTCCAAAACCAAAACCAACAACAAAACCTTAACAGAATGAGTGAAAGGCCAGACAAGTTCTCTAGACTAGGGGTCAGGAGTTATAATCTATTTGTAGACACTCCTGTCTTTCTGCACTTCCCTGGTCTCTTTTGGCAATAAAGTTTTATCTATACTAGCCAATCCTGTTCATTTTTGTATTGTTTTGGTTGCTTTGGCAGAATTGAGTCGTTGTGATAGGCTACTTGTGTATTTACAGAACTGGCTTGCTTCCCTAGAAATTTCGAGGGCAAATGATTGCATGGACTATAGTGATGAGGAAAGATGTAGTTCATGGGCTGATTTTGCCTCTGCCAGAGTTCAGTGGGGGAGAGGAAGGATAGCATAGCATTGTAGATAGGAGCTTCAAGTTTGGAAGCAAAGGCACAAAAATAGGGTATAGATGGTGTATAGGGCTTAAAAGTTTGTGCAAAGAATAGGAAAGCTAGCCAGGCAGTGGTGGCACATGCCTTTAATTCCAGCACTCGGGAGGCAGAGGCACAGAACTCATTTCTGTGAGTTCAAGGCCAGCCTGGTCTACAAGAGCTAGTTCCAGGACAGGCTCCAAAGCTACAGAGAAACCCTGTCTTGAAAAAAAACAAACAAATAAAATAAAAAAAGAATAGGAAAGCTGTGTGGTGGCACATATCTGTATCCCAGCACTGGGGCCCAGAGTGAGGATGGCGTGGGGGAGGCAGGAGGAGCAGGAGTTCAAGGCCATCTTAAGAGCTTACTTCTTGCTAATATTTCATTTGCTTATAACCTTTTTCTCAAGACTAGGCCAACTGCTTCCGTGGTACATGTTTTTATGACAGTCAGGTAGTAAGAACTCACTGTGTCTAGTCAAGCTTTGTCTTGAACTGGTGGCTCCGCTTCTGTAGGCCAGAGCAGGGTAGGAGGGGAAAATGTAGACTGGAGACATAATCATGGTTCCCTAGAAAATGAGTCACCATGCTCCCTGCCATGTGGAAGTGAGGCTTCTCTCTCTCAGCCTGGGATGGTAGTCAGTCCATCTGCACACAGAAGCCTCTCAGATTCTCATAGACCTCACCCCCCTTTCTTCAGACTTTGTCTCTGTTATTTGGGACCCCAAGTCTGCTTAGTTACTAGTAGCACCCTTGGCCTTGCCCCTCCTTCCACATTGTTGCTTTTATGTTTGGTCCAGTGGTGATTTGACCATTCCTCTCTGGCATTTGGCAGTATCAGGAACCATTTTTGGTTATCCTTCTCAGAGGGATGGCCAGGGACTTGTGAGAACAGGGGTGATGATAAACTATATTCTTTTGTCACCCTGTGTTCTTCTTGGATTTCCAGTGCCTCCTATGCTGCTCTCTGCTACAGCCCCGAGTGTCTGTGTGTCTCCTGGTCTGTTGTTCTCTCCTTGACAACTGTGTGGCTACTGGTCTAGGCTTTACTTTGCATTGTGGCTCTTTTTTTTTTTTAATTTTGATTTTTTTGAGACAGGATTTCTCTGTATATCTCTGGCTACCCTGGAACTCACAGAAATCCACCTGCCTCTGCCTTCTGAGTGCTGGGATTAAAGGTGTGTGCTCAGTAAAACGTGCATTTTGATGTCTTGTTGCATCTGGTCTTTAATGTCAGTAAAGATAGGTGAGTAGGAGCTGTGATTATCCTCAGTGTTAGGAGATTGAAGGACTGACTCTCATCTCTTCTATCTTGGCTGCTTCCAATTAATTGGGATTTTTCTTTTCTCTTACTTTCTGAAGCTTAGCCTGTTTGATTCTGGGTACATTTGCTTTATTTTGCTTCATAAACTTTTTAATTTTATTTATTAATAATTAAAACAGATAATATAATTACATGGTAGAGAAGTATGCAGGTGCTTCGTGGAACCTTCTGGTTTCTTCTGGAGCCTGGTTCCCTGAAGGCGGGTGACCAACCTTTCCTACAGACACTTTGAAAGTGCTGTTGTGTATGCAATCTTTTTCCTGCTCTTTTTTTTTGAAAATGTTTCTGACCTGTCTTAGTCACTGTTCTTTTGCTGTGAAGAGACATCATGTCCAAGGCATTCCTTATAAAAGAAAGTGTTTAATTGAGGGCTTGCTTACAGTTTCAGAGGCTTACAGCATGGTGCTGGGTCTGTAGCTGAGAGCTATGTTGTGATCTGCAGGCCAATAGAGAGAACCTGGGCCTGGCATGGTCTTTTGAAACCTCAAAGCCCACCCCTAGTGACATACTTCCTCCAACAAGGCCACACCTACTCCAACAAGGCTGTACCTTCTATTCCTTATAATCCTTTCAAATACTGCCACTCCCTGGTGACGAAGCATTCAAATATATGAGCCTATGGGGCTGTTCTTATTCAAACCACTACATAACTCTTGCTCCTTCATCTGTATCAGCAGGTTGTACTGTATCAGTACTTTTTCCAGTGCTGAAATGGTTATGTGGTGTTCTGTAGTAAGGGGACATGTTGTAATTTATGTAACTAGCTCCTGCTGGTGAATATTGGGAAATTAATCAAGGCATTAGGCACTTTTCCAAATGTATGAATGTGCCTGGAGACGCTCCTTGAGAAATAGTATTTATTTCTTTAGTCAGTCATTCTATGAGAGCAGTTTTATCATCTCTTTGTTTGTCCCCCCCCCCCCCCCCCCCATAGTGTATTCCTGGCTGTCCTGGATCTCTCTCTGTAGACCAGGCTGGCGTCAAACTCAAGAGAGATCTGCCTGTCGCTGCCTCCTGAGTGCTGGGATTAATGGTGTGTGCCATCACTGCCTGGCTCAGTTTTATCTCGCATATTTTCAATTATGTACTTCTTTTGGACATTTGTTCTCCCATTATCTGTCTCTTTATATTTTAAATATTGTAGTTGATCAGAAAAATGAGTTTCTCCACTGGAATTGAGTTCACCTTTTTGTGTTTTCTTATGGTTAAGAAGGGGAAGCATGGGCGTATGCTTGCTGCCCTGTAGGTAGCACAGCTTAGAGTATGCATCAGAGAAACTAGGATTCTCTATCACGTGGGCCTGTTTCCTTCAACAGAAGGAAATGAATGATGCCTTGTCACCTGGAATGCCAGTGTGAAAAATAACCAACAACCTGGTGATTCTTTGCTATTTTATTGGAGCCACCTCCCCCTGAATCCTGAGCACTGTTTAGACCCTATCCTGAAGTAATAGAATACGTCCTTATGAAAGAGGTTCCGCGAATTTTGTTCTCTCCACCAATAGAATTGATCCTTATGCTTATCACAGATCTTCCTCTAGGCCCTAGCCCTGAGCTCTGTTTTATCAAGCAGTGGAACTATTTGCATAGTAAAGGTCAGAGGTCACAAGTTACACTGTGTTGAAATGTTTAAGAAAAGTAAACTATGAGGCCAGTCTCTGGAAAGCTAGGACCCAATGTCTGCACCTCTCCCAGATAGTCCCCCTACGGGCCATGAGGCTTGCAGTGGGTGGGGTGGTGGGGTCCCCAACACTCTCGAGCCCGAGAACATGAGTATGATCCCTGGAACCTACACAGTGAAGGAGAGAAACCAAAAAGTATCTTCTGCACTCACGTGCTAAAGCATGCACACACATACGGTAAATAAATAAATGTGATAAAAAAATAAAAGAGGAAAGCACACTTCCTGCACAAAAGGTGGCCATAATAGTCATGGTAGCTGAAAGTGGCACAACCCATAATGTCATCAATGGGTAGATGGACAAAATGTGATAGATCCATAGCAAGGGGTATTGTTTGCCAATAAAAAGAAATGAGTTATTAATTCCTGTTATAACATACATGAACCTTGAAAAACTGTGCCTAGCCAGGGGAGGTGGCACAAACCTTTAATCCCAGCAGTCAGGAGGCAGAGGCAGGTGGATCTCTGTGAGTTTGAGGACAGCCTGGTCTACGTAGGGAATTCCAGGACAGCTAGAGCTACAGAGTGAAACTCTGTTTTGAAAACCAAGCAAACAAACAAACAAACAAACAAGAAAATACTATGCCTAGTGAAAGAAGCCAGACATATGTATGATTTTATTTATTTGACTTTTTTTTTTAAGATTTATTTATTTAGTATGTATACAGTGTTCTGCCTGCATGTGTACCTACAGGTCAGAAGAGGGCACCAGATCTCATTACAGATGGTTGTGAGCCACCATGTGGTTGCTGGGAATTGAACTCAGGCCCTCTGGAAGAACAGCCAGTGCTCTTAACCTCTGAGCCATCTCTCCAGCCCCTTGACTTTTTTTTTAATTTTTGGTTTTTTGAGACAGGATTTTTCTATGTATCCTTAGATGTCCTGGCACTCGCTCTGTAGACCAGGCTGACCTGGAACTCACAGACATCCATCTGTTTCTGCCTCCTTAGTGCTAGGATTAAAGGCGTGCGTCACCACCACCTGGTATATTTGGCTTTTTGCAATAGGTTTTTGCTATATTGTCTAGGCTGGCCTCAAACTCAAGATCTCCCACCTCAGCCTCCTAAATGCCAAGATTACAAGGCTGCCACGCCTGCTTTTGTATGATTACATGTATATGAAATGTTTAGCATAGGCAGATCCATAGAGAAAGCAGACTAGTGGTTGCTAAGGGTTAGGGAATGACTGAGGCATGGGGTTTCTAGATTAATTAAAGTGTTGGCCATTGAGGGGTTGTATATGACTGTGACTATACTAAAGTTACATAATTAAAACGGGGGGGGGTTGTGTGTGAATTCTCTCTCAATAGAGCTGTTAAAAACAAGAATGATTAAGATTTTTCAAGGGCTGCAGAGAAACCCTGTCTCGAAAAACCAAAAAAAAAAAAAAAAGATTTTTCAAGGGAACGTTCCACAGTTGGAAGTCAAAAGGCTCTGGCCTCGGTATAGTCTGGAGATTGTGTCAAGGCAGAAGTCTCTGAGGTGTTGCTGAAGCAGGTCTGGGTGCAGAATCTTGGGCTGCACTTTGTCGTGGATCACGTATATTACTTTACTTCCTGAGCTTCAGCTCTCATCTGCAGATTAGACCACTGTCCTGTTTCCTTTGGGTCGTGAGGCAGAGGGATGGATGAGTTTCTCTAGGAGGCTGAGGAACCAACAAAACACTGTCCTGTTGCAGTCTGGTCTTTTTTTTTTTTTTTTTTTTTTTCGAGACAGAGTTTCTCTGTGGCTTTGGTGCCTGTCCTGGAACTAGCTCTTGTAGACCAGGCTGGTCTCGAACTCACAGAGATCCATCTGCCTCTGCCTCCCGAGTGCTGGGATTAAAGGCTTGCGCCACCACCGCCCGGCTGCAGTCTGGTCTTAATGGAACAGTGTACAGCAGGGGCAGTGTAAACTGAAGTGGAGTGTGGAGGTACAGCTGCCACCCAAGTGCTGGTATGGATGTGACAGTCTTTGTCTATTTACCATCCCCTTTCACCTTTCCGGTGTGTCTCTGTGTGTGTTCATATACTTGCTTGTATGTACATGGTGTCTTTCTTGTTTTCCACCTTAGTTTTTGGAAACAAAGTCTCATTAAATCTGGAGCTGGCAGATTTGGCTAGAGTATCTTGTCAGGAAGGTCTAAAGATCTTCCTCTTTCCAGCTAGGTGTTTCCTGGACCTGTGCTAGGGCTACAGGTATGTACTACCGTGCCTGACTTGTACATGGGTGCTGTGATTAAACTCGGGTCCTTAAACATCTTTGTGGCTAGTGCTTTACCAAACAAGCCATCTTCCTAGCCTTCTTTCCAGTGTTTTCCCTGGAGGCTTCTCTTTTTCCTTCTTCCTTCCTCCTCCTCTTTCTTTTTCTTCTTCCTCTTTCCTTCCCTCCTCCTCCTCTTAGAAGCAGGATTTTACTGTAGCCAGGCTGACCTGATACTTGCTTAGCCTTACAAGTTTCAGAATCATGGACATGAATTGCCATCCTAGCTTTTGTTTTGTTTTTGTAAACAGTGTCCCAAATCTTCTCCATATACTGGACTCCACACAAAAGCTGCTGGACAGATCTCCTACTTGTTAGCTCTTCCCACCACCTATTAAGATACACTCTTCTGCGGCCTGTGTAACAGCTCAGGTGCAGTCCCCAACAGCCTTGCCCAGAAGTCAGATTAAATTTTGCAACCCTTAGGGTATAAAGCCTCCTATGAGTCTGCCTACAACTTTAGGCTACTGCTAGCCATGCCACCCACAGAGTGAGCACAATACAACCCTGTGTTCCCAACAGAGACCTAGACTGTCTCCTTTACCTCTGGGTGCTTGAGTATCACTTGTCAAGAGAGACTGAAGTTGGAGTGAAAGTAAGCAGGCCTGGCAAGCGTAGAACCAGGCACTAGGACTCTGCCTTACCCATTGAAAAGGGTTCTGCGCCCGAACCAGGACTGTCCTTGGCCAAAGTGACCTGGGGCAGGAAACCCATGCTTTCCCAGGAGGTAGCTGGGGTAGATGCACATCCCTACAGAGTATCCACAGGAGAATTTTTGGGAACCCGCCACATTATCTCATCCAACTTTTAGAAACCAGAGCTGCTTCTAGTACTTTTGGCTAAAAGAACAAGAATTTTCTCTTTTGGCCTCTTGGTCCTTGGCTCCCTCTTGGTCCTCTTGCCCTGTCTTTTCTTTTTTTTCTCTCTCCTCTTCCTTTCTCACTTTTCCCCTTTCTCTCCTCTCATGCATGGCCTGGTTCAGTCTGCTGGCCATGTCCAGTCCACTGCTTTCTCTCCCTGCTCTGTGCTCTTCCAGATGTCTCTGCTGTTCTCTCCCTCATGTCTACAATAAAAACCTTCTTCTCAGCTATAAAACAAAAAAAGGATAAGGGTTTCATAGCACAGGCAAATACTGATTATAAAACAAAAGATCCACATCATGACAAATTAATAGAAAAGCAACATGTAGAACTCTGGAAGCTACTTCACTCTGACTCATAGGACATGCAACATGCAATCTTATGTCCAAATAGCAAGAGCCCTGTGGGTTGGGGAAATTTATCCTATGTAGATCTGAACACAATCCTGACTGTTGGGAAAATGCCTTCCACCAGAGTCCCAGGAAATGGCAGAGAGCACTATAACAGAAACTACCTGTAGTATTCTAGGACAAAGATTCTATGAAACATAATTGCCACTCCATCCAAATAGTGCTGGACCCTCCAGCTACTTAAAAAAACAAAAACAAACAAACAAAAAGACTGAAAAATAAAAAAAACCTAAAAATCAAGAAACACTGACTTTGAATTTGTTATATAGTGGAGGATGACCTTGAATTCTAATTCTGATTCTACCCCCTCTGCCCCTTAGCCTCTTCATTTTTCCAGTGCCAGGGATCAAATTCATGGCTTGCGTGAAATATATGCTCTATATCTGAGCTGTACTCCTAGCCCTGCCCCCTCCTCCCCCCCTTTTTTTTTTTATGACAGGGTTTCTCTGTAGCTTTGGAGCCTGTCCTAGAACTCGTTCTGTAGACCAGACTGGCCTCGAACTCACAAAGATCCACCTGTCTCTGCTTCCTGAGTACTGGGATTAAAGGTGTGCACCACTACCGCCTAGCTCAGGTGGTTGTCTTTATTATAGAACTATATGTTCTTTATATATTTGGAATAAAAGTCTTTGCTCAAATACATGATTTACAGATATTTTTCATTGTGTATGTATATATAGATGTGTGTGCATGTGTGTGTCTGTGTCTATGTGTATGGTGTGTGTGTGCATGTGTGTGTGTAGGCCCTAAGTTGATGTTGTATGCACTCCTTGATCACTCTTTACTTTATTTGCTGAGGCAAAAGTCTCTTGCTGAGCACAGCTCTTGTTAGCTAGCCTGTCCAGAGGATCCCAGTCTCTACCTCCCCATTACTGGGATAACTTGCATCTGCTGTGCTTTTCTGGGTTTTACGTGGGTTCTGGGCTCTAATTCTGATCCTCATTCTTTCATGGCAAGTGCTTTGTCCATTGTGTTGTCGTCCTAGAAGGGTTTCACTTTTTGATAATATCATTGAGAGCATAAACATGTTAATTTTGATGAAATCTAGTGTATTTTTTCTTTAGTTGCTCATATTTTGATATTGTAGCTAAGAAACCATTGCCCAATCTAAGGCCACAAAGATTTATTCCTGCCAGGAATGGCGACACATGCCTCTGGAGGCTGAGGCCAGGGGTTTGCTGCAAACACAAGACCAGTTTGGGTGTGTGGTGAGTTCAGGAGCAGTCTGAGGTACATGGCAAAACTCCTGCCAAAACAAACAAACAAACAAACAAACAAACAAAATAACAGAAACTTTACTCTTGTGTTTTCATCTAAGGATTGTATGATTTTTAGTTCATGCACTGATATTTTTTTAATCTTTATATGTTGTTTTGTGTCTTACCTATGCCTCTAGGTATTTGAACTGTTTGAGTTATTTGTTACTTATGTATTGAGGGAGAGTTGAAATAGGGCCTTATGTAGCCAAAGCTGGCCTCAGACTCACTATGTAGCTGAGGCTAGCTTTGAACTCCTGATCCTCCTACTTCTTCCTGAGTGCTAACATAACAGGCATGCACCACAATGGCCGACAGAGTTAATTTTTTACAGATTTTGAGATCCAGGTCCACCGCTACCCTTTTGTGCGTAGCTGTTGATCTTTGCTAGCTTCATTTGCTGGGAAAACTTCCCTATTGAATTGTCTTGGCACCCTTGTCAGAAATCACCTGACTGTAAATGGAGGTTTTATTTTTTTTTTCTGACTCTTAACTCTCTGTTGTTGTTTTACCTAGCCTATGCCAGTGCCATGTTGTCTTGACTCCTGTAGCTTTGCAGTAGACTTCTAAGTCAGAAAGTCCGAGTCTATCACTTCGTCTTTCTCAAGATTGTTTTAGCAATTCCGGGTCCTACCATTTCCATATAACCTTAAGGGTCAGCGTGGCCATTTTTTCAAATAATATAGGATTGACTTTGGCAGGAACTGTTGTTGAATATGTGGGTTAATATGGGATGTTTATATTTTAATTTCTTCATTTTTATTTCATGTACATTGGTGTTTTACCTACAGGCATGTCTATCTGAAGGCATCAGATCCCCTGGAGCAGGAGTTACAAATGGTTGTGAGCTGCCATGTGGGTGCTAGGAACTAAACCCTGGTCCTCTGGAAGAACATCCAGTGCTCTTAACCTCTGAGCCATCTCTCCAGCCCAGGATGTTTATATTTAATATTGTTTAGTCTTTCAGCCCATGAACATGGGCTGTCTCACCATTATTTTTGTCTCTGATTTGTTTTTTTTTTTGGTTTTTCGAGACAGGGTTTCTCTGAAGCTTTTTTAGAGCCTGTCCTGGAACTAGCTCTTGTAGACCAGGCTGGCCTCGAACTCACAGAGATCCGCCTGCCTCTGCCTCCTGAGTGCTGGGATTAAAGGCGTGCGCCACCACCGCCCGGCTTCTGATTTGTTTTGACAATGTTTGATAGTTTTCATTGTTCAGTTTTTGTACTGTGATTAAATTTATTCCTAAATATTCCTTTTGCTATTATATATTGTTTCCCTAATTATGTTTTTAAATTTTCTATTCCAAGTGATCCTTTTAAAAGTTTTTCTTTTTATGTGTGTGTGTGTCTGTATGTGTTCATGGTTGTGTGAGTGCACACATATGTGTGTATGTGTGTGTGTGTGTGTGTGTGTGTAGACTGGAGAACAACTTCAAGGGTCATTCCTCAGGTAACATCTCCCTTGTTTTTTTTAGATCTTTCTTTAAGTTTATGTGTATGAGTGTTTTGCCTGCATATACTGTGAGCACTGCACATGTGCTTGGTGCCCTTGGAGGTTGTAAGAGGGTATTAGTCCCCTGGAACTGGAGTTATGGATGGTTGTCAGCCGTCATGTGGGTGCAGAGGATGTAATTGAACCAGAATCCTCTGCAAGATCAACAAGTGCTGTTAACTGCTGAGCCAACTCTACAGCTTTCAGTCTCTTGTTAGCCTGGAGTTTGCCAGGTAGGTTAGCCTGGCTGGCCATCAGCCCCAGGGTTGGCTCCCAGCGTTAGGGTTACAAAGTGTGTGCCACCACACTTGACTTTTTTTACATGAGTTCTGGGAACTAAACTCAAATACTCATGATTGCAAGGCAAGCAAGCATTTTGCCAACTGAACTATCAACCTAGTATCCAGGTTTTTCTTTTCTTTCTTTTTGATTTTTGAGACAGGCTTTCTCTGTGTAACCCTGGTTGTCTTGGAACTCACTCTGTAGACCAGGCTGGCCTTGAACTCACAGAGTTTCTGCCTCTACCTCCTGCGTGCTGGGATTAAAGGCATGCACAACCACAGCCCAGCTTAGGTTTTTCTTTTTAATATTAAGTATTTTGGCAAATGTATAAAAATTAAAAACATAAAGGGAAGGCCAGCAAGATGGTGAGCGTGTAAAGGACGCTAAGTCTGAGGACCTGAGATGATCCTTCCCATGGTTGAAAAAGAGAACTGTCTCCAGCAAGAGCAGTTCACCCTGATCTTCACATGTACACATCTAAAGACAAAGTAAGCTCTGAAAAGGAAAAGGTAGGCAGTGAAAAATCTTTCTTTATACTATAACTGTCCAGGATCCCTCCTGGCAGCAGCTAGCTGTCTTCAATTGTCATTTATGTTTTATGTTTAATATATGTATTATCATCATCATCATCATGTATGCCCTGACAATGCTTAAGCATGCATGGGTAGCCCATTTATGGTGGTTCTCCAGCTGTTCCTATCCTGGGCAGCCCTAGATGCTGTGTTATTGTCATACCCAAGGTTCTACAGTCTTCCTATATGCTGTCTCTCCAGCGTTTTGGGGCCTTCCTCTTTGCCTTATCCCATGCACTCCTCCAAGCAGTGCTATCTTTAGGTATCTGCCATCGTTCATTCTCATGACATGGCTGAGTATCTCAAGCACTGTTGCCGTATCCTGTAGTTTACTTCCTTTGTAGATGGAGATGTTTCTTACTGTCATCGTTGCACAGCCTGTCTCTTCATGTGACGCCTAGAATCCTCCTGAGACCTACTGTCTCAGACTGTTCAAAGTTGCTGTTCTGATGAGGGGTTCATTGTCCAGGTTTCGGAGTTGTAAAGAAGGCAGCTCAAGACGAGTGTCTCATAGACTTGTAATTTTGTTGTTGTTGTTATGTCTCTTGCTGACCAAACGTTTCCTAGTGCCTGGAATGCAGCCCTTGCTGTCCCTAGCTGCCTCTTGACATCTGAAATAGTTCCCTCCTTTAAACTGAGGTTTCTTCCCAGACAGACAAAGCTGCCTGTTTGCTTGAGGTTCTGATTCTTTATTACAATGTTAAAATTAAAAAATTGTGCGCCCTTCCCATGTGTTGTATCTCAGTCTTCTCAATGTTTACTTTCATACCAAGGTTTTTGCTTACTTCCACTACTCTGTTTACCATGGCTTGCAGCTCATTTAGACATTCAGCAAGTAGTGCTGTGTCGTCTGCAAAATGCAAGTTATTGATACGCATACCATCTATCTGCACACCTACTCCTCATCCTCCAGAGCTGCTGATCAGATCTTCACTTTGAGGCAATTAAATACGAAGAATTTGGAAAAGACTTATATGTCTGTTACATCAACTTCAGGAAGGTATTCAATAGCATTTGGAGGAAAGGACTTTGGGAAACAATGAGGTTCTACAGGTACCCAGAGAAAATTATAAGAATATTAGAAAATATCTATAAAGACACCTTTGCATTAGGCAAAGTCTGTGGAGAACTAAGTGATCAGTCTAAGACAATCAAGGAGTGTTGCAGGGATGTGTCCTCTCACCAGTACTTTTTCATAGATTCCTGGAATTAATAATAGCAACAGCCCTGGAGGATATGTATGAATGCAAACATATGTTCTTTTTCTCCTGTCTGATTAATAGTTCTAAGTGGACAATAATATTCATTAAAAACATTTAACATTTAAATTTTTTGTGCATGCATTAAATAAAATTCTTTTGAGGGCCTGGAGGTTAAGATCATTGTCTGTCTGTTCTTCCGTAGGATTGAGGTTCATTTCTTAGCACTTACATAGTGGCTTACAACTATCTGTAACTCCAGTTCCAGGGGATCCAATGTTCTCTTCAAGCTTCTATGGATATACTACATACACATGGCACACAGACATACATACAGTCAAAACACACACATAAAATAATAAAGAAAATCCTTTTTTTAAAAAATTGGGGAATAAACAGATCTGGCTTCTAACATTCTACTCTGCAAGTTTTCAGGTATTAATAATTCCATAGCTTTGTTTTTTTCTTCTGAGAAGAGGTTTTAAAGGGGGTGGGTTGGTTGTTAAGGACCATGGGTGGTGATATATGCCTGTAATTTCAGCACTGAGGCCAGCTGGGGCTACATAACCCTATCTCAAAAATGTAGGGAGGAATTGTAAATAAAATTCCCCAGGAATATATTGCTCATGAAATGGTTTCAACATTGCTTTGTCAGGAGATGCTGTCAATATGTGTAGAATCTAGAAAAATATTTTAAAGATAAACATAGCCTGTTATTATAATCTGATTCATATATTCCATATGACAGTCTGGATACACACTATATTTCATATACTCTACTCCGAACAAGCTATATGATTGTACTCCTGACCTTGTGTAATAGCTTAGGGTATAAGGCTGTAGAAGGTTGTGACAGACCCAGGTCACACAGCTAATTAGAAGAACCTGTATTTGAGTTCCAAGTGTCACGAGTCCAGAGCTTTCCCTTTCATCATAATTGTACTTGAGTCACTTGTCACCTCCCTGGCCCCAGGATATAAATGCACAGTTTGTGTGTCTAGAAAAACCTCGTAGCTGCTGAGACGTCACAGTGAGGATGCTGACCAGTCTTTGTTCTCACTATACCTACATTCTTACATTTGGAGGAGTGAAATTGTGGCCGAGTGGTAGAGACAATGGAGGAGGGCTCACAGAGAACATGCATTTGAACAGAGCTGGAGCTGAAGAAGGCAGAGCAGCTGGGAAAGAGGAATCCTTCCTGAGAGAGAACACTGCCGAGCCCACAGCTACAGCTGTCCTTGTGTAGAGGGCATGAAGACAGCTGGAGCAGGGCCTCCACCAAAGTGCTACTAGTATAGGTGATATAAGATTTTTAGATGACTTTTAAAATCTTGTTTGTGTGTGTGTGCACGTGCGTGCATGCAGTGCATGTGTTTATATGTGCATATGTAGTCTGGAGGGCAGTCTCAGACATCATTTCTCTGGTGCCAATCACTTTGGTTTTGTTTATTTTTCTTATTTTTCTTGTGACAAGGTTTCATACTGGACTGTGGCTTGTCTGATCAGGTTAGGGAGGGATATTCAAGGGGGCTTGAGAGGGTAGAGAGACTGTGCAGTCATGCTTCCTGTGGTTGTATTTAACTGCAAGTAAAGTATAGAAAGGGGAGCTCTGGATTAGCCAGAGATGCTACTTTGACATATAAGCATGCCAGGGGTCCAGAGCACCACGAGGAAGAGGAGTGAAATCTGATGCCAAGAAACTGGACACTGGGCTGCATTTGTGTTGTCCAGGCTGGAGGATCATGGTTAGGAGGAGCAGGAGTATTGGAGTGGGTGGAATTTCACTCGCAAAGCTTTGCGGTGGTGGATGTGGAACGAGAAGAAGGGGTTTGGCAGTCTGTGGTGGTGTAGGAGTGAGAGGTCCCTGATACTTGGTTTGCGGTAGTTTAGATGTTTTCTCGTTTTTTTTTTTTTTGTTTTGTTTTGTTTTTGTTTTTTTTTTTGAAACATAGTTTGGCTTTGTAGCTCTGGCTATCCTGGAACTTAACTATATAGACTAACCTGGCCTCAAATTTACAGAGCTCCACCTGCCTTTGCTTCCCCTAAATGCTGGAATTAAAGTCCTGCTCTGCCACACTGGGCACTACTGCACTGCAATTTGGATCTTGAATGTCTTGCAAGGGTTCTTGTATAAAGGCTTGATCCTCAGAATGGCATTATTGGAAGGGAGACTTTTAGCATGTAAGACCAAATAAGAGATCCTTATGTCACTGGGAGCATGTCTTTAAAGGGGATTGTAGGAGTTTTGTCTTTTGACTTCTGGCTTGCTTTTTTTGTTTTGTTTTGTTTTTCGAGACATGGTTTCCCTGTAGTTTCTAGAGCCTGTCCTGGAACTAGCTCTTGGAGACCAGGCTGGCCTCGAACTCAGAGATCCGCCTGCCTCTGCCTCCCGAGTGCTGGGATTAAAGGCGTGCGCCACCACCGCCCGGCCTGGCTTGCTTTTTGTTGTTGTTTTGTTTTGTTTGTTTTTTGTCTTTTTTCGCCTTTTGATTTTTGGCCTCTGGTAGGAGCAGTTTGCTCTGATACACATCCTACCATTGCCTTCTGGCATCTCCACCAGAGGCTCAAAGCAGTAGGTCCACCTTTCTAGAACCATAACCACCACCTCCCTATGTGGCTGAGGGTGGGGGTTGCCTTGGAACCTGCTGCATAGACTAGGCTGGCCTCAAACTCACAGTGATCTAGCTCTTTCTGCCTTATGTGCTGATGGGATTAAAGGCATGCATCACCATGCTGGGCCTTTTCTCTTTTTCTTTAAATCTTCATGTGTTTGAGTGTGGGCACATGTGTACTACAGCATGCATGTTGAGGTCAGAGGGCAACCTCTAGTGTTGTTCCACGCCTTCCACCTTGTTTTCGAGACAGGCTCTCTTGCTGATGTGTACAGCAGGCTAATTAGCCTGCCCAATGTTGGAGAATCTCTTGTCTTTGCTTCCCATCTGGAATCAGGACCATCTGGGATTAGAGAGGATTACTGCTGCATCCAGCTTTACATGGGTTCTCATGCTTGTGTAGCTCTACCCACCAGGTCATCTCCCTAGTCCTCAATAATTCTCCTTTTCATGTAAGTTAATGATACTGGGTAGTTCATTATAGTGATGGAAAGCTAAAACTTGCTCATGTTGCAAAGGTGATGCCAAGAGAGCCCCTGAAACTCCATGGGTCTGTGATATACATGATAGGTCAGTGTCCCTTGAAAAGTAGACGGTCCTATTCCCAAGGTGCTCCTGGCAAGAAGAATGGCAGAAATTTCATTCCAGATGAGTTGGAGGGTCTTGGGCAGTTGCTCCAAGCATGAACAGTTAAGGGGCATCAGTATTTCTGTGTCTGAACACAAAGGCAGATTGGTTGGTTATGTTGAATTAAGAACTATGTTTTCTTCTGGAGTGGCATATGGATTTCCATGTTTCACAGAAGGAACTGTGTCATGAAAAGACTGCACAATGGACCTTTAATGGGTGGCTGTGCATGTTCACACCCACTTGTGCGAAGCTACCGAAACAAGATGTTCTCAGACCCATTTCTGTAGAGGCTATCAAAACAAGATGGGCACACCCATTCATGCAGAGCCTACCAAAACATAAGATGGTAGAAGGAAGGTTTGAAAAACATGAGTGAGCCAGGTATGATGGCACACACCTTTAATCCCAGTATTCAGGAGACGGGCAAGTGGATCTCTGTGAGTTCAAAGCCATCCTGGTCTATATAGTGAGTTCCAATTCAGCCAACACTAGTATTAATAATATAAAATTTAATATAAAAATCCCCCCAAAATAAAAAGCATGAGTGATAGGACATTTTGGGGATTATATATATGTATATATATACACACATATATACATACACACACACACACATATCTTTTTTTTTGAGACAGAGTCTCTCTGTGTAGCCCTGTTGTCTTGGAACTCACTTTGTAGAGCAGACTGACCTCAAACTCACAGAAATCTACTTGCCTCTGCCAGTTGAGTGCTGGGATTAAAGTGTGTGCTGCCATACCCAACAGGGCATTTGTATATATTTAAAGAAAACTACTTTTACAAGTCAAGATTTGAACATAGACTTTTTTCTATAAGAAAGCTCAAGACAAGCCGGGCGGTGGTGGCGCACACCTTTAATCCCAGCACTTGGGAGGCAGAGGCAGGCGGATCTCTGTGAGTTCGAGACCAGCCTGGTCTACAAGAGCTAGTTACAGGACAGGCTCTAAAGCTGCAGAGAAACCCTGTCTCGAAAAAAACAAACAAACAAAAAAAAATAGAAAGCTCAAGACAACAGTGTTTTTGTTGTTTGTTGTAATCCTCATCCATGTTATGACTTTGTGGGATGGTTGGCTATCCCCATTTTCTTTTTCCTTCTAAATGAATAAACCTTAAGAGATGTGAGAATTATTCAGAAGGGCTGTGGGCTGAGAAAGGGAAGGAATTTCTGCTTTGAGTGTTGATAGCAAAACTGAGGAAGTCCTGGGAGTGGTCTGTGACAGGATGAGCCAGAGAGCTGTGAAGAGATGAGAGGAAGGTAAAGTAATAAGAGACTACCTGCCAGTCACGGGTGTAAGTGCAGCTGTCCTGGGCACGTCCAGATCCTGTTCTTGCGCTTTCACTCTGTGGGATGTGTTGGGTGTGAGCAAGCACCCTACTCTCTGGCTTGCCCTGTAACTTGGAGGCTAGAGGCCTGCCTGCCTTTTGGCCATTTCTGACATCCAGGCTTCTTGGTATAGTGGACCTTTCCCATTTCAGTATGTGTGGAATCTGGGCAGACCGTCCTGTCCAAGTGCTGATACTCCCATCAGTCCTTGTTGACTAGTTTAAATTACATCATGTAGTTCTTCTGATTAAACGCTTTAGTGGCTTTTCCCATAGGACAAAATTTATAGTCTTGTCTTTAAAAGATTTATTTTTATTTCTTCTGCGTGAATGGTTTGCTTGCATATATGTCTGTGTTTTACATGTGTGCATCACCCTGGAAGGGTACAAGTTCCAGGGCCTCAGATGCCCTGGAACTGGAGTTACAGATGGTTGTGAGCTCCACGTAGGTGCTGGGAGTCAGACCTGGGACCTCTGGCAGAGTGCTCTTAACTGCTGAACTATCTCTCCAACCCCAACTTTATAATCTTAATATTTCCTCTAAGGCTTGTAAGCCCTGTAGTAACACTTGGATACTGCCCATCCTCTCCACGTACTGGTCACTCTCCCTCGGTCTCCAATTTTCCTTCAGCAAGAGTCTGACTCTCTTCTCTAATCAAGGTCTTAGCCTGGAGCTGCAGATCCTCTACCTGTGCAGACAGTTTCCCTGACAGGGAAGGCTGCCATGCATGGGCTTCTACTACTTACTTTCTTCTTGGGTTAACCTTTTTTTTTTTTTTTTTTTTTTTTGGTTTTTTTTGAGACAGGGTTTTGCTGTATTTTTACAGCCTGTCCTAGAACTAGCTCTTGTAGACCAGACTGGCCTCAAACTCACAGAGATCTGCCTGCTTCTGCCTCCCGAGCGCTGGTAATAAAGGCGTGTGCCACCACTGCCCGGCTTGGGTTTTTGCCAGACCCCATTACCTCTAAGCTATGGCACATGGATGCAGTGTTAAAGACCGCTCCTTACTGAGGAGAAGCTCAAGACTGCTCTCTGGTCTAGATGACTTCGTCCTTTGGTTTATAATCTGGCCTTGGAATTCAGAGATCCTCAGAGGATGCCATGGCATTTTTCTTGTCCTTCATGTTTTTATTTGTGTATGCATGAATGTGCTGTGCATGGCACAAATGCATGTGGGGGTCAGAGGACAACGTGCAGGGGTTGGTCCTCTCCTTCCATTATTGTCCCAAGGATTGAACTCAGGTTGCTAGATTTGGCAGGAGACCCCTTTACTTGTTCCTTTATTATAGTCTTGTTCATTTATTTTTGAGGTGGGGTCCTGTTATATAACTCTGGATGACATAGAACTAGCTATGTAGACTAGGTTGACCTTGAACTTGTGATATTTTTTTTGCCTCTCCCTCCTGAGTGCCGGGGTTATAGGTTTGTGCCACCATATCTAGCTCATGAGTGTGTGGATGTACATGTGTGGCAGGTGTGCTCACCTCTGCATGTGTATGTGGAGGACAGAGATCTATGTTGGTGGTTTTTATTCTCCCTTTTAAAAATGTTTTTCAGTTGTTATTTTAAAAATTTATTTTATGAATGTGTGCACACGTGCGTATGTGTATATGTGTGCACCTGTATGGAGGTCAGAACACAACTTGCAAGAGTTGGTACTCTGTTTCTACCTGTGAATTCTTCCAGACTTGGTGGTAAGTACCTTTACCCACCAAGCCATCTCACTGTCCCTTACCCTTACATTTTTTAGACAGGGTCTCTCAGTGAGTCTAGAACTTATTGTTTTGGCTAGACTGGCTGGCCAATAAGCCCTCAGGATCTGCCTGTCTCCATCTACATGGAGCTGAGGTTATTCACCTCTGTCTTTTATGTGGGTTCTGGGAACTGAAACACAGGTTCTCAATCTTGCTGTTTTGAGAATTCCATCCCTGAAGAGACATAAGCAGTGTCCACTCCAATGAACAAATACTGTTCCACCAAAGTTCATTCTGGGAACCAATGAATTTACTGAGTTTATTTCCTTATAGTTGAGGGACTTCTTACAGGTGTGGTGAATCCCATGGCAGCTGCACTGGGAAGTATTACACTGCTTGGATAATGGCTTTCCCATAGTTGTCTAGATGGAGCTTCCCTTTCAGTTAACTTTCTCCAGCTGAATACCTTAGCACTTCCAGAGACCTTGTAATTAGGGCAGAACTATATACAAAAGTCTGGGAGTGGGGTGGGGCTGGAATCTTAGGTGGGGGGTCCAAGGACCCTTGCTACCTCTCTTTTGAGGGTATGTTAACTGGCTCTTGCAAGCAGGCATAGGTTTTTCTTCCCATCTGGGGTACCTGTCTTAGTTACTTTTCTATTACTGTGATAAAACACCATGAACAAGGCAACTTATAGAAGAAAGTGTTTAATTTGATTTATGGTTTCAGAGGATTAATAGTCCACAGTAGCAGAGTGAAGGAACAGAGCACTCAAATCTTGACCTACAACATGAGGCAGGGTGAGAGTACTGTGAATCTCAGGAATCTTTCGAAATGTCAAAGCCCGCCCCCAGAGACATAGCTCCTCCAACAAGGCCACATGTCCTGATCCTTTCCAAACACTTCCATCAACTAGAGACCAAATAATAAAATATATGTGCCTAAGGCGAGGCAGAAATGGTGTGTGCCTTTAATCCCGACACTTGGGAGGCAGAGGCTGGCAGATGTCTATGAGTTTAAGGCCAGTCTGGTCTACAGAGTGAGTTCCAGGATAGCCAGGATGGAGAGACCTGTGTCAACAAAACAAAACAAACACAAAAGAAGTGAAGCTACTGTGGGGATCTGCATGTGTGACAGAATGAACTCACGTGCTTCTTTCTCTTGGGCAGGTTAACTTTGTTATGGAACTGCTATGCTGTTCTTCAAAGTGGCTTTATCCTTTGATCTGTTTCTTTGTCTGACTTCCTGGTGTGTGTAGGGTGGTCTCTGATTGTGGGCTTCATTTACATTTCCCTGGAGATGAAGATGTGGCAGCACCTTCTTATTGGCTTCTTGTCTGTTTATGTATCTGTTCTGCGGAAGATTTTGACTGAGCTGCTTTGTCCGGTTTTAAATTGGGTGATTGTCCTGGAGCTCACTCTAGACCAGACTGACTTGGAGCTCACAGAGATCTGTCTGCCCAAGTACCACTACAGTCCATGTGCCACTACTGCCTGGCATAATTATGTTCTTTATTAGATATAATTTGCAAAGGTTTTCTCCCTGTTTGTGGTTTGTGTTTTCACTTTAAAATTTTTCTGACCTCTTGGGAGGCAAGGCAGGCAAATCTGTGAGTTCAAGGACAGCTAGGGCTACACAGAGAAACCCTGTGTTGCAAAACCAAAAAAATCAAAACAAAAAAGAAAAATTCTGTGTGTATATATGCCATGTATATTTGGATATCTACAGAGGCCAGAAGAGGGCATCAAATTGCCTGTAGTTAGGTTACAGTAGTTATTAGTCTCCTGATGATGTTCTAGGAGCCAAACTCAGGTCCTCTGGAAGAGCCAGAAATGCTCTCAGCCAGGGAGCCATCTCCCTAACCTTATCTTTTCACCTTTTTAATGGTGCATTTTGAAACATAAAGATTTAGATTATTTTACATTTTCCCTCTCAAGTGCCTTGGGTGTTGCATCTTGAAAAAACTTGATACTTCACAGTATTGAATGCTAGTTTCTGTACTCAGTTTAATGTCTTGGAAGAGTACACAATCCAGAGTGTGAAAGTTAAGGCATCAACGGAAGGGGCTAGGTTGGGGATGCTATTGATGCCATAGAGTCATGTTGCAGAGGACTGAGGGAACCATGACTCAATGTTCCTGCTTTGAAAATGTAGAGGTGTTTACATATGAATTAAGGAAGACAAGGAATAATTGATAGCACAGACTTTCTGGGAATGAGGAAGGTATTTGCGTAAGGTTTCTACTGCCTGTCATACGAAGTTGCCACAGATTGAAACAGCAGATTTGTCCCTCATGTTCTGTAGACTGATGAGGCTCTGAGTGTGTAGCTCCTGTGAGATAGGTTATGAAGGTGACTATGGCTTGTGACTGAGAGCAGGACTGAAGAGGCCTGTGACCAGAATTACACTTCTAAGGCTAAAGCTGTGGTTCAGTGTCCAGAATGGTGTGCGAATGAGCACACCTGAGAACAGTCACTGGGGACATGGTTGTGACGAATACACACTTGTGGGCTTCTCAAATCCCTGTAAAGGCAGCCCTTCTGGGAAGGTGCTAGATTGGACCCAGACCATCATTTCTTTGCTAGTTTACTTCCTGAATATAACCCCAAATTCTCTTTGGGCTTTGCTTTCAAAGATCAAGTCTAAGTTGAAGAACAAGAGATGTTGGGACATGGCTGGCCAAGGGCCATAGGTCATAGACCAGTGAGCCTGGGCCAGTATGGGTTAGTGTGTGATATAGACAGTAGTCCTGGGGATTGTGGTGAAGACACAAGAGGATGGCATGGTGTTTGAAGAGAGGAGTAGCTTTGGCAGAGTCTGCATGGTGTTTCCATAGATGTGCAGGAACAACTGATATCTATATAGGTGGGTGTCCTGATGGGCCTCTTCAGCAAAGACTTGAGTATGTGTGTGACCGCAGGGCAAGATCCAGATAGACATACTTGTGGATATGTTCAGTGTATTTTGACTTACTCACATTTCAATTTAGGATGAGTTTATAAGGCTATAAACTCATTGTAGGTCAAGGAATAGCTTCTGTTCTCAAGTTTGATGGAAACAAGGATAACAGAACATTTGGGGATACTGAAGTTGAAGACACTCTAAGATGAAAAAGTATCTGGTTCCTGTGGTATCCTGTGGATGCGCATCTTTCCCACCGTGTGTAGGATAGGGAGCAGGGGAGGACACTGCTCTTTACTGCAGTGCTCCATTTTCTTGCCCAGTTCATGACACAGTGGCCTTTGTGGGTGTGCTCTGAGGATCCTAGCAGTCACAGATGGAAGGACAGCTTGTTGGAGCTTGTCAGTATTTAGCAAAATCCCTGCAACCAGAGAACCTAATGAGACATAGATTCTTTAGTCTGAATTTTGGCAGAAATTTTTTTTTTATATTTTCTGCATGGCACTTGAAATATATGTGGTAGAGGGCAAATGTTATGGTATTTCTTCTTTAATATTGGTGATCAATTCTTGGAAATCAGCCATTTTTTGTTCTTTCTCTCTTTTGCTCTTCTTCCCTCCCATCTGCTCATCCTTCCTGTCTTCTTTCTAAGATAGTCTCAATGTATCCCAGGTTAGCCTCAGGGTCACTAACTGTAAAAGCTTTGCACCAATAGATTAAAAATCTGTTTATGGTTGAGAAAGACTGTGAAGTAACTGAAAAAAAAAAACAAACCCAAGAACACAGCAAAGACAGTTAATAAGACAGGGGGCATGACAAAGAAGTTGATTGAGGGTGTGGAGGATTGAATGTCAATCGTTCCCCCAAGAGGTGGAGATAGAGTCAGAAAAACTGAATTTAAAGCCAGCTTGGGCTACTAAGCAAGACTCAATCACAAAAGAACATCACACATTTGGTTTTTAATTCTGGGAGAAAAAGAAAAAAACAGAATAATGAAATATTTAAAGAGCTACTAGCTGAAAAAAGTTATGGAACTGATAAAAAACTCAATTTTATATTTAATTTATAGTTCATTTATCCATGGTGGCACATATAAAGACTCTTATGGATTCCTAAAACTATGGATAGTGCCAGCCCTATATATAGTGGCTTTTCACATACATATATGCATGTATAGTACATACATAAATATATAAACATAAATACATACATCATGTATACACACATACATCTAATGCCTTTCCATCTTAACAGACACAAATACTGTGGCTATAATTTCTGTACTTTGAGATGCACAGGAAAACTAGCATAGATTTTTTTCTTTACAATTTCACAAATAGAAGATTAATTTTTTCCCATGTATTATAGCAGTCTCAGCATTTGGCTTTATTTTTTGGTTGTTTTTGTCTTTTCACTTAAAGGATGTGTCTTACAGCTTTCCTTTGGTACGTCTGAATTGCCAGCATCACTGTTCTTGCTCTGTGGCCTTTATGAATTTGCTTCTGCTGCATAGCTTCATGGAGCTGAAGATATAGTTTCTAGGCAAGTGTGCTCATCAGCTGATCTTTTCAGTTTTCCCGAGTCACTGTCCCTTTTACTTATGCTGAAGAATGAATGAAGAAGTCTGTGGCCTCCAGGGACATGGTGGCAGGGCAGTAACTGTAGTTGCCTCCTGAACCTCTGCAAGGGAATTAGTCTTTCCTTCACATTGCAAGCAAATAGAGTTATTGCTCCTAAATATTGGGAATTTTAATTATCCCAGTAACAAACACTACAAACAATTGAACCTTGCCAGTTCAAGGTAATCAGTTAAACTAATGTATGTCAGTGTTCCACAGACTTGTAGCAGTGCAGCCAGTCTTGATGCTCAGCACTTTCCTGCAGCTGCGAGGGTCATTGAGGCAGTGCAGGGACATCCTGTACAACTCTCTGTGTCTCCATTGCCTCACACAGGTTCTCTGGGTGCTGCTGGCTTGAGTGGCGTGAGCTATTCAGCACATATTGTATTGAGTAGTGGACTGGACACTATGTGTCCCAAGGGAGGGCCACAAGGAAGGAGGAGCTTGATTAGCTCCACAGTAGGTAGATTTTTAGAGGCTACTTGGTGATGACTCTTGGGTCTTGAAGTTTAGGACAGTATGCTTAGATGTTACAGCTTTGAGTACAAGTAGCTGGCATTTCACAACCTCTGTGGAAACCATTTGAGTATTGTTGAAGCATGAAAGGCAGTATCCTGGTGGCAACTGCTGGATGCTAGAAATAGTCATTTGGGCAAGTTCTGACAATCATAGTCTGTAGAAAGTTAGACCTGAGGCTGGAGAGATAAATCAGCAGTTAAGAGCTCTTGCAGAGGACCCAGGTTTGGTTTCCAGTACTCACACGATGGCTAAGAGCCATCTGCAATCAACTCCAGTTTCAAGGCATTTGACACCCTTTTCTGGCCTCTGTGGCATCTGGCACACATGTGTACATGCATACATGTAAACAAAACACTCATAAACACATAAACTAGAAATAAATGGTTGTTTTTTTTTTTTTTTTTAGAAATAAATCTTAGCAGAAGGAGGCCAGAAATGGCAGAAAAGGCACCTGTGATGTGGCTAGGAAGTCATGTGGTAAATTAAGCCCTGAAGGATGAGTTTATCAGCTGAACTCGAGGTGGCAAAAAGACAGTACATTAGATGTGAAAGCCATCATGCTGGCTTCACGCTCACCTTGCCTTTGATTATTGAGAGGGAAGATAAGAAAAATGATCCTAACAATCCAGCATTATGGTGGCATTCAGAACAGACCGGGGGGCATGAAAGAGGAGCATCCCTGTGACCCTCTGACAACTGGCTCATTTTGTTCGATCTCTGTGGAAGTGGATGCAGCCCACTCTGAAAGAGCCACCTTGGACCTGTGGGAGGTAGCAAACCTGTAGGATACTAATGGTTGAGGAGGGCACAGCACTCAGTAAACTCAGAAGATTCACCGACTGTATACTTACAATAGGTGGATTTTGAGGTATGTATATTACCTGGACAATAGGGGGAGTTTGCACAAACCAAGAGGGTCAAGAAGCTGGTGTTCTCCTAGGAGACCGTCTTAATTATTCTGTAAAGAGACACGATATCCAAGGCAGCTCTTATAAAAGAAAACCCTTAGCTGAGGATTTGCTTATGGTTTAGAAGGTTAGCACAGGATCATCATAGTGGGAAGCAGACAGGCATGGTTCTGGAGAAGTAGCTGAGGGCTTTATGTCCTGATCCACAGACTGCAAGTGCAGAGAGAAAACACTGGGCCTGGCATGGGCTTTTGAAACCTCAAAGTCCATGCCCAATGATACATGTCACTCAATCCTTCTCAAACGTTCCATTAACTGAGGACCAAGTATTCAAATATATGAGCATATGAGAACCATTCTCACTCAAACTGTCCCAGAGACAAAATAGTAGGTAGCGGAGACTATTACCTTGACTAGTGAACATTTTCTTGCTGACTAACCACGCTGCTCTTAGGGAGAACTGGAGATAATCTTTGCAGGACCGGGATCACAAGGCCCCATTAGGTGTAAAGTCTGGCTGTTCTGGTATGAAAAATGTCTCAGGCTTGAGACATTCTTATATTTGCCTCTCCTTTAATTAAGTGAGATGCTTCATTTACCCCTAAGGTATACAGCATTTGTATTCATTTATCTTCCTCACTTTATGTGGAGAAGCAACTGCTTCTATTTTTTGCTGAGGTAAGATCAAAATTTAAGAGTCGGTGAAGCTGGGCATCGTGGCACACACCTGTAATCCCAGTACTTGGGAAAGGGAGGAAGGAAGACAGTTCTAGGCCAGCCTGGGGTTGTATGGTAAAACCCTGCTCAAACAAAAACAAAACTTAAGCACCAAACCATTCAACATGTTCTGTTCTGATTGTCCGTGCTATGCAGGAATACTTTAACCAGGGTATGTTTTAAACATGAACTCAAATTCAAAATAAACTATAGTACTTTTAGCTACAAATCAAAAGTAGCTGGTCTTTGAAATGCTGGGACTTAGGAAAGACTTCCTGAGTTGAACACATAAGTTCTCATCTTAAATGAGAAAGTTTGTCTTATTTGATACAGGGTGTTAGTATGTAGCTCTGGCTGGCCTAGAACTCACTATATAAGCCAGACTGGCCTTGAATTCACAGAGCTCTGTCTGTCTCTGCCTTTCTAGGACTGGGATTGAAGGCATTGAAATGGGTTTACACGGCTTGAAAAATAAGTTTAAAGTAACATGATTGTGAAACACAATCAGTGGAGTATTCTTCCTTTTTCTCTTTGAATTTTTAAGCCTTGGTAGCAAACCTGAGAGTAATGAAAATATCAGTGGCCCTTCTCCTGAGTACTGTTTGGAAACCTAGCATCAATATTAGGCAAAGCATAAATTGTCTAGGCAGCATTCCGCTTCCTTCTCTAACAGCTGATGAGATGCCAACTGAGCAGCCAGTCCCAGGGAAAGAATAGCTAGGCTGTAATGGTCCTATAGCCCTGTCCTAGAGACAGCAGTGCCTGCCACCAAAGTTCTTTGGAACCCTCCAGAGTGAGGCATATGGTTGGTGGTCTTGGGTACAGCCCAGATTCTGCTTTGCCACAGTCCCAGCCCACATGTTCTCTGAGAGGAGGATAAGCCACATTCTTGCTGGAACCTGTAGCTCCAGACAAGAAACAGCATGGGTATACCCACGTCTCCAGGTTGTGGTGAAGTAGCAAAGGAAACTCTAGTAATAACAGGTGTTTCCAGTGCAATCAAGAGAGGACCACGCTAAGGTCAGAGAGAACCATGGTCCAGTGGTGGCCACAGGCACTGCAGTTTCTTGGTATCGGTAATAGTCCCCACTCAGACTCATAGTATTCATTGAATTATGTACTTAAAAATGGATGGATTTTTGAATTAAGACCATTATATGTCAGTAAAACCTTTTAAACAAAGGCAAGCTTACCAAAATGTGATTGGCTAGAAGAGGGATGCAAGGTAAGGGAGAGGCAGTCTCTGTTGAAGGGAAAGGGGGAAAGCCAAACACTCAGAGCAGAGTTCTGGGATAGCCAGGGCTATAGAGAGAGAGCCAGTTTCCCTCTCTCTCTCTCTCTCTCTCTCTCTCTCTCTCTCTCTCTCTCTCTCTCTCTCTCTCTCCCTCCCTCTCTCCCTCTCTCCCTCTCTCCCTCTCCCTCTCCCTTAGCACTGGCAGTAGAGATACCAGGATCTCTGCACAGCCTAAGGTTATTCCACCAACTCATACCTGTGATCCCTGTGCCAAGTTCTTAGTGACTCCCATGGCTGCTGTGTCTGCTTGATACTGCTGCTGCTTTTTGGGTACAATACTTCTCTTTCATTTGACTTTCATGCTAGCAGATGACTGATTCAGACCCTGTCTTCTCAGTTTGCTGTCAGCTTCTTGACTGGGAGGCCTTTTATTTGTTGTCTTCTTTTTGGCTGAGTTCATCCTTTTTGTCTTTCATTTGGGAGGGAACTTGGTGGGGTAGCGTCAGTCTTCTGACATTTGTTGGGAACTCACTTTCTACCCTGGTATGTGGTCAGTTTCAGAAATGCTCCACGAGCTGCTGAAAGAAGCAGTGTCTTGCTCCCTAAGAACAGCATTCTGTACACCCCCAGATGGGTCCCGGGTAGCTGGGTCACAGCCTTCTGCCATCACAGTTGTAAATCCCGTCTCTCTTTTGAAGTCTGGCTCTTTACTCTCTGTTCTGTGAGGCTATGGGCTAATTCTGGAGTCCCCTTGACTGTGTAAGGAGGGATTCTGCCAGCACCAGTGAGCTATCCAGCTGCTTTCTGCTCATGGCTGTCTGAATTCCTTGTCCTTTTATGAAGTCACACATTATTTAACGAGGGGCATATGTTCCCAAAGATGTATGTCATTAGGCTGTTTTGCCGTGCAAATATCATAAGGTGAACTTCTATGACAGTAGCTATAGTAGTAAAAGGCTATTACAGTTCCGCCATTGCTGTGCTGTGTACATCTGTATCTGCATCTTTAAAAACATTGCTGAATCTGGACGTGGTAGAACGCCGCTTTAATTCCAGCACTTGGATGCAGAGGCAGGTGGAGCTCTGTAAGTTTAAGGGCATCCTGGGCTACATACTAAATTCTGGGCCATCAGGGCTACATAGTGAGATCCTGTCTCCAAGTACCTTGCCTGTGACCTTATTCTTAGCTAGGCCATCAGTCCATTTGCATTTATTGTAATTTTACTGTGTTTCACCATGTTTATGCCATCTTTGCATTCTGTCTAGAAATTTTAGAAATGAGTCATTTTTCTTCCTTTCTTGACCCATTTTGATTATTTTTCACCCAACTATGAATTAGAATTTATTCAACTTCCATAATGGGTACTTTAAAGTATAGAATTTATTTATCAAAACCTAGAATTCAACTGCATATGGTAACAAATGTCTATAATCCTGATACTCCAGAGATTAATGCAGGAGGATCAGGAATTCAAGGCCAGCCTGGACTACAGAATGAGATCTTGCTCCAACAAACAAACATCTAAAATTAATCTTCATTTTGGTCTTGCCCAAATGTCTCAGTCTTGAGCTCTCAGGTCCACCAGTATCCACCTCTGTCCCACCCTTGGTAGTCCTTGCTGCTGCCATAGTCACACCATTGTACACATGTTTTCCTGATTTTGAGGGCCAAGCCATGACATTGGTTTCTGTAGGTCCACGCGCAGAACAGCATTCTTCTCGCTCACCATATATACTCCTCCAGGCTGGGGTCTCCTTCACATCCATTCTTCTGTTTTCTTTCGTAAGGTTAGCACAGTGCAAGGTCAGTTACAAGCCAGGATCCTCAGAGGGCAGCCCAAGTGGTCCCCTCGCTCTTCCAGGATCCAGCTGGTTTCTTAGTCTTTGGCCTCTTGGGCTCCGAGCATTCCTAGCCACTCACAGGTTTCTGTCCAACAGCAAATGTTCTTTTAATCCAGTTTCCTCCTAGTTAGCACTGGTCTGTAGGCTCAGAGTAGAGCAGGCTCCATAACCAGGGCTGACAGCTCTTTGGCCTTTTCCAGTTCCTTCTTGTTGGTTGGTAGGGTTAGTTGTTGGTTGGTAGGGTTAGTTACTTGCTGTAGTTCAGCTTCTGGCTTATCTGAAGATATCACAGAAAAAAAGACTGACAGATGAGTTTCCTAAAAGAGTTTACTATGGGTTGTAAGGATATGTTTATCAATTTTCTAGAACTTTCATTCACTATTTTATAGTGACTTTCTCAGAGGTGACAGAAGGCAGCATCGCCTCAGCCTCCCTGGGCACCTGTTGTACAGAGGTACCTGTTGGGGTACAGCTGTCGGTACGTGGGTCTCCACTTTGTTTGCATCATTCATTTCATCTTTTCCTTTCCTACGTACTATAGGAGAGATGTTTCTTTCTAGTATTTTTCTCATGAGTAGATTATTTTCATGACAACCCTTCCCTCATACATTAGCTATGTCTTCTTCCCAGAATTGTCTTCAATCGATGCTTCCAAAGTCAGGCTATCCCTAGACTTGAGCCCAGCATGGATCTGGCCTAGAACTAGAGTTGTTTTATCCCTTTCCCTTAGGAGAACTAGGAATGAGCTTTCAGGTTGTGGTCAGTCACTCTTGACCAGCATCTTCTCCAGTAACAAGGACCTAGCAAGGCTTGGCTGAAGCTCTGTGGTTGATTGTGTGAAAGCCCAGAAATGATTTTCTTTCCAATTTTTGAGAAGTATCCTGGTTAACCTTGGTACTTGTTAGTATTGTTTATTACTGCCTCCCTCAGGGTCTTTTCTAAGCTGACTTATATGGATTTTTCTGTTTATAACAATTTGTACACTTTCATTAGGAGGTGTGTGTTTGCTGTGTAAGCGTAAGAACTGGTTAGGGAGACAGACCATGGGCAAGTTCAGAGTGGGGTAGAGTTGTAGTGTGTGGTCCTAGCCAAAGACAGGAGGACTGATAAGGTAACTACAAAGGCGGTGGCCCAAAGTCACTGTGGTGACAGCCAGGGCAGCATAGAACAATGGTTGGCCAGTTGGGGGGCTGTCAGTGGTGAGCAGCTCTTTCTTCAGCTGTTCTGCAAAGTGGGCCATAAGGATGCTCACCAGCACTTCCTGGGGGATGGCTCTTGCCCACAGCATTTCCAGGAACTACTCAGTTTCCCAGAGAACAGAAAAGATCATGTTGATCACTTTGGCTGTTTTCCTTCCCAGCCCACCCCAAGGTTCAGTGACTATCTCAGTGAATATTGCCACAGGGTTCCTAACTGGTCAGTTCCATGACTCCTTTTCTGACCTTACAATTATCATTGGATCCTGCGTTCCCTGTGCAGACATGGAGATGGTGAGAGGGTCTCTAAGTGTGGCATTAAAAGTGCCCTTAATACTCATCAACTCACTGTCCCTTCAGTGTCAGGCCAAGTGCTGACATACTCACCTAGGCATGGACACATGAGCACGTACTCATGTGCAGCCCACCAGTTCTGGAGACAGTGAAGAAGAGCTGGCTATGTGAGGGTAATTACTGGCACTAGGAACAGATTGCTGTTTCCGGGGCTCATTCTCCAAACAGACCCCATCAGGAACTGGCACAGAGCGTCCTCTGTTCCAGAACTCTGTGTAGGAAGTTGGAATTGAGAACCTTCTCGCCCACTCATGACCGGAACTTTCCCACAGTGAGGGGGTGGAAGAGGACCAGCCAGCTCTGGGAGGGATGGCAATCAGAGGCTCTGGTGCTGTCATGTGAGTGACGTCTGGACTACTCCCTAAGTGTCTCAAGCCTTAGAGGGTGCTATGGCCAAGCCTGCCCTTCGTCTGGGTAGTGGACATACTGGCTCTGAGTGCTATGTGCCCCTTATCTGCCAGCTGTCTTGACATCAGTACAGGCCATTAACTGTAGTTGCTCTCTGCTAATACGTCAAACGGAGACTGAAAAGACCTGCCTGCCTTCAACTGTGCCCTACATGGTAGTAAAAAGTATGATTAAAATGCCCAGGAAAGGGCAGTTACTATCAGGTGATGCAAGCTACATACCTGTGTATTGCCTCCACTATCCTATATACCAGGCATCCATAAAGAAGATTGACAGAACCAGGCATGATGGTGCATATCTATAATACTAGCACTGGAGAGGCTGAAGCTGGAGGATCAGGAGTTCAAAGTATATAGTGAATTTGAGGCCAGCTTGAACTACATGAGACATTGTCCAAAGAAAGAAAGAAAAACAGTAGTAGCTGTTTGGAAACAGGAAGCTGTAAGACAAAGCTACTTCCTTTTTTGGCTGCTTCTATATGTTCTGCAGGTCCTAAACATCAAGTCCATAATTAACCATGTAGGTACAGGAGCATAGGGACATAATATACCAGGATGTCCCAGAGACAACAGTGCCCACCTCTGGGACCCTTTGACTAAGTGCCTATTTCTTTAATCAGGAAACAAGGTGCTGGACTCTGGGTCCACTGCCCCCTGTGGCCTGTGTGAGTCATTCTGAGGCCCGACCCTTTATGGTATCTCCTCAGCCTAGTTCCACCTGGCAAGATGGGCCATCCTGACAGTAGAGAGAAATTGGCAGTGGTTGGTCTTTCAGCTGTGTTAATAGTGGAAACTGGACTTTCTCAGGGCTAGTTCATTAAGTAGCCAAGGCCTGATCACAGGAAGATGCCTCCCTGTTATTGCATTAATCAGTATTCTGATGTTTTTTTTTTTTTTTTTTTTTTTTTTTTTTGGTTTTTCGAGACAGGGTTTCTCTGTAGCTTTGGAGCCTATCCTGGAGCTAGCTCTTGTAGACCAGGCTGGTCTCGAACTCACAGAGATCCGCCTGCCTCTGCCTCCCGAGTGCTGGGATTAAAGGCTTGCGCCACCGCCGCCCGGCTCAGTATTCTGATGGGAATCCATCAAAACACTTGGGCACTTCTGACAGGATGGCAGTACTTTTCTCCTACCTCGCAGCAGCTTGTGAAAGGGTAAAGAGCAAAGTCATGTCAGTGGCCTAATGCAGATGCTGGATACCTCCATCCCTCAGCTCCACAGAAGAATTCGGGGATCAGAAGCCATGGCCAACTGGGATGGATGAACCCAGACTATGATCACTCAGACAGGAAAGTGAGATATTCCCAAGAAAACAAATGTGAATGGAATGAGCATAGGTACCACTGGAACACTAATACAAATCTAAACATTCCACTCTGTTGAAAATAGAACTTAGAATCTACACAGAAGGCACAGCAGAATGTTAAACTACAGAAAAGAACAGACAGTCCTGGAAAAGCAGCCTGTGTGTGAGAGGAAGTTCCACCATCAGGAAAGCAAAGGTGCATAGTGGATTACAAAACTAGAGTTCATAGGACAGGAGTGGTGCACACCTTTCATCCCAGATCTCTGTGAGTTTGATGACAGCCTGATCTGCAAAGCGAGTTCCAGGACTGCCAAGGCTGTTAGACAGAGAGACCCTGTCTCGAAAAACCAAAAAAGCAAAATGAAACAAAACTAGAGTCACCTGCTCCCGTCTTCCTTCTTGTGTGTGTGTGTGTGTTCTGTTTTGTTTTACTTTGTTTTGTGTGAGTGTGGGTATGCATATGCCACAATGCACATTTGAAAGCCGGGGGCCATTTGTGGGAGTAGGTTCTCTCCTTCCACCAAGTCAGCGCCAGAAACTGAACTCTGAACTCAAGTTGTCAAGCTTGGCAGCAGATGCCTTTATCCACTGAGCTATCTCACTGGGCCTTATTTTTGTTTTTGTCTCGCCAGCTAACTCAGGCTGATCTGGAACTAAAGATCTTCCCACTCTTGCCCACTGAACACTGGAATTATTAATATGCATCACCATTCCTGGATCTTTTTTTGCTTTTTGTATTTTGAAGAGGATTTTTCTTTCTCTCTTTGCACTAAGTGGGGGCTTTGGCAAAGACCCAATCAGAACTGGAGTGAGGTGTTCAGCTACTAGCCTCATGGTTCTTGCTGTTCTCAGGCCCAGCAGTGGCCATCCACATGTCTGGCCTATAGTCAGAAATCCTTATACATGGCAACAGAGTGGCTCTACCTGCAGTCTTCATGCTTGGGTGAAGTCTGAGTCATTCCCCCCCCCCCACACACACACACAGGGTGAGAGAGAGAAACAGACAGGCCCTGAAGCTAGAGATGGTCATTTATACCTCTAGTCCCAGCACAGAAGACTGAAGCAGGAGGAATCTTATAAGATCAAGGCCAACCTGGACTAGATAGTGAGTTTTTGGCTAGCCTGGTCTGTAGAGTGAGATCCTTTCTTTTTTTTAAAAAAAGGGGGGGGGGAGCAAAAATAAGAAACAAGGTGGTCTTAGCTGACTGTATTGTTCCTGTGGTTTGCTAAGTGGTTGGATCTGAGGAGAGGAGTCACGAAGAACAGCTGCAGGAGGCTTTGAGAGCACCCTTGCTGCTTACTGGGTTGCTCTGTGCTCTATTGGGTTGCAGGCATAGGACTTGGAGAATGAGGCATTGTGTGCCCAGCACACAGTTGTGCTTTCAGAATGTGAACTGTGAACCAGTTCTTTGTGTGGGACTTGGAAAGCGCCTTACAGATGGCCTTGGGAGTGGACCTTAGGCCTTCTGGAAATGCTGGGTAACCAAAGACATATTCATTCTAATTCTTCCTTTAAACTCACTGAAATGAACAAAAAGAGTGAAAACCAGGAACAAGATCTCTTCTGCAGTAAATCTGAGAGCAGCCATAGACCAAAGAGGATGTCAGCCAGATGGGGAGGAAGGAGCTACACAGTCAGTTTAGCCTGCAAAGCCAGGCTCTTGTGGAGCAGGACTGGTTTTAGGGAATGCTGTTGGCGAGCGAGCATTTGCTCACAAGAATGGGGTCTGTGGTTCGTCTGGAGCCTTGAGAAGGTACACTGGAGCGTCTGGTCAGAAGCAGGGCTGTGCTGTCCATACTCACAGGATGAAGTTGGGAAGGAGAGGAAAAGAAAGTTGCTCATGCCATGCGGAGCTGGGCATGTTTTCTCTAGACCGCTGCTGCTGTTCTCACTCCCTTCCCTAAGTGGGCCAAGTGGGCAGTTACTAGCGGATACACTGGGCCCGCCCAGGCACATCAGTGTCTTAGACACCCAGCAGATGATTGGCTCACCTAAGGGAGTTTTCTGTGACCCATCTCCTTGCCTTAATTGCTCAGAAATCATCTGGAGGCGATGCTTGAGAGATAAGCTGCTTGGTGATTAAGAGCGCTGTTCTTCCAGAGGACCCAGTTGAGTCACGACTGTCCCAGGGAGTTTAGCCTCCTTTCCTGGCCTCCACGGGCACCAGGCGTATGTCCAGGTAGTGCACAGGCACACTTGTAAGGAAAACACCCATACACATTAATGAGAGAAAGAAACAAAACAAACATCCTGGAGGTTTCTTACCTGAACCATCAGGGAAAGAACTTCTTCACTGTCCTTAAGGTGATGCTGTGTGTTAGATTTGGAGTCTCGAGACTGCCAGTGACACATAGCCAAACCGAGACCATGACAAAACAAGAGCCTTGAGATGAGGGTCATGAGAACCTGGCTAGGGTCCCTTGCACCTTCATAATCTGGGTGAAGCTGTAGACACTGCTGGCCCAATGGCTTTTGTCATGAATGGCTACAGTGTAGGTTAATACCAGAAACTTCCAGGCAGAGCCTGTGAGAAGGTTCTGAAACAGCATCTAATTTGTGGTCACCCTTGGTCAGTCCTGCTCCTTCCTTATTTAAGAGGCCCCAGAGAGTGCCGGAAAGATGGCTCAGCAGTTAATTAAGAGCAGAGGTCATTCCTGAGTTTAATTCCCAGCAACCACGTGGTGGCTCACAACCGGCCATAATGAGATCTGGTGCCCTCTTCTGGCCTGTAGGCAGGCATACATTCAGGCAGAACACTGTATATATAATAAACAAATAAATCTTTTAAAAAATAAAGGAGGCCCCATAGAATTGGGGTATGGTTCGGTGATAGAGTAATTTATTCAGCATGTATAAGGCTCTGGATCCCATCTCCAAGACTGCAAATAATAATAATAATAATAAATAAAAGAGATAATTCAGAACTAAGGAGTACTCTTATGTAGACACTAAGGGAGGGAGAAGAATAAAGAAAAAGAACACAGCTAAAGAAAAATTTAGAGTTAACTCAGGAAACAAAGGAATTTTACATAGAACCTTCAATGTGTACTAAAACCTTTTCAAAACTCAAATATATAACAGGGAGAGAAAATGTTCAAACAATGTCAATAGACAAAGCAAGCTGGTGGAGCTGAGGAAAGTAGATAGTAAACTTTATAGCATGAGAGTCCGTCCATTAGTAGAAATGAGATAAATAGTAGTCCCCTGGAGAACCAGCTCTTGGAAAAGCTTGCTATGTGGAGAAAAATAAGAGCGTTTGGGAACAAAACTGGGTAGAAGGGCTAGGACAGTAAAGAAACTAGTTGATAGCCAGTGGTTCCTGTCCAGATGTAGAAAAGAAATAGTTTCTACTAAAGTAAGGGAAAATGAAAGCAAGAGCTAGCTGTCTTATTGCTGTTCTGTTTTTTTTTTTTGTTTGTTTGTTTTTTTGTTTTTTGAGACAGGGTTTCTCTGCAGCTTTTTTAGAGCCTGTCCTGGAACTAGCTCTTGTAGATCAGGCTGGCCTCGAACTCACAGAGATCCGCCTGCCTCTGCCTCCCGAGTGCTGGGATTAAAGGCGTGCGCCATCACCGCCCGGCTGCTGTTCTGTTGTTGTGAAGAGACGCCAGGGTCAAGGCAACCTATAAAAGGAAGCTTTTAATTTTGGGACTTGCTTATAGTTTCAGAGGATTAATCCATCATGGAGGGAAGCAAACAGGCATGCCATCAGAACAGTAGCTAAGAGCAACAGGCAGAGAGACAGTGGGCCTGGTGTGACCTTTGGAAACTTCAGAGCTCATCCCCAGAGCCACACTTCCTTCAACAAGGTCACACCTTCTAATCCTTCCCAGTCCACCAACTGGGTACTAAGCATGCAAATATATGAGCCTATGAGGACCATTCTCATTCAGACCGCCACAGAAGGTATAAGTTTGTGTTTGAAAAGAGCAGGACTGAGATGATCATGTGTTTTTTCTTCTTTGTTCATATCTGTCAGTGTTGAACCATCCTGCATCTCTGGGATGAAGCCTACTTGGTCATGGTGCAAAATCTTTCTGATGTGTTCTTGGATTCAGTTTGCCAGTATTTTATTGAGTATTTTTGCATCAATGTTCATGAGTGAAATTGGTCTGTAATTCTCTTTGTTGAGTCTTTGTGTGGTTTGGGTATCAGACTGTGACCTCATATAAAGAATTTGACAATGCTTCTTCTGTTTCTATTTTGTAGAATAATTTGAAGAGTATTGGTATCAGCTCTTCTTTGAAAGTCTGGTAGTATTCTGCACTAAAACCGTCTAGTTGTTTTAATGACTGCTTCTGTTTTCTTAGGGGTTATCAGTCTATTTAAATTGTTTATCTGATCTTGATTTAACTTTGGTAAGTGGTACCTATCAAGAAATTTATCCATTTCTTTTAGATTTTTCCAATTTTGTGGAATACAAGTTTTTGAAATATGACCTAATGATTCTCTGTATTTCCTTAGAGTCTGTTGTTATGTTCCCCTTTTAATTTCTGATTTTGTTGATTTGGATTTTTTTTTATCTATTTTGGTGATTTTTTTGGAAAAACTAATTCTTTCATTGTTTGTGTTGTTTTCTTTGCTCCTATTGTATCATTTTCAGTCCCCAGTCTAATTATTTCCTTCTGTCTTCTCCTGTTAGTTGTAGCTGCTTCTTTTTGTTCTAGAGCTTTCAGGTGTGCTTTTAAGTCACTAGTATAAGATCTCTTAAATTCTTCATGAAGGCACTTTGTACTATGAACTTTTCTCTTAGCACTGCTTTCATTGTGTTTCTTAAGTTTGGGTATGTTGTGTCTAAGATAACCTGTGGTGGTGGGTCTCTCATTTTATTCTGTGGTTTTCTGAGATTGAATTTAGGTCATCAGGCTTGGAGACATTGGAGGCAAGTGCTTTTTTTCTCCCTCCCACCCCACTGAGCTATCTCATACAGCCTTAGACTGTGAATTCTGAGACTGAGAAACTAAAAGCTATGGTTACAGAAGAGAATATAATGATTTAAAATGATGCTATGAAATCAATAAATTGGCATTTGAAAGGAATGGAATAAAAGGTCTCTGTCCTCAGTTTTCAAAGGCAAGTGTTCGTAGATAGATGTCTAAAGGGAATAGAGTGAAAGGCTAAGTTTTGATCACTTTAACTTTGAGAAAAATGACTTAGTATGATCCTGTTAATTCTGAATTTGCCTGTTAGATAGGAAATAACAATTATGGTTATAAGTATGGTCATGTGTGAGCCCCGGACCCTAATGATAATATATTTTCCATGGGAATGTGTGTCAGCTGCTATGTGTGCACATTGGGACTGGATAGTCAGGCACAGCAATGGCAGAAGGGGGTATTACAATTAACTTAAGAGACATGGGAGATGCCAGCAAGTGGAGAAGGCTGTATTGATCTGCGTGGCAGCAGATTAGCGTTGGAGACATCAGTGTGAGTGCCTTTGTAGAATAATGTAGATACAGATCACTTTGTATAGAAACATTTTTAGGAGTGTATATATGCCCAGGCCAGCATAAATTTTATGGTTTCCTGGGGAGATCCAAAAAGACCTATTCCCAACCAATTTCTTCTCTTCTTTTTTTAAAATGTTTTTATCTTTTTAAAGGTTTATTTTAGTGTGTATATTGTGTGTGTGTTCACAGAAGTCAAAAGAGGATATTGGATCCCTTGGAGCTGAAGTTACAGACATTTATGAGCTGTCGAACATAGGTGCTGAGAGCTGATTTCAGGTCCTCTGGAAATGTAGCAAATGTTTTGTTGTTGTTGTTGGTGGTGGTGGTGGTGTTTGTTTTTCAGACGGTTTCTCTGTAGCTTTGGAGCCCCAAATGGTTTACCTTACTGAGTTTAGCATAAAGGCCAGTTGGGCCAGAGGGAGTGATGATTAGAATTTCAGAGTCTGACAAAAAGAGGGAACAATAGCTCCACTATTACCATAGACCTATGTCTGCTATATTCTGCTTATTTTGTTGCTGTGATAATTAATCTTGATTGTCAACTTGATAAGATATAAAATCAACATGGAAACAAATCTCAGGTGTGTCTAAGAGGGATTGTATAGACAAGGGTAATTGCATTGGGAAGACATATCTAAGACTCCATGGAATGGGGTCTTAGACTGAATAAGAAAACTAAAGAAAGCAAACTGAAGACCAGCTTTCATTTCTCTTAGCTTCCTCACTGGATACAATGTGACCAATCATCTTCCTTCACTGCCATGGTATATGCCCCTAGCACTGAACTGTGGACCAAATTAAGCGAATCCTTCCTTAAGTTGTTTTTTGTAAGATAAGTTGTCACAGCAAATAGATACCTGGTACCGTTGCCATGGCCTTGGCTGGTCATTGCAGTACTGCTTCCCAGTGACTGGAAGAGACCATGTCATTGCAGCACACACTCCTTGCTCTGCTGTCTGAAGAGAAGGGTTAGAAGGGACAGACCTTATGAACACTGGAGTACCATTTTTTTTTAATGTGTATGGGTGATTTGCCTACATGTATGTCTGTGCACTATCCTAGTTCCTGTGGAAGGTAGGAAAGAGTGTTAGATGCCCTAGAACTGTCATTACAGATGGTTGTGAGCTGCCATATGGGTGCTGAGAATTTAACCCAGGTTGTATCATAATCAGGTTGCTGAATGCCAGTACAAAGAGATGTTTTAAAAACAGACAGGGAGGCTAAAGAGATGGCTTAACAGTTAAGAGTACTTGTTGCTCTTCCAAAGACCTGGGTTCAAGTGCCATTACCCCATGACAATTCACAACTACTGTAATTCTAGTTCCAGGGAATCCAGCATCCTCTTCTGGTGATGGCACATGGTAACAGACAAAAACACACATACACGTAAAACAATTAAATAAAAGTTTAAAATAAATAAAATAGAAGCAAGCAGGAGCAGGGGGAATCTTGATGCCCAAAAGAACAAAATAGGCGTGAGCATCCTTTTTTCTTCCAGAGGCCATGCCTTTAACTCCAACACTTGGGAAGCAGAAGCAGACAGATCTTTCTAGTGCAGTCTGGGCTATATAGACAGAGCCTGTCTCAAAAGAAAGAAAGGGGGGGGGAGAGGGAGAGGGAGAGAGAAAGGGAGAGAGGAAGGAAGACTAAAAATCATCAAAAGAAATGAAATAAAATGGTATTAATGCAAGAAAAAAGTTTAAATAAATAAAATTAGACCATTTCTAGCCAGATAGATGAAAGAAAACCTGTAATTTTCAATAGTAGAGCTGATATTGATATGATTTACATCACACAGTGTGTGAGTCATAAATAGCAGAGACTGTGTAGCAACTTGATGCCTTAAATGCTGGTATCTTTTAGGAAGTACATAAATCGATAAGTAGATAAGTTCTTGAAAGACATGAACTATTAGAGCTTACTTGAAAGGGATTTTTAAAATGTGCTTAGGGAAGCTGGGTGGTGGTGGCTCACACCTTTAATCCCAACACTCAGGAGGCAGAGGCAGGTGGATCTTTGTGAGTTCAAGATCAGTCTGGTCTACAAGAGCTAGTTCCAGGACAAGCTCCAAAGCTACAGAGAAACCCTGTCTCAGAAAAAAAAAATGTGCTTAGGGAGGGCTGCCAATATGGCCCAGTGGGTAAAGCACTTGCCACTAAACTAATGACCTGAGTTTGGTCCCCAGAACTCATGTGAAGAGAGAGAGAGCCAACTCCTGCAAAGTGTTCTCTGACCTTCACATACCTGTCGTGGTTCATGTGGCTTACATATGAATATCAATAAAACAATTTAAACCACTTTGTTCTTATTCTGTATAGTCTGGGGAATTATCTACAATAGTCATATTTTTGGTTTTAAGTGAATATATTAAGTACATAGCAAACCGACATAAAAGAATAATAACATGATATAGACAACAAAACATCAGCCAGGCACTGGTGGCGCACACCTTTACCAGCACTCAGGAGACAGAGGCAGGCAGATCTCTGTGAGTTTGAGGTCAGTCTGGTCTACAAGATCTAGTTCCAGGACAGGCTCCAAAGCTACAGAGAAATCCTGAATAGAAAAAAAAAAAAAAGATAACAAAACATCCCATCAGATGTTTAAAACATCCCATTAGAAATGGATGGGGGAAGTCCCATTGAAACTGTCAACTGCAGTCTCTACCCGCTAACTTGTGAGGCTTCTAAGTGAAAGAACAAATGGCAGCAGAAAGATGACATCATTAAATCAGGTGCTCACAGGATCCTGCAGACACTGACTGGGGAAGTCAAGACAACCAGCTGGAGTCCCCAATAGAGCTTTCTCTTTATGAATGAGCTCTGCATGACTGAACTTTCCCACTGGGTGGGTGTTTATCGTGAGATAAACAATGGTAACATGAGTTGGATAGGATTTACTTTTAGCTCTTGTTTTTTGTTGTTGCCCTTAAACTCTTTTTTATTTTTATTTTTTTTGCTAGTTATGATTTTGATTTTTTTCTTTTTAAGACTGGGCATCATGTAGCCCAGGCTGGCCCCAAGCTTGCTATGTAGTCAAGTATAACCTTAAACTCCTGATCTTCCTGCCTCCATCTCCCTAGTGCTGGGATGACAGGCTTTGTCCCCATTCCAGATTGCGGGATGCTTCAGGGTGACCCAGGTGTGGGGATGAGAAATGCTGGTTGCCCTTGAACTCTTGGAGATCTGTGTGCTTCTGCCTCACAGGTGCAGAGTGCAAATGCATATGCTACCATGCCTAGCTTTAGTGTTTTTAAGGATACAGTGTTTTTACTCCTTAGCTGTTTTGTAATTTTCTTCCTGTCCCGGACTTACGAGGGGTCAGCCCATCCTAACTAGGTGGCCTTAGAGTATACTTTGAGACAAAATGCTTTGTGTGAGATGAGTGGGGGACAACCCCACTAACAGAGCCATCTTATCAGTGAGCTCAAATAACACATGACAGTTTGCCAATATAATGTACATTATAATGCTGTATTAAATAAGTTCAATCTGTAACTGAAAGCCTTCCCACAAAGAAAACATACCCAGGTGCCTTCAGTGCACATTCTACTGAGGAAAGATGATAGCACTTTTGTACATATTCTTCAAGAAAACTGGCAAGAGGTAATTCCTCCCAGTTTGTTATGCCAGTATCATGCCTACACAATCGTCTTTTATGTGACGGTATCCAGGGAGATGTGAACAAATGTCTACAGAGACAAGTCTGAACCTAGGCAACTTGTGTCTGTTTCTTTCAGGTGGCTTAACTGGTCTGAGGACCATTCTCACTGGTCCTTACTGTTTATATACACTTGCTGAGGGAGGGGCCTAGTGTATCTGGTCAGTTTCAGGGACTTGCTGAAGCCTCTGAGTTGTATACTCTCTGAGCTTAAGGAACTTCCCTGAGAGATGGAATGGTTCACCTCCCTTTAGAACATCCTGTGTCTTAACCAGCTTTCCTCCAAGATGGAGGATTATCTAGGAGAAAGTTCTTACAAAACAAGCCAAACAGAAATTACAAGAAGAAATTATACATGGTCCATTGACCTGCATATACATAGATGTGAAATTCTTAACAAAAATTTAGGCAAATGAATTCAAGAATATATAAAATTAAAGAACATACATCATAACTACTTTAGGTTTATACAAAGAATGATATATTTAGTGTAATACTGGAGGGATAGCTCAGTGGTTAAGAGCACTTGTGCAATGTGAGAACCAGAGTTCAGGTCCCATTCAGCACCCACATAGCAAGCCAGGCATCTCCTACCACACACACCCTCTGTAACCCCAGCTTAGAAGTGCATAAAGACAAGAGCATAGCGGGGGCTTGCTGCCTTCCCATCTAGCAGAGAAAATGTGAGCTCCACATTCAAACATGGAGCCTGTCTCAGGAATAGGTGAATAGGAATAGGATAATGAAGACACCAAATGCTCTTTTCTGACCTTTACACTCACTTAGATGTGCATAAATTGCTGGGATCAATTGTTATCCAGAAATAATCATATCAATAAACAAAAATATTTTACAAAATTCACTATTGTTTCCTGATTCAAAAAGTACCAATATACAAGGGAATGGCTTCAACCTAGTAAGTACATGGGACTGATAAGGAACCAACAGCTGACTTAGAAAAGAAAAGGAAAGGAAAGGAAAGAAAAGAAAGGATCTTTCTTTGTAGCCTAGGTTTACCTGGAGCTCCTAATCATCTTCCTTCTTCTGCCTCCAAGGTGTTGAGATTATACAGAACACCATGTATGTGTGTACATGCCTCAGTGGGGTCAATGGAAGTGTGAAGTGTTAGTACTTGGTTTTCATGTGTTTGAAAAGGTCTGTCTGTTGTTCACTGCATATGCCAGGCCAGTTGGCCCTTGAGTCTCTCAAGATTCTCCTGTCTTTGTCTCTCTTCTCATCCTAGGAGCACTGGGATTTTCATTCAATAACCCATGGCTTCTGGGACAACATTATTCATTCATGCAGGGTGTCTCCATTCAAACTCCCTTTTTAAAAATTATATATTTTGCCGGGCGGTGGTGGCGCACGCCTTTAATCCCAGTACTCGGGAGGCAGAGGCAGGCGGATCTCTGTGAGTTCGAGACCAGCCTGGTCTACAAGAGCTAGTTCCAGGACAGGCTCCAAAGCCACAGAGAAACCCTGTCTCGAAAAACCAAAAAAAAAAAAAATAAATAAATAAATAAAAAATTATATATTTTAAATTAGCTTACAAAGCCGGGCGGTGGTGGCGCACGCCTTTAATCCCAGCACTCGGGAGGCAGAGGCAGGCGGATCTCTGTGAGTTCGAGACTAGCCTGGTCTACAAGAGCTAGCTCCAGGACAGGCTCTAAAGCTGCAGAGAAACCCTGTCTCGAAAAACCAAAAAATAAAAATTTTAAAAAAATTAGCTTACAAGGTAGTAGATTACCATAAGGCCTTTTCATACATCCTTGGTTTTGGTTAGCCTTCCCCCTGAACCCTCTCCTATTCCCTAGTCCCTTGCTTATATTCATGCTTAGGCCTTTCTGTCTCCTGTATTTCTCCCACCCACTCTGATATCATGTGTGTTTTATGTCCCTCACCCCAGGTTTCTTCTCCCCATCTCATGGGGTCTTTCTGGCTTCTTGACCTCTACAGACACTCCAAATTAAACACACAAATGCAAAATTCAAAGCTGGGATTTTTATATGAGGAGAACATATGCATATGCCTTTCTGAGCCAGGGCTACCTAACCCAGTATATTTTTATTCTCCCCTTTCTTCTACAAACTTCATATTTTCTTATTTCTTTACAGCTGAGTAAATGGCATTGTATTCCACAGTGTACCACATTTTCATGATCCAGTCATTGGTTATCCAGCAAGCATTTAGGCTGGTTCCATTTTCTAGATTGTGATTAGAGCCACAGTGACCTTGAACTTGCTGGTAGTAGGATAAAGAGCCCTTTGGGTCGATGCCCACGTATGATGTAACTGGGTTGTATGTTAGTTCTACTTTTAGCTTTCTGAGAAACCTCCACAATGTTCAAAGTGGCTACAGCGATTCAAATTCTCACCAACTGTGGGTGAGCATCCCTTTTTACCAACCTCTCACCAGCATTTCTTGTCTGTTGTTTTCTTATGACAGTCATTCTAAGATCAGATAGAATCTCAAAATATCATTAATTTGCATTTCCCTGATGGATAAGGATATTAAACACCTGTAACTAGCTGTTTACTAACAACTTGTATTTCTGGGGCTGTAGAGATGGCTTAGCTGTTAAGAGAATTTGCTCATTTTCAGAAGGCTTGAGTTTAGTTTCCAACACCCATGTCAGGTGGCGTACAACTATCTGTAATTCCTTCTCCAGGAGATACAACACCTCTGCCCTCCACAGGTACCACAGGTACACATATACATACTCACATGCATATGCACATGCACACACACATAAAATTTAATAAAAATAAAAAAAACAATTTGCATTTCTTCTATTTAGAAAGTTCTTACCTATTCACATCTTGATGTGTTTTCCTACTTTTTTCTCTAGCAGTTTCAGAGTTTCAGGTGTTATGTTGATATCTTTAATTCATTTAGAGTTGATTTTTGTGCAAAGTAAAAGAAAGACTTGGTATTCTTCTACGTGTGTCTCGTTTTCCCAGCACTATTTGTTGAAGATTTTCTTTTCTCCTATCTGTGCTCGGATAGCCTCATGTAAAATTGATGGCTGTAGTTGCATGGCCTTGTGTATGTGTCCTTAATTTTATTCCATCCATCACTGTAGGTGTCTGGTTTATCTTCATTACAGCTTGAAATCAGGTGTGGTGCTCTCCAGCAGTGTGCTTTTGCTTAGGACTGCTCTGGCTATCTGAGTTCTTGGACTTGGTGGAAAGTACGAAGACAAAGCCCCAGTGATACTCTGTCACGTGGCTGTAGGCTTTGGTGTGCTGGGGCGTATGTAGAGAAAGGAGGAAGCATCTTCCTACAACTCTGTGAGCTTCCCCAGCCAGCACTATAGAAGCAGTGCCTTGACTGGAGACAGCATGCTATGCCTGGTCCTGTCCTGGCACTATCTGGTCCAGAACCTGTTGGTTCTGATTCTAATAGCAGCAACTGTTTCTGAACTTTGGAAGGAAACCTTAGTGTGTGCATGTGTTCATGCTCACTGTAGGAGAATTGGTGTGCACTTGGAGTATCCCTTCGTGTCTGTTGGCACAGGGCTGCTAGCATTGTCACAGTGGCCTCTGTGATTAGTTGTAGCCTCCATTCTAAGGAAGCCTTGGCTTAGGTAGATGCATGTGCTCTCCTTGAGACAATACTGTTGTGCCACCTTCTGGAGTGAGTGACCCCTTCAGACCTAGCAGTACAACCTAAGTGCTCTTCTGTGGCCTTGCAGCACTTAGCAGTTCTTACCTTTCCTGTTTAGTGAGTTTGCTGGGTGCTTATATCATATTATGCCTTTAATGAGCACTTCTCTCAAGAATGAAACTGAGCCATTTCCATAATTGCTGTCTACTTTCGGCTGTGTTATCTATGCTCCACTATCTCTTTATCTGTAGGACTTTTGTATATGTTTAGTGTGCCTGTTTTCAGATGAGATATGCCATAGTACGCATGTTCTTTGTAGCAAATGCTTCTCATTTTGAACTAGCCTTTTCCCTTCTCCTCCCCCCCTCCATACCCTGTCTTGTAGCCCTGGCTAGCCTGAAACTCACTTTGTAGACCAGGGTGTCCTCTTACTCACAGAGATCTGCTTGTCTCTGTCTCCTGAGTGCTAGGATTAAGGCATGGGCCACCATGTCTAGTCTACTCTTGGTTTCTTGATAAGTAGATATTCTCAGTTCCAACTTTATTATAGTCCAGTTCACCATTTTTCCCTTTGTGTGCTGGTTTTGTGACTGTCTTGGAGATTAGCCCCACTGTAAAACTAAGTTATCTCTGGTTTTTCCTAAAAGTTCATTATTTTTTTTCAGCATTCACATTTACAGCATGCTTTATATCTTGAACATAGGGTCAAGGGTCCCTTTCCAAGTGTCTCTAGTAAGCTCAGTATGTCTATGAGAGAGCCTGTTCACTGTCATGGGAAATCTACGTGTGTCTCACATGCCCAAGGCTCCATTCTGCATGGGGCATAGCCTGTGTTTTGTGTATATTTTACTCAACTTCATCTCCACAATGTCCCCTTATTGGTAGCATCCAGAGCTTGAGGTCCAGATGTCATACACAAGCGAGGCCTGGGTAGTCCAATGCATCCTCTAGCTTTGCAGTTCTTCAGGTTCAGGTGTGCCTACCCTGGCCCAAGTGTAATCTCAGCAATGGGAGTTAACCAGCAGGTCCTCCCTCTATTATAAGAGAAGCTAACTGGGTACTAAGAGCACTTCCCTGGGAGGTTTGAAGCTTGGGGATTGCTTTCCATTTGAGCCAGCTGCCTTCTGTAAGTCCATGTTTGTGGTGTGGGCCATCACCTGATACCCGAATTTTCCATCAGTGCTTAGCCACTTCTTTTCTTCCTAGTGTGGCCTCTTCCTGTCTGATACTGGAAGAGGCAACCTGATGGTCCTCTGACAACTATTCACCTCAACACTAAGGAAGCAGATGGCAATGTCACAGACACAGGATTATGAATGCAGAACCTACCATGTCGATGAGCAGGAGCCCAGGATTCCAGGATCAAGCACCAGGTAAGGAGGCAGTGTCCACTCCTGATGAATTGTCCAGTTCCTGGGAAAGTGGGAAGGAACAGCCCTTCACACAAAAGGTAGTGTGACTCCAGGGCTCTTGGTATACCCCTCGTAGTTCTCTGACTCACGTCTATGGGGCTGCCTGCTTTCACGCGCCTTCTTTCAGGGCCTCACCCATGCTTGCTCTTACTTCTTTCTGTCTCTATAGTCCACTGTTCTCAGCACAGCCCCTCACTGCAGCATACCTGCACACTTGGTAGAGGCTGGGGCATGCCTCCTCAGAAACTTTGATGGACATATGAACTGGGCCAGATTTTGCTGCCACTCTGGGCATCAGTCCATATGAACACTAGTAGTCAGACCTCATTTATTTTATATTTTTCTAATTTTTTTTTTCTTGAGACAGGGTTTCTCTGTGTAACAGTCCTGGCTGTACTGGAGCTCACTTTGTAGACCAGGTTGGCCTCAAACTCACAGAGATCTGCCTGCCTCTGCCTCCTGAGTGCTGGGATTAAAGGTGCGCACCACCACCACCTAGCTTAATTTTTAGCTTTTTATCTGGAAGTAATTCCACATTTATAGGAGAGAGGGAGAGGGAGGGAAGGAGGGAGGGAGGGAGGGAGGGAGAGAGAGAGAGAGAGAGAGAGAGAGAGAGAGAGAGAGAGAGAGAGAGAGAGAGAGAGATTAGTTCCAAGAATATAGTTCTGGACAGGCCACATGTGTTCTGCTTTAGGCTTTTCAGGTGAGTCACATAACCAGGACACATGACAGATCAGATCTGATGTTGACCCAAGGCTTTGATTACCTCTGCCACCTTGAACCATAGTGCCAATTTCCTATTGTATTTATAGCCCTTTCAACATCTGTATAGTACAGAATTCCTCAGCCAATTGTACCTGCTGCCTTCTGACTCTCCTTAACGTTTATAACCTAGGTGTTTTCCACCGCCTTTCTATGGCTTTTGTTCCCTTAACCAAAATAAAAGTAACTTTGGACTCATCTGGTTAAAGTACTTACCTAACATACACAGAACTCTAAATTGAATCACTAGTACTACATAGAATGGACATAGTGGTGCAGGCCTGTAATCCAGTACTTGGGAAGTGGAAACAGGAGGATCAGAAAGTCAAGGTCATCTTCAAATGGAAAGTTTGAGGCCAGACTGGGATACATAAGACTGTCTCTAAAAACAAACAAAAAACAAAAAAAAACAGTGGATGGGAAATGGCTTAGCAGTTAAGTGTACTGGCTGCTCTTCCATAGTCAATTCCTAGCACCCACATGACTGTTCACAACCATCTATAACTCCAGTTCCAGAGGATACAAAGCTGTCTTCTGGGCTCTGCAGGCACTGCACACACATGGTGCACAGGCATATTTAAACAAAATATCCATAGACATAAAAACAAAATTAATAAACAACAACAAATTGTTGGCTAATGTGTATACCCACCATAATCTACCAGCCCTTTACAGGGTTCAGTCAAGCATCTGCTGAGAAGGTTGGGTCTTTGTGCAGGTTAGGTTAGGCCTCTGACAGTAGACCGGTATGACCGCCTATATGTGTCACAGTTGATTTTGAGACTTTCTTTTAGTTTTTACTTAGTTTTCCCAAACCAGGATTTGTTGTTTTCGTTTGTGCTGTGAGTTAAATGCAGGGCCTCACGGATGCCAAACAAGTTAGTCATCCCCAGTCCCACAGATTACATCGATCTGGAGTCTATTCTTGAATATGGTGTGAAGTGTTAATTTGACTTTTGAACTCTACATCTGACCCCAGTTTTTTTTCTTTTCTTTTTAAAAGATTATTTATTGCATACAGTGTTCTGCCTGCATGTATCCCTGCCTGCCAGAAGAGGGCACAAAATCTTATTACAGATGGTTGTAAGCTACCGTATGGTTGCTGGGAATTGAACTCAGAACCTCGGGAAGTGCAGCCAGTGCTCTTAACTTCTGAGCCATCTCTCCAGCCCCCCCCCCCCTTTTTTTTTCTGAGACAGGGTTTCTTTGTATAATCCTGGCTGTCCTGGAATTCACTCTGTAGACCAGGCTGACCTTCGGTTGAAGGAGACCTGCCTGCCTCTGCCTCTGGAGTGCTGGAATTATGATGTGTGTCATTAAGGTCAGCTGTGACCCAGTTTCTTGGTACCTTATTAAAAATTGCCTTCACCCCATGTGATCCTGTCCTGAGAGTTTTACTGCACTGGGGATGCTTTAGATAACCCATGTGCTTCCATTGACTTCTTTATTTGGTTTTTGGGATGGTTTTTTGAAACAGACTTTCTTTGTGTAACCCTGGTTGGCCTTGAACTCACAGACGTCTACCTACCTGTACCTCCTGAGAGCTGGAACTAATGGTGTATACCACCATTTGACACGTGCCAACTACACTTCATGATGGTGGTTGTTCTGCTGCTTCCAGCCCTCCCCGGTTCTCACTGTTTACTCTTGCTCACATGACATAGTCTAGGTAGGCAGAGTTTGTTCCACAGCAGTGTCTCAAGTGTCCCTATTGCACATAGTGTACAGAGGGCCCTGCCGGTAAGCAGTGCCACTGAGAACCCTAGACCTGGGCTATGCAGTGTGGATATGCTCATACACCACAAAGGTTCCTGGTGGCTACGTTGTCTGTGTGTGCAGCTTGCCTGTGGCACCAGATGTTCTTTGTTGTGCTCATTATTGGTCCCTTCTCACCTGACACCCTGCTCTAGTCGGAGTCCTCGCCCTAGTCAGGTGGTCCACTGCCCATGGATTTCATGTCTGTCTTCATATTCCTGATGAAACAGAGCTTCCTGCTACTCAGTCTGCTCTATTGCAATGTCTTCTCCTGCTAAGTAGGCTGCTTTGGCGTTTCTGGTGTGCAGGCTCCTGCTCACTGTGGAGAACAGTGCCTGATGGAGACACCGTAGAGCTTGCCTCGTCCGGGCGTGTGCTCCCGTGCAGGTTGTCTTAGTTTGGGGGAGTTTCCTTGTTGGCAAATGTTTTAGATATTATGTCACTTTCCCTGGAGTTTTGTGTACTGGTGAAGAAGCCCTCTCCTGCTTCATGACTCTTCTTTGAAGGTTTTGAGGCTTTTTACATTCCTAATCAATCTATGTGGATCTACATTTTTTTTTTTTTTTTTTTTTTTTTTTACCAACATCCAGCAATCCTGGCTAGAGTCTTGCCTTATTAATCTGAAGTCTTCCATCTCTCCAGTCTGTAGATATGTCAGGGACAGCAAAGGCCCCCTGTCCATTAATCCACCTGCCCCAATCCCAGCCTAAATGTACCTTATGAAAAGGTGTTCTGTTGGGATTTTAGCTGGAAGTAGACTGAAATGCAGTTCTTTTTCTTGTTGTTCTTAATGGTTTGGTTTTGTTTTCTTTTTTGGTTTCTCCGTGTAGCCCTGGCTATCCTGGAATTCACTTTGTAGGCCAGACTAGCTCAAATTCAGAGATCTGCCTGCCTCTGCCTCTGCCTCTGAAGTGCTGGGATTAAAGGTGTATACCCCCAGCTGAAATGCAGTTCTTTAGGGAGCCCTACCAGAAAGTAAGGTTAACTTGAGCCTCTCAGTCACTTCAGCCTTATGGAAATAATGCTGTCTCCTAACTGCCTATCTTGTTGGGTTTGGGTCTTTCAGATACTTGTTTGTTATGGGTTTTTGTTATGTTTTGTTTTTTGAGACATTTTCACTCCATAGCTCAGGCTGCCCTTGAATGTGCAGTTCTCCTGCCTGAGGAGTGCTGGGAGCGCAGGCCTGTTCCACCACACTCAGCTTGGCGCTAGAGTAAGGACTGTTGGCCTGGCACATGCTACATGCACTTTGCTGTTGAACTAAATTCCATCTTTATTGCCCACACTTTTTTCTTTTTTTCTTTTTGGTTTTTCTAGACAGGGTTTCTCTATGTAACAGCCCTGGCTGTTTTGGAACCTGCTTTCTAGACCAGGCTGGCTTGGAACTCACGGAGATTCGCCTGCTTCTGTCTCCCAAATGCTGTGATTAAAGGCATGCACCACCACACCCAGCTAGGAAATATGCTTTCTTTTTTTGTTTTGTTTTTCAAGACAGGGTTTCTCTGGGTAGCCCTGGCTGTCTTGGACTGTCTCTGTGGACCAGGCTGGTCTCAGCCTCAGAAATCCACCCACCTCCTCCTGCCTCCTGAGTGCTGGGATTAAAGGCGTGTGCCATCACCACGCAACTTTATTGCCCATACTTTAATTATCTTTTTATTATGAATTATGAGTTCTTTTTATGTTCTGAATTTAAATTTCTTATCAGATATATATGTTTTGCAAATGTATTCTTCCATTCTGTGGTTTTGTTTTCACTTTGTTAGTTGAATTGTTTTTGGCACAGAACTTTTTCCTTTGATGAAATTCAATTTATCTGTTGCTTCTTGCAGCTCATACTTCGATGTGATGTTTAAGAATATACTGTTGACTCAAGATCATAAAAATTTACCCCTATTTTTTGTTCTAAACATTTTGTAATTTCAGCTCTTACAGCAAGGTCTTTTTATCTGCCTATAGAATTAATGTTTATGTCTGACCTCAAGTAGAAACCAGCCTCAGTTCTAGACCAGCCTGGTATACAAGAGCTAGTTCCAGGACAGGCTCCAAAAGTACTGAGAAACCCTGTCTCGAAAAACAAAAAAAAAAGAAAGAAAAAAGAAACCAGCCTCATTCTTCTGCATGTGGGTATCTGTCACAGCAAAGTCACTGAAAAAAAAAAACCTCTCCTTTTCCCTTGTGATGTCTGTTACACCCTCAGTGCCCTTTCACCTTGTATACTTTACCTTCTGTATATTTGCCTCTTGTTGTAAGAGGTTGCTTGTTTGTTTCCCGGCCGCTCGGCAGCTAAGACCCGAAATAATCACACAGAAACTGTATTATTTGAAACACTGCTTGGCCTATTAGCTGTAGCTTCTTATTGGCTAATTCTTTTTTTTTTTTCATTGATTTTTATTGAGCTCTATGTTTTTCTCTGTTCCTCTCCCTGCCTCTCCCCTGCCCTTCAACTTTCTCCCAAGGTCCCCATGCTCCCAGTTTACTCAGGAGATCTTGCCTTTTTCTACTTCCCATGTAGATTATTAGATCTCTCTTAGGGTCCTCATTGTTGTCTAGGTTCTCTGGGATTGTGATTTGTGGGCTGGTTTGCTTTATGTTTAAAAACCATTTATGAGTGCGTATATGTGATAATTGTCTTTCTGTGTCTGGGTTACCTCATTCAAAATGTTTTCTAGCTCTACCCATTTGCCTACAAAATTCAAGATGTCATTTTTTTTTCTGCTCAGACCTGAAATAATCACACAGAAACTATATTATTTAAAACACTGCTTGGCCCACTAGCTCTAGCTTCTTATTGGCTAACACTTATATCTTAATTTAACCCATTTCTAGTAATCTGTGTATCGCCACATGGCTGTGGCTTACCAGGTAAATGTCTCCGGCGGGGCTACATGGTTTCTCCTGACTCTACCTCCTTTCTCCCATCATTCAGTTTAGTTTTCCCCACCTACGTAAGTTCTGCCCTATCAACAGGCCAAGGCAGTTTCTTTATTAACCAATGGTATTCACAGCATACAGAAGGGACTCCCACATCAGCCTTTCTTGTTCCTTCGGGAGATATTTGTTTGGACAAATCATTGCTACGAGCCTCTCTAGGGCAAGAACATAAAGAACACTGCACCCACAGAGCCAGAACTCCCATCCCAATACCTGGGGCTGCTGAGAGGGGGCCTGTTCTCCGCTATGCCATTAGGACCTTTGGTGTTCATTGCCCTTATTCCAACTTATGATTGCCATCTTTATCATTCCTTCTTAGATAGCAGATGGCTTATTTTTCCATGGCAGTCAGTTTTAAACATTATCACCAAAGAAACATTGCCCACTATATCTCCAATTGAGTTAGTAAGAGGCTGCTAAACATTGGTGCTCCCTGTTGCCTATGGGGTTGAGTCCTTGCTGACTGTGAAGCACTGTCAGCAGTGCTCAGACAGCTAACAGGTTTTCCTTACCTACTTAACTTGCTACAGAATGTCTGTTACGCCTGACTTCAACCCTGTGAACAGGCTGTTTTCCTTTGTTCATGGTGCCCCCTCCCAACTTACCCGTAAAGCCTACACAGATCTGTGGCCCCTTGCTGGGTCCCTCCCTTTCCTCAGGGTCCACATAGTTCATGGGGTTTCCCAGACTGGGCTCTCCTTTTTTCTGAAACCACTAACTGTGGACATCTTTAGATTCCACCCACGCCTGGCTTTGAATGTCAGTTCCTGGGCTCTCCACCCTCATCTACCTTTTATTCTCTGAGTATCTTGATTGAATGTTGCCCCCCAGGAGATGCAAGGAATGTTCCTAAAGGGCTGGGTTTCTGCCCACATGCACAGGAGTGCACTGCAAAGGGAATAAAACCCCATTATTTGTTGAGGGAGGATTATTGAATTGCATTCATTTGAAAGGGCTTTTTAAACAAAACCAAGACTTAACAATTGTTTCTTTTAGGGATTAAGAGATTGTTCTGTGCTTAATAACTTTCTTTTATTATCCAAGAAGATTCTTTGGAGAGTACCCTAGCTTTGATAAAATCTAGTGTAGGTTAAGAAGGTTGGTGGGGAGAGGTCCCTGAGAGGAAAGAGGCACCCTGAGGCCTTTCAGAGCATCACTGTGGAAAGACTGCTGACACTGTGGGCACAGTGCCCCTGCTGCTTGTCCCCAGCCATTGTTAGTGTGTGTACCAAGTTCCGTCCCTGGATCTGTGTGGCCCTGATTCTCATAACCACTCAGACCAAAAATCTTGCTTCCCCTTCCCCGCCCCTCTTACCTGTCAGTTTCTCTACTTTAACAATTTCTTCATCTATCTAGAAATTACAGCCCTGTTTCCTATTTGAAGCTTTAAAGGGACAGCTGTGGTCTGTCTCTGGCCAGCCCAGGGGTTAGCATTGCTAGAGTCCTACAGCCCCTTCATCTGGCTGTAGGCAGTTTTCACCTAAAAATTTGCCAAACACTGCTCCTCCTCCCACTCCACATGCACAACCTAGCAGCAGTTTGTGAGTCGTTCCTGTCCACTGAGATCCCAGCTAGAGGCTGCTCATTGATGCTCAGGACTCCCGATCCTGGGAGTGAGGCCCACCCTCCTGGGTGGTAGTCAAGTTAGTTGGTGTGTATATTGTGTGAGGCATGCTTAGGCATGCCCTGCCACCAGGGTCTCTGGCCTTACCATCAGTTTTTATGTCAAGAGCCCTACAGGGAGCAGCTACTCTCTTTCATGTCTAGCCCTGTTCGTTTGTTTGTTTTTTCCTGAGAGAATTTCTCTGTATAACAGTCCTGGCTGTCCTGGAACTTGCTCTGTAGACCAAACTGGCTCAAACTCATAGAGATATTCACCTGCCTCTGCCTCCCGAGTGCTGGGCTTAAAGGCATGCACACCATCGCCCAGCTTTCTCTCATATCTAGCCCCTTTTATGGCAGCTGTGATGACCTCTGCTTTTTCCCAGGACCCTTCCACTGTGTGCTGTATGCCCTGACTGGGTTCACAACTTCTTACTGTCAGCTCTTGAGCATCAGGAGCTGGTAATGATTCCCATGTCCTGTTGTCTCAGCTACCATCTCCTACAGCAGAACAGTGGTAACAGGACTTTTGCCACACCAGGATTCCAGGACTGTTTGATGGTTGCCACCTCTTTGGCATGTGTGGCACCTTTCATGATTTGAGTTTGCATTTTCCTGAGTTCCATTTCCTGGCCACGACAAGTACTTTTTACCTGGAGACTTCAGTGCTTGGAATTTGTGGTGATTTGTAATTTTCTAGAAAGTTCAGTTCCTGTTTTAAATATATCTGTTCATTCCCTCCTCTTCTAGATGTTGTGACTGACATGTTAGTCCCTGGCCACCTACCCACCCTCTCTGCCTGCTGCTGTGATTTCCTCTGGCCGGTTTGCTCTGAGTCTGTTCTTTCTTCTTTATGAATAAGCACTTTGTTGCAGCTCCATTTCTGCTGCAGAGATAAGATACCCTGACAGAAAACAACTTTGGCTCAGAGTGGCAGCCCATGCCTTTATTTCTAGCACTCAGACAGTAGAGGCAGGCCTTTATGGGGAAGTCAAGACAGGAACTTGAAACAGCTAGTAATATTACATCTACAGCCCAGGGCAGAAAAATTAATGCATGCATGCTCACTTGCTTTGCTTGTGCTAAGCTACTTACTTCTTACACAGTTCAGGACCCTCTCTCTGCTTAGGAAATGGTACTTCCTCCCACAGTGGGCTAGTTTTCCTCTATCAGTTAACTTAATTAAAACGATCCCCAACCCCAGACATGCTCACAGGCCACTCCAGACAATTGAGACTCTTCCCAGGTGACTAGATTGTGTCCGACTGACAAGTAAAACTATCAGCACACTTTTAATCCCAGGCAAGGCAAGCCTGGACTACATAGTATATTCCAGATCAGCCAGAGCTACACAGGGAGACTGTGTCTCAAAAACCAAGAACAACAACAAAACCACCCATAAAGTATGTTTATCCTGGTGATTGATTGACTGATTGATGGATTGATGGTGGTGGCTCCATATTACCCATACTGGCCTTGAACTCTTGAACTAAGTAAGCACTCCTTAAGCCACAGCCTCCCAAATAGCTAACCACAAGTATGTGCCACCATGCACAGATATTTCAGCAATTTGGTTTTAACTTAGTTATTCCAGTTAACCCTCTCTATATTCTGTAGATACCTGCATCTTACCATGGTTCTCACAGTCAGCATGTGCTAACCATGCTGCAGGTGCCCGGATTCTATATTGTGAATCCCTTTCTTCTCTCCTAGTTTTTGGTCAGCTCTTAGCTTCTACATGATTGTTCATGATTTTGTTGAATATCCATCCTTGTAGAGATGAGTAGAATTGCTAATTGCAACTGTCCTTTATGGTAGCCCTGCTAGGAGAATGTGTGCTGTCTCCAGACTGATCTTCTTTCCTTGTGGCTGCCTAGTTGTTATTGCCTTGTGCCATGGCAGGCCCTGCATTATGCTGCTGCAGCCTGTGAGTCAGGAATTGCCAGGCATCTGGTACAAACTCAGTGTAAGACTTAAATATCCAGCTGGGTGGTGGTGGTGCACAACTTTAATCCCAGTACTCCGGAGGCAGAGGCAGGCAGATCTTTGAGTTTGAGGCCAGCTTTGTCTGTGGAGCATGTTCTAACTACACAAGGAAACCCCGCCCCCCCAAAAAAAGAAAGAAACAAAAAACCGAGAGACTTTAATATTTTTAATATTTATATTAGCTACAGTTTTATAGCCATTGCCCAATGTTGAAGGAAATATTTGCTTCCTGGCCTGAGACATCCCCACCCCAATTCCCCATGATAAGCATGATAAGATGGCTCCAACTGGGACTACAGCAGAGGCAGACTAGGCAGACCAGAAGACATACTTGGGAGGTCTTTGGAGTACCCTTGTGTTGATAGAGGTTTTTGTCCTGCCCAGTCCCACAGCCATTCAGTCCAAAGAAACACACAGAGGCTTACATTAATTATAAACTGGTTGTCCTCTTAGCTCAGACTTTCTTATTAACTCTTGTAACTTACATTAATCCATAATTCTTGTCTGTGTTAGCCACATGGCTTGACATCTTTTATCAGTGAGGCATTCTCATGTTGCTTCCTCTGTGTCTGGGTGACAACTGCAGACTGAGCCTTTCCTCTTCCCAGAATTCTCCTGTTCTGGTCACCCTGCCTATACTTTTTGCCTAGTACTGACCAATCATCATTTTATTAAACCAGTATAACTGTCAAATCTTTCCAGGGTACAAGATCATTGTCCCACAGCACCCCTGAGGTTGAAAAGAGCATTCTGTTTTTACATAGTGTATTATGGGAGCTAGAGATGGTTCTGAGCAGTGGGTAGGACCACTGTGAACTTTGGCATAGAAACCATTGTATAGAAGGTTGGGAGGAAGACTCATATTACCACCATAGCTGACTGAGTAAATATATAGGGTTTAATGTCTTGTACAAGAATCCAGCTGGCCTGTGTTGATAAAGAGACACTCAGCAGAGGCCTTGACCCTCTTTGCAGTGTTGAGCTAAGGAGAGAAGGTGGATCACAAAATCCTACATTAAAATTCTGAACTTCAATCTGCACGAGACAGAGAAGAAAGATCTGGGAATGGCACCCACATTGGATACCTTGAAGTCTACCCTCAGTGACACCCCTCTTTCAACAGAGCCATACCCTAATCCTTCCTAATACTAATAGTCCTACCTGCTGGGAACCAAGCATTCAAATACATGAGCCTGTGGGGGACATGCCCATTCAAACCATCACCTTCCCTCCCTGAACCACATAGGCTTGTAACCATATCAAAATGGAAACTGTATTTAGTCCAATTTAAAAGTCTCCATAGTCGGGGCTGGAGAGATGGCTCAGAGGTTAAGAGCATGGCCTGCTCTTCCAAAGGTCCTGAGTTCAATTCCCAGCAACCACATGGTGGCTCACAACCATCTGTAATGGGGTCTGGTGCCCTCTTCTGGCCTGAAGGCATACACACAGACAGAATATTGTATACATAATAAATAAATAAATATATAAAAAAATCAATAAATGCCAGTGTGTTTTTTAAAAAAAAAAAAGTTCCGATAGTCTTTCACAGTCTCAACAGTTTTTTAAAGTTCAAAATTTCTCAATGTAGCCCCCTACAAATCAAAAATAAAAACCAGGTCACACACTTTGTACATATAATGTCATAGAATATACATAACCATCCCAAAAGAGAGGAAAGGGTGGGTATAGTGAGGAAATCCTGGACCAAAACAAGACACACATTAGGGAAAACTGCAAATCCTCTGCCCTGTGTCTGATGTCAAGGACTTAGATGGCTCTGCCCTTCCTGCTTTGCTACTTGCAGCACTCTTCTCTCTCTCTCTTGGGCTGGTTACACTCCCTGTCTGCAGCTTTCCTTGGCAAAAGTCTCATGACTCTGGCATTTCCAACATCTCTCACAGCTTCACACAGTGGCCTCTCAGGGCTTTCATGCAGGAACTCCTTGCTGTATGCTTGGCCTCAGTGACTTTCCTTAACCATGGAGGAGATTTTACAGCTACTTTATTCATGTGTCCTTCATGTCTATAAAGAGACCACTGTGTGGGAAAGTTCTACTCCTCTCAACGGGGAGCCTGGGCCCCACCTTGAGTTACATTTCCATAAGCTGTGATTTGTTGTTGGTTCAAAGAAACAGGAAATTCTGCAGGCCTTTTCTACAAGTTGCAGGGTTAGCTGGGTAGATAGAGTGAGGGGCATCACCGTCTTTATTCCATTTCCAATCTAGCTTCTCCTTATCTCTTTCAGCACAAGCCTTGACCTCAATATTACATTTCCTGTGCTTTTCTTCTCAAACTGTACATTTTGAATTTCTTTTTGCCCTGTTTTCTCTTTTTCACCATGCACAGAGCCAATAAATCTCAGTGAAAGAAATTCATGCATTAGTTTTTAATTCAGCCTCAGGCAAATTTTTAGGACAGAAAGCAACCACATTCTTTGCCAAAATGTCACCAGTCTCTTAATAGTTTTTACTTCTGAAACTCTTGAGTGGGGCCTCATAGTCCACAGTGCTCTCAACCCCCCTGTCTTCCCAGCTCCTGCTAGAATGACCTGTTAAGTCCCACTTACCGCATTGAACCACTTTCCTAGTCCAGAATCCCAAAGTCCTCCATGTTCCTCCAAACAATGGGATGGTCAGGGCTGTCAAAGCAATAGCCCACTCCCTGGTACCAACTTCTGTCTTAGTTACGTTTTAATGCTGCGAAGAGAGATCATTACCAAGGCAACCATAGAAGAGTTCGTCAGGAACTTACATTTTCAGAGGGTGAGTCCATGACTATCCTGGAGAAGAATATGGTGGTAGGTGCACAGAGGCAGGCATGACACTGGAGCATAACTGAGAGCTTGCTTATACCCTGATCTACAAGCATGAAGCAGGGGTCAGGGGGACCTAACTGGGAATGGTGTGGGCTTTTGAAACCTTAGATTCCACCTATGAGGACACAAGTCCATACTCCTAATCTTTCCCAAATAGTTCCACCAACTGGGGACCAATTATTCAAGCATGAGCCTATGGGGCCATTCTCATTCACAGTGGTATATAGCTGTTGGCTGAGAACATGAGAGTTCTGCATTGTGTCTGGAGGGTAGAGCCTTTAGTGGGAGAAGAGAGTGAGACAGAAGAGTGGTGTCCAGTACACAAGGAAAAGGCTTTTCAAGTGAATTACAGAAACAGATTCCCAGTGCAAGCATTGGAATGCTGGGTGTAGAACACTTGAGTTGAAGAATGTGGGAGCTGGAAGACAGGGGTCCTAAAGAGTAACTGCGGAGAGTTGAACAGGCATCAGCATTTGGACACAGCCAAAGAAGAGTTTGCTGAGAATCACAGCACACAGGCCCTTAGACCTGGATTGATAGCCCTTGGGTAGATGTCAGTGTCACAAAGATGTCTTTGTTCTCTATGAGTCAATCAGATTTCACAAAGATACCAACAGGGTTGTGTATAGAAGTTGGCAGGCCAATTCTAAAATTTATGAGGAATTAAAAACAGGTTAATAATAGCCAAGAACTATGACTAGCAGGATATCTTAGTAGGTAAAGGTACCTACTGCCAAGCCTGAGTTTGATCCCAGGGACTCACGTAGTGGAAGGATAGAACCAGTTCTTATAAATTGTTCTCTGACTTCTGAACACACACCCAAATACACACATGCATGCATACTATATAAACACAGATGTAACCTTAAAAGTTCTTAAAAGACTAGCCGAGAACTAGGTACAGTGGCACACATCTGTTTGGAAGCAAGAGGATTGTGAATTTAAGGCTAGATTGGACTGTGTAGTAAGTCTCTTTGAAAAGGGGTAATGTAATAGGCCAGGCAGTGGTGGCCCATGCCTTTAATCCCAGCAGTCGGGAAGCAGAGGCAAGCCAGTCTTTGTGAGTTCAAGACCAGCCTGGTCTACAGCACAAGTTCCAGGACAGGCTCCAAAGCTACAGAGAAGCCCTGTCTCAAAAAAACAAAAAGAAAACATAAAAAGGGAGCGAGTAATAGAAAGTGAGGCATGGCACAGAGACAGAACAAATACATGCTTACTACATGCAAAAATCCGGCCGGGTTCATCTCTAACAATAGAAAAAAAGAAGAAGAAAATAGAAGAAAAAGTATCAACCAGAGTACAGATTGTTGATTTTGCTAAGCTCCTCTAATAAAGGCTCAGAGAGCTAGGCTGATCCACAAAGCCAGATGGGATCTCAGACAGAAATGTTCACTTGTAAACCTAGACCTGGTAGTGCTGCTCTTGTCCATCATGGGGACGGGGGTGGTACTGTTTAGCAGAATGAAATGCCACAAGAAGCAAAATCAGTTCAGGCAGATGCAAGACTTAGGTATAAATGGCAACATTATAAAACTTTGAGAAGTCAATTTATAAGAGAATATGCTTGACCTGCAAGTATAAAAGATTTCTTAAACCAGAAAGAAGTAGGATTTTAAGTCCAACTAATTAAGATTAAAACTTGTTTTTTTTTCCCAAAAGACAAAAGGGAATAAGAACACAAATCACAAAGTAGGTCCTCCTGACACATCATTGAGTGTCTATTTAGAACACGTGTTTAAAATAAAGCTCCTGTGGATCACTAAGAAACCAAGAAAAGCTATGTTCCTTGTGAGTTTTTCAGGAATTTGAGAAAAGTGTTTGACTATGTTAATAATAGCAAATAAATAAATAAATAAATAAATAAATAAATAAATAAATAAATAAATAAAACACATGTAGAAATCATTGTTATATTTGCTGTATTTTCACATTTGAAATTTTTCTTTATGAAGTCTGGAAAAAAAGAGCAGATCATTTTAAAAGGGAAACAGAAGGCATGGACTGAGAAACTGGCTCTGGTGGTGAAGCAAGGACCTGAGTTCAGATCCTCTACACCCATGTAAAAGCTGGGTGCAGCAGTGTGTGCATATAACCCAGTGCTGGAGAGGCAGGGATAAGAAGATCCATGGGGCAGGGCTCACTGGACAGTCTAGCCAAAAGAGTGAACTCCAGGTTCATTGAGATACTCTGTCTCCAGTACGCTGAGGATGTGATTGATGAAAACATCCCAGCGTAAGCATACATACATTTGTAAACACACACACATAGAGCAGAGGAAGGAGTGGGAAAGCTGCACCAATTCCACTATGCCTATCAGACCTTTTAAGACCCTTTTTTTTTTTGTTTTTTGTTTTTTGTTTTTTCGAGACAGGGTTTCCCTGTAGCTTTGGAGCCTATTCTAGAACTAGCTCTTGTAGACCAGGCTGGCCTCGAACTCACAGAGATCCGCCTGCCTCTGCCTCCTGAGTGCTGGGATTAAAGGCGTGCGCCACCACTGCCCAGCCAAGACCTCTTTTTTTTTTTTTTTAAATTATGTGTATATGTGTTTTGCCTGCATGCATATCTGTATATGGTATACATGCCTGGTGCCCACAGAGATCAGAAAAGGGTATCATATCCCCTGGAACTGTACAGACTGTTGTGAGCTGTCATGTGGATGCCGGGAATCCAAGGCTGGGCCCTCTGCAAGATCAGCAAGTGCTCTTAACTATTGAACCATCCCGCCAGCCTCCAACCTCTTTTCTTTCTGCTTTCCTGTCTGGTGACCTATAGAACTATATAGATACAACAGAAATGTGTCCCTTGCAAACAAGGCTTCACACCTTTATTTATTATGGAGGTGGCAGGCCTTCTCTGAAACGTTGTCTTTATATCAAACACTTCCAGAGCCAGGCGTGGTGGCTCACATTTGTCATTTCTCCACGTGGCAAGCTTAGGCAGGAGGATTTAGGCCATTCTGGGCTACAGAATCAAACCTCCATTAAAGAGGAAGGGGCTTCCCTAGAACACTGCTTCAGTGATGAGCCTCACAGTCCCAATACCAGCGCAGCTGCTTTGTGAAAACACAGCCACTGCATCAGTGGTTAAGAGTGAGTGACGTTCTTCTAAGTTTGGCTCCCAGGACTCATGCTGAGTGGTTTACAGACTGTAATTCCAGCTCTGGGAGGTCCTCTGCCCTCTTCTGACCTATTAGAGCACTACACACATATGCACATACACACTCATAAAATAAACCTTAAATAAACAAAAACTTGGAAGCAGTCGTTAAACATTTACAGCCTGACATCAAACATAAGGCCTTGCTTGGAGTACTTTACATTTTTATAAATAAAAAGGATTACAGGGCTGCAGGCTGAGAACCAGGCAATGGCAATAGTTTGTGGTCCTGCTGCCCTGGGGTTTCATAGGAAATACCACCAGGAGCACTCAGCAGCTGGTGGAAGCCCCTGTCCAGTACGTAAGGTGAGAGCCAGGGTCTTGGTTGATGCCCTTGTCCCCTGCAGGTTGGAGTGGGTGGAGATCATCGAACCGCGCACTCGAGAACGAATGTATGCCAACCTGGTCACCGGGGAGTGCGTATGGGACCCGCCAGCCGGCGTGCGAATCAAGCGCACTAGCGAGGACCAGTGGTGGGAGCTCTTTGACCCCAATACGTCGCGCTTCTACTACTACAGTGCTGCCTCACAGCGCACGGTGTGGCATCGCCCACAGAACTGCGACATCATCCCTCTGGCTAAACTGCAGACTCTGAAGCAGAACACCGAGTCTCCGCGTGCCTCTGCAGACAGCAGCCCAGGAAGGGGTAGCCGCGATGGTAGCACCGGCTCGTCACTGGAGCCAGAGCCTGAGGAAAGGGCACAGGAACTGCCAGTTCGCAGTGGGCGGGCGACAACCTTGGTCTCTTCGAAGGAGGAGAGTAGCAGGTAAGGAGTCAGGGCCGGGAATTGGGGCTGGGGTGGAGGTACTGAGAAGAGGATGGGGCCGAGGTGGCAGAAGGCTGCATATAGCGTGCAAGACTGTTCGTTATTCAGTAGTAGGGTTTTAAGTCTTTGCTGGGCCAGGGTTATTAGGCAGGCCAGCCACTTCCTCTTTATTGATTGTGTCGTTAGTCACCTGTGGAAGTGGACGGAGCCTCGGAGGAAGGGAAAGTCAAGTAAGGCCAGGTGTGGTGTTGCACACCTGTTATCCCGGCATGTGGGAGGTGGAGGCAGCTGAGAATCAGGATTTGCAGTCAGTCTATATTAAGTGAGACCCTGATTCAAATACAAGAGGGAGGGAGGGAGAGAGAAAGGCATCAAGGAGGAAACTAGACACTTGGAGCCCCTTCAGTCCTTTTCCAGAGGCCATTGATGTACCTTCAGTGGGGACTTTTCTGCTAATAGTTCTGCCTTTGAGTACTGAGTAAATTTATGGAGACTGAATGGGTGGCCTCTAATTCTGGCAGCATGAGGGATAGAGGGACAGCCTTCCTTTGAAAGAATCCATCTGGAACCATGATGTTGCTGCTTGTGTCTGAACCAAACTGATTCTCCTGGATCCTTCAGGAAGGAAATGCATCTGTTAATTGCTTGAGCAGGTAAAGGGACTGGGACTCAGGCAGAGGACTTAGTCGGCATGGTTAAACAGATGAGGCTATCAGGCTGCAATGGGAGCCCTTGAGTCAGCTGTCTCCATCTAAAGAGCATAACCAGGTGTGACTCTGCTGGGGGTGTCATTGTAGCCTTATTTCTTCTGTGGAAATAAGGCTACGGTGTACTACGTGGCCTTGAAGTTCTCCCCATGTGTAACTTCTGTATGGAAACTCCAGGGGAAGAAGCCCACATATCTAGTGCATGCATTATGATAAATTCTCATGCATACATATGCACCATGAGCATCACCACAACCAAGGGAATGATGTCTCTTACCCTGACTCCCTTGTTCCCCTTGTCCCTCTTCACCACCACATTTAGAGGACTGTGGATCTGCTTCTGATACAGAAATTAATTTATTTTGTAGAATTTTAACTGAACCTAAACCTTGTATACTCCTTTGGCCTCTCTTCTCTCATTCTTTTTATTATTTTAACATGTTGTTACATTTATCAACACTTCGGAGTAGTATCCTATGGTGTAGATTTTTTAGATAGTCTTTGCTACATAGCCCACAATGGCCTCAGATACAGTCCTGATTCTGCTGCCTCCCCAGTGCTGAAATAGCAGGTGTGTGCAATACTCAGCTGGTTCCAACCCACTTTACTTCTTCTGTTTATTGTTTGAGACAGGGTCTCCCTGTGTGCCTCTAGCTGACCTGGAATTCTCTAGTAGACCATGCTGGCCTTGAACTCACAGAGATCGCCTACCTCTGCCTCTGGGATTAAAGGTGTGTGCCACCCCCCACCAAGCTTTGCCGTAAAATTTCATGTTATGGTGTTTTCTTGTGCTCCAAACTTCTTGGGCATATGGCTATATAGTTTTCATCAAGTCTGGAAAATTCTCAGCCAGTTTTTTTCTTGAAGCTTTAATATATATTTATCCCCAGTTACAAGTATACTAAACCTGTTGCCATGAAGTCACTGATGCTCATGATTTTCTGGGTTCTTTTTTCTTCCTTTATTTTATGTGTATGGGCATCTGGCGTTTATGTTGTGTACCGTGTGTATGTGCTGCCCACAGAGATGAGAGAAGGGTGTCAGGTTTCCTAGAACTGGAGTTACAGATGGTTGTGACCCACCATGTGGGTGCTAGGTTCTCTACACTAAGAACAAGTGCTCTTAACCACTGAGCCATCTCGCCAGCTCCTTATTTTAATTACTATTTTTAATTAGTGACTGTGTTTGAATATGTACATATGAATGCAGGTGCCCCTTGAAGCCTCAGGTATAGGATCCCCTTTGAGTCAGAGTTACACGTGGTAATGAGCCACCCAGAATGGGTGCTGGGAACTGAACTTGTGTCCTCTGTAAAAGCAGCACACACTTTTTAAAAGCAGGGTTTTACTGTGTAGACCTGGCTAGTCTCAAACTCATAGACTGCCTACTTCTGCCTCTTGAGTGTTGGTATTAAAGGTGTATGCCGCCCCCTTCAGCTCGGTGCACTCTCTACCACTGAGCCACCCTTCCAACCCTTTAGTGCTTATTTTTCTTCATTCTGTCCGGTACATCTTTCACTTTCACTTTGTAAATTGAAATGTTCATAATGTTCATCTCTATAACTTTTTTTTTGCTTTGGTTTGGCTTTTTGTTTTGTTTTGTTTTGATTTGTTTTTTTGAGACAGGGTGTCTCTGTAGTTTGGGAGCATGTCCTGGAACTAGACCAGGCTGACCTCCAACTCACAGTAATCCATCTGCTTCTGCCTCCTGAATGCTGGGATTAAAGGCATGCTCCACCACTCCCAGCTTTCATCTCTATAACTTTTAAAAAATATTTTATGTGTATGAATGTTTTGCCTGTATGTGTGTGTGTCTTCAGAGACCAGAAGAGGGCATCAGGTTCCCTAGAACTGGAACTACAGATGATTGTAAGCTGCTAAGAGTATGCTAGGAACTTAACACAGGAGCAGTAATTACTCTTAACTGATGAGCCATCTCTCCAGTCCAACTTTTTAATTATTGATTGATTGGTTGGTTGGTTGGTTGTTAGTTGGTTGGTTGGTTGGTTGGTTGGTTGTGACAAAGTCTCATATAATCCAGGCTGGTCTTCAATTTATTATGTAGCCAGAAGATGCCCTTGTATTTGTGGCACTCCTGTCTCTGCTTCCTAAGTACTAAGATTATAGGCATGTGCTGTTCCCACTTTGTCCTAACACGACGCTGGGGGCTTTATACGTACAGGCAAGCACTCTATTAACAGAGCTGCAGCCCTTGCTTCTCATCTCTAGAACTTTAACTTGGATCATTTATGTTTTTGTATATCTTATGCCTCTGTTTACCTTGTTTAGTTCCTTTTTTAAACTTTATTATTATTGTTGAAGTGTATGTGTATAATGTAGGAGTAGCATATATGCGCTACAGTGTGCATGTGGATGTCAGAAGGCAATTTTTATGGAGTTGATTCTCTCCATCTTTCATTGGGTTCTGGAAGTCAAACTCAGGTCATCAGGCAAGTGTCTCTACCTGCTGAGTCATCTCACTCAAACTATTCAGCTTTTTTTTCCATTCTAACCTTTTCAGCATATGGAATATACTTTGAATTATTCTTTAGTGCCTCCCTTGCTGACTTCACCATCTGTGTTCATTCTGGGCAAGGTCCAGCTGGCTGGGTGTTCTCTTTGCAGAACACTTTGTAAGCTAGAGTACTGCCCTATGAGGACAGGCATGCTGCACATGAAGGAGAGCATCTGCCCCAACAGAGCACTTAGGGCTGTGCTCTGAGAGAGATCTAAAGGTACCTTGTAGGCAGCAGGTTACCAGTGTGGCCGCTCCAAGGACCAGGCGCATTGACATTTCCTGATATCAAAACCAATGGTAGGGGCTAGGTCAATGGCTCAGTTAGCAAGCTGCCTGCCATAGAAATATGAGGCCCTGCATTTGGATGCCAGCACCCATAAAAAAGCCAGGCATAGGAACCAGGCATAGTGGTACATGCCTTTAATCCCCACACTCAGGAGGCAGAAACAGGAGAATTTCTATGAGTTCAAGACCAGCCTGGTTATATAGAGGGTTCCAGGCCAACTAAGCCTACATAGAGAGATCTTATCTCAAAAAAAAAAAAAAAAAAAAAACCAAAATAAAATCAGCCATGGTCATGCATATGTAACCTAGGCGAAGACAGATAGCTTCAGAGTTTGCTGGCCAATAAGTCTAGCTCAACTCAGTGAGAGACCCTCTTCTAAAAGTTAAGGTAGACACTGGTCAAGAACAACATCAGATGCCACCCTCTGGTCTACACACACACACACATACACATAAAGTGGCAAAAGAAAACCAATGGCAAGCATTCATGTGTTTTGAATTGTGACAAGATTTTTGCCTCTTCATACAGATGGGTGTTGCCAAGAAAAGAGATTTGTCCATGTGTGTATAGTTTGAACTGAGCATAACCATCGTTTAGGCAAAAATATCAAGCTCTGTTAGACTCTTCTCTTTACTAATATTTTTATTTATTTTTTTTTGAGGTTGAATATTTATTCAGGGGGGTTATGAAGGGGGAAGGGAGGGGAGAAGAGAGAGAGGGGGGAGGGGGAAGCAGAGAAGTGGGGAGAGAGGCAGAAGCAAAGCTGCCTCTCCGAGAGGAAGATGGAAAAGAGAGTAATATTTTTATTTTTGTTTGTTTATTTGAATCTGTGTCTCATGTTAGCTCATGCTAACATGGAACTCATTTTATTACCCAAAGTAGCCTCAAACTAATGACAGTTTTCCTGCCTCATCGTCCGTCCCTATTGCTGTAATTACAGCATGCACCACCACGCCCAGCCAATACTTGTCTTTTAGCCTTGAAGCTTAGCGGCCCTTGAATGATGGTTAGATAGGACCACCTTAGTCACACAACTAAATGGATTTTAAAACTAATTTCCTTTGCATTTTGTCTGAAAATCTTGCAGTTATATCTGCCTCAGATGTGTGTTGGAGTGGGATCATACCTTTTCATTTTGACAGCTTGGGAAATAAAACAGCTAGATGTCTATGACTGAGACATCAGTCATCCTTAAAATGACTGCTGCAGTGATTCGTATGTAAGTGCCATTTGCCTTGGGATTGTAGACTTAATTCACTAAGAAACATTTGCAAGCTGGACTGTGGTGACACATGCCTTTAGTCCTAGCACTCAAGAGGCCGAGGCAGGTGGATCTCTGAATTCAAGGCCAATCTGGTCTAAAGAGTAAGTTCCAGGACAGCCAAGCCCACACAGAAAAACCCTGTCTTGGAAAAATAAAAAGCAAAAAAAAAAAAAAAAGGGAGAGAGAAAAAGAAAGAAAGGGGGCTGGAGAGATGGCTCAGAGGTTAAGAGCACAGGCTGTTCTCCAGAGGTCCTGAACTCAATTCCCAGCAACCACATGGTGGCTCACAACCATCTGTAATGAGATCTGGTGCCCTCTTCTGGTACACAGGCATACATGGAGGCAGAATGTTGTATACATAATAAGAGAAAGAAAGAAAAACATCAGCAATGCTGGATGTGATGGTACACATCTCTAATATCAGCATTTGAGAATCTGGGGCAGAAAAATCACAAGTTTGAGGCTAGCCTGAGCTAAAAGACTGAAAACTTTTTCTCATTTAGAAAATCTCACTGTTTTCCCTTAGTCTAAAAAACTAATCAGCCAGGCAGTGGTGGTACACGCCTGTAATCCCAGCACTCAGGAGGCAGAGGCAGGCAGATCTCTGTGAGTTCAAGGCCAGCCTAGTCTACAAAATGAAGTCCAGGACAGCCAGAGTTAGACAGAGAAACCCTGCCTTGAAAAATCAAAATAAATTAATAAATAAATACATAAATAAGTGGTTATAATACAATTTTATTCCTTCCAAGCTTTTAGTATGCTGTGGTGGAGCAAGTCAAGAATACTTAGCTCTTATTTCTTCTGATCCTCCCCCCAAAAAAACCATAGTGGGATTATTTAAAGCTAGGTCCATGAGCATGAGTGAAATCTCTTGTTGACACTGGCGTTCTCATAGTTCATGATAGATTCTATTTTTTTCTGCAGAGTACTTCTACTGAAAAATATAATAATAACCTTGGACTTATATTTCTACATAAGCTTACAATTTCTCAAGTTTTATAAATTGTTCTCCTGAGTCTTTAGTGCACACTTACTCTTGGCATGGTTATTTGCAACACATTTTGGCAGTTTTTACTTCAGGTTGTGCTTAATTAGTAGTTAGTTCATCAGTGTTATTTGGGGAGTATGACGTTCTTTCTCCTAAAAGGCTCGCGTGTTGAGGGCTTTGTCCCCACCTAGTGGTGGTGTTGACAGATAATTGGATTACAGAGGCACTGACATCACTCCATGAATGAAATCACAGCTTAATGAATTAATGGCGACCGGCCTGTTTAAAGAACTAGGTCACTGAGAGTAAAGCATGTATCTGTTCTTAGTCCTTGAACACGTGTCTCCCTCATCCCACTGCCTTGAGTTGAACAAGTCTCTTCTCCTACGTCCTTTCAGAGGTAATGTTCTGCCTCACCATAGGCCCAGACACAATAGAACCAACTCATCACAGACAGAAATTTCAAGTCATGAGCCAAATAACCCTTTCCTCCTGTTATGTCTGATATTTTGTCACATTGATAACTAATATATTGGGCTTATTTAAACATATTCTCTGCTGTAGTTTCCTACATAGACAGTTTATAGGAGGCAGTACATCAGCTTAGCTCTACTCTTGAAAAATTGATCAGTGTCAGTAACATGTTATGTCATCAGGAGCCAAACAAAGCCATAGAATTACATGATTGTTATATGTCTCTTGTGGACCTCACCTTCAGAAGAAACTGTCTGTGCCAAATACTAATGGCCTTAGGCAAATTTATTATATCTGGACATACTGTTTTGGCTGCTGCAATCAATACAGTTTAATTAATTCATCATTAGTGAGCAGCTTTCCTTGCTTGACTAAAAAGTGAGACACTCAGGCTGGGGAGATGGCTTAGTCGGTAAGTGCCTGCTTCCCTGGTATGAGGACCTGAATTCGGATACCTAGCACCTACATAAAAACTATGGCATGGTGAAAATACATCCGTACCCCTGGTGTAGAGATGAAGATGGGAGAGCTCTCTGATCAGTCATTCTATCTAAGTGATGCACACTGGTTTCGGAGAGAAACCCTGTCCCAAACTTTGCGGTGGAAGGCACTCCCACAAGACACATAATGTCAACCTCTGGTCTTATATATACATGCTCATGAAAAACAGAGATACAGAAACTGAGGATTTTCTTTTTTCTAATGGTTATCTTTTTTGTCCAGTAAATGTGCTATAATGAGATATTCTATCTTGAGGCTTCGACTTCCATTTAAAATCACTGGGAGCATTATGTAAGTTGAGAATATTGTGGCATGTGCCTAGTAATGCTGACATGTGTTGTCTTAGCACTGTGACATGTCACCGTGTCATAAAGATGGTGTTCACCATCTAACACAGTTTACTGTGCTCAAGAACATGACATCGAGGGTCTGTTTTCCTTTAGATGTTTTGATGTCATAAGTAGTCTCTAATGTTAAATATAATAAAACATCATGATGGCGTCCTAAGTGCTGTCAAGCGACAGCCACATCCCTGTGGTTCTCTGCCATTGGGCAATACATGAGTTATAAGAACCATGTTGCATCTCTCGTGCCTGCTCAGCTCTGCTGTCTAGTGCAGATGATCCACACACTATAGGAATAAGTTGTTGTGCTAAGAAATTTGAGTACCATGCAATTTCCACATCATAAAATATTTTCCACCATTTAAAACATACACCCCCCCCCCCCAAAAAAAACATACAAAACCCATTCTTAGCTCACAGGCCTCATAAAAATAGGAAGCAGGCTAGAACTGGCTGCAGTTTCTTTTTTTTTTTTTAAATATTTATTTATTTATTTATTTATTTATTTATTTATTTATTATGTATAAAGTATTCTGCCTGTGTGTATGCCTGTAGGCCAGAAGAGGGCACCAGACCCCATTACAGATGGTTGTGAGCCACCATGTGGTTGCTGGGAATTAAACTCAGGACCTTAGGAAGAGCAGGCAATGCTCTTAACCTCTGAGCCATCTCTCTAGCCCTGGCTGCAGTTTCTTGACCTCGTATTTAAACTGCAGCCATTTTTTAATAGCCAATTCATAGAATCCCAAAATGTGGTGGGAGCTCCTGTTTGGCTCAACATAAAGCTGCATTTCCTAGGCTATGCCAGACTCCCCTCCTACTCCTTTTTACTTACTGCTGAAACCTCCCTCTCTGATGACCCTTTCTTGATGCTGCTCCCTGTCTTAACCCCATGGATGCCTGAGGATCTGGTTTGTTATCTTGCAGATTTCTATGGAGTAGGTACTTCTCATGTCCCTGCCCCACTGAGGGCCAACCTGGCATCGGTGATTAATGAAGATAAGAGATATGTCCAACCTTTGCCAAAAGTCTAGAGGACAGATTGATATTGACTCCTCCTACCTAGGCACTGGTGGCTTTAAGTGGGATGTAGGAGGAGTCATAAGCCCTAAAGGTCCTAGATGCCCTTAGTTGTATGAGTATAATGGTAGAAGCAGCCTTCAGACCCATGAAGTCCTCTGGAATTCTGAGGTGCAAGTAGCAGGCAGGTGGAATGTCTTTTCCATCTGTATTCCGGGAGAGGAGAGGGCATGAGTCTGAGGAGGAGGAACTTGTGCCATACCTGGCATGCTCTGCTGCAGTGTAGCATGGCAGTGAGCCCGGGGAACCTGCAGGGTAACTGATGACTGAGTCCCATGCTCTGTAAGGTCTTGTGGCATTTGATGACCAACCGGACATAACACGTTAGATACCCTGCCTGAAACAAATGGACATAGGTATACTAGAGTTATGTTTACATATGTCATTATTTTCTAGCTTTCTACTCTATATCATAATCCTATATTTGAAGATATTGACTATTAGCTTTTGTTAATAATTGCCACTCATTCAATCAGTCTTTTGAAATTCATGTCCATACAGAAGCAAAAATGAAATGCCTTAATGTCATCTGTCACTGGTTTCCAGGAACATGTTCTTGCAGCTTTTGAAATATTGTCCAGCATTCTGTCAGCCGTAGTGGCACACATCAGAAGGATATGCTGTGGAGGCAGAGACAGGAGATCACGAGTTCTGGGACATTTTAGGCATTGCACTCAGTGTGAACAGGGTGCTTTCTTAGCTTTTAGACATAAGATTTCTTTCTAGAAATCTTGTTATCTTCCTAATTTTCTATTCTGTTTACTAAATTCTTGTATGTTGCCTTAAACCATTTTCTGCTCCCACAGTAAGATATTTTTAGCAGCGTGATTCATAGAGGAAACTGGCTTATTTTGGTTCATAAAAAAGTGCAGGCGGGAGAGACAAAGGAGCTGACCTACCCTGCAATACCTTGCCCTCGCAGCTCTCTCAAGAGCACTCCACCCCCACAGAAACTCAGCAGCGCCCTCATGGGAGGTCACATTGCCTCATCCCTCTTCAAGACCTTTCCCTTCCTCAGGTTGGAACAAAATTTCAATATGAGTTGGTGTGAACAAACCATATCATATGTGTCGGTTGATGATCACACTTTCTGCTGAGTCTCAGAATCTGTGCTCTCGAGTGCTACATTGTTTTGACCAGGGTGCTTTATGCAACCACCTTTAAGTAATGGTGCCCTTGAGTTCTTCTGTACTTTGAACTTTTTCTCTTAGCTATTTTTACATTTTTTTCAGTATTTTTTGTGTGTATGTGTTTAGGCAAATGGATATGCCTATTTATATATGTGCTTGTGTCTATTTCTGTCACTTCTCAGTTTATTTTTTGAGACAGCATCTCCTGCTAACTTGGAGCTTGCCGTTGTGGCTGGATTTGCTGGCCCATCAGCTCCAAGGATCCTCCTATCTCCCCTCCAACTTAAGGTTACAGGTGCATGTCTTCATGCAGGGGTCATTCAGATCCTCATGCTTTTCACCGACCACACCATCTCCCTAGGTCCTATGTATTAGAGCCAAGTATTACTGTTTTGATCCAGCACAGTCCTTATATTTGTTTGCTAAGAGAGTCTTTCTGGTTTTTGGAGACAGGGTTTCTACTATTCTGGAACTCACTCTATAAATCAAGCGGCCTTGAACTCACAGAGATTCACCTGCCTCTGCCTCCTGAGTGCTAGAATTAAAGGTGTGCACCACCACCACCTGGTTTATGAAGAAGGTCTTAATGCTTATCCCAGATTGGCCTTGAACCTCAGCCTCCCAATTATTAAAATTACAAACATGAACCACTAAACCCAGATGAATGTGGGGCTTTGATTAGAATAGATGCTTTTGAGATTGAACGTGGGCCTTGTATATGTGAGCTGTCTTTAAGCTTCATTGTTAATTTGTACCCTAGATGTCTATTTTATTTATTTGTTTATTTGTTTGTTTCTTGGTTTTTCAAAACAGGGTTTCTTTGTAGTTTTTGGAGCCTATCCTGGAACTAGCTCTTGTAGACCAGGCTGGCCTTGAACTCACAGAGATCCGCCTGCCTCTGCCTCCCAAGTGCTGGGATTAAAGACTTGTGCCACCACTGCCTGGCCTGCTATTTTATTTATGTTGTTACTTTTGTCATCATGCCAATACACTTGGTTGCTAAACAATCAATTGAAAAGAAAAAAAAATGCTGGACAGTGGTGCACGCCTTTAATCCCAGTACTCAGGAGGCAGAGGAGGATTTCTGTGAGTTCAAGACCAGCCTGGTCTATAAAGCAAACTCTGACAGCCAGGGCTACACAGAGAAACTATGTCTACAAAAACAAAAGCAGAAAAGTCACAGGTGGGTATGTACTTAAGGAAGTAAAGCCTGGCTACAGACCAGCCCTGTGTAGCCATTTGATAGCCCAGGTAGGGAGATCTCGTTTCAGGGTCTTCAGTACCTTGAACCAGGAGGAGTTGTGAAGAACAAAATGGCAGTGGGCCTTCCCAGATGCTGAGGACTTTCCATAGGTCTATACTGAGCTCTGTGAGGATAGTTTAAGGCACATGTTTGAATACAAAATAATGGAAGGGAGTTCATTTTTGGAATGTAATGGCTCTCAAAGGAGTTTGCAGTTTGGAGAGAACCTGGCCCACTTGCGCCATGGCCTCTAGGCAGGCCACTGTGGCTGGTTTTAGAGGAGGTGAATGTAGGGCTGAAGTTCTTGCTTAGCCCATAGGAGAGCACATAGGAGCGTGCAGTGCACACTTATAATCCCAGCCCTCACAAGGCTGAAGCAGATGGATCTTTGTGAGTGTCACTGCATAATGAGACCTAGAAACTAAGGCCATCCCCAGGGAAGTGAGCTCATGCCTTTTCCCTTCTGCTGTGTTTCAGTTGTTCACCACCAGGTGTGCTCCTGGAGAAGGACTATGAGGTTTACCGGGATTACAGTGCTGACGGCCAGCTCCTTCACTACAGGTAAACTGCCTGATGTTGGACACACCTGTCTGCTGATCTGAGTGTTCCTGTGTGGGCTGGTGTTGGAATGGCTGGAGCAGAGTCTGGTTGAGCAAGAAGCAACAGGAGCACCAGGAGAGGCTGTAAAGACCACCAGCCCCCTGGGTGTGGGCAGAGGACACTCACAATTGCCCTAACTTCACTGGGAATTCCATTTCAGATGATCCTTGGTGTTCTCCTCAGCCTCTGGCAAAAAGATGGGGTGTGAGGGATCCTTAATGTGTGGTTCACCCTCAGGCAATACTGGCTATATACTTTAGAGCACTTGACAGGCCCAGTCAGAAAACCTAATATAGTAATAGAGAAGAAACAGCTTCTGGCTTCTTGGCCCGAGGTCCTCAAACAGAAAAGTAGCAGTCTTCTTTCTTGGTAACTGGTTTGCTGTGGGAACATAGGCAGAAAGCAGAGTATTAGCCCTGAGGGTGGTCAGGGTCCTTATCACGGACCACCCAGCAACAGCATTGGTACTGGGAAAGAAGTTGAAAACTTGAGAGGCCCTGAGAGTTTACTTAGCCAATTGGATTTGTTTCCTAAATAGAGACAGGTGTAGAAGGGAATCAGCACCCACCCTGGCCCTCAGTGTACTATGTAACTACAGATGTGTCCCAGGTGTGTTCCTCCCTGGGCTTCATCTTCTCATCAGCGTGATGGGTCTAGATGGTGACAAATCAAACCTCAGCTCTGGCCACAAGGCTTGAGATTTTCCATGACCCTCAAAACACCATAGTGTGCCAAGGAGATGTACTCTTTACAGACGTGCCCATCTAGTCTTTGGTTGGCAAGCACTGTCACAACCCTGCCAGCCCTGGGGAGCTATTACCCCTCAAAATCAGGAGCCTGGCTCACTAATAAATTTTCAGGATGGCAGGTACCCCTTACAGGCACAAGTCCCAGGGAACTCAAGAGGTTCTCTAGGTCTTTCTAGATATCTTAGGTCTGGATGGCAGATGGGAGAAGCAAGCCCACTCCAGGATCCTTCCACCTATCAGTCCTCACATTAGCAGTTCAGCCACTCTCAGCCCTATAAAAACATGCCAGCCACATTAGCTGACATGAACAGCCTCTGCAGAGGCCTGCCTAAAGGCCCTCCTCTGTTGCAGAAGGGCCCGCTTGTTCATCCCGGCAGCCCACCTAGTTTACTAGCTTACACCCAAAATAACCACACAGAAACTTAATTAAAACACTGCTTGGTCCATTAGCTTTAGTTTCTTTCTTTCTTTCTTTCTTTCTTTCTTTCTTTCTTTCTTTCTTTCTTTCTTTCTTTTTATTTTCGAGACAGGGTTTCTCTGTAGTTTTTGGTGCCTGTCCTGGAACTAGCTCTTGTAGACCAGGCTGGCCTTGAACTCACAGAGATCCGCCTGCCTCTGCCTCCCAAGTGCTGGGATTAAAGGCGTGTGCCACCACTGCCCGGCTAGCTCTAGTTTCTTATTGGCTAACTCTTATATCTCACTTTAACCCATTTCTATTAATCTTTGTATATCACCACGTGGCAGTGGCTTACCAGGTAAAGTTCCCAGCGTCTGTCTCTTGTGGATCCATGGCATCTCTCTCCTAACTCCACCTTTCTTCCTCCCAGCATTCATTTGTCTTCCTTGCCTACCTAAGTTCTGCCCTATCAATTAAGCCAAGGCAGTTTCTTTTTTTTTGTTTTTTGTTTTTTGTTTTTCAAGACAGGGTTTCCCTGTAGTTTCTAGAGCATGTCCTGGAACTAGCTCTTGTAGACCAGGCTGGCCTCAAACTCAGAGATCTGCCTGCCTCTGCCTCCCGAGTGCTGGGATTAAAGGTGTGCGCCACCACTGCCCGGCTCCAAGGCAGTTTCTTTATTCATTAACCAATGAAAGCAACACACAAAGGACCTCCTATACCAGAGGCTCTCACCTGTCTATAACTCCAGTGCCTAGAAATCAGTTTCCTCTTCTGGCCTCCTCAGGCATGAATGTACATGTACACAGATATACATGCAGGCAAAACACCTATGCACTTGAAATAAAAAATTTAAAGTTTCAGGTGTAGAGATGCATGTGTGATGTCATAGATTTTATTTGCTGCATTTGTTGAGGGAGGATTGCTGGTAGTCACACCTAGAACTATATGCATACTAAGAAAGTGCTTTTCATTGGGCTACATCTCCATACCTACTGCAAGACAGAATCTGCTGGCCTAGAACTCACTTTGTAGAACAAGTTGGCTTCCAAGTGCTGGAATTTGGCAGGTGAATGGACAGATATAATGTGAGCTCCCACACCCAGCCTAAATATCCGTTTTTAATACACCCAGCCTTCAGCACATTGTCATAATATCCTGAATGGACAAAAACAGTGTTTTGTTTTGTTTTGTTTTTGTTGTTTTCCTGTATATGAGTGTTTTGGCTGCATACATGTATCTATAACATATATGTAGTTGTGGTTGGTGCCCACAGAGACCAGAAGAGGGCACTGAATCCCCTGGAACTGGAGTTACAGACTGTTGTGAGCTACCATGTGGGTGCTAGGAATTGAACAGGTCCTTTGGCAGTGCCGCCAGTGCTCTTTACCACTGAGCTATTTCTCCAACCCCAAAATGGTGTTTTTAAGCAGATTAATCTTGAGACTGGAAAGGTGGGGCTCGGTGGTTAAGAGCACTGGCTGCTTTTCCAGAGGATCTGGATTCGGTTCTCATTGCCTGCATGGCAGCTAACAAGGGTCTGTAACTCCAATACTAGGAGATCTGCTGCATTCTTTTGGCCCTGACAGCCACTGCATGCACATGGTATACAGATAAATATGCAGACAAAATACCTATACAATTTTAAAAAATAAGCAGAAATGAGTGTGATAGTAGACACCTCTAATCTTAGCACTTGAGGCAGAGGCAGGAGAATCTCAAATTCAAAGCAGACATAACCTTTCTAAAGTAAGCAAACAGCATAGTTAAGTAGACACTAGTAAATATAAGACAGATGAGAAGAGAACCTGAAGGATGGAGAAGTGAGAAATACAGATCATCTCATGATAACTGAATGGTGCACAGTGAATTGTATTGGAGTCCCAGAAGAGAAGAAAAAGTAAACATGATACTTGAAATCACAGTAGCTGGTTTTCAAAAACTCATGCAAGATTATTCAGCCAAATTCAAAAGGTACTGAAACCTTAGTCAGAGGATCACTTCAGCAGTCTTAGGGGAGAACAGGAACATCTTTCTTGGAACACTGTTCTAGGTCCAGCTTCTTGGTACTTCGAGCATAGTCATGAGATGCAGGGCTCTTTTTGACCTCAGGCCTGTGGGATAGGACCTATATAAGCATTGTATCTGATGTTCTTAGGGGCAGTGCCACCCACTTAGTAAGCAAAAGACATTCAGAAGATGCCAGATACCCACTGTGACCTCCCTGGTGAGGGACATTTGTGAATGCCCTTGACCTGATAGAGGTATTAGTAGGGAGCTGAGAGAAAAACAAGTATCTTTCTGCCAAGGTAAAAGTGGTGATCAAAGCAAGGGGAAGCCCACAGGAGCCATCTTTTGAAACTGGGCCCTGCGGTGCTCATATATGGTAGGTATAGGTTTGAGCTCTTCTGATACCTGAGCCATTGACTGCCACCTCCAGAAGCAGTGCTCTGCCTGGTACTAGACTGAGCAAGAAAGAGCTCTGAGGTGGAAGAGCTCTAGAAAGAGCACAAGACCATTCCAAACGGACCTAAGCATGAGGAAGATGCTGGGAAAGTCTCAGGCTGGATGGTGGGGCTGGACTTAATTCTGCCAATAACTGGTGTCACTTTCCATGCAGGACCTCCTCACTGCGGTGGAACTCTGGTAACAAGGAACGCATGCTCATCAAGGTTGCTGACCGCGAACCCAGCTTCCTCACTCCCCAGGGCAATGGCTATCCCTCAGACAGCCAGGCGGGAGGGCATCACCGCAGACCCTCTGGCAGCCAGCACTCGCCTAGCCTGCAGACCTTTGTCCCTGACACTGATGGCACTGTCTTCTTTCCGGAGAGGCGGCCCTCACCCTTCCTCAGGAGGGCTGAGCTCTCTGGAAACTGTTCTCCACTGTTGATGCAGCCCCGAAAACCCTCCAGTGACTCACAACCCTCCTCCCCACGCTATGGATATGAGCCCCCACTCTATGAGGAGCCTCCAGTGGAATACCAAGCCCCCATTTATGATGAGCCCCCCATGGATGTGCAGTTTGAGGCCAACAGCCCTTACCAGACTGGCTCACCACAGAGGTCACCAGGCCGAAAACCCCACCCATTCCTGCAAACTACTAAGCAGACCCCGACGTCACCCTGCCAACAGCTGATGCGCACCAAGCAGAAGTGCCCAGAACGCTTTCTGAGCCTGGAATATAGCCCTGTGGGCAAGGAGTATGTGCGGCAGCTAGTGTATGTGGAGCAGGCAGGTTCCAGCCCCAAGCTTAGAGGTGGGCCCAGGCACAAGTATGCACCCAACCCAGGTGGTGGCACGTACTCCCTGCAGCCCAGCCCCTGCTTGCTGAGAGACCAACGCCTGGGGGTCAGGTCTGGAGACTATAGCACCATGGAAGGGCCCGAGTCACGCCCAAGCCAACCACCTACACCACTGCCCCAAGCCCAGGAGGATGCCATGTCCTGGTCCAGTCAGCAAGACACCATGTCTTCCACAGGTTACTCCCCAGGCACTCGTAAGAGGAAGAACAGAAAGCCCTCTCTGTGCCAAGTCCCTAGCACCTCATCCACTGATGGTCCTGGAGACCTTCTAGAAGAGCAGCCTCTGACTGAAGAGCATTCTCCGTGCAGGTCTAGCCTTACACCAATAAAGGCTGAGGCAGACCTAGTACGAGGCACACCTGAGCCCTTCCTGGCACAGGCCCGACTGGCCTGGGAGGCACAACAAGCCCACTTCCACATGAAGCAGAGGGGCAGCTGGGACTCCCAGCAGGATGGCTCGGGGTATGAAAGTGATGGCGCTGTCCCACTGCCCATGCCTGGGCCTGTGGTACGAGCATTCAGTGAGGATGAGGCATTGGCCCAACAGGACAACAAGCATTGGAAGCGGAGCACCTTTGAAAAGCTTGGCTTCCCCCAGATCCTTCTGGAGAAGAGCATCTCTGTGCAGACCAACCTGGCCTCGCCGGAGCCTTACCTCCACCCCTCACAGGTGAGGGCATGGGGAGGGCGGACGGGAGCTCTGGGCCACCAGACATCAGGGCAGCACAGGCAGAATGGGGCCTGGGTGTGCCTGGCATCCATGGCATGAGTGTGACACCTGGAGGTTTTAGAACCCGAGTCTCAGGCCTCATGTACCAGTTGTCAATGAGGGTCCACCTATAGGCTGCCCCACCAAGGCCTGAGTGTGTTTTCACAGCTCTGCCCTCTGGAATCCACCAGGTCCCAAGATTTGACACTGATAGTCTCACTGTTGCTTTTGGCTCCATTATCCGTGCTAGTTTGCTACATCTGCCCAGCAACAGTAGAGCCCACAGTAGGTGGAGTTAGAACCCAGAGGCCTCCTCGAGATGGTGTGGCAGGTTTATCTTCACCCACTGGGGAAGGCTTCAGTGGATTCTGGGAAGCAGCTGTCTTGGGTCCTCATGTGGCTTCAAGGACAAAGCTACTGTTTGAGAAGGGGCTCTGATTGTATAGGCAGAGGGAGGGACCAACAGGGTCAAGCCCCAGACAAGTGATAAAAGAGCCAGTCCTCCAGCACCAGGGTCACAGGGTCATGCAAAGGTGGGACTAGAACTGGTAGCTTGGTAGCTTTGCCTATAGGAGGCAGTTGCTAGCCTTCCTTAAAGGTGTCAAGCTGAGTTTGTATCCCCGTCTAAGATACCTCCCTCACCCAGTCAGGTTTCCTGAGAACAAAGACCAAGGCTATTACTCTATCCTCAGCCTCTTGGTCAAGTTGAGACTTGCCTGACTAGCTCACACCTCTTAGGGCTATAGTCCAGCTGGGCCTATTTGCCTGCTCAGCCCACCCTCTGATGGCCCAGTCCCATTTGTCCTTCCCAGTCTGAGGACCTTGGTGCCTGCGCACAGTTTGAGAGCAGCCGGCAGAACCGCAATGCAGTACCCAGCTCCAGCTGTGTCTTCCCCACCTTCACACTGCGTAAGCCCTCCTCAGAGACAGACATCGAGAACTGGGCCTCCAAGCACTTCAACAAGCACACCCAGGGTCTCTTCCGGCGAAAGGTGTCCATAGCCAACATGTTGGCCTGGAGCAGCGAATCCATCAAGAAGCCCATGATTGTGACCAGTGACAGGCATGTGAAGAAAGAGGCTTGTGAAATCTTCAAGTTAATCCAAATGTACATGGGTGACAGGCGAGCCAAGGCAGATCCACTGCATGTAGCCCTGGAGATTGCCACCAAAGGCTGGAGTGCACAGGGCCTCCGGGACGAGCTGTACATCCAGCTGTGCCGGCAGACCACAGAGAACTTCCGCCTGGAGAGCCTGGCCCGTGGCTGGGAGCTCATGGCCATCTGCTTGGCCTTCTTCCCACCTACACCCAAGTTCCACTCCTACCTGGAGGGCTATATCTACCGGCATATGGACCCCGTTAATGACACCAAAGGTAAGGCCCAGCATGTGGGACCCTCAGCACCCCAGCTTTGCTGCTGCTGAGGTAAGGGCTATGGAGAGGGCTCCTAGCCATGCTGGGTAAAACCGGCCAGTTTCAAGAAGATATACAGTCCCCTGGAAGACCCCAGACCCGTGTTTCCTCTGACTTGTAGGCCTCTTCAGAGAGTCTTATCTGGAACTCTGAGAAGAGCCTAGGCAGGCCTGGCAGAAATAAGGATATATAGCCTTGTATATACTCTGCTCCAAACCTACCATGGCAGGGACAGGCATTGTCAAGGTCCTATCCCTTACCATACTCTATTTTGTTATCTTGTTGTTAGAGAAGATGTTCAGGGAGGCTTATGCTGTCTTCTGTGTGGGGTCTGGGCCAATAACCTAAGCAAGGAAAAACATGGTGACCAGGATGTGTCACCGAGCTCCAACCCATAGGCCCGTCACATATAAGATCATACGAGATGAGTCAGCTAGACATTATGAGCCATGTTGCCCTGTGAGGGCAAAAGGTAGTATACTATCACACATTTCTTGCTTGCCTGTGACTGCCTAGGGCCAAGTACAAGGCCCACAGAGATAGGCCATGGTTCTATCAGCTAGACAGTTGCTCTGAGCCCTAGGCTAGCTAGAGTGGGCACAGGGCGCTAGCTGTGTGGCCATCTTCCACCTCAACAGTTACAGGTACCTGTGCAGTATAGCCACAGAACTGATGTCCAGATGGACACACACATGCTGAAACACACACGTGCTTGCAAGCTAGAGCACACAGTACTGCACATTGTTCCTTAGGAGGAAAAGAGTCTGTTTTGGGCTAGAAACTGAGGTCCTGTTCAGAGCCTCTAGGCCTTGTCCCCAGCAGGTATGGGGAAAGCAGTCTTCATAATACTGTGGGGTCAGTGTATGCACATGAGGAAAGGACTGAAGCTGCGTGGCTTGAGCAGGCTCCTGGGAAAGGTGTGCAGGGCACAGGTACTATGTTGTACCTCAGCCACTTGGGAGTGAAATTTCAGAATCCATGGAATTTCTACCCCAGGCATGCTCTTTTTGCCATAGGTCCTGGCAGATGCGTAGCCTGGCACATGGTCTGTGTTCCTTTACCTACAATGAGTGCCAAAATCAGGTTCCAAACAGCTTGGGCCTACTATAGGCCTTAGAGGGCAACTCAAGAACCCCAGTCTTTGGTCCTCTTAAGCCTTTCTGAGCATCGGGGGAATCCTGGAAGCTGTTTTGTTGACCTCATAAGTCACTTCCTCGTCCTCTTTTAAGAGGCCTTCCAATTTATTTGAGCTATAGGTTAAGGAAATGTCCCTCTACTGCCTAGCACGGTGTGAGGCCCATAGTATACCACAAGAGTATACTTGAGTGAGTCCGTGAGCCAATGAAGACTTGGGAGATGATCCGAGGCTTAGAAATCCTTTGGTCAGCTAGCCAAGACTGTGACTAAGCTATTTCTGTAGGATCTCCTGTGACACTACCCTTCACACAGCAGTGTCTGTGGATGCCTCTTCCCAGTGTGTAATACACATGGTGTCATGGCTAACATAAAAGGAGATGGATTTAACCTGTGGGCTGGGGTTTAACAGCACCCTATCTAAGGACATAAAGCCTTGCCTCTGGACTCTTGAATGGTAAGCAACCAACATGTGCCTTGCATCCAGGGTGTGGGGCCTGGGCTGCTCTCACTGTCAAAACTTTCATCTCCATCTTGGGATTGCCTCAAGTTTGCCTGTGTGCAACTTTGCTTGGTCTGGAGCCCAGAAGAGACCTCTACATTACAAGATGACCATCCCTTTTCAGCAGGCATGTTCAAGAATATGGTCCTCGCTGGGCACCTATAAAGCCAGCACTCAGGAGGCAGATACAGAATTGAACTTTTGGGGGGTTTTTTGTTTGTTTTCTGTTTTTTTGAGACAAGGTTTCTCTGTGTAGCCCACGTCATCCTGGAACTCACTGTGTAGACCAGGCCGGTCTTGAACTCAGAGATTTGCCTGCTTGTGCCTCCCAAGGCTGTGATTAAAGGCATGCAAGACCACTGCCAGGTTGCTACTCCATATATTTTTTTAAGTAATTTGTTTATTTTTATTTTATGTGCATTGATGTTTTGTCTATGTGCATGTCTGCATGATCTATGCTGAATCTCCTAGAATTGGAGTTAAAGACCTGGGAATTGAACCTAGGTCCTCTGAAGCTCTCCTAACTTTTTTTTTTTTTTTTTTTTTTTTTTTTTTTTTTTTTTTTTGAGACAGGGTTTCTCTGTAGCTTTGGAGCCTGTCCTGGAACTAGCTTTACAGACCAAGCTGGCTTCGAACTCAGAGATCTGCCTGCCTCTGCCTCCTGAGTGCTGGGATTAAAGGCGTGTGCCGCCGCCACCAGTTTTTGTATATATATGTATATATTGTATATATTTGTGTGTGTGTGTGTGTGTGTGTGTGTGTGTGTGTGTGTGTGTGTCAGATCTCTGGAACAAGAGTTATAGTTATGAGCTGCCATGTGGGTGCTGGGAATTGAACCTGGGTCCTCTGGAAGAGCGCTCCATGTTCTTAACCACTGAGCCATCTCTTCAGCCCCTTACTCTGTATTTTTTAAGACTTTCCAATGTCTGGCTAACTGTGGTGAAAAGCTGTCTATGGTGGCCACACCTGTAATTTCAGCATTTGGAGGCTGAATTAGGAGAAGCATAAATTTAAGCTCAACATGATGAGCCTAATATTAGTAAAAGCTACATGGCAAGACACAATCTCAAGAACAACAAACCATGAACAGGGTCTGCAAAGGTGGCTCAGTGGTTAAGGATGTATAGTGCTCTTGCAGGAGTACCCAAGTTCGATTCCCAGCATCCACATTTGGTGGCTCTTAACCAACTGTAACTCCAGTTCCAGGGGATCTGATGCTTCTAACCTCTGGCCTCTGTGGACAATTGCACCCACATGAACATACAACACACATTTGCACACACACATCCATACATTTGTGCACAAACATGCTTATTAAAAAAAGTCTTTAAAATTAGACCTTGTCTTAGATATTGTTATGCTGTGAAGAAACACCATGGCCAAGGCTACTCTTGAAAGCATTTCCATCGCTCTCTCACACTGGTAACAGACTAACCTCTGAAACTGTGAATAGTGCAGAAGAGCAGCATGCTGGAGGACTTCCCACCACTAGCTTGTTACAGATCTGGAGTAATCTAGTCAGCTGCGTGTGACCATCACAGAGGTCCAGAAACAGTCCCACTCAAAAGCATGTCAGTGAAGAAAGGGAGGCCTTCCTTGAATCGTGCTGTAGCTTTGGCGCCTATCCTGGAACTAGCTCTTGAAGACTAGGCTGGCCTCAAACTCACAAAGATCCACCTGCCTCTGCCTCCTGAGTACTGGGATTAAAGGCGGGCGCCACCACTGCCCAGCTGAGGAACTGGATTTTAAACACAAAAGAAACTAATCCCAACCTTTACTTTCACTGTATGAAGAATTGGTCATAACTCAAAATGGGTCATAAACCAGACAGTCGTGGTGGCGTACTTTTTTAATCCCAGCACTCGGGAGGCATAGGGAGATAGATCTCTAGTCCAGCCTGATCTACAGAGGGAATTCCAGTACAGCCAACACTACACAGAGATATTCTGTCTAAAGAAATTTTAAAAGGGGGTCTGGAGAGATGGCTCAGAGGTTAAGAGCACTGACTGCTCTTCCAGAGGTCCTGAGTTCAATTCCCAACAACCACATGGTGGCTCATAACCATCTATAATGAGATCTGGTGCCCTCTTCTGGCATGTAAGCATACATGGAAGGAATGTTGTATATATAATAAATAAATCTTTTTAAAAAATTTAAAAATTTGAATTTTGCAGGAAAATGGATAGAACTAGAAAACATTATTTTGAGTGAGGTAACCCAGACACAGAAAGACAGTTATCACATGTACTCACTCATAGGTGGTTTTTAAAAGAAAACCAGCCACAAACCACAATCTCAGAGAACTTAGACAACAATGAGGACACTAAGAGAGACTTACATAGATCTAATCTACATGGGAAGTAGAAAGTAGAAAAAGTCAAGATCTCCTGAGTAAATTGGGAGCATGGGCACCTTGGGGGAGGTTTGAAGGGGTGAGGGGAGCAGAGAAAAATGTAAAACTCAATAAAAATCAATTTGAAAAATAGGGGGAAAAAGAAATTAAAGAAGGATCTCTGTGAGTTCAAGACCAGCCTGGTCTACAAGAGCTAGTTCTAGAACAGGCTCTAAAAGCTACAGAGAAACCCTGTCTCAAAAAACCAAAAAGAAAAAAAGAAAGAAATTAAAAAAGGAAAGTCTTGAACCAAAGCATGATACCCCAAATTTCAGTCACAGGAGAAATCCTTTGTCTTCCTGAGTTAGGCCGTGGCTTTTACATAACACCCAACCACTATCTGTTGGAAAGCTGGACTATGAGAAGTGAATCTCCAATGAGACAGTCTTGAGATAATGAGGAGCTTAAGTGTGGCTCCATGGTGGAGCTGGGAGTCTGGGGCTCAGTCCTTAGCATCTTCCCCTGAAAGAGGAATGAAAAGTCAGTTATACGGGCTGCAGCCAAAGAGCAGAAGATGTGTAGACTGCCCTCTGTGGTGACGGGTTAACGTGCAATCATTTAGTATGAACTCATATGTTAATAGAAACACCGACTGATACCTACTACAGAAGTGTTTATAGAAATAGATGTGTACATAGGGGTCAGTGGACACGTATTTGCTTGCTCTGTCAGTTGAGAGGCCCTTAGAAGCAAGGATAACTCAATAGCAACAAGTACACCTTACACCTTTTTTTGGTTTCTAATTATAATTTTCCATCACAAGAAACCATAGTCCTGGAGCTGGTGAGACAGTGGTTAAGAGCACTGGCTGTTCTTCCAGGGTCCTAAGTTCAATTCCCAGAAACCACAGAGCAAATTTAAGAAAAATAAAAGCTAATAGTTAAAAAATAAAGAAAATAAGCCATAGTCCTTTTGAGAAATGACTGATCTCATCCTAGTGTGAGGGATGTGGAAGATGTTAAGAGTGGCTGGGGTGCTGGCACGTGTCTGTAATCTCAGCACAGCGAGGGCTTGAGGCCGGTCAGCCCTGAGCGCTACAGCAAGGGATCAAAATTTCAAGACCTCAAAGAGTCAAGGGCTGCAGTTACAGCTCAGTGTAGAACACTTGGCTGGTATTCATAAGGCTGTGGGTTCAGTCCCTAGCACCCAAAATAAGTAAAAAGGAAGTGTAGCCATGCCTGGTAGTGTAGTCTTAGATCAGCTACTCAGGATGCCAAGGCAAGATCAAAAGTTCAAGGCCAGCTGTAGTGATGAGCTGCGGGCCGCCCCAGCTCCCGGCCACCAGCTAGCTTTACCCGAAATAATTACACGGAAACTGTATTCTTTTAAATACTGCCTGGCCCATTATTTTCAGCCTCTTACATCTTGACTAACCCATATCTAATAATCTGTGTAGCACCACGAGTGGTGTCTTACTGGGAAAGATTCAGCATACGTCCATCTTGGGCTGGAACTTCGTTGCATGTCTGGCTTCTCTCTGAGGAGAGGCACGGCAGTCTGCCTAACTTAGGAGAGGCGTGGCATCTTACTGATCCTTCTACCTCACTTCCTCTTCCTGTTCTATCTACTCCACCCACCTAAGGGGCGGTCTATCAAATGGGCCAGGCAGTTTCTTTATTAGCTAATGGGAAGCCTCCATCATTTCCCCTTTTTCTGTTTAAGCAAAAAAGAAAGGCTTTAAGTTTAACATAGTAAAATTACATATAACAAAACAGTTATCATGCAAAAATTACAGTTACAATATTTATATCTACTTTATCTTTTATCATAACAAAGGAAAACAACTATAACTAATCTATCTATTCTTCTTCAGCTCCATCAAAGACTCCAGAAGGACACATTATTACCTAAGTAAATAAGAAATATGCAATTTCCAAACTCTAGAAATGATAGAGACATCTCGCTGCCTGGACAGTCACCCAAAGTTCTTTTGTACTGTTGGGGCATCCATCTTCAGCCTTCAGGCCCATAGTATCCAGAGACATTTCCATGAAGCAGGAAATTTCAAAGGCAGTTCAGTCAGTATCTGCTGTGTCCTGCAGAATGTCTCGCAGACTCTTTCATGAGTCAGGAACCCCAAAGAATCATCTCACATTTAGGCAAGTTCAGCATTCCTCTCTGTGTCCAGTTTATGCAAGAGTCCAAGCAAGAGCAGTTTCTTGCCCAATGGCTATCAAACTCCATAAGGATCCTCTTCGATGCCCATTTTCCTCTTGAAGTAGCTAGTGCTGCCAGGAGCAGATTTGTCTCATTGTCATGAAAAGCCTTAAGTTATTAAAACATTTAAGTGGAATATTCTGTAGTCTTTGAAAGATATTAAGAATGCCTATCTAACTAAAATATATCTCTATATATCTAGAAAATCTAACTAACATGACTATAAGCTTTACTATTATCGACAATTATCCATTAACAACCTATATTTCCTAATTATACATTACATTTTTAAAAGAACTACACAATCACAATACCTTAATCAAGATCAGAAATACATATAACAAGATTGACCTTAATATCATTAACCAAGATTCACAACAATCCAACTTATTTATATCTATATCATCTCCCCCTTTAAATGTAAAAGAACATTTATAAACAATATTTGGGAATATGGGCGCAGTTATTTCTCTCCAAACTGCTTCCTGCTGAATGGGGGCGCTGTTAATCAGATCTTTCATGGTGTAACCTGTGTGCCAGGTTCATCTCAGTCATCAGTTGGGTAAAGTAATTTTCTGAAGGTGTTCACAGCAACCTTTCAGGAGGGCGTGGTCTATCATACCATATTGGGATAGAAGCAATCCACAGAGTCTCATTTTCTGTAAAAACAAAAGAAGAATCTCTTTTCCAAAGTATCATATCCTTAGATCCAAATTCTGAAGTCAAGGTATTTTCAAGATATCTTTCTTGGATTAGTTCAGCAGCATTTACAAACAAATATCTTTTAGCAGCTGTTTCTCCTTCCTCAGCATTCAAACAATTCAAAGAGAGCATAATAGTATACAGTATCAAGATTCTCTGTATATTTTCCATCTTTGTGCAGCTTTGTTTTAACCTCTATTTCGTTTATTTTTACTTTTACTTTTTGAGACAGGTTCTCTGTATATCTTTGTCCTGGAATAACTCTTTAGACCAGGCTGTCCTTGAACTCTCAGAGATCCACTTGCCTCTGCTTCCCAAGTGCTGGGATTAAAGGCGTATGCTACCACACCTTGAACTCACAGAGATCTGTCTGTCTCTGCCTCCCAGGCATTGGGATTAAAGGTGTGTGCTGCCACACCTTGAAGTCACAGAGGTCAATCTACCTCTGCCTCCCAAGTGTTGGGATTAAAGGTGTGTACCACCACAACAAACTACTTCCTTTTTTTTCTTTTTTATTTTTTTTTTACTTTTAAGAACTTTAACCTTTAGCCTGCATATATTTTTAACACAGTGTAAACCACTTAGACATTTTCTTCAACTTTGAATTTTTCTTTTACTGTATATCTCTCTTTCTGACTACATGAGTCTTTACTTTACCAAACAATATCAGTAGGACTAAAGCCGTGACTTTGGCGGCTAGATCCAGCCCATTCCCTAGCTTTCCAGCCTCATGGCAGAGGTACCACAACTCTTTGGCGGTTCAAGGTCCCTGCCAGCAAGCAAGCTGCAACAGTGTTAAACAACACTCAAAAGCTCCATAGTCAGGACCGCCTGCTTGAAAGAGTCAGAGTTTGCCTTGGCAGGACGGCCCAGAAAGCTGGCATTTTAAAACAGCACAACTTTTTTCCTGCTACAGCTGAAAACTGAAAAACATGCATTCAGCTTTTCATCAACACCTTTTAAGTGTTTCGTGGCAGGACCTCTTAAAAGAGCTGCAGGTTTTTGCAGCTAAAGCTGAGTCAGGAAGCCTCTCTTAGATGAGAGCGCTTGCTCTAGCAAGCAAAGCCAAACCCGAGAAATTGCTGCTACCGAGAAAACATGCTTTACTCTATTCTTTCCCAAGCTTTCTCAGGCTTTCTGTGGATTCAGTTATCCACGTTGGGCGCCATTCTGTAGTGATGAGCTGCGGGCCGCCCCAGCTCCCGGCCACCAGCTAGCTTTACCCGAAATAATTACACGGAAACTGTATTCTTTTAAATACTGCCTGGCCCATTATTTTCAGCCTCTTACATCTTGACTAACCCATATCTAATAATCTGTGTAGCACCACGAGTGGTGTCTTACTGGGAAAGATTCAGCATACGTCCATCTTGGGCTGGAACTTCGTTGCATGTCTGGCTTCTCTCTGAGGAGAGGCACGGCAGTCTGCCTAACTTAGGAGAGGCGTGGCATCTTACTGATCCTTCTACCTCACTTCCTCTTCCTGTTCTATCTACTCCACCCACCTAAGGGGCGGTCTATCAAATGGGCCAGGCAGTTTCTTTATTAGCTAATGGGAAGCCTCCATCAGCCAGCTGTGCCAATCGAAATAAGATCTTGTCTCAAAAAGTAAAAGAGGCTGGGCGGTGGTGGCACACGCCTTTAATCCCAGCACTCCAGAAGCAGAGGTAGGCGAATTTCTGAGTTCAAGGCCAGCCTGGTATACAGAGCAAGTTTCAGGACAGCCAGGCCTACACAGAGAAACTCTGTCGCAAAAACAAATTTTAAAAAGTCAAAGAGGGCTAGACCTATGACTCAGTGTTAGAGTACCTGCCTAGCATGCACTGAAGTTGTGTGTTCAATCACCAGTATTGACAATAGAGGCAGGGGGAAGGAGAGATAATGGGAGCCAGTCAGGAACATGAGCTACCCAAAAACTTCCCAGCAGCAAAGCTCAAACCAAAGTATAAAATAAATGTCCTTAGCACATTCCTTCCTTTTGACTAACTTCCAAAGAACATGTGAAAAATATGGTAATTTCACAGTGCAGAAATCTGACTGGCATGGCCTCAGCCAGGTGGCAATCCAGGCACCACCATTCACCCATTCCTGTTGACTTTGTAGTTAGGTCAGTCAGTGAACCAAACAGCAGCTGAGGAGCCCAGGCGCAAACTTCCTGTCAGCAGAGAAGTGTGAGCCATCTGTATTTTCTCTGCCCTGGCCAGTGCAGTCCTCTGCCCTCTTACCCACCGTAGGCCCTCTGGTCATGTAGCTCCAGAAGGGCCCAGCCCCTCACTCTGACCTGTGTGTACACAGAGCCGCCTCGCCCCAGAGACATGTGGCCATCAGCTTGATGGGGACAGACCCCAGCGGTTCCAGGGACCTTGCCACCAAGCGTGGAAACCACACGCACAGTGGTTTCTGGCGTGTGTCCTGTGGTCCTCACAGTTGTGTTTGCTCCCCAGTGACCCAGCACATAAAAGAGCTTCTGGAAAGGAACAGTAAGAAGAAATCCAAACTGAGAAAGAAAGCCAAGCCTTATGTTGAAGAGCCAGATGGTAGGGCCTCTGCAGCCTGGGCGCTGCCTCTGCACCGCTCTGCTCTCCACCATGGCCGCCTGGCCCTCTCTCTAACCGCTTCTGGGCTGGGGGAGGGACACTAACCTCAGGCTTGGGGCCTCCCAAGCAAGCAAAAACTGGAGGTCTAGGGTGCCAAAATGACCCTAGAGAAATGGTGCATGCCCTGCACCTCTTCTGGCAGTACCCAGGACAGTCCACAACTTGCTTCTTGGTGAACTAACCTGTGAAGGCTTGGAGTCAGCCCCCAGGTGAGTGAGTGGGCCTGATGCTGGGGTGAGGCTCACAGGTGGAGCTGGTTGTCTTGGGGCAGGGGAGCCCACTCTCGTATGGTTAGGGGATCTTCCCTCTCCCACGGTGGCCCCAGCAAAGCCTTCTGCAGTCCAGGGTTCCTCTGCCTTCTTCCACCAGCAGCCTTCTATCTCTTCCCTGAGCCCTGTCTCAGGACTGTCTGCTCCGCTGAACTCCAGGCAAGGCTGTGACCTCGCTATCTAGAGCTCTCGGTTCAGCACTGCCGCTCCTTCACAAGGCCTCAGCTCTGGCCTTCCTGCACCAGCTTTGTATAGAGCTGCTTCCATCAGGCCGTGGTTCACAGTATTTGAATCCCCTGTCTCCTGCTCTTTGCTCTGCCTGTTGTGTGCCACCCACTGGAACCCAGGGACAAGGCTGGGGAGCTTTCTGTAGATGAGGTCTGTTTCAAACAAACTGGGCCAGCAGGAAGCTGAAAAGAATGGTGACCCTTGTAGGCTAGGCCAGGATGACATCTGTAGGACTGGAAATTTGTCCTTGCTCAGGGCCTCCCAGGCTGCCTAGCTCAGACTGCTCATGGGGACAGTACTAGAAAGAGACCCTGCTTGCCTGACCACCGGGGGCATGGAGCTGCATGTATTCCAACCGTCTGTGAGTTGTGGCCACAAGGTAGGGGTCGAGTATCTATGGAACTTGAAGCAGAACTGGGCAGAGCCCTGGAGCTCAGACTGTCAGGTGGAGAATCCGGGAGCATTCATTCTCAGGACCATGAAGAGTAAGCAGCAGCAGACACAACAAACCTTGGGTACACCCAGCTGTTTTTGAGGCTTACAGCTTACCCAGATTCCTGCTACAATAGTAAAAACCCTGGAATGCCACTCATCTAGGGCTATGGTAAGCCATCCATCACACAAAATTGTTACCTGCATCCTTGTGGAGGTTCTGGCCAAGGTTCAACAAGGCTAGATTGACCTCCTCTTACAAGTAAAGGTCTCTGTGGGGTGGCAATGACACTGTCTGATCCGCTCTAGACACTTAGCCAGAGCTGAAATCACTACAGCTTCCTAGACTCCAGGCCACATGTGGCCCCAGCCTCAGGCCTAGGCTAGCAGCTACCGCCACAGCAGCAACAGCTGTCTGCTTATCGCTGGCTACTAGGCTTCCAGCACAGCCATTCTCAGGCCTCCGCGAGACAGGCATCATCTCCGTCTCTGTCCTATAGAAAAACTGAAGCACAGTTTTTCATACCTACTACCAGCTGAAAGGTGATTGAAGTAGGGTTTGCTCTGGTCCTGAGTGAGCATCAGATGAGGCAGCACTGGGTGGGCAGAACAGGAGGCAACAGGCTTAAGTCCCTTCCATTACTCTCAGACCCCATCTGCTTAGCTGAGCCAGGGCAGTGAGAAGCACTTAAGCGCTCTCCATCCTTATAAAACAAGGCAGCTTCATAGCAATCATAAAGGGCAGGATGGCTGAGGGAGAAGCTCTAGTGCTCTCTAGGTGGCTGAGGACAAAAACCAAGGTGATCTGCCAGAGTCTGGATCACTTGGGACCTGGGGCAGATTGTCCAAAACTTAAATGTCTGAGAGATTTATAATTATTTTGGTTAGAAAAGAACCATTTTACATATGTGTATAAAACTTTTGTGATAAAGGTTCTCATGGGCCATAATATACTTGTGGAATAAGTATACTTATATAATTATATATAATAACTATATGTATGTATCTCATATATGCGTGTGTTCCATATCTCTCTCTCTCACACACACACACACACACACACACATATGTATATAAAGTTGGGGATCTAAGGACCTCTCCAAGACCTCAGATGTCCATAAGAAACTGTCTCCTTTCAAAGGCAAAGGTACTCCCAATCACAGACTTCACAGCTGCGGGTAGTAGAGGCAGAACCTTCCGGGGAAGGGGTATCCATTTTCCAGAAGCACTCAGCTGGTGTCTGTCCATGACACTTCTTGGCATGTTCTGTCATCTGCCTCTATCCTTATTTGCTGGCTGGGACAGGTTGGAGACACTTGACATCTACCAACACTCCAGTGTCATTAGCTCTGCTGCAAGGCATGAGTTCCAGAAAGCTCCCTACCTTGAGAGAGGAGTCCAGGCCTTCAGCCCTGTCGTTGTCTTACCCGCTGGTTAGATAGAGCACTGACATCTTCTGCAAGCTTTCGCTAAGAGCCAAGCTTTGGCCTCTCTCTCTCTCTCTCTCTCTCTCTCTCTCTCTCTCTCTCTCTCTCTCTCTCTCTCTCTCTCTCTCTCTCTCTCCCTCCCTGACACTCTGCTCCCAACTTCACTCCCTCCCTAAGGACACCAGAGCTACTGGAGAACTGCCTTTGCCCCAGTGCTGACCAAAGGCACCAAATGCTTCATCCAGAAGCCTCTTCCCCTGGGACCAGGGAAAACCAAAGGTCTTGCTAGGGTCACCTAAGGAGGAAAGGAAGTGGGGTTTGAAAGCCTGGGACCCAGGGTGTGCTCTGGTTTGTTCCCCTGTTCTTCCTGGGTGGATCTAGGAAGGCTGGCAGAGGGATTTCCCCTACCCTAACTTCTAGAGATGGGGGTGTCTCTTGCCTCTCCTCTTGGGTCTCTGCCCTCAAGGACTGCCTCTGAGAGAATATGGGCCACTGTGCAGCTCAGGGGTGGGTGAGAAGTTGGCCACATCCCTGAACCCTTACAATTGCTTTTCTGAGTCCCTGTGTCCCACGTGTCTACCCCAGGCTGACTGCCACCCTTTCTCTTCCAGGGGTGGCAATAAGCACCTATGCGAAGTACTGTTACCACAAACTTCAGAAGGCAGCCCTGACTGGGGCCAAGAAGGTACAAATACTTCTGGGAGAAATAGGTAGGGTAAATGGCTCTCCTGCAGTCCACACGCAGACCTGATGGAAGGGCAGTGAGACTCAGTGGAGCACTGGCTGGCTGCGGAGAGCCCCAGCCTGGATAGGAAGGCTTGCACCTGTGCTTCCCACAGTCTCTTGCCCTTCAAGGACCCCTGACCATGCCTGGGCCTCCAATGCAAGCGGGTACACATACTAGACAAGGCATCAGGTAGCCTTCCCAAGTAAGGTGCTCTACCCACCTGGCCATACCCAGCCTCCTAGAGCCTGGGAATAGCATCCTGGCTGCACTGTCCCTAAGAACTCCAGCTGGCATGGTGAAATGCAGCAGACAGGCATTGCCATATGCAAGCCTGTGCTGGAGACCATCACCCCTCCACCTTTCTGCATATCTGTGGTTTGGAGTGTTGCAGATGGCCTGATGGGAGATGCCTATAGTGACTTGGGTTAGGGTTTGGGTTGTCCCTGGTTCTTGTTGGGCAAGGACCCAGAGTGAGGGAGAAGAGATGAAAGAAGGAGGCTGAACTACAACAGGACCTGAATGCTGAGCTGTTTTCACAGGGCCTGAAGAAGCCCAATGTGGAGGAAATCCGACATGCCAAGAACGCAGTGTTCAGCCCATCCATGTTTGGCAGTGCACTGCAGGAGGTGATGAGCATGCAGAAAGAGCGCTATCCTGACAGGCAGCTGCCCTGGGTACAGACACGGCTCTCCGAGGAGGTGCTGGCACTCAACGGTGACCAGACAGAGGGCATCTTCAGGTGCCTTACCAACCCCAGATTGTGGGTGGGGAAAGGGAGCACAGGTGTGTTCACTAAATATTTCTAATATCAGGGACCACAAAGCCTAGAGGCCATTTAGCCAAATGTGACAAAACAGTATCCCATCCAGAGGAGGCAAGTTGACTGTTACTCCCCAAAATAGCAGCATGGCCAACCAGAGACAGCCAACAGAGGTCCAGAGGATACCAGCAAGGACATCACCTATGACAAGAGCCTTAGAAACGGCATGCAGCTGGCCAGGCAGCTCAGCATCACCAGTGCATCATCCTGTGTGAACAGGGATGTGCAAGACCATGCAGTATCAACCATTGTAATGACTTGCCTGTCAGGATCAGGGATGCCCAAGTCCCCAGAGGATAAGTAGGGAAGCCAAGGGCTGCAAATTTGGGCTTTAGTGGCCTGCAGAGGGAGACAGCTACACAGAGAAGCCAGCAGAGTCCATGAAGGGAGAATGGCCCCAGGAGAATCCCACACCACTGACCCAAATGCATGGAGCAGGATGCCCCCAAAAGAGCAACAAGATCCTAAGTCACTCCACACTACATGAGAGAATCAGGTTGGTGGGACCTTGAAGCTTTCTGCCACTCCAAACTCCAGCACTAGGGTGAGATGATTTCCTCTAGTCTGAGTCTTGGCTATACTCTCTAGGGTCCCTGGTGACATTGATGAGGTGAATGCCCTGAAGTTGCAGGTGGATCAGTGGAAGGTACCTACAGGCCTGGAGGACCCCCACGTCCCTGGTGAGCCCCAGACATACTTAACAGCTGGGCAGGTGTTGGCCTGCATGCATATCCCAGAAAGTAGATCACCATTCAGGCCAGGATCCCTGTCCAGTCGTCCACCAGGATCACCCTATGGCCCTGTCCCTCTGTCCTGTGGCTACATCTCACCATCCTCTTTCACCCCCTGGAACCTATTTCTTAGTGAAGTGATGTCTTCCCATCACTTCTAGACATCCTCCCACCCACTGGACCTGTCATTGTTCTTGGCCTACCCAGGGTTCTGCCCCTCCAGAGCGGCCCAGCCCACAGCTCCTGGGGCATTTTTAGACAGCTCCTTCTGAGCACAATTCTTCTGAGAAATTATACCACCAAGATTGATCCCAGGTTCTCCATCAGCTAGTGTTTCTGGGATCTGGGCTCAGTCTCAACAGCCTGCTCCATACCCTCGCACATAGTACACACATCCTATATCTCTGGATGTGGTCTCTTGTGGATGCTTGGCTTAGGGGCCTCCAGACCAACACCATCTAAGTCACTCCCACCCTCAGCATCGCTGCTGAAGCTGTGGTATCGGGAGCTGGAGGAGCCCTTGATTCCTCACGAATTCTACGAACAATGCATTGCGCACTACGAGAGCCCGGAGGCTGCAGTGGCCGTGGTGCACGCGCTACCGCGCATCAACCGTATGGTGCTGTGCTACCTCATTCGCTTCCTCCAGGTATGCTTGCTCTGCACCTAATGCCACGCCAATGCCCACCTTTCACCCTACCCAACCCACCTTCCCCACCAACCCCTTAATAGCCACGCCCACCCCCCCACTCCGCTCTCTTCTCCCTACTCCGCTCCCCCCACTTAGGTGTTCGTGCAGCCAGCCAACGTAGCCATCACCAAAATGGACGTCAGCAACCTGGCCATGGTGATGGCACCCAACTGCCTGCGCTGTCAGTCGGATGACCCACGCGTCATCTTCGAGAACACGCGAAAGGAGATGTCCTTTCTGAGAGTGCTCATTCAGCATCTAGATACCAGCTTCATGGAAGGCGTGCTATAGCACGCGGGCAACGGACACAGGCCAGGGTGACACCCAGGGAGGTGGGAGGGAAGGCCCCAGCGGCGAGGCAGCATGCCAAGCCCCGCCAGACGCCCGCCCTGCCCCACCCCCAGACCCTCCTGGGCAAAGCAGCCCGCCATATCTCGCGGCCAGTTCCTGCGGGCTCCGGCTCGCCCAGCCGACCACAGGCCAGCCCCGAGAAGTGCCTTCTGTTTGCCGGAGCCGAGCGACACTGCCCTCCTGGTCGGCCGAAGCACATGCCGCGTTGCTCAGGGCAACACGACCTCGTCCCCTCTCCAGGGCAGTCTGCCACCAAGGCACTCGCCCTGATCCCTCCTACCCTAGTCTAGGGGCCTCTAGCTGGGGCCTGAAGGAGACTTAGAGGCACTCTAGAGAGCTGTGCTAGCCACCGCTAGGACCCGGTCCTGTCGTCCCAATGCCTTTGGTCCTGATGGCCCAAGGTCTTTGTGCAAGGGGAGACCCCACACCAAAGCCCTGTGGGGTGGGGCCAGGGCTAGGTAGGCGTTCTTGGGGTGGGTGGGGGAGGGCGAGAGGTTTTTGTTTGTTTGTTTTGAGTGGGTTGTTTTTGGTGTGAATCCAGAATCTAACCCGCACCCAGCCTACTTGTGTATAAAGATATAAATAGAACGACAGATGTCAGAACTAAGTTTGCTAAGGACATAGTTTTAACCAGATGCTATTTATCTCTTGAACTGCCATTGCCGTCCTCGCGCTGAGCAAGTTAGCACCACCTTTTGACCTCGCGGCCTCTGACCAAACTACACCCGGGCGGCGTGCGGATGGGACCTGGACTCGTCCGCGTTTTCCATTCTGGAATCTGACTTCCAACAGTTGTCAAACTTCATTTCTCCCGTTTATATATATATATATATATATATTTTTAGAGTTGTTTTTATTTATTAAAAACAAAAGTCCCGCCCTGCCGAGTCCCGCAGCCCTCTGGGGCGGGTCCTGGACCTCTCCAGCGGCCTGGCCGCAGGCGCTCTCTCCGACGTGTGGACAGAGGCGACAGCGCTCCGTGTGAATAAAGTTCAGATGCACACTCTGGTTGCTTGTGCCTCAGGTTACTTCGGGTGCGGTGAAAGGGCGGGGGTGGGGTCCGCACAGCGTGCCTCCTTCCGGGGGCGGGGCTTCTTGCCCCGCCCCGCCGAGCACGTGCTGCCGGCGGAACCCAAAGCACCAGGCGCAGTGCCGACTTTGTGACCTGTTTCCGGTGTGGAAGGATGTGGCCGCCTTGCAGGTCACTGCGTAACTTGGCTCTAGCCTTGGCGAGATCGCAGGGAGCTCGGGCCTGCAGTGGGGACGAACGTGTCTCCTACACACAGGGCCAAAGCCCGGAGCCCAGAACCCGCGAGTATTTCTACTACGTGGATCACCATGGCCAGGTGTGAGGCAGTCCTGAGGGATCTGCCTCGGGCGGGGAAGAGTTCTAAGGGCCAAAACCTAGGGATAGGTGCTACGTGTGGTGTTGGACCTGACTTTCAGAGCCCAGGCTGGGAGCCGGGAAGCCCAGAGGCTGTCCCCTCCACGGCATCGCCATCCCTCCCCACCCACAAACTGCAAACACCAATCCCAGAGCTGAGGTTCGCGGCTGCTGGAGCCCAGCGGCCCGCAAGCCTGCTTTACAAAGGGGGGCGAGGGGACCGCCGCTCGGAAAACCTGTATGTAGGCGTGAGCGAAGTCTGCAGGACCCTGACACATGCCCCCTCGAACACGGTACACAGAAAAGCAAGAACAGCGACACAACACTGGGCTTGGGGCTTTCTGTTCAGGATTTACTGTCCACTGTCTGTCCCTTCCGTCCGCAGCTTTTCCTGGATGACTCCAAACTGAAGAACTTTATCACCTGCTTCAAAGGTATTGCTTGCTGCAGCAGCTCCCTCAAGCCTCTCTCCCTCCCTGCCAGGTCTCCAGCTCCCCCACTCCGCGGGCAGCCCCCAGCCCCAAGGGGGCCGGCAGTCTCACGCCAGTGCTGGTGTGTCCCAGGGAGAGGAGCCTGTCTGGGGAGCTAGGTCACCAGCGAGAACAGTCGCGCCTTTTTCTTTCCACAGACCTGCAGTTCCTGGTCACTTTCTTCTCTCGGCTGAGACCTAACCACAGCGGGCGCTATGAGGCTTCCTTCCCCTTCCTCTCTCTCTGCGGCAGAGAGCGTAACTTCCTGCGTTGTGAAGACCGGCCTGTGGTCTTCACGCACTTGCTGGCCCCCGACAGCGAGTCCCCTCGCCTCTCCTACTGCGGCGGCGGCGAGGCCCTGGCCATCCCCTTTGAGCCGGCTCGCTTGCTACCCCTGGCGGCCAACGGGCGCCTGTACCACCCGGCACCTGAGCGCGCAGGCGGCGTGGGCCTAGTGCGCTCCGCCCTGGCCTTCGAGCTCAGTGCCTGCTTCGAGTACGGACCTGAATCACCCACGGTTCCCTCTCACGTGCACTGGCAAGGTCGCCGCATCGCCCTAACTATGGATCTGGCCCCGCTGCTGCTCGCTGCCCCGCCGCCCTGAGCCTCCAGCTGGAGCTGGGTGGGGAGGGTTAGGGCAAACACTGGGCTTCGTAGTACTCGCAGGTTACCCCTCGGTCCCAGACTTCCAGGTCGACCCAAATGTCCCCAGTCACCTGCACGCCGGTGACTGAGTGCGCGTGCGCGCAGAGGTGCGCCTTGGGCCTCGTTAGGTTGGCGCTGTCCAAGGTTCTGGTGCGGCCCCGCTATTCTCGGTCTCTACAGCGGTCCCCTCTCCGCCACCTCTAACTCTTACAACCGGTCTTGCATCCCACGGATTGGCCTGCTCTGGTCACGTCAGGCTGGGCGGCAGGCGCAAGGCGCGCGTGGGCCGGTGCGCGTGCGCGCCCACCCCCACCCCCCGCCGCTTCTCCAGTCTAGCAGCCGCAAGCACCGCGGGGAGTCGCTCGCCACTGGAGCAGGTGAGGGGGGGGTTCCTGGGCCAAGGTCACCAGGCTTGGGGGCGGGATCGAGACCCTTTAGGTTCTGACTGCTGCACCAAGGAAAGGTCAGACTCTCTGGCAGCGGGGAGGGGATGGAAACCACGCCCTCTGTGAGCAGGCTCGGACCACTGGAGCGGGAGGGGTAGGTTAGGGGAGTTAGTGCTGGTTTAAAGCACCTGTGATCTTAAGGGCTGCCAGAGACCTCAGCTGGGGCTTCGCGCTGCGCCCGAGGGAGGATACAGGGCTCCTCTCCACCCACCCTCTTCCCGCCTAGATGATCCCTCAGGAGACTGATGCCCCACTCCTCCTGCCTAGGATTAGGGGTTCGTGTCCTGATAAAAGGATTTCTGGCTTATCTAGTAAGGGGCCCTCATTCCTGTCGTGGCTGTCTTGCACTGATGCACATCTGGGCGACCGCACGAGCAGCAGCTCTGATCCCTAGTGCACAGATCAAGGCTTTGCTACTGAAGGCTGGACAGATGCCCAAGGCCTGGAGCCAGGGACCAACCAGTCATTTGTGCTCCAGGAAATTAAACCCAGAAGCCTTGCAAATGTCCCAGCTTCTTGGGGCTCCGCATGTCCTGAGATATCTAGGAACTGCCTTTGCCTGCGCCAAAGCTATTCCATTAAAACTCTACTGCTCTGCTGCCTCATCTCCATTGACTTTAAATGACCAAGTGACTTACGATTGGTGCAAAATTGAAACAAACACCAACGCCACTTAGTACAGTTTAACTTGACGCACAGCAAGGAGACCTAGAGAATAAGCAGGTGTGAAAACGGTAGACTGTGCCAAATGAGGAGAACAGTGTGTCCTCTGTAACTTTAGAAAAGCGGACTTCTCTGCCTTGGCACCACCGTTAAAACTGAACATTGCACCTAGAACCCTACCCTAGTCCTTCTGCGCCTAGATCACAGATACATTTTGTAAACTGCTGTAGAATGCCCTTCCTGATAGTTTCAGAGGTCACTGCTCCTTTATTCTACTTAGGGAGCTAGATACCCAGTTGGTATGATAGGAGTGTAACTCACTAGTATGTTGTGTGCTAAGTCTGTGCTCAGTGTGCAGGAGATACCGAGGCCAATTCCCACAAGGAAGAGGAAAAAGGGGGGGGGGGGAGCAGTTTATGGCCTAAGGCTTCCTCCCATATCCCAGCTAGTACACACAAATACTCCAAAGATAGAGGCCCTCTGGAACCAGCTTGGGGGTGGGGCATAGGTTCTAGGCCTCTGAACTGATTCTCCTGTTTGACTTATCCCTCAGTTCTCTAGAGAATTACCTGAGGAAGCTAGACATAATAGTGCACACCTGTTCATTTGCCTCTTGGGAGCATGAGCAATAGTATCTCAAGTTCAAGTATAACATAGGCTATATAGCAAGACTCTGACTCAAAAAATTAGCAGTAGTGCCAGGCGGTGGTGGTGCACGCCTTTGATCCCAGCACCCAGGAGGCAGAGGCAAGCAGATCTCTGTGAGTTCAGTGCCAGTCTGGGCCACAGAGCAAGTTCTAGGACAGTCAGTCCTGTTACACAGAGAAATCCTGACCCCAAGAAAAAAAATTAGAAGTAGCAGCCAGGTGTGGTGGATCAGCTCTTTAATCCCAGTACTAGAGAGGCAGAGGCAGATGTATCTCTATGAGTTCAAGGCCAGCCTGGTTTACATAGAGAGTTCCAAGACAGTTAGGGCCTTAAAGAAAAAGACCCTGTGTCTCAAGGGAGGGGTGGTGGTTAAGAGCACTGGCTGCTCTTCCAGAAGACCCAGATTTGATTCCTAGCACATACATGCTCAGAACCATCCTAACTCCAGTTCCAGGGGATCTTGAGGGCACCAGGCACCTATGAGATGCACACACATACTTGCAGGTAAAACACTTATACATGCAAAATAAGTAAATTTAAATGGAAAAATTTTTGAAAAAGAAAATAATTAGAAGTAAGCTGGAGCCGGGCGGTGGTGGCGCACGCCTTTAATCCCAGCACTCGGGAGGCAGAGGCAGGCGGATCTCTGTGAGTTCGAGACCAGCCTGGTCTACAAGAGCTAGTTCCAGGACAGGCTCCAAAGCCACAGAGAAACCCTGTCTCGAAAAACCAAAAAAAAAAAAAAAAAAAAGAAGAAGTAAGCTGGGCATAGTGACACAGGCTTTTAATGTCAGCACTCTGGGTTTGGAGGCCATTGTAGTCCACATAATGAATTCCAGGCCAACCAGAGAAACACACTAGACTCTAATTATTTAAAAGGAAATAAGCCGTATGAGTTACCTGAGGAAAAATCCTAACTCTTAAGTAAGCTGTCCACTCACCTCCATCCCCACAACAGGAGGATCATGGGCTGCACCAAGCATCAACAATCATGACAAATAAACCTTAAGGTGGGGTCATTTGGTCAAGGTCGTGTGGGGCCTTTGCTCTTATGATGGGGCACGGTCGTTTCTGCTCAGTGCTGAACTTTATGCTGGCGCCAGCAGCCACTGAGTGAGACCAAGGGGGCATGTCTGCCCAGCGCCTGCTCTTTTTGGCCGAGGTCTGGGTAGTTAGGCGCTGGACTTGGCCAACCCAAGCCTAAATTATGTACTGTTGCATCCGGGAGCCAAGAGAGCCCATCATCTGGGTGGAGATGAACCCAGGTGGTGCCAGTGACGAGCAGGATGGCGCAGGCGCAGGACGGCGCAGGCGCAGGAGGAATACTAGTGCTAGGCAGAGACCTTCAGGGAAGGATTCTCTCCGTTTGTTCTGTTTTCCTTTTTAAAAACATTGTTTGCATGCGTGGGTCAGAAGTGGAGGACCCTCAAGCCTGTAGAGGTCAAAAGCGATCTTTGTAGAGTCATTTCTCGTCTTCCACCAGGCTTGCCCGGCGGGCAAGTGCCTTCACTTGTGTAGCCATCCTGCCTGCCCTCATACAGATCTTACCAAGAGAAGTTAGGCCTTTTTTAAAAAAAAAAAAAAAAAACAAAAAAAAAAAACAGAGTCTCACTATGGAGCCTTGATCCACCTAGAACTGTGTAAACCAGTCTGGCCTCAACCCAGAGAGATCCGCCTTCCTCTGCCTCCTTAGTGCTGTTTGTAACTTTTCAAAAGTTACACAAGGATTGTATGTAGACTTCCATCCATGTTAATTGGTTGTTTCTTACTTTTGTATTTTGAGACAAAGTCTTGCCGCAGTTCAGCCAGACCGGCCTGGAACATATTGTTTAGACCTAACCTTGAATTCACAGCAATCCTGCTGCTTCAGCCTCCCCAGTGTTGCGATTAAGAGCATGACCCACCATGCCTGGCGATACATTCCTGCTCATGCGCGGGCTGGATAATGTTAGCACTGGCCTGCTAACCTGTTTCAGGAGGCGCATCCCATCGGGGAAGCCACAGCTTCCTGGTGGGGCTCTTCGGAAATGACCCCAGGGGCTCCCCCGGTGCTGCTTCTGCTGGGACTGCTGTTGCTGCCGCTGCTACCTGGATTCCCGCCCCGAGCCACTGGCTGTCCCGCTGCCTGCCGCTGCTACAGCGCCACTGTGGAGTGCGGCGCCCTACGGTTGCGTGTCGTCCCACCGGGAATACCCCCAGGGACGCAGGTGGGCACTATGTGGGACTGGAGGGTCTTAGATTGGAGTAGTGGGTTACAAGTGCCCACAGCAATGAAAAAGATTGTGTGAGCCTCGGAGGTGAGGTGGAAGGTCACTAGGGTGCTGAGGTAGGCAAGTGGGAGGGGACGCGCCACGGGAGTGGGGCACGCCCCACAGTGAAGTAATCCTCTCGTCACCACAACCTTCAGACGCTGTTTCTGCAAGACAACAGCATCGCGCACCTGGAGCAAGGCGCCCTGGCGCCTCTCGCTGCTCTGCGCCACCTCTACCTGCACAACAATACCCTGCGGGCCCTGGAGTCGGGTGCCTTCCGCGCACAGCCGCGCCTGCTTGAACTGGCGCTCACCGGCAACCGGCTTCGGGGATTGCGAGGCGGTGCATTTGTGGGCTTGGTCCAGCTACGCGTGCTTTACCTGGCTGGAAACCAGCTGGCGAAGCTGCTGGATTTCACCTTCTTGCACCTGCCGGTGAGCGACAACTGCCCTAAGTGCGGGATCTTGCTGTGATGTCAATAAACGCACTACTGGTGGGAGTGGTTGGGAGAGAGAAGTCAATATTGTCGAGCTTCCCAGGGCCCTTTTGCCTAACGATCTGCTGTCCCTACTTCAGCGACTGCAGGAGCTGCATCTTCAAGAAAACAGCATTGAGTTACTGGAGGACCAGGCCCTGGCTGGGCTTTCCTCCTTGGCCCTGCTGGACCTCAGCAGAAACCAACTGGGCACCATCAGCAGAGAGGCCCTGCAGCCTCTGAGCAGCTTACAAGTCCTGCGCCTCACAGGTAACTCTTCCTTTGGCAAGGGTCTCTTCTAGCACCAGTAGGGAGAAGCAGGCTCAGGTATACAGGAGGTTCCTATTGTCAACTATGGTAGGAACAGAGAACACTCCACACTGTGGCCACATCAGACCAGGGAGTTCTCAGGCAGAACCAGGTTCTTAACTTCACTGCAGAAAAGACTTCAGAATAAGCCAAGATGTGACTGAGCTGGAGTTTATTGAAGGGGACGTTAACATCTGGTTTTGATGGCTTCGGAAATTACATCTCAAAGGAGATTAAATTAAAGAGCCTAAGTGAGCTGGAGAATCTCTGAGTTCAAGGCTACCCTGGTCTACAAATCGAGTTCCAGGACAGGCAGGGCTACACAGAGAAACTCTGCCTGGAAAACAAACCATCAAAACTTCAGTGAGATCACAGGGTGGCTCCTCTGCACTGGATGGGTTACAGTTGATAGCGCAAACCCCTAGGAAGCAAGGGTTGCCAGGGAAGATGGCCTTACTGTAAACAAAGGTTTAGTCCTGTGATTCCCCCAGAAATCACCTACAAAAGGAGTAAGGTCATTCCTGAAGATAGGCCTTAAGTATGGCTCACTGCCATTTTAACATCCTTCTACATTTAAAAGGAATACTGTTATCTTGGCAATCTTCAACCCAAGGTTAATCGTGCTGTAATCTCACCTGGTGAGCTCAGCCAGATCCTAAGGAGACTTGCCTCCCTTTCCAGTCCCCATAATTCTCCCTTTGTGTCTTGCTTCACTATGGCAACCTTGAGCCTTGAGCACTCCTCTGCAGGGTCACACCAGAGCCCTCAGCCTTGGTAAGGGACCACCAGGGAGAGCTGGTAGGGTACCAGCTCATGCACCCAGGTAAGGAGGACAAGTACCACTTCCACAGAGTAACTTAACAGAGCTGAGGCCATAGCAGCTTCTCGTCAGAGCTGGCAGGCAGAAACTGGAGAGTGCCTTGACAACAGGGTCTCGGTGATGCTGGAATATGCAAGGTCGTGAAGACTTGCAATGGGACATCAGAGAAGCGGAACTGGGGTCACACACACTCCTAGGAACTTGGACTGAGGGAAGAGGTGGTAAGGGTCTGGGACTTCATAGGTATCTCTAAGAGGTGGAAAAGGGCTCCTGTCTGCATCAGCAGAACCATCTATCTACCTAGGCTGTGTTCTGCCCTACACAGAGAACCCGTGGCGATGTGACTGTGCCCTTCACTGGCTGGGCTCTTGGATCAAAGAGGGGGGCCGCCGGCTGCTGAGCTCCAGAGACAAGAAGATCACATGTGCAGAGCCCCCACGCCTGGCGCTTCAGAGTCTACTAGAAGTATCTGGTGGCAGCCTCATCTGCATTCCTCCCTCTGTGAACGTGGAGCCCCCGGAGCTCACAGCTAACCTGGGGGAGGACCTGCAGGTACTCTGCCAGGCATCGGGATACCCACAGCCCCTGGTGGTCTGGAGAAAGGTGCCCCAGCCTCGCGATGGCAAACCTCAAGCCCAAGCCCAGCTGGAAGGTGGGACATCAGGCCTGGGTGGGCATGCGTCCCGTGACACCGGCAGCGGCATGCTCTTCCTCACCAACATCACACTGGCTCACGCCGGCAAGTACGAATGCGAGGCCGCCAATGCTGGCGGCAAAGCACGTGTGCACTTCCATCTCCTGGTTAATGCGTCCCGGCAGCAGTCACGGCAGCCACCCGCCCCGCAGGCCCCGGCTACACGCCCTGTGGGACGGGAGCCCCTGCACGAGGCGGGTAGCATGGCCTTCCGCGCCCTGGGCCTAGCAACGCAGACAGCGATCGCAGCAGCCATCGCGCTGCTGGCGCTCACTGCGCTCTTGTTAGCTGCCATGATCTGCCGACGCCGACGCCGGCGGAAAAAGGTGCCTGCGCCGCCGGGGGAAGGCACACTGTTCGTCAACGACTATTCAGACGGGCCTTGCACCTTTGCGCAGCTCGAGGAACTCCGTGATGAACGCGGGCACGAGATGTTCGTCATCGACCGTTCCAAACCCCTGTTCGCTGAGGTACCGCCTGAGGAGGCGCCGGAACAAAACCCTCCCGAAGGGCTCATGTCTGGGCTACGCCTCCCTTCACGTGTCGCCTATGAGATCCACTGCTAAGTCCGCCGCGCGTGTCAATGACGTAGGCACCGGGGATTGGCCGGTGCAGCCCCGCACCTGCTCATTAGTAAAGTTGAAGCCGCGCAACAGAGCTGTGTGTTGGAGCCTTCAGGTCGGGAGTCGTGCTACAGTGCTGTGCTGGGGTCGTCGGGTGGGAATCACGGGTCTGAGTGCCAGGGGCCGTGGATAAGGTGTGCCCAGCTGCCAGCTCTGGCGGCTCACCCTGGCTCTGGACCGTAGGAATAGTGGAATAACCTAGTGAGGAAATGGGGCAATAGCTTGGATAATAGTTGGCACCTTGTCGTGATGAAGCAACACCAGAAACATAGGGAAGTCTTTCCCATCCAATTAGGGGACACACACACACACACACACACACACCCCAAAGAAACAAACAAAAACACTAATTCAAGTTCCAGATACTGCACGTTTGTACCTTGCTCACACCCTACAGAGCCAGGTAATAGGGTGCCTCAGATGCCAGGCAGGATGAACAGCTTAAGGCCCTAGACTGCATGGGTACTCCCAAGACTACCTGAAATCGACCATCCTAACCTCTACCCCAGTGAGCTGCACTCCTAAGGGCACGGGATGTGCCCAGGGACTGCTGTTTTCTGCAGAGGGGGCACCCCAGGCGAGCAGTCAGGTGCCTACATTCCGAGTAGGGGAGTGCCGTCCTGAGATAGCAACAGTCAGCCAGCTACAGGGAGCAGATACAAAGCACGGAGACTGGAGGTACGGCCCATGGCCTAGGAAAGCCTCTGAGTCTGGCCTCCAGCAAAGTCTCACAGGGCTTGACCTGCCCCTCATCAAGACCCTAGCCATCAGAGGCGGAAATAGTCCACAGCCAGGCGCCCGTAGATGTCAGTGGTCCAGAGTACGTGGGCCCGGCCTGAAGCTAACAGCAGCTGATGCAACTCAGCTTCTACACGGGCAAACTTCTCCTCATTGATGGAGGCTTCCAGAAGGACAGAGGCAGGTGGTGGCCAAGGAAGGCCTTCATAGCAATCCACAGGGAAGGGGTGGACCACAGTGCGTAGCTCAGCCTGTACCACAGAGTCTCGGAGCAGCTCTTTAAGTCCGGCCATAGACAAAGGGTTGCCATAGAGACCAAGGTAGCGCAGACTGGCACATCGAGTCAGGGTGGGCAGTGTGGCCAACAGCTGGGCATCAGCAAGCTGACACTCAGTCAGTTCGAGATGCAGCAACGTGGCTGCGGCGGCCTGCAGCAGCCCCTGAAAGGGGATCAACTGGTTGCCCGACAAGTCGTTGCCACTGAGATCCAGTTTCTTGAGGTGGGCAGCATGAGGGCTCTGAGCCAAGAAGCGCAGGTCCTCGGGCAGCAGTGCGCAGAAGGCCAGCTCTAGGCTCTCCAGGGGGCTCTGCAGGGTGCTGCAGGGACAAGGGGTTACAGAAGGGTCATGGGCAGGTAGGCCAAGGAGTCCTCATACAGAGAGGGGGCAGAGCCATGGTGGGGACCACTCACCTGAGCAGCTGACCCAGCCGGCCTGAAAGGAGAGAGGAGCCCATGCTGAGCTCCCGAAGGCAGATAAAGCGGCCCATCTGCGCCAGAAAGTAGCGAAAGTTGTCCTCGCCATCCACAGAAGGCTGCCTCGAGTCCCCATGCACATAGTGCAGCCTCAGGCTGGCTAGGTGCTGAAAGCGGGCCACGTGTGGGATAATGACAGACAGGCCACGCAAGCCCAGGTTGTTGAAGCGCAGGTCTATCCTGCGCAGACAGCCCGCATCTAGAAGCTGCAGCAGGGCTACGGTGTTGCGCATGGGCAGATCCTCAGCCCGGAGGTCCCGGCAGCAGAGCCGCAGGGGGCTGTCCACACTACTTTGGAGTGCCTCACGAAGGAATGTGTAGGAAGCCCGGTTCACCCGAAGGTCCACACGAACTTCCACGGGGACCGGGGACAGCCCTGGCTCAGCAGTCCCACCCTGCTGCTGGGCAATGCACGTTCTGGCGACAGCGGCTGTGCAGTCCCACATGCTCATGGTTCCGGGATCCTGCTCTACACCATCATCCAGAAGACCAGTCATATCCAGCACCCGCAATGCATGTTTCCTGGGAACAAGGATGGCCAAGGCAGAAAATGAGGGTGCAAGGCCTACCTTCCTCCCAGCCGCCTTGTACCAAAGCAATAAATATGGCTATTCCCACCCTGCGCTCCTTCACACCTCAGGACCACCCTAGTGCCAACTCAGTGAATCTTCTCTGTACTCCTAGCCTGTGGGCCCCTCAGACAAATGCGTACCTGCAAAGGGGCTGCGTGCCAGCCTCTTTTCCTGGAGTGTGAAGCCGGGCAGTCAACCCCAGGATCACAGCCTGCATGCTTTCTGTGCTGAGCCGCTCCTGCAGCAGGGTGCGGCTGCAGTGGGCACACTCCTGCAGCAGCTGCTGGAAACTCAGCAGTGGGAAGGGCCATGTGTGCACCAGCTCACGCAGCACAACCGTCTTCTTGTCCATGAAGGCCACCTTGAACAGCAGGGGGAAGAGCTCCCGGGGCAGCAGGGGCAGGGCTTGGCAGGCAGCTGGCTGGCGCTGAAGCACCTGCCGTGTGCTGAGGAACACAAGCGTGTGCATGGCGCTGGGCTGGGCAGACAGCCACCTGCCGGAGAGGGATCTTAATTAGGGAGGAGAAACTCCAGGGAAATCAAATCGGGCCACACCCTCTCCAAATTATCCGTGGTACAAAAGCCCCACCGCGCTATCTGACAGAGTAGGCACTTCGCAGAAGGAGGTACAAGAAGGAAATGCTTCTTTGTCTAGGCTTGTCTTGGACTTGTGGCAATCCTCCTGCCTCTTCTGGGATTACAAGCATGTGCCATCCTACCTGGCAGGGGTAATTTCTAGTAAGTTCCTGGGGAAACCGAGCCATCAAGCGGAGCATAAGCAGGAGCACAGTGGAGCACTGCCACTAACCTGCTCACTCATGTGTGGCCTCTGGAGACAGCTGCCGCTCTGCAGGGCCCAGCACCCACGTGGCAGCTCACAACTGTCTGTAACTCCAGTTCCTGGGGACCCAACACCCTCACACAGACATACATGCAAACACCAAGGCACATTTAAAAAGTTGGGAGGTGGTGGTGTGCTTCTTTAATCCCAGCATTTGGGAGGCAGAGACAGGTGGATCTCTGTGAGCTCGAGGCCAGCCTGGTCCACAGAGTGAGTTCCAGGACAGGCTCCAAAGCTACAGAGAAACACTGCTTTGAAAAACCACAATAAACAAACAAACAAACCAAGGCTAGGCATGGAGTTATACACCTTCAATTTTAGCACCAAGGAAAGCAAGAGGCCTGCCGACCTTGGTGAGTTCAAGGTCCACCTAATCTATTTATCCATATATAATTGCATCCTATCTTCAAAAATAAAAGGAAGGGAGGGGCTGGGGGGTTAACTTTGTACAGGGCTTGCCAAACAAAAGTGAGGACCAAACTTCAGATCCCAGACCTGTGTAAAAACAGCCAGAATTGGAGTCAGCAGAAAACAGGACAATCCCACGAGACCACTGGCTGTCCCAATGCTTGAGTTTTAACAGGTTTGGGTGTTTGTTCATTTGTTTGTAAGATTGGGGGTAGAGAAATGGCTCAGGAGTTAAGAGTGTTTACTGATCTTGCAAAAGACCCAGGTTTGGTTTCCAGAACCCACGTGGTGTGTCACGGCCACCTGAAACTCCAGTTCCAAGGGACCTGATGGGGATGCCTTTTCCTGGCCTCACAGGGTTCCTTATGCACACGGCGCATGCATATACTCAGATATAGATGTACAAAAAAGTAAAATAAACCCCGGGCCTCTCTTCCCATGAATACAATGACAAAATTCCCCACCGAGCCAGCAGCCACAGCCTAACCCTCCATACAGGCGTGCCCTTGGATTTAAGGAAATCTAAGCACACCTTCTAAGTGCCAGGATTAGTTTTCCAAAAAGGATCCTGAGCACAGATGCTGTGCAACCTATGAGATCGAGGCCATTAAGTGTGAACTTCAGAAATAACGGCTTTCTAGGGTACAACCAGGCACAGAAATCCCTGAGGAAAAGTAACTCTCACCCTCTGTGGTCTTTGCCTCCTATTTGGGAATCCCAACTTCACTGAGCAATCATTGCACAGAGAGACTACCAAGTCTTAAATTCACGGAATTCTGAAAGATCCAGGCAGAGGCCATCAAAGCATTCCATGCAAAAGACCCCTGAGGTTGAAGGATTCCTGATATACACAGTCACCTTACCCTCAGAACCACATTACAGCCTTCACCCTGTAACCGACTGGAAAACTAAGACCTACGCTTGCCCAGAGTTATAGCACGGGACAAAGGGTAGGGAGCAGAAAGGCTGCAGAACCCCGGAGCTTGCTTACTTCTCACACCTTGAACAAAGTCCTTACGAGACAGGTCCCTGGGAAACCCCGGACGACTATCCTCGATCTGGCTCTACCTTAGGGTAATCTCGCGAGGACTGCCTAGCCGACAGGACAAACCGATCGACCACCTGTCATAAGAGGAAAGCAGTCGGCCTGGCCTCCAAGCAAAGATTGCTTCTTGGGGCATAATGCCGCACACAGGAGAGAGCGGTCTCTGCGGTGAGACAAATAGATGTGCACGCCTGGATCCTTCACGAATCAAGCCCGGAACCTCAACTAACCCGGACGAGCATGCCCCTGAAGGTCCAGAACATCCTCACCCGTCCCTAGGTCGCCCTGCGCTTGCGGGGCTCACCCGGGTCCATCCCCGCGCAGCGGCACCTTCCGAGAATCTGCAGCCGGGGCTTTCAAGCGCCAGGCCCCGTCGGCCCGGCCGTCCAAGTGCCGTGACCCTTACAGCTGCCGTCTCTTCGCCGAGCTCAGATCCTAGCCCAGCGGCCCCAGCTCATCCGCCAGTCCGCCCCGACCACCAAGGCCTCCAGCCCCTCCGCTAGCCTCGCCCAGCGCCGCGCAGCAGTGGCGCGCCGCGATGACGTAACACGATAGGGCCCGCCCCTCCAGAACTCAGCGAATTGGCCGCCCAGCCTGACGTCGCCCGCCGCCAGTTCTCATTGGCGCAGAACGACACTGCCCAGGCGGCGGGAGATTCCCAAGACTCAGGATCTGGCTGCCATGGAACGGCTTGCGAGCGTTCGCGCGCGGCTGCAGGAGTGGGAACGCGCTTTTGCACGGCTGCACGGGAGACGGCCAGCGCAGGTGAGGTGGGGTTGGGGGCACGGACAGGGAGGTGCGTGGGGACCCAGGCGCCGCCTGTGGCTGACGAGCTTCTCTCCCAGGAGGACGTGGAGGCGGCCCCCGAGGAGACCCGCGGTGAGCGCTGGGATGGCGGGCCTGGGACGGGGCTAAGGTTAGTAGGTGAGCCCTGACCCCCGACCCCTGCCTTCTCAGCGCTCTACCGTGAGTACCGTACCCTAAAGCATGCAGTGCGCCAGGCTGGCGACAGACACCGCAGCCAAGAGCAGTCTCTCGCCGAGGCGGCTGAGGAGGTATATTTGCCCTTGATCCCAGTCAACGTTGTGTATGGTCAGACGGCTGGAGCCAAGAGCTATTGCAGCCATGCCTCCGGGGAGCCCACAAGTTTGGTGGCCAGGCCCTCCCGTGGGGGTTGAGGGGAAGCTTTGGGAGGCACTTCTGTGCCCATATCACCTTTTAACGTGGTCTAGTCCGCTACTGTCTACTGCAGGCACAGGAGCCAAGCTGCTGGGGTCCCCACCTGAATCGAGCTGCAACCCAGAATACACAGCCTGGCCCCAGGCAGGGCCCACTGAGTTCAGTACAAGACTATGGGGAAAGGCTCAAAGCCAATGTGAAAAAAGCAAAGCTACAGGTAAGAAGTGGAGGTAAACCCAAAACTGCCTTTGGCTCTGGGATGGTTTTCCAGGGCCCTTCTGCGTCCACCCTTCTTTACAGCTCACACATGCTCACGCACACACATGCGTGCTCCTGCAGTAAGTGGGACTCGGCTCCTAAGGTGCTCACAGGGACCTCACTGTCAGCTTCTTGTCTGTCCCAAACGTCTGCAGAGCCCAGGGTCTTGAGATCCTACTTGCTGTTCTACCTTCCCCAACCTAGACTAAGCCAACCCTGAGCCGAAAACTCCAGCCTCAGAAGAGATCTTCGTCCACGGTGACCACCCCAAGGCCACCAGGCCCAAGGACCTGCCCAGATGAAACCAATGACGTACTTCCCCGACTTCCTGAGCCCCAGCCAAGGCTAGGCCAGCTCCAACAGCTTCAGGCATCCCTGAGCCTTCGGCTGAGCTCCCTAGACCCTGGCTGGTTAGAGCGGTGTCACGCCAGAGTTTCCGACCTTCTAGAGGTTCCCGATGCCTGTGGGCTTGACCTGGATGCAAAGGAGTCACAACCTTGGAAGTCAGGCAAGGCAAATGTCCTTGATCCTGGTATTCGTTCAGAAAAAAAGTCTCAGAGCTCTGATACCCTGGCCTTACAGCCTCCGAGCCCCACACCCAGCAACAATGAAGACAGGAAATGGAATGAACATTCTGAGGGCTTTGCACAAGTCCGGGACAGCAGCCCAGCAGGACAGCTGTCTGAGGGAGCCAGGACTACAGCACACAAGAAAGAGCCTCCAGGAGAACCTGCACAAGTGAACACTCCTCAGCCCCGCCCCTCAAAGCAGGCCAAGACAGAGAAGGCCAAGGGCACAGCCTGCCTCCACATCTCCCGTCGACCAGCTTCCCTGGACCGGGGGAACTACGTTCGACTCAACATGAAACAGAAGTGTTATGTGCGAGTTGGGGCCAGTCGAGGCAGGCTTCTCCGGAAGCAGGTGAGACATGCTGAATGGAGCAGGCCAGCCTTTCCTCTCCCATCTCCCTCTTGAATAGTCCCTGTGGGCCTTCACAGGTATGGAAGCAAAAATGGAAGAAGAAAAGGGAGCAGTTTGGGGGAAGTGGACCCAGAGCCACAGCGAAGGATGCTTGTTTCCGGTGCGGGCAGTCTGGGCACTGGGCATCGCAGTGCTCCCAGCCAGGTAAACCACTGCCATGAGTGCTGGGTCGTTTAACCTTCGGAAGGGGGGCTAGAGAATTACTTATGCAAACAGAAGGCTACACCAGCTCTTAACTCTACTCCAGGCTCCACCCTGACCTTCCAGGAGGAAGGTGGCAGGGAAGACAAACAGCCCATTTCTGCTTTGGAAGAAGTAGCACAGACGACAGCCTCTCCTTCCTGTCCCCTCTCTGGTAAGTGAGGGGGGAATGGGTGGATGTGACCAGAGGCCATTGTGCCAGGATGGTCTGTGGATTCTGGTGCCCCCACATCACCCTCTTGCCTATCCAAGCAGGTCAGGACACAGAACCTGATGGGCCAAAGCTACAGATGCCCTGTCCTCCCTGCCCAGTGTTGCCCCTCTACCCGCCAGGGCTCCTGGGGCAGGTAGCAGGTGAGTGAAACTCAATGCTCCAGAGTCTTTCCCGACGCATGTCTTAGTTGCTGTTCTGATGCTGTGAAGAGACACCATGACCAGGGCAACTCTTAGAAAAGGAAGCATTGAACTGGGATTTGCATACCATCTCAGCATTTAAGTCTGTTATCTTGGTGGGAAGCAGAAAGGCAGGCATGGTGCTGGGGAAGTGGCTGAGAGCTTTGCATCCTGATTGGCAGACAGACAGACAGACAGACAGAGACACTTTACCTTGCCTGGACTGTTGAAATCCTCAAAGCCAACACCCAATAACACACTCTTCTTTTTTTCTTTTTTTATTTGTTTTTGTTTTTGTTTTTTCGAGACAGGGTTTCTCTGTAGCTTTGGGGCCTGTCCTGGAACTAGCTCTTGTAGGCCAGGTTGGCCTCGAACTCACAGAGATCCGCCTGCCTCTGCCTCCCGAGTGCTGGGATTAAAGGCGTGCACCACCGCCCAGCTGACACACTTTTTCTTTTTTTTTTTTTTTTTCTTTTTTTGGTTTTTCAAGACAGGGTTTCTCTGCAGCTTTTTTAGAGCCTGTCCTGGAACTAGCTCTTGTAGACCCGGCTGGCCTTGAACTCACAGAGATCCGCCTGCCTCTGCCTCCTGAGTGCTGGGATTAAAGGCGTGCGCCACCACCGCCCGGCTTTCTCTTTTTTTTTTTTAATTTTTTTAATATTTATTTATTTATTATGTATACAATACTCTTCTGCAGGCCAGAAGAGGGCACCAGACCTCATTACAGATGGTTGTGAGCCACCATGTGGTTGCCGGGAATTGAACTCAGGACCTTTGGAAGAGCAGGCAATGCTCTTAACCTCTGAGCCATATCTCCAGCCCCTGACACACTTTTTCTAACAAGGCCACACCTCCTAATTCTTCCCAAATGGTTCACCAGATAGGAACTAAGCATACAAATACATGAGCCTGTGGGGGCCTATAGGGGCCATTCTCATTCAAACCACAACTTATGTCCACAGAAACCCCTGCTGAGGTATTCCAGGCCCTAGAGCTGCTAGGGCACCAAGCCTTCCGCCCTGGTCAAGAACATGCAGTCATGCGGATTCTTTCTGGTAGGTGTGACTGCCTAGGAATTGCACCAAACTGTGCCTGGCAAACTGAGCCTTTACAGCTGCCTCTTGTCCTGTCTAGGCATCTCCACTTTGTTGGTGTTGCCCACGGGTGCTGGCAAGTCTCTGTGTTACCAGCTTCCTGCACTGCTGTATGCCCAGCGAAGCCCCTGCCTCACACTGGTGGTCTCTCCTCTCCTGTCACTCATGGATGACCAGGTATATGGACAGGCTTAGTACCTGGAAAGTCTGCAAACCGACAGCTCTGATGCCATTGGATGCTTCTTGTTTCCTGAAAACAGCAGTTGCCAGCCGATCTTCCTAAGGGTAGCACAGCCTAGTGCCCAATGTTCTCACCTAGTTCCTTATCTCCAGGGTGTGCAGGTCCATAGGTGGCCAGCTCTGAACTTTTCTCCCAGGACCCAGCATCTGGTGCTTTTCCTTCCAGAGGGTTGAGTAGCTCCGAGAGAATGAATGTCGGGGCAGAGACTGAACTGGGCTGGGCTGTGACAGCATTGCATTCACAGGTGTCTGACCTGCCTCCATGTCTGAAGGCAGCCTGCCTCCACTCAGGTATGACGAAGAAACAGCGAGAGTCTGTCTTGAAAAAGGTCAGGAGGGCCCCATGGATGGGTGGTCGTGGGCATCCCTCTGGGCAGTGCCCATAGCCCTCTTCCCTTCAGGTAAAGGCAGCCCAGGTGCATGTGCTGATTGTGTCCCCTGAGGCCTTGGTCAGGTGTGGGGCTAAGGGCCCTGCCAGCCTCCCCGACGCCTCTCAGCTGCCTCCAGTTGCCTTCGCCTGCATTGACGAGGTCCACTGCCTATCTCAGTGGTCACACAACTTCCGGCCCTGCTACCTGCGTGTTTGCAAAGTGAGCTTTTGTTGGGGTCAGGGTGGAGGTGGACTGGGACCCAGGTGGGCGAAGTGACTCAGCACTGTCCCCGGTTCAGGTCCTTCGGGAGCGGATGGGTGTGCGTTGCTTTCTGGGTCTCACAGCTACGGCCACACGGAACACTGCACGCGATGTGGCCCAGCACCTGGGCATAGCGGAAGAGCTTGAGCTCAGTGGGTTGGCCTCCATTCCTGCCAATCTGCTCCTCTCCGTGTCCATGGACCGAGATTCAGACCAGGTAGTTATGTGCATCCCAGGGGCCCCAGCAGACGCCCACGACCTGCCATGTTAATCGCTCTTTATTGCCAGGCTCTGGTGACACTGCTGCAAAGTGACCGTTTTCGTACCCTGGACTCTATTATCGTTTACTGCCATCGACAAAAGGATACAGAACGGGTGGCTGCACTCCTCCGGACCTGCCTGTCCATGGTGAGCGATCCAAGGCCCAGAGGTAGGCGTGTATAGGGTTTGGCCCCCAGGGACCCTTTCTTTTGCACACCTGCTCAGTCCCGTCAACCATCTGTACACCTTCTCTAAAGGTTGCGGCCCTGAGGCTGTAGCTGAAGCATACCATGCTGGCATGTGCAGCCAGGAACGGCGACGAGTGCAACAGGCCTTCATGCGGGGCCACCTGCGGGTGGTAGTGGCCACAGTAGCCTTTGGGATGGGGCTGGACCGGCCAGATGTTCGGGCTGTGCTACATCTGGGACTGCCTCCAAACTTCGAGAGCTATGTGCAAGCGATTGGTCGTGCAGGACGTGATGGGAAGCCTGCCCATTGTCACCTGTTCCTGCAGCCGCAGGTTGGCACCCCATCTCCTCAAGGGTTACGTTCTTCCTATGCCATGCTGCTTCCGTCCCAGCTGCAATCCTGTTTTCCTTGCAGCTGCCACTCTAGCCCCAAACTGTATGCATATGACTGTCTCAATGCAGGGTGAAGACCTTTGGGAACTGCGCAGACACGCCCATGCTGATGGCACTGACTTCCTGGCTGTGAAGAAGCTGGTGCAGCGTGTCTTCCCACCCTGTACATGCACCCGTAGGCACAACGGCCAAGAAACACACCCTGTATTGGGACAGGCCTGCCAAGGCCATAAGCGGGCACTCCCAGTGCAGTCTACAGTACAGGCTCTGGACATGACAGAGGAGGGTAAGGAGCCAAGAAGATACGGGGTACAGGGAGAGGCTATCAACAGCCTCTGAGCCTTCCTCTGCCTCTAGCTATTGAGACTCTGCTGTGCTATCTGGAGCTACACCCTCGACATTGGTTGGAGCTGCTGCCTTATACCTATGCCCACTGCCGTCTGCACTGCCCTGGGGGCCCTGCTCAGCTGCAAGCTCTGACCCACAGGTAAGCATATCTCACCTCTGGCTAAGGATGAAGACAAAGAACTGGAGCTGCTGGCCACATACTCCTTTGTCCCCTGGGCACAGGTGTCCCCCTTTGGCTGCATGCTGGGCCAAGTGGCCCCCTAAAGACACAAGTCGGGGCAGCAGCTCTTTGGAGTTTGACATGATGGAGCTAGCAGACTCGATGGGCTGGGAGCTGGCCTCTGTGCGGCAGGCTCTCCACCAGCTGCAGTGGGACCAAGAACCAAAGAAAGGTATGCCCAGCCCTCCCTAAGTCTAGCTTGTGCTGGTCCCCGCCGCCTCTGACTGACACACTTGCTGACAGGTGCACCACGGGGTACAGGGGTGCTTGTGGAGTTCAGCGAGCTGGCCTTTCACCTGAACAGTCCTGGTGATCTGACAGATGAGGACAGGGACCAGATCTGTGACTTCCTGTACAGCCGAGTCCAGGCTCGAGAACACAAGGCCCTGGCCCATCTACGCCAGATAGCTAAGGCCTTTCGCAGGTGGGAAGAAGGTAGGCAGAGCCCAGGCCACCCACTCTGACCCCAGGGGCACTCTTGACAGGTTTGTCTCATCCCCAGTGTGGCCTTTCCCAGCTGTGGACCCTGCCTAGAGCAGTCGGATGAGGAGCGCAGCAGCCAGTTGAAGACCTTGCTCAGCCACTACTTTGAGGAAGAGGAAACTGTGAAGGATGAGCAGGGTCCAGAGCCTGAGCAGAACCAGGTAAGTGCCACCCCTCTGAAGATAGGTGATTCCTTAAAGCCAAGGATAATGACATTCCCACGTACAACCCAACCCCACAGTCCAACCCCTGCCTGGCTCAAGGTTTCTTGGGCTGCTTGGGGTGTGATTTTATGTGACAGATGCCATGGGGGTGCAGGGAAGGTCACATGCCCATCCCCCCACAGCTTCAGGACTGGGAGGACCATATTCGCCGTGATATCCGTCAGCTCCTGTCCCTGCGGCCAGAGGAAAGGTTTTCAGGAAGGGCTGTGGCCCGCATCTTCCATGGCATTGGTGAGGGCCACAGGGCTGCATTAATTAGGGAGGAGTTGGGCACTAGAGCCGGCTGAATCCTCAGGCCTACATTTCTGCTCCATCATAGCAAGTCCTTGCTACCCAGCCCAGGTGTATGGGCAGGACCGGCGTTTCTGGAGAAAGTATCTACATCTGGACTTCCATGCCCTGATGCGCTTGGCTACAGAAGAGCTCCTGCTGAGCAGCCGATGACCGCCCTCCATGGGAGAGCTTCATGGTGGGGGCATGAGGAAAGCCAGACTGTGGCCGCTACACCGAGGGTGTCAGGTTCGTGTGCTAGCGAGGCAATGACGTAGGCATCACTGACTATTAGCCAAAATCAAAGTGCAAAATAAAAAGCAATTTTATCTCCTTTCTGGCAGCCATGTCCTCAGCTTGAGGACAGCTACATCTCGTGTGTTCCAGGCATCCAGGCCATACATGGCAGCTCAGGTCAGGTTACTGGGTGCCAGGCTGAGATCCAGAATGGGCAGACCCGAGAGTACGAGGAAGGCAGCAAAGCAGAGGTGTGGGCCCAGGCCATCAGCCAGCACTCCAGCCAGGGTACCCGGCAGCAGCTTGCCCAACAGTTCCAGAGTGGCCAGGAGGCTGTAGTGTGTGGCCTGGGGGTGGAAATACGGATCAGGACCTAGTGGCTCCCTAGCCCTGCAGCCCCCGGGCATCCCTGCCCTGCCATCTTACCTGCCGGGCTCTGGGTGCCAACTGGCTGCAGTGCATCATCACGGTGAATGTGGCTGTGGTGACCACACCGCCCAGAAACTGCTGTAGACACAGGCTCAGCAAAGCTGCCCCTAGAAGAACAAAGGTCAGTGGGGTCCCAGGCTTTTGCTCCCTCCCTCCTTCGTCAAGGCTGACCTCTCACCTCTCATGATTGTACCAGGCTCCAGACTGGCCTCTGGGGTACTGAGGTAGAAAAGCAGAGACGTCTGGCAGGCCAGACTCCCAAGGCGTAGCTGCAGCACTGACCTCAACAGGGAGAGAGGTTGCCTGGGGTGGGAATTGGAAGACTGAATATGGTAAGATTCCCTGGGAGACGGGTAGAGACGAGGGTCACATTAGGGTTGGGGAGTGCTTACCAGTGCCTGGCCAGTAGAGCTCCCCCTAGAGAGGAGCCAGCAATGGAGCAGGTCATAGCGCCCAAGCCACTCCATAGCCCCAAGTCTGAGGCAGAAACACCATGGTCCAACAGGAGAAGTGGAAACAGGCTGCCAGCACCCTGCTCACCTACAGGAGACCATAAGCAAGGATGGTCCCCTTCTCCTTTCTCCCTTCCTGGGGCCTCAGTCCTCCAACCAGCCAGGCCCATGGGCCCCAGGTGTTAGAAAAAGCTGGGCCTTGAAGCCCAGCTAATTTGAAGCGCTATCAGTAACACCCGTGGGCTGTGGCTGAAGCTGAGGGAAGACTGAGCTACAGAGCTCTGGGGAAGGCTGGGCTGGGCTGAGAGCTAAGTGGGTTTCAGGGCCCTAAGGAAGCGAGGGCTCCGAGCTTGACGTTGCCTAACTCAAAGAGAGACTCACCCAGCTTGTAGGTGAGAACAAAGCCTGCTGTCCAGAGGGTCCCAGGCACAGCCAGCAAATCTTGTAGAAAATAGGACGAGTGGGGGGTTTGTTCTGAGACCTGAGGCCGAGGCAGCTGTCCCAAGGCTGGTGCAGCCCAGGCTAAGGCAGCAGCCAGCCAGTAGGTGGCAGCTAGGAGCAGAAAAAGCAGTGGCCAAGAGAGGGTGGGGAAGAGGACCAACAGCCCACCCCCAGCCAGTGCTGACCCCAGCTTGTATGCCACCACCTGCACCGTGTTGCCAGGCCCCAGCTCCTTTGGTTCCAGGAGCTGTACAGCGACCGTGTCCAGAGCTACGTCCTGCACTGCTGCACCCAGATTCAGCAGCAGTAGCAGCCCCATCATGATGGTGGGGAGCCCTGTCTGGCCAGCTTGCGGGGGAGGGAACACGGCCAGCAGCCCACACACCAGACCCAGGGACACTGTGCTGAGTGTTAACCAGACCCGAGGGGAGCCCCGTCTGTCCACCAGTGGCGCCCATGCCAGTTTGAACAGCCATGGTGCATACAATCCCTTGGTCAGGCCCACACGTGTCAGGGAGAGGCCATGGGCCCGCAGTAAAATGGGCAGCAAGCTGGACTGCAGTCCATAGGGCAGACCCTGCACAAGATAGAGGCCGGCCAGCAGCAGCAGCTTCCCGTGCATGTCCAGCTCGGGGTGGAATCAGACGGCTCAGCGGGAGAGGCCAGGGTCTACTCCATCTACAGAGGCTCAGGGACAATCAGGCCAAGATCCCGAAGCGCACACTGGGGCCCCGATATACCGGAAGTACCGAAGTTGGGAGAAAATACGGGAATAAACCTGAGCTTGGTGGGCCTGCGCACAGCCCATGACTACCAGCATGCCTTGCGCAGGGGTCAGGCAAGGGAGGCGGGACTCCTTTGGCTGAGGGTGGAGCCAATTCCCTATTCATTCCGCATTCTCATCCTCAATTGGCCAAAAACCCCAGCGGCAAACGTCAAGCAGGCTACAGATAACCTTCGCAGACTGAGAACGTCTGCTCTGGCGCCCCTGGTGACAAACCTGGACACAGCCGCCTGCTTTACGTGTTCCCAGCCCCTGCGAGCGACTGGGAGGAAGCTGTGGTACAGGCTGGTCTCAAAGGTATCTTCCATTGTGCTCAATGGTTACTAGATTCTTTCAGAAGCTCTTCTTGTTTTGTTTTTTTTCCAGACAAGGTTTCTCTGTGTAGCTCTGTTGTCCTGGAACTCACTCTGTAGCCCAGGCTGGCCTCAAACTCAGAGATCTGTCTGCCTCCCGAGTGCTGGGATTAAAAGCGCATGCATTTCTAATCCTCGGCTCCCATGGTGCTTCTGGCGCTGCTCCCCATACCTTGCTAAGACTGTGGCTTCAGAGCCTCTCAAGGCAGTAACCTCAAAAGCTGGAGTTTTGTGGGAAAGGTCAGGACCCAGTCAGCTACTGCCCATGATACCCCCTTCCCTTAGTGTTCAGTGAGGGTAGCAAGTCCAGCCCACATGATTCTGGCCCTACAAGGAAGGCCCGTGCCCAATCCCTATCCTCTTCCCAGAATGCCTTCCCAAGGCCACCATAAGGCTGTTAAATGACACCTTGGGTTAAGAACTGGCTCCATAGTGGACAACTGGGTGCTGCTGTTGTGCCCATTTCGACACATGACCGTGTCTAGGTCTGAGCATCCTGGCATTGGCTTGCTGTCCTATAACTTCCAGATAGTCTCAGGGCCCAGGTTTTCACATCTATAAAGTGGGTTCTACTTCAGGACATGGTTGTGAACACCTGTAATCTCAGCTCTTCAGGCTGAGGCAGGAGCATCATGTGTTTAAGGTTCACTTGAATTTAGCAAGCAAGACCATGCCTTAAAATTGAGAAAGGGTGGCAGGCAGGATATAGTTCCACGGTCCTGAATTCAATCCTAGTTGCACAAATAACTGGGGGGGGTGGGACTGCTTTTGCTTACCTCAGAGGACCACTAAAGACCCAACCAGTGCACCCCACCAGTACCTGCTGTGCATAGGGGCGCATCCCTTCCAGAGTCTCCACCCTAGGATGTTTTCTTCCTTTAGCACCCCCAAGGGTGCCTAGAGGTGGTTTGCTAAAGGCTCTCCCCTGCTTTGCTCCACAGGAGTCGTCTCAAGCCCTTGCTGTCACTCCCAATTTGGTGTAACCCTGCTTAACAGCGCCACTCTGTGGTTGGCACGGGAAGTACCAGAACAAGGGACGCATTTGTGTAGCCCAGGGAAAGGTTACTATTTCTGATGCAGCCTCTAAGACCTCTTTCCCTGGAATTCTCTGCAACCTCATCCCCTCCCAAGTGGCCCTGGGCTGGCCCTAAAAGGCAGATGTGACCCACGTTTGCTTTCACACACTTCATTAGTACGTTAGTTGATTTGAACGCGTCACCACATGCCCCACATTTAAGACCATAATGAAGACCTAGCCACAGATGCATCCGTCTCTTAAGACAAATGGATGAATGGCAGCCTGAGGGGCCCTTTCCTGGGAGCCGTCCTTAACGGCTCCTTTATATGAGGGGCCTAGTGTTCCTCAAGCAGGGTCCATTTGCCTACGCAAAGCCAATCAAATCAAAAGCTGGGGTCACCCAGACAGCCACTTCAAGTCAGGCTGACACCCAGCTTTATTAGGGACCTGCAGGGACAGGTACCCAGACCCTAGGCAAAAGCAGCAAATACTGAAGGCTCCCAAGGACCCTCGGTTCAGTCACAGGCCATCTGATGTGATCTAGGAATACTCCTTGGTGAACTTAGCATGGAAATGCCTCAGTTTTTCCAGCAGCAGCCGCAGCTTCTCAATGGGGGGCAGAATGGTCATCCTGAAAAGGACAAACAGTAAGCCTGGGGCACAGGCCCGTTCGTGGCGGGGTCAACACATACCAAGTCTCACCGGAAGTGATAAGTGCCTTCCTGTTGCCCAAAGCCACTTCCAGGGACCACACAGATGCCAGTCTCCTCCAGGAGACACAGGCAGAAGAACATGTCAGGGGCCAGGCCCAGTTCCTAGGGGTCAGGAGGGGGTCAGGTCACAGCACCCAGGCCAACACCCTGCCCAGCCCCCTCGTGACCCTGCGTTCCCCACCTGAGCATGCTGCACTGCCCGCGGGGGCAGCTGCACTCGAGGGAAGGAGTACATTGCGCCCTGCACTGGGTTGCAGCGGATCCCGGGGGCCTCGTTGAAGACCTGCTCGGTGAGTTTAGCCTTGGCTGCCAGCTCAGCCAGCACCTCCTGCCTCTCCTGAAGCCACAGGAGGGAATTATGGAAGAGGGTTTCGATGTGTTCCCCTGTAGTCCCACCCAAAGCTGGGTTACCAGACATCTTTGGCCTGGTCTGGTCTGCTCACTGCTTGAAACTGCTTGAAGGACGGCTCAGAGGGTGCTGGCGGACTGACCACCAGGTCCAGCAGGGCCTGGCCCGGCACTGGCGGGCACAGCCGTACGCTCATCAGCTTGGCCATCTGTCTCTGCACCTCCGCATCCATGTTCACCACTTCCACATAGCCACCACGGAACCCGCACCTGCCGGGGAGCGCACGGGTGTTGAGCTGCTGAGCCAGGGCAGTGGTCCCAAAAGTTCTCTATTTCCGGTTTCACCACTACCACCCCCTGCGGCTGTACGCACTCGCCCATGTAGCCCTTCGAGACAGAGTGGAAGGAAGCAAGCTCCTGCTGCGTCGCGTACGGCGGCCCCATCTCCGTGAGCACCTTCTTGAATGAATGGAACTGAGAGCCCTCGGCGTACACGTTGTCCTGGTATACCTGGGGGGGGGGGGGGGGGCAGCGGTGTCATTCAGGCTGGCTGCTGAGCTGCTGCCCACTGCCATGTGTGCCCCCCTCCCCCGGTCGTCTGTACCTCATCAGCCATCAGGAAGAGTCCCTCTTCGAAAGCAAAGCGGATCACAGCCTCGATGCATTCACGGGTCTGCACCTGCCCTGGAGTGTGGAGACGCAGCACAGACAGGGTCAGTCACGGGCAACAGAAAACCAAGCTCAACCCAGGCTCAGGAGAGCTGGGGCAGGTCCCAGAGGAAGAGGCGGAGCTGGCAGGAGGTGTCCAATGAGGCGGAGCTAGATGGGGAGGAGCAGATAGGAGGCGTACCAGTCGGGTTGCCAGGGTTGATGACGCACAGAACGCGAGGGCAGCAGCGGTCACGTGCCTGGCACAGAGCGCGCCGCAGCTCCGCGATGTCTAGAGACCAGGCACGCTCTTCGTCCAGGTAGTAGTCCACCTGCACAGCGTCCAGCTCAGCTAGAGCAGCCGAGTACAGTGGGTACTGAGGAATGGGAATGAGCACACCTGTGCGCGCACGGCCTTCACCGGCCACCAGCAGCTTGAGCACTGTCTGTGGGTGGGATAGGAAGCACAGTGTTAGTGCAATCAGGGTTGCACGCCCCCACCCCTACCATGAGCCGATGCTGCTGCACCAGACTGAGCCTGATCTAGCCTCACACATAGGGCTACTCTGGCCTGGCCCACTCTACCACAATGGCGTCGCTGGCCCCAGTGGACAGAAATATGTTGTTTGGGTCTGCAGGGATGCCTCCATCTCGCCTCTCAATGTACTGTGCCACATCTTCCCGGATCAGCTGGATGCCAGAGCTAATGGTATAGGCACCTGAAAGAGGCCAAGCTAGTGAGGGGGGCAAGTCCTGCAAGCTTCCCAAGGAACCTATCTCTCTCTGCCCCTCCCTAAGGCTTGGACTCCAAAGGGAGCAAGCACTTACCCAGGCTCTGGCCCCCACATGCCTGCAAGATACGTTCTGCCCTTCTCTTGACATCCTCTGGGAAGTCGGGACTGTTCAGAAGTTTGGGGTAGACACAAAGGGCCAGGACCTGGGAGAACCAAATAATGAGGCCAGGGCAGTTTTTTGGGGGGGAGGAGGTGTGACCACAGGCAGTACAGCAGCCTAACCTGGCGGAAGAAGGTAATGGGTCTTTGCCCCATGGCCTGTGCATCGCCAATGTTGGCACGGATGACTTCAGTAAAGGGCTTCTTCACACCCTGGGAAAGGAGAGCAGGCAGTGAGGTCTGACAGTTACCCTCCTGCTGTTGTCCCACATTCCCTGGGCTGGGGACTAATTCACCAACCCAAGTTTAGCAGAAGGGCAGCGAGTGCCCAAGACAATACCTGACGCAGCTCCTGCTCCAGCTCCAAGGCACGATGCACTATGGGTCCTCGAACGGCATACTCCACCCTCCGCACACACGGGTTCATGGTATCCAGAGTTAACACCTTCCCTTTCAGTCCATTCCTTGAAGCCTGGCTTTGATCATTCGCTCTTGAGGCCATGACTGCTCAGACCAGGCAGGATACTGGCTCAGGAAGTAGAACGGTCCAGACGTGGAATCAGGGCTGGGAATGGGGAAGTCTGCTGAGGTAAGACACCACCCTCTGCACAGCCTTCTGGTCCTACCGAAAGGGGCAGAAAGGACTGAAGGAGCTGCAGCACCCTGGGCCCCGCCCCACCAGTCTGGGCACAGATCTGCCCCAGGGAGCCAGAGGGAGGTGGTAAGGCAGCAGGCGGGGCTTGGGGCGAGGCCCAGTGCCGCCCAATGTCCCAGTGAGGGAGCAGGAGACCCACTTGGGGAGTAGGGACAGACGGATGGCTCAAGACCTGACACACTGGAAATGAGGAGAGAGCATTCAACAACCGGGTCCATTAAGAACAAGGCCAGGGACTACTGGAGCCTGACCCTAACAAGGGCCAGCTGAGGCCTAGCCCTCTCCAACCTCACACACACACACACACACACACACACACACCATCTTTACTTCTGGGTACCTATGCCAGGCTCCCTATATCTGGGGAGCACGGAGGGAGGGAAGGGAGGTGTCCAGTCTCCTGGTTCCATGGGACTGTCAGTGTTACAGTTGGACCTTGGTCCCTGATGAGCACTGCAAGGGTTTGGGGGGAGGGGAGGAGAAGAGCCTGGAGACAGGACACCTTGTCCTGGACACCTCACCCTGGACTGCCCTCATGCCCTTTCTATACACATCAGCCTGAGGTTGCCCTTCGGGCCACAACCCAGGCCAAGGGTAACTAAGTCCCCTTCCTTCTTGCTCCTGATTGGTAGAGATCAGGAAGTGAGCTCTGATAGGCCCATAGAGTCCCTCCCACTGGCCTTATAGGTCAAACTCAGCACTGAATATCTAAGCCCTGGACCCATCTATGGCTCAGGCTGAGGGCCTGACTTCTCAGCTGGACAGCAGGCAGCTAGGAAGGCCTAAGGTGAGCCTTGATCCCTCTGTCCCTGCAGGCAGGAAGAAACACCACTTGAAGCCCTGTGCAGAGGCACTCACCTCTGATCTCTTGGCCCTGATAACAGGGTGGCCTCCCTCTCACTGGCCCTTAGGCCAGAGCACAGATTAATATAGGCTTGGCCCAGGCAGAGCCTGCCCCTGCCTGCCTCTACCAGCAGGGCCGAGCAGCAGCAGCGGTAGCAGGTGGACTTCAGGCAGCACACAGTGCTACTCTAAATTTAACCAGCAGCCACCAGCCCTCCCCCAAGCCCGTCCAAGGACACTAACCCTCCAACCACAGGTGCTAGAAGAAGGACAGGCCCTGGGGAAGGACACACAAAGCTGGCATGGTCAGTGCTTATGTCACCTGGTAGGGATGGCCATGCAAACCAAACGTAATGGGACATGATCTAGAATTGCCTTCTTCCCTCCAGCCTGAGGCCCCTAAAGGGCCCCTCTCGTTCTGATGCATTGTGCCTAGCCAGCACAGCCTGAGTGGCCAAGTGCTTGTCACCTATACCAGCACAGGCGGAAGCTGGCAGATATGCCCCAGGATCAGGGCTGCATGCCAGGAACCGAGACCATGACCCTGGGAAGTGCCTACAGCAAGCCTTCTGCCTGTTCTACCCTGCTGGCTCTGGCCCAATCCTGTAGAAAATACAGTATCCCTTCTAGCCAGGGTCCCTGTCCCTCTGCATGGTTACCCTCTGCACTTCCATGGAGAATCTTCTTCCAAAGTCTCCTGCTGCCTTCAGGAAAGGAAAGGGTTACAGAGGAGCCTCCAAGAAGCCGAACCAGCCAAGAGAGGTGGAGGTAAAGGCAGGGCTTCTTGCCTGCGGCCTTGAACTTCCCTCCCACCAGAGCTGGGGCTGCCACCTGCAAACCCCAGCTTGCATCTACAGGTTTGAGCACTCCTGGGCATGGGTGGCTCCTAACCCAGCAGCACTCCCTGCCCCTTCCCCAGCGAGACACACGGGGAGGCTCAGTGGCAAACAGCCTTTATCAAGAGTCACAGGATAAGCAGCCTGTGGCCTGAGGCCCACAGGTACAGCTAGCTCTGCATAGTCCATCCCTGAGCAAGGTGGCCAGTGTCCTGGGCTGGAAGGGAGTACAGGGCTCTGTGCTGGCTCTCCTACAGCACTGGGGCATGTGCTGGAGTGGGCCACCAGGCCAGAGATCATGAGGAAGCCTCTGGCTGGGCATGGGGTTGAACCCTGCCATACTGAGGAGTCACATTTCACATGAGCAAACAGCATGGCCTCTTCTCCACAGGAGCCTCCTCCGAGGGGGCAGTGAGCTTGAGCAGAGGTGGGTCCCCAGTTGTTCTGAAGCCACAGTCTGGTTGGGGGGTCTCAGTGTCAACAGACAGGCCAGGCTCAAAGGTCTCAGGCCCTTCAGGGGCCGGTCGCTGCAGCTTCGCAGCCGCGCGCTGGCGTTTCAGTTCTGCCAGTGTGTGGTGCGCCTTGTCCCGGATGAGGGCATCAGGGGCGCTGCTCTCCGCAGGACCCAACTGGTAGGAGAAACTCCGGTCTAGACGCTTTGAGTACAGGTGCTTCCCTTGCGGGGCCCCTACTTGGCCATTGTGTGGTCTGGCCACCTCAGAGCTGTCTTCCTGTGGGCAGAGCCAGGACCCCAGAGGCCATCAGGAGGTGCCTTTTCTCACCTATCCCACCCAGCCTTGGGCTTCAGGTTGTGTGAAAGTGGCAGATGGACAGACATGAGAGTGGGAAGGTCCAGGGCCTATACCTGGGAGAGCCTAGCTCTCAGCAGATAGACAGTGACCTGCAGCTTACCCACGCTGCCTAGCCCAACTAGGGAAACATCGGGGGCTAGCAAGGATAGAGGACTAAGTACTAAATAACAAGACTGCATGCCAAGTCTGCCCCACATCTGGGACAGGACAGAGGCTGCATCCTCACCTCTGGGGGCTGCAGCCGGAGCTCAGCATCTGTCTGTCTGTCCTCATCCTCTAGTGGCTCTGGACTGGTGAGTGGTGACTGTTGCCACACGATGGCCTCCTGCGCATGCTCCTTGCGATACAGGTTGGTGCGATGCGTCAGGCTCACCCGCCTCACCACCTTTCTGGGGAGGGAAGAGGTTGAGACCTCGTCATCCAGCTCACAATCTCTGCCCATGGAGCCTACTGGGGTTCTGCTGCCAGCTGACATGCACGGGGCAGAACTAGGTCTCAGCAGGTAGAAAGTGACCTGCAGCAAGAGGCTTACCCACGGCTGCCTGCACTAGAGGTCCGCCGACGCAGCAGGGAGCGCTGGCGGCCCTGGGCCCGCAGGAGCGCATCCTGTTTATGCTTGAGCTCTAGCAATTTGGCTCTCACCTCCTCATCCCCACACACGTCTGAGAAGAGATGGAGAGAGGTGTCACAGGCATCTTTATGGCCAGTCCCTTCTGCCAGATGTAGGCAAACCCCACACTCACCGAGGGGCGTCTCGTCCACCAAGGATTTTCCATTCAGATCAGCCCCATGTGCCACAAGCAACTCTACCAGGTGCACCTGCAGGCAGCCAGCAGTAGCTGCTTGGTTGAGGGCTCCAACTAGAGCCAGAAACCTTCCCTCTCCCTGCTCCTGTGGACACTCACCTGGCCCCAGTAGGCTGCAGCATGCAGAGGCTCCCAGCCATCATGGTCCTTAGCGCTCAGGCTGGCTCCTTGCTCCAGCAGCAGGGTAGCCACCTCACTGAACCCATTAGCAGAGGCGATGTGCAGCTGCAGGCAGACCACTCGGCCCTGAATCCCAGCCCCACACCCCTTCCAAGTACCTGCCCCAGGACAGACACCCCCAAGTGACTGAGTTCTCACCAGCGTGGCCCCATGGTCCAAAGGGTCATTGAGGTTGGCCCCAGCACGCAGTAAGCTCTGGAGGTCATTCAGCATGCACAGCTCTGGCACTGCCCGGGCCTCCTCAATGCTGTCCTGGGTGATACCTGAGGGGCAAGCTGGCTCAGAGATGGCATGACCTCGGGCATCACCCCCTGTGGGCAGGCACAGCACACGCACCATGATTGGCCATGGCAGTCTCAAGGCAATCCAGTGTCTGCTCATCCTCACACAGGTCGTAGGGCATGTTCCCATCGGTGTTGACTGCAAGGAGCTCTGCGCCACTACAAGGAAGATTGACAAGCCACTGGCCTCCTGCTTTCATAGCAGCTCCTGCTCAAGGAGCCCTCAGTCCCCATCACCAGAGGCCCTCAGGCTAGGACTGTCCTAAGGAAGAAGAAAACAAAGCTCCTGGCTCCTGCTAGAAAAGCTGGCCTCTGGGGCTGGCTGCCACCCTTCAGCCCCAGATCCTGTCTTCAAGCTAGACTTAGCAGTTTCTGTCCATCTAGGCCTCAGGTCTATGACGCCCTTCTACTCCCATAGATAGGGTAGAGGCACTTGCAGATGTGCAAGGACTCTGGGGCCCCAGAACACAGAAGGGGTGCCTGTGCATTATGGAAAAGCAGAACCAGAAGAATGCCTGCAGTCCATCACCAGCTCCAAGAGGAGCCCAAGGAAGCTGCTAGCTACACAGTCCTCGTCCATTACCGATGTGTGGGACAGAATCTCGTCTGTCCACACACGGAGGACCAAGCTTCTATATGCGGACCTACTAGAGAAGCGCCTGACTCTAGAGAAGCCACTGGCCTCTCTGCTCTACTTCCTTGTAGGGGTAAAGACCTCAGCTGTACCTTGGCACTTCCCTCCTTGCCAAGCCCATCCTCAACACTGACCAAATGGCACTTTCCTATGCCAACTGTGGAGAGACCCTGGGTTCAGAGGTGGAAATCCAGCCTGCCAAACAGGCCAAGAGCACAGTGAACACACTCTTCCCCTGGATCCCAGGCAGGGTTGACAGAGGAGGCAAAGACAGAGGAAGCACCCCAGAGGGTCACCTGAGCCACTGCCTGGACACCCAGCAGGTCCTACCGTGAAATGAGGAGTTCCACCAGATGCAGATGGCCGCAGGTAGCTGCAGCATGCAGAGGTGTCCAGCACTCACTGTCCCGAGCATTGACATCAGCCCCAGCCTCCAGGAGCTGCTGTGCCATCTCTCGGAAGTCATCAATGCAGCACTGCAAACAAGCAACCTAAGCCCCATGCCCTGACCTCCAGAGAGGCCAGCCTGCTCCACCCCCACTCCTGCAGGGCTCACCTGGTGCAGTGCTGTCAAGCCATCCTCATTGGCCAGGTTGGGGCTAACCCCACTACTAAGAAACTGGCGAACTGCAAGAAAAGGAAGGCAGGAAGGGTCCTCAAGAGCTAGCAGATGCCTCCTCCTCCAGGCCCCAGAAGTTATATACAAGCACAGGGTGCAGAAAGGAAAGGGGGCCTGCTAAGGTTAGGCTTGTCTTCAAACTAGGAAGACTCCAGTTAAAGAAGACAAAAGTCAAAGGCAAGACCTGGGAAGTGTGTGGCAGTGCCAGGCCATGTGTGCTCTGGGACCCACACTGGACCTGGTCAACACCTACTTTCCATCGCTAACCAGAGCGAGCAATGCTACCCTACTCTCTAGAAATGGGGCTCAGGAGCCATGCACAAAGGGAATGGATGTGCAGGAAGCCCTGCACTCTGTTATGAGGCGGTGATGGCTATCAGTCCAAGTACTATTTCTCTGAAACCACGTGTGTCTACCCTGTGGCCAAACCATCCTATACTCTGGTTTTCTCGGAGAAAGACCTCCTGCCGAGCTATTAAGGACAGTTGACTGTCAGTAGCAGAGCTGGGGCTAGAGTCCAGGACCTACTGACATGAGTTCTAGGACGAGTTCTGAGCCAGCACACAGCAGGGCCACACCCAGACAGATGGGAGTGCCTACTCTGCCCTGCCCTAGGACTCAAGCACACTCACCTTCCTCCAGGTCGTTTCGGGCAGCAGCCTCCAGAAGAGCAACGCTGGGAGGGAAGAGGACCTGCTTCTGAGGCCTTAGGTCAGACACCTCCTTCCGTGGTCGCTCCTTGTGACCCTTCTTGCCAAGGGCCTCCTTCTCAGCCTGGGCCCACATCTTTACCTGCTGGGCACGTCGCTTCTGGGCATGCTTCAGCCGCTCCTGGGTGCTCATCCTGCCTACCATGGGCATCTCTGCCAGCAGCTCCAGGTGCTCGGCCATGGTGGTGGATGTCTGCCCACAGGGTTGATTGGGGTACCACAATTTGGATTTGGGGGGGCAGGACAAGCCTGAAGGGTGGGGCAGCTGGCTGGACTGGCACCCTTGGGGGCATCCCCTTTCTACGACTTGGTGCCCTCTGTTCCTGACAAGGCTGAACCAGAAGGCCCCACACTATGACCAGGCCCAGCTGCCCTAAGGGGCAGAGCCTAGGCAGGGAGGGCAGTGTGGCAGGGGGTGGGGTGGAAGGTGTGTGTGTGGGGGGGGGGGTGGCTGCAGTCGTTTCCCAAGCAGGACTGACAATTTAACTGCTCAGCTGGCAGGGCCTCTGTATACAGCACCTCGCCTCCCTCTTGGGGTCAGGGTGCACAGCCTGTAGGAAGTAGCCCTAAGACCTGGCCAGCCTCAGTCCAGGGTCTGAAGCTAATTACCCAGATAACAAAGTTCCAGCTTCCTGACACCCTGCCTAGGAGAATGGAAGGCAGGGCCAATCAGCAGCAAGTCCCAGGCAGCCCCCGGGAGCCTCTGCTCTTCTTCCATGCTGGCTGCCCTCAGTCTTCTGGCTGGTGCCCAGCCAGCACAGCTAGGTCTCAGGAGGTACGACAGCAAAGGCCAGGGCGTATGGTCAGTCCTGGGGGTCCAGCTTCCAGTGTCCAAGGGTGACAATCTCTAGGCAGCTAGGAGACAGGAAACCTGCCAATATTTTCTCAGGGGAGTCTCCCCTTCCAGCCGTCACACATACCTGAGGAGTAAATATGAATAAGGAAACACACCAAGGTCAGCTCATGGGGAGAAGCAGGGTACCAGACGAGTCCTGTGTGGGACCCTCCTTCTGCCCACAGCACACTGAGAGTCAACAATATGTCCTGGGGCTTGCTTGGCCCTATTCCTCCCCATACACCTAGGGAAGAGTAGGACAAGGACTATCTCGGACCCTGTCCATCCTTTCCAGAAAGGCTGTGCAGGCTAAACAGTACAAGAGAACCAAGAGGATTGCCACCCCAGGGCCAAGTTCAGAGTCCTGGCTGAGCTGGGCAAGGGTTCTTCCCTGGCTTTCCAAGGATAGCATAAAGGCTTAACAGACTCTGCTCCGAGGACCTTGTGCCCTGGCATCTGCCCTGCTCCCATCACGAAGCCAGTTCAGGCCAGTCAGTATTTCTGCCATCCTGAGTGGCACTCAGCTGAAGTCATGAGGATACCAGCACCCACGGGGAAGAGGAACTAAGAGATATCTCCCTGCCCCCATCATTAGACAAAAGGAAAGCTATCCTGATGCCCTTGTCCTAAGGACGAGAAGACAACCCGAGGACAGCAGCCACTTGTCAAGTAGAAAACAGGCTGGCTTTTGGTTGTCTCATCTAATGCACATCTGCAAACAGTACTCTGGCTGCAGAGAGAAGATAAGTATAGCAAACTGCCCAGAAGGCTGTCTTCCCCAACTTCTGTGGACCCACCTTCCGAACCTTTCTGGAACGTGCCTGAAGACAGACTGTGTGAAGGGGATAGGACTACAGGGGACCCAGGGGACCCCCATGAGCCCAGCCTACCACACATATTGTCCACCGACACAGTTCACACTCCAACGGCGTTCTAGCTCAACTCCCAGCAGGCTGAGTTCTAAGCTTTCAGTCCCCTGATCCCAGGAGCTGTCTATCTGGCTTTCCTCCAGAAGCCGGCCTCAAAGGGAACAGGCCAGCTGAGAGCCAGTGGGCTCTTCTGAAGTTCTAGGAGGAAAGCCACCTCCTGCCTAGCTGAGCCTTGGCTGACCCAGCTGACCCTAAGGCGTGGTTCCTCTTCCTAGCCTGCCAGAGTCACGAAGACAGCTAACCTACTAAGGCTTGATAGCCGGTCCAACAGTTCTACCAAATGGCCACAACATCACACCCAGGCCAAAACGGGGCTGAGGAAGGCAGCTCCTGCCCTACTCCACAAATCCTTCCTAGAGCCTCTCTGGAATGTCAAACAGAGATAATTTGGTTGATTTACTCCAGATCTGGGCTTCAAGCCTGGCTGAGCTGAGCCAGGAATGTAGGACCCAGCACAGGAAAGCCCCTCCTACAGGACTTTGACCCCAATCCCCACCCTTCAGCCTGAGCACCACTGGACTGACCCAGCCTACAAAGTCCCATGGGCAGCTGGCCTTCATCCTGCACGAGGTCAGCACCCTAACTCCAACCCCATTCTCTACAGTTCCAATGAACACAATCAACCTCTTGGGGCCCACGACTTCCCTACCCTTCCCAACTATAAGGCCCTTTAGGAAGCACTTACTATCACTCCCAATTTATACTCAGGAAAAGCAAGCCATGATAGCCTTTGCTACAGACAAATCAATTCCGCTGGTTGAGAAAGCTAGAGGTATAGACTCCAGCAGGTCTAAGCACTCCAGACCCAAAGGAAGGGCTGCTGAGATAACCCTGTCACACGAAGATGTCCTTTATCAGCTGCCCAGATGTTGCCCACAGACCTGCAATGACAGCTTCCCATCTGATGTGTAGCCAGCACTGCCCTGTTAATCACCAAACCACAGTGCCTTTTAACCTACCACATGGTATCTGTAGTGAGCCCGGAGCCTGAGAGCAGCAAGGAGCCTAAACACCTGGGGAACAAGGAATAGTATGGGTGGAGGCAGATGACCCAGAAATAAGGACAAAGGAGAGGTGTCTGGAGAAAGGACGAAGAGCTGAGAGAAAAGGAAGGAACGGTTGGGAGGACAGCTAGAGGGGGCAAGCAGGGCACCGTCCACAGGCTGGGATGCTCACAGATGAGCGCCCACGGTACGCCTCTCTGAAGGCTCATCTCCAGACCCGGAATGTTTTCTCTGATACCTGTCTCCTAGGGACCCCCATTACTAAAGCCCATTCAGCAAGTCAAGGCAGCAGAGGGGAGAGCTCTTGTGTCCCTGGCTGCACACCATGGAGGAAGCTGGCACCTGAAGAAGACATGGGGCAGCAACAGGGAAATCGATGAGAGTCCCTGAGCATGACAAGAGGAAGTCAGCTGGAGAGTTTATTTGGTTTGTAGCAAGAAAGGTGCCTCCTTAGAAACTCATACTAATGGGCATGCAAATAAGGTTCCGCCATTCTGTAGAATAATATCTGTATGTTCATTTCTGCCACAAGTCAAAGCAGATCAGTGTCTGAAAGTGGCTGCAAGATGCTGACATGGATGTAGAAGCTTACAAGACTCTGGATAAACAAACACATATCAGCAGTCAAAACAATGGCCCAGAGGCCAGGGTGCGGAGGCATTTTATCGGTTGGGAGGTCCCTCCTGGAGTTCCCAGGTGACTCTAGTTTGTGTCCTGTTGATAAAAATCCAGCAGTAGAGTGATGACCCCTCTCCCTGTGCCCTCTGTACAGCCAGCAGCCCACTGAGACACCCATGTGCCATTTCTATTCCCAGGCAGCCTTCCTGAGTGTGAGATGAAAATGGATTTGTTTATTCAAATAACAGACGTGGGAGGGCTCAGCCCACCGTGGGCAGTGGCACCTGGGCAGGTGGTCCTGGGTTATAAGCAAGGAAGCTAGGTAAGCCGTGGAGATGAAGCCAGTAACTGGCAGCGTTCCAATGAGGATTCCCTAGATGACGGACTGTACCCTCCCTCAAGCTATTTCTGCTCAGTGTTTTATCATAGCAACAGAAACCTAACTAGAACACCACAGTATGATCAAAAGAGTTCTAACAAATCGTGCTTATTCAGCTATTAAAAAAATAATAAGGTATGCTAGGCAGTAGTTGCGCACACCTTTAATCCCAGCACTCAGGAGACAGAGGCAGGGAGGTCTTTGAGTTCGGTCCAGCCTGGTCTACAAAGTAAGTTTCAGGACAGCCAGGGCTATACAAAGAAACCCTGTCTCAAAAAACAAAACAAACAAACCAAAAAGACATAAGATCAGACTGGAGAGACAGCTCAGTGCTAAGAGAACTTCCTAGGTTCAGGTCCCACAGCCAAGCAGGCAATCACAGCCACCTGCAGTTGTCCAGGAGTCACACTAGCCTGGTCTAGTCCCCACTGCTATATACACAGACAACAGTGTGTGCATTTATAATGGTAAACGTGAGAAAGACTTGTGTCAGAAGGAAGCAGAAATGGGAACAGGTATGGGGAAGTACTTGTGCCTGGTACAGTGTAGCTGAACTCAGACCACGTAAAGATTACTCCTGGTAGAAACTATGTCGAGAGCTCTGTACTGGGCAAGGTGAGCGTAAACTGCCACGGCACAGGTATACTCCAAGGCACCTGGAGAAAGAACAGCACCCAGGCACCGGGCAAGGAAAGGGCAAGGAATGAAGATAAGGCCACCCAGTTGGTCAAGCCACCATAAAACATCTGCAGGAGCTGCGAAGGCCCTCACACTGATGGCAGAGACTCAGGGGCGTGAGGTGGGAGGGCAAGGAGAGATCCCACAAGCAGGAAGTGGGCAGGAAGACATTCCAGGAAAACAGGACCAAGGAATAACAGGACTGGGAATAACAGGGAACTACGCGGGAGGAAAGGGCCAAGAAGGCAGATGGAGGAGCCTCAGAAACGGGACAGCTGGCACGTAGAAGTCCAGAGAAAGTGCTCAAACCGCAGCGATCATCAGGGGTATAGACAGAGCCCATGGCCCCGTAGGAAACTGGGTGGCAGGAAGGACCCTCAGAACCCACACTGACACAGGAGGGCCACAGAGGCCCACACTGGGGAGGACTCAAGTGCTTGCAGTGGCAAGCTGCCTGAGAAACATCAAAATAAACTCCAGGTAGCACACACATGACCTTAAGAAAAAGAAAGCCAGTTGGGCACTGTGGCACAAGCCTTTAATCATAGCACTCAGGAGGCAGAGGCAGGCAGATCTCTTTGAGTTCCAAGCCAGCCAGGACTACAAAGTGAGATACTGTCTACAAACAAACAAACAAACAAACAAATAAACAAACAAAACAAAAAGAAAAAAGAGAGAGAGAGAGAGAGAGAGAAAGAGGTCCTGAGTTCAATTCCCAGCAACCACATTGTGGCTCACAACCATCTGTAATGAGATCTGGTGCCCTCTTCTGGCCTGCAAGCATATATACAGATAGAATACTGTATCCATAATAAATAAATAAATCTTAAAAAAAAAAAAAGATTAGAGAAAGAAGAAAAGAAAAAAATCCAAGAGTATAAGGACAAAGGAAGAAAATGTTTCATAACCCTAACACACACACACACACACAGAGAGAGAGAGAGAGAGAGAGAGAGAGAGAGAGAGAGAGCTTTTTAAACAGGACACAAAACCCAGAAACTGAAAGGAAATCCCACAAATCCGATTACACTTAGTTTTCACAAGTCTGCACTATAAAAAGGAGAGGAAATTAAACCTACATGGCGCACAAGGTATGATGGCTCACACCTGTAATTTCAGAACTCAGGAGGCTCGGATATGAGGATCCCAGTGAGTTCAAGGCCACCAGAACATTCTATCTACTATGTAACACTATATAAATCCTTTATTTATATAATGAGTATATATATAAAATGAGTGCGTACATTCATTCTCAGGCCCTGACTCACTGGACTAAGGCACAGGCAATACAGAGGTCCTCATGGCTCTCACATCTGAGGTGCATCCCTGCAGCTCAGCAGCCCCTTGCAGAGGGAACCCCTCACCAGAGCATTGGCTTAAATGGCAAGGGAGCTTTCACCTCTGCTCCACATGTCCCCAAGACCTAAAAGCCAACAATAGGTTTTGGAATTTGTTTAGTTTTGTTTCTAAACAGGTTCTCATTATACAGCTAAGGATATCCTGGAACTTGCTTTATAGACCAGGCAGGTCTCTAACTCAACGGAGATTGCCTGCTTCTGCCTCCTGCATGCTGGGTTTAGAGGTGTGGACCACCACCTCCAGACTGCTTTAATGGTTGCCTAGTGATACCAGGAAGCCCACATCCTCTCTTGAGGGACTGCAGTTTCTCAGTGCGGCTCCCATCTCACGGGCTGCCCTCTCAGTGGGCTCCTACCCCTCACCACACACACATACAGAGAGTCTTTGTCACTACACTTGCAAAGCACTGTCTCCTCTCCATGGAGTCTTGTCGTACACTGTAGCGAAATTCCTGATGGTCTGAGTATTCTCATGGATAATTCTGCAGGTCTCTGCCACCTCACTGACCTCTTCTTCCTGCTAATGCCTCTGTCACAACTGTACTGTCTACCTGCTCACCAAAGTAGATGCCCTCTCCCATAGTCTCATTGCAAATCCCCATTCCTTTCCTGTCGCTCCTATGACCAGGAAACCAACCCCAACACTCCAGCACTCACACATACACAGTCCTGTTCTCACCCTGCTTCCTACCCTCCACTCTGACCAGCCTCAGTTCCGAGCCCTCTGACCCCCTAGTGTAACTACGGGAACCACTAGAGCTCCTAACACAGAGCTCTCTGGTCCTGAGTGCTACAGCCTAGATGCTACAGAAGTCTCCCTGTTTTCCTTTCCTTAGTCTCCCCTCAACCGAAACCTGCATCTTGAAAAAACAGCACCAGAGGAGCCCTCTGTCTACTATCACGAGAGAAACCCCAAACACAAATACTAAGAGACATAACAGAAGGCCTGCACAGAGAATCATAAAACAATACTGCAAGGTAAGAGATGAGACCTAAGCAAACAGAGGGAGACCCTCACGGGTGTCAGAACTGTAAAGTGAGTGTTTGCCCGCTCATCACAGACTGTGCCGTTCCCGACAGTGCATCTGAAGCTCAGCATGCAAATGTGCATGAATGAGCAGGGTGATCAGAACAAGAAAGTCTGACTTACCTAGGTTATTACATAGTACAGCTTATTATGGAATTTAGTACCTAAGCCCCTGAGTGTTTGCTTAAGGATAAAGGAATAAAGCAGGGAGCTGGGGAGGAGGTTAGGTCAGAGAAGTGCTCATTGTGTAAGCATATCCACAACATCCACAGAAAATCCCGAGGCTGTGCTTGTGTCTGCAACCCCAGGGGAGCTGAGTGGGGGTGACAACCCATCTTATAGCTCACTGGCCAGTCACTGTAACCAAATCACGGACTCCAGCTTTTTTGTTGTTGTTGTTGTTGTTTGAGACAGGGTCTCTCTGTGTACAGCTCTGGAATTTGCTCTGTAGACCAGGCTGGCCTCAAACTCACCTCAAATCCACCTGCTTCTGCCTCCCAAGTGCTGGGATTAAAAGCATGCGCCGCCACCACCTGGCTACTGAGCTCCAGCTTTAGTGAAAGATCCTACCTCAAAAAATAAGGTGGAGTTGGCATGGAGGTGTAGATACCTTTAATCCCAGCACTTGGGAGGCAGAGGCAGGAGGATCTCTGTGAGTTCGAGGCCAATATGATCTACAGAACTAGTTTCAGAACAGACAGGCCTACCACACAGAGAAATCCTGTCTCAAAATAACAAAAAAAAGAGAAAAACCAAGAAACAAAATAATAATCATAACTATAATAATCATAACCATAAATAAACAAACCAGTGAGAACCAGGCATGGTGGCTCATGTCATATCTCACTGTTTTGAAATCTGTATGACACAGGTAGGCACAGCAGCACTAAAGGGAATCTAGGGAAGGGATTTCTATGGACCACTTCTTAGTTACTGCATGTGGACCAACCCACTTCAACATAGAATGAACAAGAGCTGAAGCACTTGCTGCTCTCTCACAAGACCCAGGTTCAGTTCCCTGCACCCACACAGCAACACACAAAGATCTTTAACTCCAGTTCCAAGGGATCCAGTACCCTCTTCCAACCTTCACAGGTACCAGACATGGTCGGCAAAATACCCATACACAAAAAAGTAAAAAATTTAAAAAGACAAATGTAATGTCAACAGCTTGGGGGACTTAGGCAGGAAGTCAAGGTCAGTCTGGGCTATAAAACAAGACTTTACTTCAAAAAGAGAGAGGGGGGAGATGGAATTAACACTGACTACTTAAAAGACCAAAGGATTAGGCCAGACCCTGTGGTGCACACCTTTAGTCCCAGTACTCTGGAGGTGGGTGGATCTCTGTGAGCCCTAGGCCAGCCAAGGCTCCACAATAAGACCTTGTCTCAACAAACAACGAAGACTAGATGAGGGGAGGGATGAAGGACTGTGGCCTTCTCATGCCATAGGGTCTGTGGGACAGAAACACGCCCTAGTCAGCACCCACCACAGGGTCTGTGGGACAGAAACATGCCCTAGTCAGCGCCCACCACAGGGTCTGTGGGACAGAAACACGCCCTAGCCAGCCGCCCACCATAGGTGCTGCTGCTCTACAGATCACAGGTCCAGGCTTCCCACACACAGCTCCCTGAAGCTCACCAGTGTTCTGACACAGAGCATGTGGACAGCCCCTCTCACATACCAAGGACATAAGTCCCTCCAGAGAGCCTGTTTTCACTAGCAATAAGATTCAACAGGGCGGCCTGGGTAGGAAAACAATTCGTCGTTCTAGAACCCGTTCTAGAACCCAAGCAGACAAAACTGCCATCAGAAGGCACTTGAAGACGGCCCTGGAGGCCAGAAGAATAAGCATCCCAGTTTCAAGGCAGAGAAAGCCGAGAATCCACAAGAGAGAGGCTTAGGTTTTGGGGCTCACCCTGTGGAGTTCAGGCAACTTCACTCACAACCACTGCTACAGGCCAACAGGTATCTCAAGCCCCAGTCAGGCCCTTCATCCACAACCCAAGACACTTAGTGTCTAACATCCCTGGTCTTCCCCCACCTTCTTCTACAGTAGGGCTCCACTCCTGCCTACCTGTCTCTAGACTCATGTGTTCTCATGTGTCACTCATGAGCAATAGTTCCCGTGGCTCTCCATTTTCAGCCTCAACCACTCACCAAGCAATGGATAAAACTCTTAGGAACTGAGCTCAAAGCTGGGAGTGTCCTCAATATCAGGGAGAGTCCTTGCCCTAAATCCCTCTACTGTATCTCTGCAACTCCATCATGGTGACCGTCACCCAGGCGGTCCTCTAATCTAGAAAGGTGAGCTCTCTGCTGTTCCTATCCCGTGCATTCAATCACTTATTTACTCTATACATGCTTTCTGAGCTCAACCTTCTCCTAGGAGTCTCTTCCTCTGACGTAGATACTTTCTGGATCCAGAATCACTTAAGGGATGAGCACAGACCTAAAATGTGCTCACCAGATAAGGAAGCCAGTGTATCGAGGGTCAGGTGAGCAAAGGCACTATGGCTTCTTCTCTGTGCTCCCTATAGCCCATTCACTCTGCATGAGGACAACTGACCGAGAGACGCTCCTGGTGCTAAGGAAGGTCCACTGGAGGCACTGAAGCCTCCGTCTCACAGACCTAGGAGAAAACCCTCTGAGAAGCTGGCCCTCAGCCCCAGCTGAGCCTCCAGATGACACAGTCCTAGCTGGCAGCATGACCACAATCCATGGTCATGGACACAGAGCCAGGACCAGCCAACTGAGTGTTTCTCACATCCCTGACCACATAGACCTCAAATTAATCATATTTTTGTTGTTGTTGTTGTTTGAAACAGGGTCTCACTTTGTAGCCCATGCTGGCCTCAAACTCACAGAGATCCACCTACCTCTTCCTCCAGAGTACTGGATTTAAAGGCATGCAGCACTGTGTCCAGCTTCCACCTCACCCCCAAGATTTTGAGACAGAGGCCCTTCACTGTAGCCCAGGCTAGCCTATAACTGTGGAACCCAGGCTGACCTCAAATTTACAGGAATCTTCCTATGTGACCCTCCTAAGCAATGGGATTACAGGCTTGAGCCACATTTGGGAGCGATCTGTGTCTAGCCAGAGTACACCAGACTTCAAAGCACTCTGTCCATCTCGGCAGCTCAACCGTGGCCACTCAGGTTGCTGTGATGTTCCCACATCCATGTGAGTCTCCACCAGGCTCCATTGTTTCCCACTGGCTCACAATTACCAGCCTGAACTACAGCCTCCCTGTGTGCTGTACATTATCAAGAGTCTCCTCTCTGGCCAAGTGGATCTCTGAGTTCAAGGAAAGGTTGATCAACATTGTCATAGCAAATTCCAGGCCAGTCAGAAGTATGTAATGAGACCCTATCTCTAAAACAAAACAAAACAACAACAAAGAACTTGTTTTTAATCCCAGCACTCGGGCGGGGGGGGGCAGAGGCAGGTAGATCCCCCATGAGTTCAAGGCCAGCCTGGTCTACAGAGCAAGTTCCAAGAGAGTCAGAGCTGTTACACAAAGAAACCCTGTCTCAGGGAAAAAGAAAAAAAGAAGAGTTTCCTCTCTGGGGACATAGCTTAGCTGGTAGAGTGCTTGTCTGCTATGCGTGAAAATGGATGAGTTCAATACCCACCACTGTGCAAACCAAGTAGGCACTGGGCATGTGGCGCACACCTTTAATCCCAGCAGTCAGAAAGCAGAGGCAGGTGAATCTCTGAGTTCAAGGCCAGCCTGGTTTATGAAGCAAGTTCTAGGACAGCCAGGGATACAGGGAGAAACCCTGTCTCAAAAACAAAAACAAGGGGCTGGTGAGATGGGTCAGTGGTTAAGAGCACTGACTGCTCCTCCAGAGGACCCGGGGTTCAATTCCCAGCACCCACATAGCAGCTTGCAGCTATCTGTAGCTCCAATTCAAGAGAATCTGACATCATTATACCAATGCGCATGAAATAAAGTTAAATAAAGTTTAAAAAAAAAAAAAACTAGGATGGCACATAAAGTCAGAGCCTGTGGCCTGGCTGCCCTAACAAGCCACACACGGCCACCTACCCTCAATAAGCCAGTTACTGAATCTGTCCATCTATCGAGGGAGGGCACGGGCCACAAAGCACGCATGAAGCCAGAGGACAGCTTGCAAGAGCTGGTTCTCTCCTTCCTACCACAGAGGTCCCAGGATGGAACTCAGGCCATCAGGCTGGGCAGCAAGCACCTTGATCACACTCAGTAAAGCAACAAACAACCAAATTAAGAGTAAAAAGCAAAAAAAAAAAAAAAAAAAAAAAAAAAAAAAGATTTATTCAATTTTGCTACACTGAGAAGAGAGACAGAGAGACCCAGAGTTAAAGAATTAATCCCCTCCTGAGCAAGTCCCTTCTCTATGAGCCACACAAATACATCTCCTTTAGTTTTTTACTACTGCTTGCTTGTTTTAATTGGCTTAGTAAGGAGGAGTGGCTAACCCTACTTTATTGGGACTGTTAAAGAGTCCAGGCTCTGACATTCTCTTCAGTAACAAACCTAGCACTCCAGAGCTGAAGTAGGAGTGTAAGTAGTTCAAGGCCATCCCTGAATCACAGCCAGCCTGGATTATAGAAGACTGTCAAAAATAAATAAATAAATAAAAGACTTTTAGCTCTCTTCTCTGATCCTGCTTCATAGGCAACTCACACCTGCTCACACTGTCTCAGCTGCTCTTCTGGTTCTTATCTGAGTCTCTCTGTTCTTTTTCAATGCTTCCACTCCCCCAACACAAGCAGGAGAACCATATGAAATTCAATTTTCCCCTATTTTTTGATCTACAAAAATGAATGTTAGCCAGGCCATGGTGGCGCAGGCCTTTAATGCCAGCACTCGGGAGGCAGAGGCAGCCAGATCTCTGTGAGTTCAAGGCCAGCCTGGTCTACAGGTCTACAGAGTGAGTTCCAGGACAGCCAGGGCTGTTACACAGAGAAACCCTGTCATGAAAAACAAACAAAATGAATGTTCTTTAGCTCAGTAACGACAAGGCTAATTTTTCCATGGCAAGGACCCATATAATTGCACACATACACTTTCAGCCAGCTCAGTACCCACGGCTGAGTAGAGCATCTGGGAAAGTCCCGCCCAGATAGCAAAGGAGGCGCTCTCAAACTTCCTTTCCTTTTGCCATCTGGCTCCAAACTAGGTCTGATTAACCCAAAGCAATATGCCAAAGGCTAAAGGTCGCAGCAGACACCTTTACATTTTACATTTAACACTCAGTGAGGAGGAGGGGAGGACAAAGGAAGGCAGACAAGAATTAGTAGCCACAGGTACTACTTCCCATGCCCTGTCCTGCTTATGTCTCTACCTGGGCTGTGACCCCCTTGTAGATTGGAAACTACAGTCTGTCAGGCAGAAGAGCAACAAAGCTAACAGAAGTGAGCTCTTCAGAGCAAACAGAAGTCTGTTCTGACTCAAACTTTGGTCCCAGAAAGACCATGACACTTGAGGCAGGTCAAACCTGCCTGGGGGCCAACTGCCGGCTGTGACACCCGGTTTGAAGCTGTGGACAGAAGAAACACAGTCTTCCAGGGTTAAACACAGGGTTCCAGGCTTAGAACAAGGAGTGCAGGGTCCTACAATGAACAATGTTCATGCTTCTGAGATTCCCCTTATACACAGGGCATGACCAACGGAGACACTCTCACGCAAAAGAAAAAAATTATAATTAGTTAGCAAACTCCTGGAAACAAAATGGGAGAAAAAAAATGGTGGGAACAAGCAAGACACTGCTATGGCCCTGAAGTCACTGAGGAAAAGAAGGAAAGCACAGAACGTAGCACGACCAAGTTCAGCTATCTCAAGGGAGTCGGTCATGGTGGCACACAGGGTACTTCAAAGAGGATCAAAGTCAGCCTCAGCAAGTCTGAAGCCAACCCAGACTATACAAACCTTGTCTCAAAATAACAAAATAAAACATACTAAGGGCAGGGTGGCACATGCCTTTAATCCCAGCACTTCAGAGGCAGAGGCAGGAGGATCTCTGTGAGTTCCAGGACAACTAGAGCTGTTGTACTGATAAACCCTGTCTTGAAAAAAACAACAATCAAACACCCATACAAACAAAATCCCTCAAGATTGCCAAATGTGGTGTAAACTTAGCACTCAAAAGATCCTCACAAGTTCAAAGACAGCCTGCTCCGCATACTGAGTTCAAGACCTGCCAGGACTACAGAATGAGAGCCCATCTCAAACAAACTCACAGGATACCAGAAAGGGGACTGGGAACGAATGAGAAAGCAGCTTCCCTTTGAACAGAGCTGCTTCTCATGGGGTACAGAAGGTAAGAAAACAGATCCACAGACAAAACGATCTAATTTGCACACCTAGGTCTAAAGAGCGATCAATGTTACTTCCATTTTTGCATTACAGGTCTTTGAACCTCAGTGAAAGAAGGAAATGTAGCTCTATCAAACCAGCAGTAGGAAAGGAAAAAACGGACATTCCCAAATGAAAAACTTTTAGCCGGTTACCTACACAGCCATAATCACAAGAGAAAAGAAGTATAATCAAGCCACATACCCTTCAATGCAGGAACAAACAAGACTGGGCACAGTCATGCAGTGGAATATTACCAAGCTATAAAAAGGAATGGAATTCTGACACATGCTTCAAAAGTGTAAGACATAAAAGGCCATGGTTTTATGATTCAGCCTATGAGACACTTATACTAGGCAAACTCCTAGAAACAGGGTACAGCACAACCCTCCAGCACTAGAGGAGGGAAATAGGAGTTCCTATTAAATGAACACAAAGTTTCTGTCTCAAAAAGTTTGAAAACAGAAGCCAGACATAGCAATCTACTTCTGTAACTGTAACCAAAGAAATTTGGGACACTGAGTGCCAGGCCTGCCTGGGATATGCATAGCAAGACCCCACCTCAAAATAAAGATCTGCGTGCTGGTGTGTGACATAATGGCAGTGTGCAATCCCAATAGGGAGGCACAGGTCCAAGCATAACAAATTCAAAGCCACCCTTGTTATACAGTTAGAGCCTTCCTCAAACAAAGGAAGGCTGGAGTCATAGGAAACAGAGTACTTGCCCCGCATGTGAGATGCCCTGAGTTTGTTACCCAGGGTTCAATCCACAGCATCACCAAAACCAGACCAACCGCCCCCAATCCTACCCCTCCCACATGCGCGCAGGAACACACGACAACTATAGACCATCAAAAGGATAAAAACGGGACTACTTCAATTTTTTCCTGGTTTTTCAAGACAGGGTTTCTCTGTGTAGCCTTTCCTTGGCTGTCCTAGAACTGGCTCTGTAGACCAGGCTGGCCTCAAACTGGCAGAAATCTGCATGCCTCTGCCTCCCGAATGCTGGGATTAAAGGTGTGTACCACCGAACCCAGTGACCATAAACTGTATCTTTTAAAAATTTATTTTGGTAATAATAACAATAAGGTCAAAATACCATTCAATATATGATAGAAAATGCAAATTTTGTTGAAAGAGCTCTTCAATTGTGTGCAGTCTGGGGCAGATTTTCTACAAAACAGAAGTGTCTTGAATGAAATCACGTGGCTGGCAAATCTGAAACATTTTGGGCTTTTCTAAACCCAAGCCTGTAGCATTCATCCGGGACTCCCATTGTACCACTGTCATCCTCATCCCACCTCGAGATCACTGTGGCTTCTGTCTGGAGAGGCTCCCACCACATCTCAACCACCTAGATCACACCTTGATCTAAAGCATTACCTCCTCAGTAGTCTCCCATAGCTACCTTGTAACTCTCTTATCTCATCGTATTTTATTTGTCACTTCTTCTGGATTTATTGCCGTTCCCTTAGAGTTTAGCCCAGTGCCTGACTTACAGGAAGCACCAGTAAACAATGAACAAACAGTCACTGTATGTCAGCACCATGAGTACAACACAGAATGGGGCTCACAGACAGGACAGGCACAGGCCTTACTCTGGCATGTTCAAGGGGCATGCACGAGGAAGTCCCGAGAGAGCCTAGAGGTGGGGAAACAGCCTGTGACTGCCTCGGATAGCTCGCTTTGACCATTAGGTGGATGTAGAATGTACTGGAGCAGGGCACGGTTGGGACAGAAAATGTGTGGAACCTCAGGCCTGGCAGTCTGTTTGGCTATCTGTGACTGAGACACTTCAGCTGCCTGTAGCAAAGGTACTGGCATGATCAGCTGGCAAAACAGACCCTAGCATACATTCAAGAATCCCTCAGACATAGTTCCAAAATCCCAACACTTGGGAGGCAGAAAGAGGTGGATCTTTGTGAGTTCAAGGCCGGTCTGGTCTACAGATCTACAGAGTGAATTCCAGGACAGCCAGAGTTATGGAGAGACACCTTGTCTCAAAAACAAATTCACACATACATACATAAGTAATAAGAGAGAGGGCGGTGGTGGCACATGCTTTTAATCCCAGCACTCAGGAGGCGGAGGCAGGCAGACTCTGTGAGTTCGAGGCCAGCCTGGGCTACAAAGTGAGTACCAGGACAGGCTCCAAATAAATACATAAATAAAAATCAATCAATCAGAGAGAGAAAATGGACTCCACAAAGTTTTCCTCTACCCTCCACATGAACACCATGGCATGCACCCACCCCAAACAATAATGAATATTTGAAAGAATTAGTAATTCCAAAAAGAGGGAGAGGCCAATAGGGAAGAAACCTAACCCAGGCATCATCAGGAGAGGTTGGATAAAACTTGGAGCAGAGGCAGGCAAGTGGTCCCCTCAGCGCTCTAAAGGTCCTATCACCATGACAACATGAAGGCAGCATCAGGACAGATTTCACCAAGCCAACAGTCCCTCAAAGAACTCAGCTCCCATGCTGGGCCTGTGGCAGCTCTGGTTTCCTTGAAGTGAATCAGGCGGCCTTCTGGAGAGCTAGGCTGCTTGCAGCAAAACAAAGCCTTCAAAGTAAACCTCAATTCTATAAGGGAATTCCTGTGGAGCAAAAACACCAAAGAGGGCTAACTGAGGAATGGATGCCCTCACTTTCACCGGCACCTCCATGTAAGTAAGGACCAGGAAGAAAGGAGGGCTTAGGGGTAAGCTAGCTTTGCTCTGTCTCCCGAGTCTGGGGCAAGCCTACCTCTCTTCAGCACCCGAAATAATTAATCCTCCTTGCCTCGAGCCTCCGGCACTGGTACAGCCAGGAACCCAAAGAAGCCCAAACGCTTTTCACAGGCTGGTCTACATTCCTCTCCTAACCACAATCCATGAGGCACAGCCTCCAGGCGAGAGCACTTGAAGCCTCAAGAGTGCTTTACTGAACTCCAAAGCTCACATCAAGTATAGGAAGTCCCTTCGCTGTCCTCAAGTCAGAATGAAGACTGTCGGCCGACCTACCTGACCAACAGGTTTCAAGAACTACCTTCGCTGTTAGGTTTCACACACACAAAAAAAATAACCCCTCCGCTGGCGCCTCACGGGCGCCCCTTCTGCAGGCCCCTCACGACCCATTCCACTGCCCGGCAGGGCCAACTCCGGGCCGCAGAGACAGCAGCTCCGGCTCACCCGCCATGCCCCGCCCCGCCGCGCCGCGCCTCGCCTCGCCCCGACGGCTCCCGTGTTCCCAGACAGGCCCGACCCTCACCTACAGCCGCTGGCCGTCTCACCTGGAGCCCGGCTAGTCGCTTCCAGGTCTCGGCCAGGCCGACCCTGGGACCCGGCGCTGCTCCAGGCGCCACGGGGGCGGGCCCCGCGCCCATCCTCGCCATGGCAACGCGACACTTCCGGCCCGAGGTGTCCGGAGCGGAAGCCGCGGTGCCGGGTGGGAGTCCTGGGCAGAGCCACTCTACAAGGGCGGGGCCTAAAGAGCGCCCTCCAGAGGCGGGGCCAGCCCCGGTACCTTAGTAGATAGTGTGGAACGTTTTTCATTCTCTGTTCCGTGGCAACGAACATCCTGGTGTCTCGAGTGCGGCGGGAAGGGCAATTGTTCAGGTGTTCCGGAAGGCTGATCTCTATCCTGGTCTTTGAAAGACGAGTTGGAGTCTTTCCTTCAAAGCAGAAGCGTCGTTGTTCGAAGGAGCGAGCTGTGTGTCCCAGAGGTTGGGTGGGCAGCAGTTTGGATGCTGGTTGGGCCCTAGGACACTGTGGTCAGGGAGGAGCAGCCAGGGAGCCAGGCTTTAGTCTGGAAGCAAGGCAGGACCAGTGGGAAGGGGAGACCTCAGACTTGTAAAAGAGAATGATTTCTTTGCTGAATAGGGCTGAGGCCGGCGTTATTTACCTGGTGAGACACAGGAACCCTCAGCTACGGAAAACAGAGGGCCAGGAGGTGATAGGATTCCAGGGGAAGGCAGATAAGGGCTGAAAGAAGAGCCTGGGATAAGATCCTAACCCTGCCAGGGGTAGGATAGTCAGGAGAAGTCCCGCTGCGTTCATCCTTCACGTGTGCCCCCGCTCCCTCCCGTACTCATGACGGTGCCTTCCTTGGCACCAGCAAAGGTCTCGAGCCAAAAGGTGGATTCTCAAAGTGTTTAGTGCTGATGTTGGTCTGGGACCATTGGTTCCGGTACCAACTTCTATCAGTGGGGTGATTCAGACCCTCACTGCAAACCTCCCAGGGTAGTAGCCAGAACTTGGGTAACATTTAGAACACAAATGGTGACTGAGCCAAGGGTAGAGCCACCAGTTAGATGTCCAGAAAGAGGTAGGGCCCATATGGGCTCCTATACCATACTCCTGGAAAAATAACAAGTCTCTCGCCTCGCGTTATTTAAGGGCACAGGCTCTATGCCTTTTTGCTCCAGGAAGTCGTCCCTCAATCCATCTCCTCATCTGTCCGCCCCCACCCCCCATCAAGTCCCTGGTTGTAGACCCCCTACCTAGGACATGGCTTCTTTGGACTACTCTGTCTTGAACTCCCGGGAATTCCCCGTGTCCCTCAGGGTAATTTGGCTGGGGAAGTCACTTCCCATCTGTTAAATGGGAGCTAGGGACCTGACCCAAGCAGATAAGGTATAGGGGTAAACCTTTGTCAAGGGCTTTTCCTTCAGGTTATAGGGGATGCCCAGGCACCCAAAGGCAACCTGGGAGTGGAGACTGACTTCAGGAGGCCACCAAAAGTCCCTATTGGAATCTTTTCTGCCCTTCCCTCCAAGATTAACTGAAACCTGCTAATTGTGGCAGCAGCCCTTCACATGTTCCCCTCCCCCACAGCCTCTTCCTCCTCACTCCTCCCCCTTCCATCAGAATGATAAAAGAAAGGGATTGGCCTGCCTGTCCCAGCATGGCCTCAAGCTGGGACCCCACCTCGACTTACAGTCCATCTTCCCTGAGCCCCCTATTAGATCAGACCCCCACACAGGGCCGCTTTCCTTGCGTGATGTCTTGCAACACCTCTCATCAGAGGCCTCCAAAGGCAGAGTCTCCCCCCAAGAGGAAGAAGAAGAGATACCTGCGTCATGACAAGCCCCCCTACACCTACTTGGCCATGATCGCTCTGGTAATTCAGGCAGCACCTTTCCGCAGGCTGAAGCTGGCCCAGGTGAGAGGATCCCTCATGCTGGTGGGTCATACCTATCACAGGCTCGTGCGGCCTCTACCTAGTCCACTCATCCTTGCCAGTGACTCAGGGACTCTTTTCAAGACCCTTCTTCCATAATCCTTACCACCCAACTCTGCTGCCCTGAGGCCCAGAGAGGTCTGTCTCCCTGAGAAGAGGTGCCCTGCTGCCGGCTGTAGGGGGGAAGGAGAGGGCACTGCTACCCTGGCTCACCACGCCAAACACTGCCTGCTTTCAGATCATCCGTCAGGTCCAGGCAATGTTCCCCTTCTTCAGGGACGACTACGAAGGCTGGAAGGACTCCATCCGCCACAACCTTTCCTCTAACCGGTGCTTCCGGAAGGTAGGGTGGTCTATGGTCAAACTCTGGGGGCGGTGTGGACGCGGAAACCCTGAACCTCTGGGTGGGATAGCCACACCCAAGCCAATCACTCTCTAGGTGCCCAAGGACCCTGCAAAGCCCCAGGCTAAGGGCAACTTCTGGGCGGTGGACGTGAGCCTGATCCCAGCAGAGGCGCTGCGCCTTCAGAACACTGCTCTGTGCCGGCGATGGCAGACCCGGGGCACACGCAGAGCTTTCGTCAAGGACCTGAGCCCCTACGTGCTCCACGGCCGGCCTTACCGGCCGCCCAGCCCCCCACCACCATCCAGGGACGGTTTCAGCATCCAGTCCCTGCTAGCGGACCCCGGGAAAGAATCAACATGGCCCCAGCAGCCTGCGCTAGCTGGACAGAGCAGTTCAGCTCAGGCAGGTACCAGCTCTAAGGGGGAAGAAGAGATGTGTACTGCGCCCCGTGACTCCACTGAGAAGCCTCTGTGGCCCCTCCGCTCCCTTCCTGGGCCCACAAGAATAGAGGGGGAGACTTCCCAAGGGGAAGTCATCAGGCCTTCTCTTTCCCCAGAGCAAGGCACCTGGCCAGTCCACTTACTTCAGGGTTCCCAAGATCCCATGGGGATGTCCAGCAGGGGGTGCAGAGCTTCCCTGTGGGGACAGCTACCCACTTCTTACTTGCCCATCTACACTCCCAATGTAGTGGTGCCCTTGGCCACACTACCTCCCACCTCTTGTCCCCAGTGCCCATCTTCAACCAGTCCAGCCTACTGGAGTGTAGGTTCTGAATCCCAAGGATCCCCGGACCTGCTCTGTGATCTAGATTCCCTCTTCCAGGGAGTACCACCCAACAAGAGCATCTATGATGTGTGGGCCAGCCACCCTTGGGACCTGGCTGCTCCTGCCCCCAGCTGGATGCTCTCCTGGTACAGCCTGTAATAGTTCAAGGCAGGCAGGGACTGCTTCTCCCTTCTACCCCTGGCTACCATTTTGATGGAGATCAGACCTAGGAGCATGTCCACAGTAATAGCTTTAAAACACCAGGCACGGCCTCGCTGAAACCCACAACTTTAATTGGGCTACTCCAGAAAGGGTTTTGCCTCTGCTAGACACGACAGGTCAAGCCAATCACTCTCCCACACACAGGGACAGGATCTGGAGAAGCAGTGCTCAGCCTAGAGTGGGGCATCTTCTTTTTATCCCACTCTGTCATGCCATCCATCTAGCCATCCCTCTGTCACCGCGCCTTCCTGGCTCCAGGCTGGGGGAGGGCGAGCCAAAAGTGGGTCTATTCTAAAGTCTTCCCCCCACCCCTCAGCTGCCTGGGTAGGAGGTAGCACCTTTTGGGGAAAGGGTTAGGAAATGAAATCTGGACCCTACATGATTTGGGGTGGTGGAAGCAGGGGAGAGATTAACAGTAAAGGAATTTACAAGGCTTTAATTCCAAGTCTGATATTGGGGGCAGGGTGGTGAGTTGGGAAACCACTTGGTCTGGGGTCTGGTTCCTGCAGCTCCGGATCCCCCGCTGAGGCCTGTGATAAGGGCAAATGGTGATAAGGGGAGAGCTGAGGGCCTGCGCCCAGCTGGGGGTGGAAGGGTGGAGGCAATCCTTTCTCCAAGCTCGACATTCCCTGGCCAGATCAAGAAGGCAAGGGGGAAACTGTAGGACTCTGGGGGCCAGCTAGGGCCTGAGTTGGGAAAAAAAAAAAAAAAGACGTTGACCTGGAAGATGGGGTATAGGAACTTAACTGCTGCCTCTGCCAGCAGAGGATGTTCCCATCCCAAGACCAGTCCTAAGGGCTTTGACCCAGATCTACGGAGGCAGGTCCCCTGGAGGCTCTAGAGTCAAGCCAGAACAGCAGTTGGGGCTGGGACTTGGAGGGCTGCCAGGAGATGGCGTAGGGGTGCAGGAAGTCCCAGTGAGTGGGGTATCAGTACTGAGAGAAGAAGGGGTTCCCGAGCGTGGGGCCCTATGGCGCCGGGCTGGTCCCAGTTCCACTTGACCCACTCGCTCGGCGAACTTGAGCGAGCAGATTGTCTCCCCAAGATCTTCAGTCCTCGTTGAGATCTACAAGAGACAGACACTCATACATAGCTCTGGTGGGCAGTGCCTCAGGCTTGAGCCAGCCCAGGGACCCACCTGCAGCAGCAGCACTGCGGTGGTGCCAGCGCCAAGCGCCGGCTGTAGCAGGCGTGTAAGCTGTGAGTCTCGGAAAGGTACATGCGGCCGCCGAGCTCGGAGCGCGGCCATCACTCCTCCTAGCGCCAGCAAAGAGCGGTTGATTGCCTGGGCCTCCCGCAGGCGCCGGGCACCATTGGGATCTCTCGGCAGCGGGCTGGCTACCCCCGCTTTCCACACACGCTCGGATCCTGCTAGGTCCACCAGATGCAGAGTTCCTGTCAGTTCAAATGAAACCGATGTGGATGGAGACCTCTAGCTAACTGGAAACCCAGCAGGACTTAGATTAAGCACAATCAGCGGTACCTGTGCTACCCTGGGCACGAGGTGGAGACGCTGAGCGCAAAGTCAACGTAACTAGGGCGTGGGAGCGTGAGCTGTGCTGGTTCATGACAGTAGCTGCCGTAGCTCGGTTGCTCCTCCCCAGACTCAGCATCTGGAGATATATATGTGTGTGTATCAGGTGTGGGGGGGGGTGTCTCTGCCCCCAGGTGGAAGCAGACAGGGGTCCTGAAGGAGGGCAGCCTTACCTGGTGCAGGGTTTCCAGGTTAGGGACGTCCCAGTGCGTGAGGCCAGCCACTTGAATTCCCCCCTGCCCTGCAGGTCCCTGCCTCACAACCAGGCGCTCTGGAGGCCCTGTAGCTAGGAGGTCCCTGGTAAGAAAGGGTGGGTTTGGTCTCTGGGCTTTAAATGTGGCTGCAGAACCCTGGGGCAAGGAGAAAGCCGCCCACGCATCCCTGACCTGACTGCCTCGTTGTAGATCTCCACCATGCTGAGGGTCACATGGTGGTGCCCTCCAGTCCCCATCTCCCGGAACAGCAACTGCAGTGCCCTAGGAGCTATGCCAGGGTCCTCAGGTGGGCCCTGAGGACAGCGTGCAGTTGCCACATTGGACTCTCATACAAACCCCCAAGGCTCCCCACCTCCCACCCCCAAGTGTGAACTCTAACCCACCTCCATACTGTAGGTTTTCCCAGTCCCAGTCTGACCATAAGTGAAGATGCAGACACTGTACCCCTGGAGGCAAGACAACACTGCTGGCTCTAGCTGCCTGAAGACCTAGGGACAGAAAACGGTAGAAGTGTCCTTAGCTCTTCCCTGTTTCCCTATTCAAGACCTGAAAGGGCAGTAGGTGCGATTTACAAGATGTGGGAAAAGTGTAACTCCCCTAAGAAGTAGCTCCCCTTCCTTCCTACAGCAGGTGCGCTAGGGATTAGTGGGGTAGGGACATAACAAAACCCACAGTCCGGAAGAGGATGTAGAGTCCTAGAGATCAGTTAGAAGGTCCTTCCTGGGGGCAGTGATCAAGAGCTTAGATGCCAGGGCTGGACTTCCAGATTAAAACCTGAGGCAACTAGAAGCCAAGTACTAATCATCTTTTCTACGGTTTTCCAGGTCATTCCTCTAGAGCAGCTAATGGGAATGTGTGCTGGAGAACCTGAGTAAAACTTGACAAGAAAAGAATAAACCTAAACAGGGAATGGTGGTGCACACCTTTAATCCCAACCCTCAAGAAGCAGAGGCAGGCAGATCTCTGCACTCAAAGCCAGCCTTTCTACATAACTAGTTCCAAGCCCACCAGAGATACACAGTGAGACCCTATCTAAAAAACAAAAACAACAACCAGAACGCAGCCTGATCTACAGATCTACAGAGTGAGTTCCAGGACACCTAGAGCAACAAAGAAACCCTGTCTCAAGAAAGCAAAACAAGGAGCCGGGCGGTGGTGGCGCACGCCTTTAATCCCAGCACTCGGGAGGCAGAGGCAGGCGGATCTCTGTGAGTTCGAGACCAGCCTGGTCTACAAGAGCTAGTTCCAGGACAGGCTCCAAAGCTACAGAGAAACCCTGTCTCGAAAAACCAAAAAAAAAAAAAAAAAAAAAAAAAAAAAAAAAAAAAAAAAAAAGAAAAAGAAAGCAAAACAAGGACTGGAGAGATGGCTCAGAGGTTAAGAGCATTGCCTGCTCTTCCAAAGGTCCTGAGTTCAATTCCCAGCAACCACATGGTGGCTCACAACCATCTGTAATGGGGTCTGGTGCCCTCTTCTGGCTTGCAGGCATACACACAGACAGAATATTGTATACATAATAAATAGATATTTAAAAAAAAAACAAAAACAAACTAACAAAAGGTCAAGAGGGTCTCTGTGAGTAGAGGGGGTAGTCACCAGGCAAGACTATAGGAATTCAGGCTCTGAGAAACAGAGACTGAGAGAAACATGGGGCCATGGGGCTAAAACATTCATAGTGTTGGACAGAATTGTTGTAGACACAATTAATAGCCTTGAGTACCTACTTGGCCAACTTTCATATTAGAAGTCCCTAGAGAATGAGCTGCTGTCATTTCCATGTCTTTTTCTTTTTTGAATTTTCGAGACAGGGTTTCTCTGTGTAGTTGTCCTGGAATTCACACTGTATACCAGACTGGCCTTAACTCACAGAGATCCGCTTGCCTGTGCCTCCCAAGTGCTGGGATTAAAGGTGTGCGCCAACACCGCCTGGCGTGGCTGTCATTTCTGATTGATGTCTTGATGGATGATCATATAAATGAAGTCTAGAACTGCCAGAATGAGGATGAAAAGTTCAGAACTGGGTGGTACAAAAACGAGTAATACCGGTGAGAACTTCCTGAGAGATACCTTTGGTCCAGTCTGTTAGACTGAGGACCCAGTCCAGGCTGCCCAGAGTACAATAAAAAGTGTAGGAAGCTGTGTATGGCTGCAGTTTTGGGCGCGAGATAAGGCCAGGAGATGGGAAGTCAGTCGGTGGTGGGTCTACCCCTGCCAGCCACTACAAAATACCGTTTCTGAGACGAGCGAGCAGTCTGGGTCTTCTTTGCCAGCTCTGTCCCTTACCTAATCCCTTCTCAGCTCTGAGCCTCTACCTCAGTCCCAAAAACTCCAGCAGCACAGTTTATGTGCAAATGGAGACCACGTGTGAAGCAAGTTGGGGTAGCCTGCTTTTCCACTGATGTCTGGCCAGAGAAGAGGGAAGAGTAGGATTGATTGGAGCAGGCAGTGGGGGAGAGCACTGGGGCTGGCAGCTGCCCTGCTATCACCTATGCTTCCACCTAACCTGCCTTAGGGCCACAAAGCAAGAAGTTCTGCCTTCACTGATGGGTAGAGCCTGGATCATAAGAAGGGTGTGTGAGTGAAGCCATGTCTTCGCCACTGTGGTACCCATCCACGCCTGTAGCCAGTTCTACACAAACAGTAACTCACCTTGGAGGCTCATCTTCCTCAGCGCTTAGCTGGGAAGCCACTCCTGCCTTCAAGGCCTTTCAGCGGCTCCCTTCCCTAATGGAGCCCAGCCTCCCACCTTTTAGGTACTCAGGCAGTCATGGAAGAGGAAACGGGCCTCTTTTGGACCCAGGGACTCTGAGGAAGGGTCAGAACAGATGCAAAGGTGGCTGTCACCTCCTCCTGGCTGGCATCTGGAGGAAAGACCCAGTCCAGGCGAAAACGGTGCTGGCGCCCTCGGTAGCAGGTGGTGATGGTCCCCCCTTGTCCAGGCTCCACGCTCACCAGGCTAGAAGGTATTCCTTCAGCTGGTCTCAGCCGACATAGCACACGGATATTCCCTGCATTGGGGACCACATCAGCAGATTGGTTCCTTAGCCCTGAAACGTGGAGAGCTCCTCTTCTTCCATCTTGTAGTCGTCGCTACTCCACTCCCAAAGCCAATCTTACCCTTGAGTTCCAAAAGCCGCCCTGAGCATCCAGTTGGGGGTCCCTGATGCCCCTCTGGGAGCTGAGTCCTAGCCCCTCCTGCTGACAGAGCCCCAAGGGCCCAGGATACCTGTGAGGAAAACAAGGACAGGTGCCCAGGGAATGTCAAGTGAGGTGAGGTGCTGAGAGCAGCGTGGCCAGCTGTGGCACCACACAACTTTCAGTGGATATGGGCTCGGGCTCCTGTGGGCATCATTCAGTGACTCTGAGATGGATTCTAGGAACCGCAGATAAAAATACTCATTCATTCTATCATCTATCCTTCCAGGTTTCTCAGCAACTGCCAGTTTTCACAGCCCAGACACGAGGACACAGCCAGGCAGCAGTTGCACACAGCGTTAACCCCAGCACTCAAGAGGCAGAGGCAGGCAGATCTCTGAGTGCAAGGCCAGCCTGGGCAACAGAGTGAGTTTCAGGACAGTCAAGGCAACATAGAAACCCTGTCTTGCAACCAGTACCCCCTACCCCCTAAAAAAAAGGAAAAAGAAAGAGACAACTGAGGACAGTTTGGGCCACTCAGAAATTATTCTGATCCAAGTGCCTACAGCTGACCCGCTAGTACAGACAGCTCCTGAGGGACAGAAAGGGGGAAACAATAACAGAGGCTCCCCTAGGAAGAACAGTGAACAGGCTCCTCACAGAGAAGGTACTAGGAGAGGAAAGTTTCTGACCTGGCCCTGGGCCTCACTCAGAGAGCCCTGACAACTCTTGGTAAAGGTGCTGACCAGTCCTCGGAGGTCCCCACAGCCCTGACGAAGGCTGGCCATCCGAGCCCGAAGTCCTAGAGAAGGAAAGCCATTGAGAGGAAAAGAACAGATTCCAGAGCATTCCCCAAACCATTTTCTCCTAGCCCTTACCTGCCAGCTGTCCATGAACTTGCTGCAGCTCCTGTCTGCAGTTCTGTTCTGTCTCCTGCTGGAGCTGCTGGAGGGCCCCTCGCAGGCCCTGCAGCTGCATCTCCTGGACTCCCAGCTGTCCCTCCCAACCCCACTTCAGTCACTGAGGAAACAGGCACCAGGCCCTGCCCCAGACGTCACCTCCCAGCATCACAGCACCCCTTATCCCTAGGTCCCCTAGCCCACCTGGACTCGGAGGGCTTCTGTGGTGTCTTGGGCTTCTTGAAGCTGTCCCTGCAGTTCCAACAGAGCCCCAGCCTCCTCCTATAGGAGAGTGGGAGCCAGGTGGAAGCTCTGGAAAGGGTCTCTTATAGCTCCATTTCATGGACAGAAAGGTCAGATCAAGAGTGGCAAGAAGGACGAAAGCCATGGTAGCTGACTCCATGCAGAGCTCCCTGTCCCAGTCTCTCTGTTTTCCTAAGGTTACTCAAAGAGACCAAGAATGGAGTGGGGGGTGTCTTTTATGAGCATCAGCCTCACTGATGCAGCTACCCTACAAAGACTGTCCCGGAGTTTCTCCGTAGCTGGAGATGGCCCCCCCTACTAAAGCACACACAAAGTCCTGAGGAGGTTTAAGTACTGCGGCTGGATACCAGGCGTACAGGAACCTGGACTGCAGACACTACACAGCCAAACAGCGGAGTACCTGTGGAGCTCTGGAGAGGGGGCCAGGGCCCCAGTGCAGCAGGAGCTCCCGAGTAAGGCTCAAACTCTGTTTCAAGGCTTCATTCTCCAGTGTGAGATGCTGAACTCTTTTCTCTGAATCTGTCGCCCCCTAACAGAGAGGGATGCCATCAGGATGCACCTGGCATTCCCTTGACTTCCCAGTCTGTCTCCTGAGCCCACCCCAATAGCCTCACCACTCCCAGGCGCAGCCTGCTCAGCTCTTCTTCCTGCTGCTCCAGCTGCTGTCTCAGCTCTTCCAGCTGCGGAGGAGTCAGGGACAGGATGCCATTCCTTTTTGGTTCTCGCACCCACCCAGTCCCCACTGCTCCTGATTCTCTTACCTGTCCAAGAATAAGCTGTTCCAGCCGCTGCCAAGCTCTCTGTTCCTCCTCCAGCTGGGGAGGCTGCGGTTCCTGGGTTTCATCCCCTGGTACCTCATCCAGGATGGGAGTGGACTCAGAGGAGCTTTCTTCTTGTAACAGGGACCCTAAGGAACCACAGTGAGGCCAGTTACAAGTACAGAAATGTCTGACATAGAGAACAGAGCCAATTCTGATAGACCCAGCTCCCTCCACAAACAGTGGTACCCTTTACAAACCATCTCGAGTGGAAGACTGCACTGGGCAGGCTGACTGTGTCCCCTGGAGTAGGGCCTGCCTCCCCCTGGGGCTCCGTGTCCATGCCAGAAGGGCCAAGAGCTGACTTGTCACTGTCAACAGCGGGGGGACCTCACCAGGCTGTGCAGGAAGTAAGAATCAGTAGGAGTTGGGGATGTGAGAAGCACAGAGGCTGGGGAAAGGCTGGAGCCAGAGTGCTCACCTTGCCCGGGTCAGGAGGCGTCCCGCAGCTCTCTTCTGCCCCCAACTGGAGGGAAAGGAACTCAGCAAGGCGCATAAGTGCCTCTTCCAGAGACACCTCAGGTGCTCCACCCTCGGCTCCTTTCTGACCATCCTCAGATTTGGAGCAGCCTTCGAGGCCAAGTAGTGGAAGGAAGAGGCATTCCATAACACTAGTTGGAGGCTAGTCTTCCTCCCTCAGTACCCCAACTTCAGGGCTCCCTTAATACCCTTCCCCAGCAGCTCCTCTGCATGCACCTACCCGCCAGGCTGTTCAGCTCGGTCCAGAGCTCTGATGTGAACTGATCGGGGCGGCGACGACCCCTAGGTTTACCACTGCTTCTCTGGGAAGATAGTATGGGGTGTCAGTGAGGGTGCTGGCAGCATGTGGGGCTTTCCCTTCTGATATGGGCCAAGGGGTTTGGGCTGAGGTCTATGACCCCAACACCTAGAGAAAAAAACTGGTCTAGGTACAGCCCTATTTCCCAGCGCCGTCGCCTAAGGACAGAAGCTGCACAGGTCGGCCACGACCAGATCTCAGGATGATGGTGGTAACCAACCGCGATGCAGGCCCACTCCGCTCACCTGGGTGGGGTCGCTGGGGTCCGCGGCCGCCGCGGCCCCGCCATCCCTGCGAAAAAGACTGTAGAAGATGTAGATGAGCAGAGAGTAAAAGGCGTACATGGGGGCGCGGGGCGGCAAAGAGCACCGCTTCGCGCCGCCCCGCGTCCCCGCACCAGGACTCCGCACCCGCCCGCCGCAGTGCCCATGCGCATGCTCGCGGCGGCCGCCCCCACGGACGATCTTCCGCGGGCGGAGGGCGCACACTGACGGGCGACCGCGGGGAACGGCAAAATCTCTCCTTAAGGCCCTGTCAAGCGTTTTTCAATCCCTATTTTGCAAAATAGTGGGCGCACAGAGGTCTAACGGCTGTCTAGCCTCTTTTGGGAATCCTGGCCCGCACTGCGTGGAGACCCCCCCACCAAGGTACGCGCGCACGCTGGCAACAGCTTTCAGTGCCCAGGTGTACAACCTCTCCTCCTCCGGTAGCCCAGCCCAGATCCCACCCCTCCCCCGGAGCCCGACCCAGTCCCGCCCAGACCTCCCCCTCGAGCTTCACCTCGCTCCGCCCACAGCCAAGCAACCCTCCTTCGAAGCCTCACCCTGCCCCGCCTCGCGGCTCCGCCTAGACCCCTCGAAGCGCCACCTCTCTTCTCTCAATCCGAACCTACTTTTCGGAAATCCCGCCTACATCCCCGCCTCGGATCCAGGATCCTTCACCGACCCGGTGCACGAGCAAACCTGTCCTGAAGCTGATGCGCACACCTTAACGCCCCGCACTCAGGAGGCAGAGGCAGGCGGATCTCTGTGAGTCGGAGGCCAGCCTGGTCTCTACAGCTAGTTCCAGGACTGCTAGGGCTACACAGAGAGACCCTGTGTAGAACACAAACCTGTAGTGAACATCTTCTGGTAGTGACCTCCACCCTCCCAGCCCCACCCCTCCAGAACCTCCCTCGGCCTTCCGTAGGCCCCGCTCCGCCGCTCTAGCCGGAGCTCCTCTCGTTGGTGTAGGTAAGCCGGCTGCTCGGGTCAGCACCGCGGGAGGGCGGGCTAGGAGGCGGGGCTGACTGTTGTGGGCAGGTTCCGGCCACCCGCTCGGTGTCGCTAGGTGCAGCCCGCTGTCTCGGGCTGGCCTGTGCTGCCGCTCCTTCCCTGCCTGGACCTGGAAGACCGTTTCTCTCCAAGCGCTAAGGACTCGGTCCCGGCCACAGCACGGGACTGCGCGTCTTGCTGTTCCGAGTTCCTCGCTTGGGCGCCAGGATTCCACTCCCCTTCCCCTTCCCCAGTAAATTAGTCTTTCTTCCCCGCAGGTGAGTCCAGTGACCTCAGAGCTCCAAGAAGTTTGGGGCTGAATCTATCCTGATGTCTACTCATAGGTCTCTGGAGCTTGAGATTCCTGAAGATCTGCAATAAGGACTCCAAGTCGCCAGCCTCTGTGCTTTCTTCTCTCCAAATCTGAAGCCCTCTTTCCTACCTCCTCAAACTCACTGCTGTTCAAGGTGCCATGGTCTCCAAATCCAGGAGCGAGTGGAGTACCATCCTGTCCCACCTGGTGCTGGCAGCGGTGTCTCTGCACGCAGCGGTGAGCTCTGTACAGGTGAATAGTCTTATTTTCCCAAACTATGTAGAAAGATCCCTGCACTAAAAGAGGGTGGTGGGAGACATATATGAGCCTCGGTCTCCTTGACAGCCTCAAACTCTTTCCTTTTTAGAAGGGTGGCTCCTGGCTCCTTAACATGTCTGTCTTCCCCGTGTCAACAGTCCAGTCGAGGAGCTGCTGCTGGCTTCCTGCTGCAGACCTTCGCTGCTATCACGATGTTGGCCCCGGGGCTGAGCACACATGAAGACTGTCTCGCTGGAGCTTGGGTTGCCACAGTCATCGGTCTGCCTCTTCTGGCCTTCGATTTTCACTGGGTGAATGGGGACCGCTCATCTGCCAATCTGCTTCTGGGAGGAGGCATGGTGTTGGCAGTGGCTGGTGACCACCTTGGACCTGAAGGGTGCTCTGTGGCTGGGCAGGCGGTACTGCTGGTGGTGGCAGTGACCATCCTTATCGTAGCTGTTTTCACCACCAACACTTACGGGATGTGGGGGGGTGCCATGCTGGGCGTGGCAGGTCTCTTGAGCCGTCTGGAAGTGGACAGGCTGCTGTTGCAGCCAAAGGAGGATGTTTGTCGTTGGGCCCTGGCTGCAGGCAGTTGGGCCTATTGCCGGGCCCTGCACACACAGCGTCTGCAGTGGGAGTGACCATGGGGCTGACAGCAAGGCAGGGCTTCTGTTCCAGGTACTGCTTCCCCTCCTACATCTAGAGCCTCTCCCTTAGGGGCAGGCTTGCTTCCCTCTTGAAGGGAGCCTGCTGTACATTCACTAATTGGGCAGAGCTTGGGTGCTAGCCCTTCTCTGGTCATGCATGTGTGGAAGCGTACCTAAACCAGAATGCAACAAGTCTTCAGCACACTTGGGGCCCAATTCTGGGAGGAACACGGTTGTGAGTCGGAGGCCAGATTTCCAATAAACCTTAGGAATGTACAGGAGAATGGAATCTTCTTATTCTTGAGCTAGCTTCCTAAGGCCTCTAGGGTATCAGCTGATTTCCCTAAGTAAAGAAGGGGTGATGTGCTTTAACTAATAGAAGGCATTATTCATCTTGGCATTCTGGCAGACCTGCCAAGAGAACCGCAGTGTGCTGGGCATGGTGGTGCAGGCCTTTAATTCCAGTTGGGAGGCAGAGACAACCGCATCTCTGTGAGTTCTGGGCCAGACTGGCCTCCAGAAGTTGAGTTCCAGAATGGCCGGTGTTACATACAGTGAGACCCTGTATCCAAAAAAGAAAGAAAGAAAGGAAGAAATAAAGAAAGAAAGAAAGAAAGAAAGAAAGAAAGAAAGTCCATGCTGAAAAGACACGCAGTTTTTGGGTGTTGGTTTCCTGGTACATGATAGATTTGCATATATCCTTGGTGGACCTGGCAGGTGGCCCTCTGGGGCAGTGACCTTCACATGCTGGTGGCTGCCACAGTGAAGGGCAGAAGCGGGCTGTACGTCAGCGATTCCCGGGAACTGCACATCCTTTCTGTAGACTGATTTGCTTACTACCTGTTTGCCACCCTCTTGTCTGTACAAGCCATGTCTTAGAACTTAAGAATCTCACTTTCCTCTATGGACACGTCTTCAGCCTCCCGATCCCGGGGCTGGGCCGAGGGGTGGGTTAGAGTGTACTCAGTCCTTCGCTGTTCCGGTACTTGGTGTCCTGTCGACGTTTATCCCGTCGCGCAAGAGGGGTCGTCAGTGGGTTTTTCCAGTTCGTGGCCTTCCACTCTAGGCAGCTAGGCCAGAGCCTGGCGCACGGAAGCCCGAATTTCGGTGGACAATGGCACAGGCACACCCCGACATAGGAGTCTAGGGGCGCTTTGCACTCTCAAGGAGTAAAAGTCTCGCTGTTTTTCCCGACCCCAGAGCGAGTTGTACCTTTCCAGGGACGCACCCCACCCCCAGCCCCGTCACCCCCTCGCCCCTCCAGCCTCCTGGACCCCACCTCCTTCTGTTCACCTTCTACAGTGGGCGGGCCCTCCGGCTTTCTCGCTCGTCCATTGGCGGTGGCCACCTCATCGTCTAGCCCCTCGCGGCGCTACCATTGGTTTGAGCTGAGCACACGTGACCAGGAGGACGAGGGGGCGGTGGCGTGGGGGGGGGTCCGCAGCGAAAACAAAGATGGCGGCCGCGCCGGGGTTGGTGGCCGGGACGGCTGCGGGCCGACGCGCGGGCCAGGCCCACTGAGGCAGCGGCGCAGCGGGCAGGTTGCAGGGTCGCCGCGGCAGCGAGAAGCCGTCAGGGGCGCGCGGCGACCCTAACTTCCAGCCGGCGAGCGCGCCGGCACCCGCCCGCCGGGCCGGCCGGACGCGATGTCCGGCGCCGAGGAGGCCGGCGGGGGTGGCCCGGCTGCGGGGCCCGCGGGTGCCGTGCCGGCCGGGGTCGGGGTAGGGGCCGGGCCTGGGGCTGCCGCGGGGCCGGCTGCGGCGGCTCTGGGCGAGGCGGCGGGGCCCGGGCTCCCGGACGAGGCGGGCCTGGCTGGCGCTCGGCAGCTGCAAGAGGCGGCCGGCGACCCTGACGCGCCGCCCAAGAAGCGGCTGCGGGCGGCCGAGGCGGCCGAGGCGGCGGCGGCGGCGGTGGCAGCAGGCAGCGGGAAGCTGGAGGAGCGGCTGTACTCGGTGCTGTGTTGCACCGTGTGCCTGGACCTGCCCAAGGCTTCCGTGTACCAGGTAGGGCCGCCGGCCCGGCACGGCGCCGCGTCGCCTGGAGGCCTGGGGCCGGTGGCCGGGAACCCTTTCCTACCCAGACATCCACCTAACAGGCCCGTGAAGCCCCGCTCCCGTCTCGAGGCTCCTGCCTTTTCTTGCTCTGAATCTCATTTTCCGTGTTCTACGGTCCCCTTTACTTCCCCGTCTGAATTTCTGCTCTCCTCCTTAGATTCCTTGTCTGCACCTTCTGCTTCCTCCAGGGTGTCCCCCTTGACATATTCCAGCTCCCATTCAGCTGACCTCGAAGAGAGCTGTGAACAGGTGCCCGCCCGCCATTCCTACTCCTCATCAACACTGCCCCTCACTTCTAGAGCCCCTGGAGGAAGAAGCTGCTTAAGTGGAGATAGGGCTACAATTCTAGCAGCCACACCCCCCCAAAATCCTTCCATGCCTGTACTACTAAAGTATATATACCTCCTTTTCTGCCCAGTGAAGCCCTGTGTCCTTCTGAAGAACTGGAGGAAGGAAGGGCCTCTCATCCCTTCCCAGTCCTAACATAGGTGAAGCCACCTGCTTTTTTGGTACTTTCTCCTGCCACAACCTGGCCAGTTTTCCTACTCAGGCCCATCTCACCCATGCCAAACTGGCCTCCAAGGTTGTCCTTGCATAGAAACTTTGTCCCCACCTTTCCCATCTGAAGACCCAGTGCACCAGTAGGACTCAGGGTACTATTGTCTGTGGGCCGCAAGTAAAAGAGCAGGCCTCTGGTTCAGTGAGAAGTGTCTGCCTACCTTCCCCTGGTCTCTTTGCCCCTCACTTCCCGGCCTCTGTCAGCTTTCTTTGTACTTACAGTAGCGGAAAGTGGCTGGTGAGGCCTGTTTCCCTGCTTTGCTTTAGAGAGCCCCTGGCAGAGAGCCAGCATAGGTCTAGTCTGTGTAGCTATTTTCCTACCTTTTGGATCTCTATGTTCCTGCCTTGGCCTGTGGTTGTTGGTGTGTGTGTTGGGGGGATTCCAGTGACCTGAACGGACACTCACCCTCCTAGGTGTTATGCCTTTCCCACAGCTGCCGATTCTAGCACCAGTATTTACCTTTCGTGTTAGGAGCCATCAGAACCTGCTCACAACCTTTTTTTCTTGTCTTGGCTTCTTGGTCCTTCTTAGGGAAAGAGCTCTTCCCTACCTAGGAGTGAGTGAGAGTCCAGAAAGACGAGCCAGTGGAAGGGAGTCCCAAGGATCTCAGGGGTTTCTTGGTTGTTCCTGGCGTGGTGATAGACCACATGATATTGGCTCCTGGTCTACACAGAGATCCACCGTGGTGCTTCTGCCCAGAGTAACTAATGAGACTAGCTGGTTCAAACCAGTCTGCACTGTGCTAGGGATTGCTCTGGCTTGGGCCGCTGAGGAAGTGTAATAGAGTGGTCTGAGTGGAGGGACTGCCTTCTCAGGCACCGTCCCAGACTGAAGGTAGGTGCCCTTGGTGACCCGGAGGAGCTGTGGGCATTGACATTGATCTCTAGGCTCTGCCACTAGCCCCCTTCACATCTCCTTTCTGCATAGGTAAATAACCTAGCACAAAGACGTTTCCCTGTCACCTGCAAAGGCTGGGAGAATGTTCTAGAATATGGGATCTTGGAAGAGCCTTGGGGCAAATGTTGGAACTTTGCCTGCACACAAATATGAAAATGGGAGTGCAGCGAGGGGAAGGAAGGAAGTTTCCTAGCATCTTAGAGTGTTGCCAGAGTCTCCTACCAGTGCAGTACAGCTCTGGAGGGTCCTATTGCTGTCCCCACCAAGGTGCCAGGCAGGCCTCTTCAGGGTTCTTCCCTAGTCTTCTCAGGATTTAAGCACAGGTGTCAGTATCCCTGGCCAGGATCCACTGCTGGTCACCACCTCCTCCTGAGCTCAGCTCTTCTGTTTTCTGCTAGCCTTCTTATCTAACCCGTGTTGATGGGCTGTCCATCTCTTTAGACCAGTTTCCACCTTCAGCTTTCGCTGGCAACATTTGCCTGACCTCAGCAGAACACATGGCTCCAGGTGGCCCCATTCGTGCTGTGCATCCTCGGAGCTGACTCAGATGCTCTGCTGGAGTGGAAAGTGGGTAACCACGCTATGCCAGGCATTGGACTGTGGGGAAAACTCCATGGGCCGCTGAAGTTGGCTGGGTGTGTGGTAACTTGAGAGTGCATTATCCATATGCCACCTGTGCTGCCAGGGAAGCACTGGGAAGTGGGCAAGAGCAGGATATGTATGTGGGCTCATCCACCTCACCTAGTCCTAGGATAGCCTTAGAACCTGCAGGGCTGAGTCCCATGGCCCATACTCATACGCTGACATATCACAGACTAGAAAATTTGCTCAGGTTGTCTAACCAAGGCTGTCCACCAAGTAGCTCTTATCCGTGGGGCCTGTGTCAAGTCCTGCAGCAAGTACAACAGGTGCATGCTTTGATGTTCTCTGTGTGGGTGTTAGGTATATCTTGGACAACTGGCCTAGCAAGATGTGTAGCCACCTTCCTGAGTCTAGGGTGGGCCCCCTCCCAAAGTCAGGCAGGCATTATGGCAGGTGCCTGGTAGGTGGCATGAAGGCTGGAGGGAAACCCACATAAGAACTTGTGGCTAGTCGAACCTGGGCAGATGGACAGGCCGTTTGTGCTGGCTCCCTGTTCTAGATGTACTCATGAGGCCAGAGGGCAATGTAACCAGTCAGTAGCTACACATTGTAAGTGCCTTGTCTGTAGGAGTCCGAGCCTGAGAAGTTGCAGCTGTAGCCTGTGCCCTGACCTACTTCCCCTAGCTTTCCCGCTACAGCCCTTCACATACAGCCCAGAATGGACTTTTGTCAGATAGACCCAGCCTTGACCCATTCATTCCTTGGGTATCATCAACCAGGCTCAGCCTCTTTGCGCTGCATCTGGCAAAGATACTGCTCCTTCTTCCCACCCTTTAAAAACCTTTGAGTTCAGGGATCACTGAAGTGGGCCTCTGACATAGAACATAGTGAGTCCAGCTCTATCTGATAGGGGCCCAGACACTTTCTGTGACCAGGAACCTGTTTCATTGTTCCACTGTTCTACATGTTTTCCACTTGAGCTGCCCTCTCCACGTCCCTACCTGCCTCTTTGCTTCTTCTTTGGCCTGACTGTAACAAAACCCATCTTGGGCCCTCTGTTCTCCCTTTGACAAGGATTCCCTTCCTTTCCTATTCTGCCCCAGAGGATGGTTGATATATTCTGCTTTTGCCTTTGCCTCTGAGTATGTGAGACTGAATATCTGGTTGAGAAAAAGTCCAGAGAACATTTGTCCCACCTCTGCCCAGGCCCCCTTCTGAGATTGATTGGTGTCTGGGGCTATCACACACATGGCCTGGCATCCCCTGGCACTGGCAATGATGATCCTTCCTTCACCCTCTTCCTCCTTTATTTTTAATGGGCATGAGTGTTTTGCCCACATGTGTGTATATGCACCATGTATGTGCCTGGTGCCTACAGAGTTCAGAACAATGCTTCAGATCCTCTGAAACAGGACTTATGGATGATTGTGAGCCATAGCAGGTGCTGTTAATTGCTGAGCCAATTCTCTGGCCCCTGATTAGTTCTTTGAGGCAGGAATAGGTCTGCTTAGGATCCAAGGAAGAACTGTAGGCTTTTTGTTTTGGATTTTGGGGTGTGTGTGTGTATTTGTGTTGATAGTTTATTTTGAGTTACTTTTAAATCTAAGTGGTGTTCATTTCTGAGTAAAAGCTATACTTCACTAGAACCCAGCTGAATCATGAATATGGCTAACCTAGAATTTCAACTCTAGCCTCAGCAGAATGGTCTTGTCACACTGGCTGTGTACCCATGGACAAGGAGCCCGTTCTGATCAGGCCCATGCTTGGCTATGGAAGTTCAAGAAACTGGGTCAATCCTCAAGGTGCCACTAGCCCTGATTCCATACCTGCATCCAAGACACCATGGAAGACTCTAGAGAAAAAGAGTCTCCAGGTGGCTGGCTGAGCAGCACTTTGGTATTAGTGCATTTGGGTACCAGTAACTTACATCAAGTGTCTGTGAGTCCATGATGCCCTGAGCAGGAGGGTAGGTTGTTCATAGGGGTCTGGGTACCATCATAATATTTTGGGCCCCCTGTGTTTGTGAGGACTATGTTCTAGGCTTGAAAGAGACTGACTGACCACAAGGAACTTGTAACCAACTATAAGTTGTAGAGAACCCATGTTTTTTTGTTTTTTGTTTTTTTTTGTTTTCTTTTTTTTTTTTTTTCTTTTTTTTTTTTTTTTTTTTTTTGGTTTTTCGAGACAGGGTTTCTCTGTGGCTTTGGAGCCTGTCCTGGAGCTAGCTCTTGTAGACCAGGCTGGTCTCGAACTCACAGAGATCCGCCTGCCTCTGCCTCCCGAGTGCTAGGATTAAAGGCGTGCGCCACCACCGCCCGGCCTAGAGAACCCATTTATAAGACCTGCTTATGGCTCAGGGGCAGGGCTTCTCTGTGAGCATAGCTATTCCACCTATCTCCTATCACCCAAAGGAGAGCCCAGCCCTGGGTGTAGATGCACAGTCTGAGCACATGTGAATTGCCTGCATGTCAGTAGATGGAAGGGCTGGGTGCTGGCCTGCAAGTATAGGAGCAGCAAATGACCGTTTCTGGACAATTTAAAGGAGCCTAGGACCTCGGCCCCATGGAGACGGAGCTCTCTAGGCTTTGACATGGATAACCAGCAGAGGTGGCATTTGTTCTGAGACTGCTGTAATCTGAGTGTCAAGCTTTGCTACAACACATTGCCTCTCCTACCTCATCCTGTGCCCAGGAAGAAACTGAGACCAACAGAGAGAAGATGATAAGTCCAGGATCATGCTGTTGGTGACCTATAGGATGAGGGCAGAGCTCAAAGTGAGCGCCAAGTCAATATCTGTCACTAGAGGGCCTGGAAAGACCTACAGTGTTTTCTCTCTTGGGTATGAGTCCAGAGTTTGCCTGGTTAATAGTGGGATGACAGCCTGGCCCGGCCATTGCAGGAGCAGTTTTTGGAGGTGTCTAGGCACTGAAACTGCCACTATGGAGTCATCTGTGGCCAAGATTCTGCATAGGCAGTGGGCACAAGTTAGGGGATAGGCACAATCTCTCCCGCTACGGCTAAATGTGGCTGCCCTGGACCTATATTTGAAGTTAGGTCTTGCTCAGGAAGTTACAGGAAGGTGCTAGACTTGTGCATTGTTTATGTACAGCTTACCTAGACACCATCCCTTAGATGGCTGTTGAGGGGCTCTAAGAGGGTATGCCTGCCTTGAACCTTGGTTGGGCCAGTATGCCAGAGAACATCTTGGGACTTGTTATGCCACTCAGAGCCCAACTGTCAGGGCTGTGGCACCTCACTTTTCCCAGACCTTGCAAACTTCCCCAGTGTTCCAGAGGGACCCAGAGGAAAGCAGGGTAGGTACGACTTTCCTGTGGTATGGAGTTGATTTGAGTCTGGAATTCCCAGGAGAATAGGCCAGACCTAGCCCATGCTTAGGTGGCTTCCACGGTTGGGGGCAGGAGTGATACTGAAGAGCAGTGATAGGATTGGCAGCCTCACCCTCTCATTGGGGGCCCAGCGCTCCCTCCAAGTCTGCTTGGGCTGAGATTGAGAGCAGCTGTCCACTGCATGATTTAGAAACCTTGAGAGGAGCAGGCTGCAGCCAGGAAAAATGCTGTTGCCCCTCTGCTCAGGCTGGTAAACCCTAAAAGTGACTGTAGACCTGAGCCCAGAAGCCCAGAGCTTCCTCTAAGTTCGGGCAGCTTCTTGCCAGAAAGTGACTCAAGCTGTGCACATGGATTGGTGGGGCTGCAAGGTCCTTGGGTATCTTAGTGCCAGTGTCTTGCTGGGTGAACTCCTTTTATTTTTAAGAGAGGGTCTTATGTAGCCCAGGCTGGCCCAGAAGTCATTTTGTATTCCAATCTTACCTCAGACAGTCATGCCTCTGCCTCTGCCTCTGCCTCCTGAGTTCTGAGCTTATACCACTCCCAGTTCTGGGTAGAGTTCTTGGAGGATGCTATGTGGTCGAACCTCGCTTCTATGGGGGCGTCCTGAGATTGCCTCTCTGAAATAGATGAGCATTTAATTTTGTGTTGTATTTGCTCCTGCTTTCCAGAAGGAACAATAGTCACTGTCCCAGGAAGTCCCCAGGAAGATGGGGTATAAGAGGACTGTGACTTGGGCCCTTGGTCAGTGCCTGTCACGTCTATACCGAGCTCCAGACCTGGAGTGGGCACAGCAGATTGGTTGTTCCATCTCCACTTTAGATAGCCCACATTCTGGCTGGCCCCTGCCACATCCTCTTCATCCAGGCCCAGATCAGCCAGGCTACTCTCTTCACAGTTGCATGTTTTAATTTTTCAGTCAAACTTATGTTTGTCTATAGATATATATGGTGTCCCTGTGGGCATGGGTTCTGCATCAGACTTCTGTCACCATCAGTCTTTAGCATGTAGGTTCCATCAGACAGCTTGTTGACGCGATAAGATAGTAGCTAAGGTTTATTAAGCATGACAGTTGTGCAGATGGAGCCTCCTGGCGTGGTCAGGCAGTAACTACTTATGTCTCTTTCCTAATGCACACTACACTGTACAGAGCAGCCGCAGCATGGTAGGCCTGATATATTATTTGTTTCTCTCTCTCTCTCTCTCTCTCTCTCTCTCTCTCTCTCTCTCTCTCCCTCTCTCTCTCCCTCTCTCTCTTTTTCTCTCTCGCTCTCTCCCCCGTGTTCTCTCTCTCTCTCTCTCTCTCTCTGTCTCTGTCTCTCTCTCTCTCGTTTTTGTTTTTCAAGACAGGGCTTCTCTGTGTAGACCTGGCTGTCCTGAAACTCCCTCTATAGACCACACCGGCCTTAAACTCACAGAGATCTGCCTACCTTTGCCTCCCGAGTGCTAGGATTAAAGGTGTGCACCACCATACCCAGCTATTGGTCTCCCCTTTAACACTGAGTCCCTCATGGTGTGAGAGGGCTCTCTCATAGTGGAAGCCCACCCTGGTATAGGGTTCTCGACCCATCCAGTATTTTTTGTTTCTGGAATTTTCTTTTTTCAATACTGAAGATTGAACCCAGGACCTCAAGCTTGCTAGGTAGGCCTTCTATCAATGAGCCACATGTCCAACCCGACCCACCCAGTATTTTTTGTGGTACCAAATGATACCCGGTGTATATTAACTCTGTAAGAGACCCAGGTTCTAACAGTCTTTGTCTATGTAAGCAAGGACCTCCAGCTGATCCCGTTTATATCAGCTCAACTCAGTACCAGGTCCCACCTAACTTCAACCTGAGCCAACTTAGCCTCCTGCCTGCCATAGGCTTTGTGCCATTGGCTCTGGAGCAACCCCAGTAGGTAGTCACCCTCCCTGGGTGCTAGCAACTGCTGGTTCTCACCTGTGTTATCAGCAAGGGCTGCTTATGGAGAGGCCAGGGTTGATCTCAACCTGAGCCACTCCTAGTCCCCACATGAACAGCCTTTTGGAAGCCAAGGGAAACATGCCTGCCTCAGCAGCAACCATGACCCCCATGAACAGCTGCTTGCTAGGTATCCCTGCCAGGTCAAGCAAAAAAACAGGCTTTTAGGGGAAAACTGGAAAAGCCAGGTTCCAAGCCCAGATGTGGTCAAGTCAGTTTCCATCCAGGCCTGCTTTAGATGTAGCCAGGACCCTCATGACATGTTAAGGACCTGCTCTTGACAAAACCAGAGTTAGCTCTATCTTGGCATGACCCTCCAAGCAGCTCTCAGTGTTTGTTAGATACCAGCAAGACTTGGGAACCAGTGGGTCCTCTCTACTCTCCTCACCTAAAATCCCTCAGGACATCTGCTCTGGCTGCGCCAACAGGTGTGGGTGGGCACGTGTGTGTGCAAGGATCCACAGGACTGTGAGCTTCACCTCCCTTTCCTTCTCCGCAGTGTACTAACGGTCACTTGATGTGCGCTGGCTGTTTTATCCACCTACTAGCAGATGCCCGGCTGAAGGAGGAGCAGGCCACATGTCCCAACTGTCGTTGTGAGATCAGTAAGAGCCTCTGCTGCCGGAACCTGGCCGTGGAGAAAGCTGTGAGCGAACTGCCTTCAGAGTGTGGCTTCTGTCTGCGTCAGTTCCCTCGCTCCCTCCTAGAGAGGCATCAGAAAGAGGAATGCCAGGACAGGTAACCATGGTGAAGGTGGGGCCTTGTGATCACACATGTGGGCCCTGGGGACCACATATACAGCCCAGAAATAACCCTGTAGGCCTAGGTGGTGAGAGCATGCCTTTGCATAGAAGATAGTTAGGGTCTACACTAGTTGCTCTCTGGATAAGATGGTGATCCTCTAGAATTCTCTGTAGCTATTGGCTAGGCCCTTAGAAAGTCCAATGCAGCAGGATCAGTTTGAAAGCTCTGGAAAGTTTGAGTGAGACTCTTTTGTTTGGCAACCCAGTCCCAGCACATAGAAACAACCACTTGCCTGGCAAGGCCCTGGCACCAAGAGCTTTCCTAGAATGAGGCTATGTGGAGTCTAGTATCATGGTCAGCAGCTACTCACCTCTAGGCAGAGAGACATCAGTACTAGGCACAGGAGGCATGTTGGCTAAAAGCTGTAGAGCTTCTCTCTCCTTCAGTTTCCCTACCTCTTTCACATACATACCTACGTGTGGTCTGAGTGGCTGCGCTCAAAATTCATTGTGTCTTACAAGGAAGGGCTTGTGGTTGGGCAGAAGTAGCCTATGAAATACTTCTGGGCACAGCTATTTGCCCCAGCCGCAGAGATGACCACTGTTCTCAACTCCTTCCAGGGTGACACAGTGCAAGTACAAGCGTATTGGCTGCCCGTGGCATGGCCCTTTCCATGAGCTGACAGTGCATGAAGCTGCATGTGCTCACCCAACCAAGACAGGCAATGAGTTGATGGAGATCCTAGATGAGATGGATCAGAGCCACCGCAAGGAGATGCAACTCTACAACAGCATCTTCAGCCTGCTCAGCTTTGAGAAGATTGGCTACACAGGTGAGGCACCCCACATTCCCCTGCATGCCACACAGGTACTGTTTGGGGCTAGAGGCTCCAGGGAGGCAGTAGGCTTTGGTCAGTGGGCACAGGCTGCGCCGATGGCCAGGCTCTGGGCAAGCTACAGATGGGCAGGAAGATGTCTTGGGGAAGAAGATAGGTTGGAGATTCAGCAGAAGGAGGGATGCACCTGCATGGCTCTTACAGAGGTCCTTCCCACCTGTCCTCCCTGCCTCTGCCCACCACCCCGGCAAGATGACCCCCCTCCACTGTATGGGGATCCACAGATTTGGGGTGTTGGGTCTAATTAGAAAATTGGGTATGTTTTGGGCAGTCTGGGAGCTTGGGGGCCTTACCTTTGGAGCACAGAGCAAGAGGAGCATTCCATCAAGTCAGGTCCTGTCTACAGATGTTCACTGAAGGCCACATGGCCTCCTAAGACTGGCAAGAAGCTTGGACAGGGCTCCAGAACAAGCTGAGGGTCTCAGCTCAAACTGTAGAACTGGGAATGGATGCCTACATATGAGTAGACTGGACTGGGCCTATGCTCACTGGATCTCATGGCTCCCAGGCATCTGCCACCAACTTTGAACATGTCGGGGAGCAGGAGCCAGACCACAACTTGTACCAGAGAACAAGAAGCACCTGCTGATACTGGGGCAACTCGGGGAAACTTCATTCCCTCTGCTGCTCAGCCTACGGCAGGTGGCCAGCTCAGAGCACCCAGGGCAGTCCTGGACAGTCAGTCATGCCATGCTGCCTAGACTAGCCCAAACAGGCCTGAGATGCAAAGGGCCCAGGGGCCTGCATCAGCAGAAAACCGGCTCTTGGTTAAGAGTAGCCTTGACTGATCTCATGGCCTGTGGGGTCTGGGTGGGCCAGGCCATGTGGCTTCAGCAGAGGCTGGGTGGGAAGACCTGTCCCCAAAAGAAGGACTGGCTGCCTAAGAGCCCATACATCCACAGCAGGACGTGCCAGCCACAGGACTGCAAAGGCAGGTCTGCCTGCTAAGCGACAGCCCTACAGACAGCTGGGCAGAATCCACAGTGCAACATCAAGGACTTGGCACTCCCCTTGGGCAGGACCAGATACCATCTGCTCACCTGCCGGCTTTTCTGGCAGCTTTGTATCAGAACCAATAAAGTGCACTTGTTCTCAGAACTGTATCCTGTCTGTGTGTCTGCTTACCCCGCCCCTTCGGGGACAGGGGACTGAGGGTAAGGAGGGTGGCTCTATGGGTTGGCCACTCCTGGGCCACATGGCCTAATGTCCCACAGCCTCAGGACTCTCCAGCTAACTGGTGTTAATTCTGTTTGTAGTTGTTCCCCCAAATGTGCACTTCCATTTGCCATAATTCCGTTTGACTTACCTTGTGACAAGTAGAACACGCTATCTGGGTAAGTTGCCTTCCTCCCTGGCTGAGCCTGTCCTTGGCCTGTTGGGGAAGGCGCCACCCCCTGGCCCTCCCCAGCACTAACAGTTGGCTGTCTGGCCCTGTCTGTCTCCACAGAAGTTCAGTTCCGGCCTTATCGCACTGATGACTTCATCACACGCCTGTACTATGAAACACCACGGTTCACAGTACTGAACCAGACATGGGTCCTGAAGGCTCGTGTGAATGACTCGGAGCGCAACCCCAACCTGTCGTGCAAGCGCACACTTTCCTTCCAGCTACTCCTCAAGAGCAAGGTCACAGCGCCCCTGGAGTGTTCTTTTCTTCTGCTCAAGGGCCCATATGATGATGTGAGGATCAGTCCTGTCATCTACCACTTTGTCTTCACCAACGAGAGCAACGAGACGGACTATGTGCCGCTGCCCATCATCGACTCTGTGGAGTGCAACAAGCTGCTGGCTGCCAAGAACATTAACCTGCGGCTCTTCCTGTTCCAAATACAGAAGTAGGCTGGGCCCAGGACACCCGAGGAGCAGAGGGCTGCAGTCCAGTAGTGCTGTCCCACCCCTCCCTGGCTTGGCAGCAGCTTCACACAACTATTTGATCATTTTAGCAAAGGAGGAGAACAAACAAAATCAAACACTGAGAAAGTCTGCATGCGTGTGCAATGGGGTCCCCGCCTCTGGCTCACCTTCCTCCCCTTTGCCTCCCACCTCCTGCAGGCAGCCAGAGGCTGGGCTGACCACAGTGGAAACAGTACTCTGGGCTCCTCAGGCACAGGTGGTGAGGAGGGCAAGAAGCCAACCACCCTTACCCCAGCTCCCATCCTCTCATTGAGGTGGCACGGTGGTTCTCTGGCCAGGCTCAGTGGCCCTGGCTGACTTCAGACAGCATATTTGATTGCAATTAAAAAGGCAGCCTTGTTTCCTATTTTCTGTTTTGTTGGAGGGGAAGGTGTGGCCGTGAATGGACCTCATGGGAGATTTGGTTTGGCCCCGTGGTCAGAACCTGTTCTGTCCCTGATACTGCACCTATGTGTGCACCCCAGGAGAGACTTAAGAGACACTGCCTCCCCCACAGTCTTATCAGAGGTTGGGACTAAAGCCTGGCCAGTGAGCCAGAGGGTTGGGCTTCCCCAGCTGCCACTCAGAGGAAGCAGGACTTGGCTAGTAGGGCTCAGCAAATGTTTTCGGAATGCAGGGTGAAATTCTGTCTCTTCGAGGAAAAAAATGAAACTCTACAGGCTCTTTAAGTGATGTGATTTTAGCGAGAAATAACCCATTCACTTAACTCAGCATAGAGGGCCAGGTGTCCTCAGGATGCCAAGGAGGCAGCCATTGTCTGTGAGACCTGCATTTAATGGTGGCAGGGGCACCGCAGAACCAAGGCAGAGCAGCATGGTTTATCGCCTAGGCAAGGTTGGCCTTCCCCTTGCTGGGCCATTCACAGATTCTCTGAGTTGTGGTTGTAAGCAGGACAAGTATTAGGGCCTCACAGAATATGAAGCAGTCATGCTTGATAGGTCTAGGCCCCGGTCCTCTCTTCCTTGGGTTCCTCAGAGATACTGAGAAAGGTAGGACTTGCCTCCTGTCTTTGCTTAGGAGATGAGGCTCTTCTATCATAGCTTTTTGTTGCTTTAATACCAAAGAACTGGTTTCCTCTGCCCTAACCAGACCTCCACATGCCTCAAAGTAGTTCCCACCATCCCATGCAAACTGCCTGGGCCTGAACTGTCCTGTACCTTCCAAGTTAAGGGACAGGGTAGTCTTGGCCGTGTGGGTGCAAGTACTAATGTTCCACCCACCCTGACCTTCAAGAGGGCAAAGAGCTGAGAAATGAAGAGAAGGAACTGTGACATGGGGTATAGGTCCCATCTGTTTTCCTGAATACGGCCAGTGTGGCCCTTCCTGCCTTCTCATAAGCTGAGAGGTTTTCAGCACCTTGTTTGGCTTACTGCATGGGGCTTGTGGGAGTTCTCTTCTGCAAACATGACCAGGCTGGGAGGGGTAAGAAGGCCAATATTTGGCTTCTGCCTACTATGAAGGACCCCATGCCAGATTCCAGCACATCCATGGGAGCAAATACAGCTCCTTGATTTTCTCTGCCTTTAGGGGCAGTCTCTCAAGTGTGCTCACCTATCAGGCATAGAGGATCTTTGGAAAACAGAGGGGGCCCCTCTAGAAGTCCCTCTAGATTCTAAGGTGTTAGTATTAAAAGGCAGGGCAAGGCCAGCTTGCCCTAGTAACCTGTGTCTAGATGTGTGAGAGAAGGCAGCCTGAAGGTCTCCTGGGGAGAAACAGGATAGGAGGTTTATTCCCCCATGGGCACAAGCCAGCAGGGACACTGGGCATGAGAGTGAAGCTGGGCTGGCAGAGGCTCAGAGACAACAGAGCTCTGGGTATCTGTGGAGATGAAAGGCATACCCCAAGGCACAGGTAGGGCTGGGGCCATGCCCAGCTGAGATCCACCTAGGGGTGTGGGTGTCCAAGAGTCCCCAGGAGGACTACAGCAGCCTCCTGGTGACATGCTCCGTGTGGCTGCTACACTCTGACTGTCATGTGCGGCAGTTGAGCCTTCTAGAGGTACCAGACATGGAAAAGACTAGTATGTCTCTTGACTCTGCTAGGGACTGGCATACAGACCCTCAGCATCGTCACTATGGGCTCTTGGTGGGGGGGCACCAGATCTGCAGGCTTGTGTCCAGAATCTTGTTATCTTGCTGTCCTAACCTGGCTCTTTTTCTGTTGTCTCTGAGGATGGGAGAGGGGTTCAGCCTCAGTAGGTGTTGGGGAGGCTGCCAGAGGGGGTTGCATAGGCCAAGCCAGGCCTCCCCCCTCTGCCTGTCTCATCCACTTCCTGTGAGCACCATGTCCCTCAGTTTGCCCAAAGTGAGACATTTACAAAACAATAATTTTCTAAAGAGCAGAGCAAAAAGTGCTTTTATGATTGTTGGAAATGACTTACATGTCAGTTCTGCGGTTTGCATTTTCTTTGAGTATTTTCTGTATGTACCTGTAGTTAAAAAAATAATTCCAAACCATGTTTTGTCTGTGTTTCCTTACCAGAAGACAGCCTCAGGGTGGGGCTTCCTGTGCTCTGCTAGCCTGCCTTGCTCATCAGCCTGTACCCCATCCCCAGGCCTCCAGTCCTGTGACGCACCTGGATAGAGAAGTTGGATTGTCTCTAAAGGGAGACTGACTCCACAAAGTTGTCTCTGACTTACACATGTGCCTTGGCATGTGTGCCCCCCAAATAATAATAATAGTTTTTTTAAAGATGCTTGTAAAATACAGCCTTCCAGGGCAATGTACAGTCTGAGAAAACTTTCCCACAATACAGCATACAGTAGAGCAGCTGGATCTCAACAGGCTCCTATTTCATGAATCCTAGGGCTGGACAGAAAGCCATTTGTGTTCTTCGCGACAGCCTTGGGGCCTGCTCCATGTCTTAAGCCTCTTGATTCTATCCCTTCCTCCCACTCCACCCTTCTTTCACAGTATTCCTCACCAGCCTGCCTGCTAGGCAGTAGACTTCATTTTAGAGGCATGCTTTGAATGGGAAAAGGGCTGACGTCTGTAGCTGTTCTGACATCCTGAGACCCATCACGACCTAGTCTAACAGCTGCCCTTCAGGAGGTCTACCTGTGTCCGATTTTCCTTTTCACCGGGCACAACTCCGGAAGAAAGATCTCACCATATCCTTGCCGCCTTCAGGTAGCAAGGCCCATACCTGCCCAGCCCCAGCTTGCAGCAGCAGGTGGCTGATAGGGTCAGCGGGGTCAGGGGGCCCTTCTTAGGCCTGTATCTGCCTTCAGTACCACTCTCTTCCCAGCAGGTGTTACCATCTGTCCTCTAGCTGGGTCTTCTACTCCATGGTTTTAAGGTTTGGTTGGTTGGTTGGTTTTCTTTTGGTTTTTTTCTGCTGTTTTGGATTTTTGTTTGTTTTCTTGCTTTGTTTTCTGAGATAGGGTCTCTCTAAGTAGCCCTGGCTGTCTTAGAACTCACTGTATAGACCAGGAGGACCTTGAACTCAAAGATAGCACCTGCCTCTGCCTCCCAAATGCTGGGATTAAAGGTGTGTGTGCTCCCACTGTTGTCATTACAATAGAAGACACACTTGTCTGCTGACTAGTGTGGTGGACACAGGCCTGTAATTCCAGCGCATGGGAAGTGTCAGAGGCAGGCAGATCTCCAAGTTCAAGGCCAGCCAGGGCTAATCAGAGAAACCCTGTCCCAAAAACCAAAGAAAGAAAAAGACCCTGACTCATCTGGGCAGTGGTAGTGGTGGCACATGCCTTAATCCCAGGACTCAACAGGCAGAGGCAGACGGATCTCTGTGAGTTTGAGGTCAGCCTGGTCTACAGGAGCTAGTTCCAGGGAGGCTCCAAAGCTACAAAGAAACCCTGTCTCGAAAAAAAAAAAAAGAGAGAGAGAGAAAGAAAGATAGACTCCTCCTCTCCTCTATATCCCACTCCTGGCTTTGTGGGGCTCTGCACTGTTTTCACTGAGACCCTCAGTGCACAGTCTGGTAGATGCTGAGTGTTGAGGTTGCCTCATAGCCAGGGGTGAGAGCTTCATCTCACAGCAAGTGCTTGGCCTTCAGCGTAATGGGGAACAGAGTACCCCAAATCACAGGATTTCAAGGACAGTTCCAGGCCTTTTGCAGGTGAAGAATCTGTATTGGTTTCAGTTCTCCAGCCTACAATGTAACTCAGTGTCTTTCAATACAAAGCTATGCAGTTTTCATCAAGTGTCTTTATTGCATCTTCTGGGAATACCAACACCCACATAAAGAAACTTTCTGTTTAGTTTAGAAAGCACATTCCTCCCCTTCCTTAATCCGGAGACCTTCTGTCCTTTCCCCGGGGCATCTGACAGTTCCATAAAGTGCTCATTCCCATCTATTTCTTTGTATAGTATTGCTTGTTTTGGTTTTTCAGGACAGGGTTTCTCTGTGAAGTCCTGGCTGTCCTGGAACTCACTCTGTAGATCTGGCCTCGAACTCATCGAGAGAGATCCACCTGCCTCTGTCTCCTGGGTGCTGGGATTAAAGGTATGTGCCATCACTGACTAGATTTTTTTTTGCAATGATTTATTTTGTTTTTACTCTATGTGCATTGGTGTTTTGCTTGCATGGATGTCTGTGTGGGAGTGTTGGCTCCCCTGGAACTCAAGTTAGATAGCTTTTGAGCTGCCATGCGAGTGCTGGAAATTGAACCTGGGTTCTCTGGAAGAGCAGCTAATGCTCTTAACACTGAATCATCTCTCCAGCCCCCTTTACCACCAGTTCTAGGTGATGCCTTCTTTTGGCCTCCATGGGCACTAGGCATACATATGGTACACAAATACTCAGGCAAAATATCCATATACATAAAATAATAATTAAAAAATTTTAAGGTAAAACTTACAAGCTAGGTATGGTGGCATAGGTCTTTGACCTCAGCATGACAGAGACAGAAACTCTGTGAGTTTGAGGCCAGCATGGTCTACAAGAGCTAGTTCCAGGTCAGGCTCCAAAGCTACAGAGAAAACCCTGTCTTGAAAAACAAAAACAAAAACAAAAAAGTTTTTCAAATATAAACAGGTGGTGTGTGCTTTAATTTAATTTCTAGAGGAAGTGAGGGCAGCATTACATAACACCTGTAATATAACACCTGTAATAGACAGGCAGGTAGACTCCAGGACGGCACGGACATTGCCGCAAGTGCCCCAGTGCCCCCAGCCAGCAGCCACATACTGGCTGTAGTCCTGGGAACCCACCCGAAGCGGTCTGTAAATAAGGACACCGATTGCCTGGGCGCCAACACTGTGCCTGCCGCCTAGAAGGCTTAGAAGGCCCAACACAAATTCCGCTACCTGATGGTACCTTGCTTGAGCTCGTCGGACTACAACTCCCAGGAGGCCTGGGCGAACTACCGGTTCCATCAAGCACTACTGCACGTCTACCACCAAAGGGGCGGGGTTAGACATGCGTGCAGAAGACTGGGTGGGGCCTGCGTGTTGGGGGTGGAGCAAAGTAAGTGGGCGTGGTCCCAGGGAAGCGCGGGAAGTCCAGATTTTCGCGGCGGTGGTGGCCGTGTAACTATGACCCTGGAGCAGGAGCTTCGCCGTGAGTACTTTGGGGCGTGCGGAGCACAGGGTGCGGATCGGTTCCCGCTATAATCCTGATCCTTTCTTCCTCCCGGCAGAGCTGAACAAGGCCAAGGCCAGGACCCAGAGGAATGGGCAACTGCGCGAGGAGGCGGTCTACTGCCACCAGCTGGGGGAGCTGCTGGCTGGCCACGGTAAGCCGCAGCGGCGAGAAGTACTGGCGGCTGGGGATGGCTGGGTGATGTCGCACCGTGAGCACTCCGTTCCCCTCTTCCGGCAGGCCGCTTCATGGAAGCTTTGGAGGAGCACCAGCAGGAGCTACGTCTGCTAGAGAGCGTCCAGGACACCCTAGGCTGCGCAGTGGCCCACCGTAAGATCGGAGAACGGCTGGCTGAGATGGAGAATTACTCTGCTGCCCTGAAGGTAGAGGGCCTGCACTTCTGGGGTGGGTCTTCTTGTTGTGGAGAGAGGGTCGGTACGCAAACAAGCATCCCACAATAGCTGACATGGCTGTCAGCTACACCATTATGTCTGCGGTGCTGCCTGGCTCTTGGTAGGGGACTGGAGCACCAATGGGTTTGTGACAACTGAAACTTTTAAGGAACTATGGGTTTTTTTCTGTGGGGAGAGGAAGAATCAGGACCCACTGCTGTTGGGAGCAACACTCCAGGCTGCCCTCAGTGGTCTGGTGTGACAGCGCTGGCTGGCTCCAGGGCAGAGCAGTTGTCATCATAGACAGTCCTTGGGACAGAAAAGATAAGACGATATGTACAACTAACTGTCGAAATTCAGGAAACAAGGGTAGCTTCCCCTGGGGTCAGATTTCTGGGTTTGTATGAAGTGGGATTATTTCAAATGCTTTTTCTTCCCATGCTAGCACCAGCATCTCTACCTGGATCTGGCTGCTTCCCTGTCCAACCACACTGAGCTGCAGAGAGCCTGGGCCACCATTGGCCGCACCCATCTAGATGTGTATGATCACTGCCAGGCAAGAGATGCCTTACTTCAGGCACAGGCTGCCTTTGAGAAGAGCTTAGCTATTGTGGATGAGAAACTAGAGGGTAGGTGCCCTTTCCCTGGGTTCTTCCCATATCCTGCTTTCTGGGCCCTTACTTTCCAGGGACTTTGCTGCTTACCAACTTGATCCTGTCAGGCACCTGCTTTTGTTTGTTTGTTTTTGTTTTTTGTTTTTTGAGGTATGGTTTATTTATATATTCAGGGCCTGTCCTGGAACTCTTTCTGTAGACCAGGCTGGCCTCGAACTCACAGAGATCCGCCTGCCTCTGCCTCCCGAGTGCTGGGATTAAAGATGTGCGCCACCGCTGCCCGGCAGTATCTGCTATTTCTATGTATACTCTCTGTAGCAGACTGCTGGTTCCCTCAATACTAGATGGGATAAAGGCTGGGTGGACCTGACAACCCCATAGCCAGAGGAGGCAGCTGAGTTCCTAGGGCTGTTGTCTTCCAGGGACATTGACCCAGCGAGAGCTGAGTGAGATGCGGGCTCGGCTCTACCTCAACCTGGGCCTCACCTTTGAGAGTCTGCAGCAGACAGCCCTGTGCCATGACTACTTCAAGAAGAGCATCTTTCTTGCCGAGTGAGGCACCATCCCTATCCCAAGAGGGAGCAGGTGGTCCCCTGGGATCCTTCCAAGAGGAAAGCTTGTCTAAGTTGTTTGCTTTCCATTCACGTCTGTGCTGCAGGCTGAGGGAAAGCAGGTTTCAGCCTGAAACCGCAGCATGGTGGGGCTGGGGCCCAGGTAGTGTTAATAGCCATGACTGGCTGGATATCAGCAGCGCCACACGTGTTTTAGTGTCCACTGTTCCAAAGCTGGTAGCCATTGGGCTCTCTGAACTCCTGTCACCCCATCCTCCACAGGCAGAACCATCTCTATGAAGATCTCTTCCGGGCCCGATACAACCTGGGTGCCATCCACTGGCGTGGAGGGCAGCACTCTCAGGCCATGCGCTGTCTGGAGGGGGCCCGGGAGTGTGCACGTGCTATGAAGATGAGATTCATGGAAAGTGAATGCTGCGTGGTAGTATCCCAGGTAGCTCTCGTGTCCTCGTCTGCTGGGTGTGGGCCTTAGCCAGCTTGTGGGCCTCACTTTTCTTCTCTTGCCAGGTGCTCCAAGATCTGGGGGACTTCCTAGCTGCCAAGCGAGCCCTGAAGAAGGCCTATAAGTTGGGCTCCCAGATGCCTGTCCAGAGAGTGGCTGTCTGTCAGAGTCTTAAGCATGGTGAGGCTACAAGGGGGCCTGGAATTGAGCCCCAGGGGTGAGAGAAGGACTCTGCTCTCCCAGCAAGAGAGACCCAAGCTTAAGTTCTGGGGAAAGTGGCGACTTGAATACAGGGTAGACTTTTGCCCAAGCCTACTGTGCAGTGTGTCTGAGCCATTAGAAGGTGTGTGGGAAACTGACTGGCTTTATCACAAAGCAACATTAGCCAATGGGTACAGAGATGGCATGCTGTAGCCCAGAAACTGATGCTGATTTTCAGTAGTATTCAGATCTTCAAACTAAGTGCTGTTCAAAAGTCCCAAGTGGTCAGTCAGGACTCCCACTACCCCTTTTACCAATGGTCCCATGGAGGCACTTTCCCCTGCTCCCAAGCTCCCTGCCTAAGGGAGTGCCGCTGGTGGGTGGCTGGCTGTGTGGTTGGGACCCCGTGTTGTGTTGCTCTCTCTCATGAGACTTTTTCCATCAGTATTGGCAGTGATCCAGCTGCAGCAGCAGCTGGAAGAGGCTGAGGGCAATGATCCTCAACGTGCCATGACTATCTGTGAACAGTTGGGGGACCTTTTCTCCAAGGCAGGTGACTTCCCAAAGGCATCAGAGGCTTACCAGAAGCAGGCGAGTGTCCCCCTCACCCCTAGCATCCCCGGGGGTGGAAGGAAAGTGCCAGCAATGTGTGAAGTGTGGGTCTGAGCCTTACCGTGCTGACTCTCCAGCTGCACTTCGCTGAGCTGCTGAACAGACCAGATGTCGAGCTGGCTGTCATCCATGTCTCCCTGGCCACTACGCTGTGGGACATGAAGGATCACCGCAAGGCTGTGCACCACTATGAAGAGGAGCTGAGGCTACGCAAGGGCAATGCCCTAGAGGTGACATGCCCTTGTCCCCAAGTGTCTTTCGGTGGCTCTATCTTGAGCCCACCATTTTCCAATGGCGGATGTGAGTGGATGCCGCCCCTGAAAAGGTTATTCCTTCCGAGGACTGTCATGGTCTGTCAATTGGAGATAAGACAGGGACAAAGCACATCTTCCAGCTTACGGCTGGCCACCTGGATGCTCTAGGCAGCCACCAACTTTGCGCTTCTCTCTCTCTGTTTCAGGAAGCTAAGACTTGGTTCAATATTGCACTGTCACGTGAGGAAGCAGGTGATGTGTATGAGCTGCTAGCACCATGCTTCCAGAAGGCTCTGAGCTGTGCCCAGCAGGCCCAGCAGTTCCAGCTTCAGGTATAAACATTGGATTCCCAAATAAAAACAGCTCCTAGCTTTTGAACTTAATACCTTACTAGTGGCCTATATATCCCCAGCCCTTTTTGTATTTTCATTCTGAGGCAGAGTCGCACTAAGTTGCCCAAGCTGACCTTGAACTTAGAACCCTCCTGCCTCAAGCCTGTCTTTCCTTGCACTAATTGCTCTCTGTGCTCCCGTTTGTTCCTGAATGGACGTCTCTGCTCCTCAGAGGCAGATCTTACAGCACCTTTATACCGTGCAACTAAAGCTGCAGCCCCAAGACGCTCCTAGCACTGAAATTAAACTGCAGAAACTGAGTATGACAAAAGACACAAAAGAAGAGGAGGAGGAGGAGGAGGAGGAAGAAGAAGAAGCCAGTGAAGCCCTGGAGACCAGTGAGCTGGAGCTCTCAGAGAGCGGTGAGGGCCGAATGCTGCCTCGTGTGCTGGGTGGGCTGCACTTGCCTCTTCTGCCTGGGATGGACTGGTGTGTACTGGAGCCGTGTCTTCATGGAGCCTGCTGAGGACTCAAAGGGGTGGAACAGCGCAGTTGGGAAGGGCAGCCAGCGCTTCTGTGGAAGCGAATGGAGGAGGCTGACAGCGTATACACGGAACAGGAGACCTAGTAGTCAAGCTCTCTGGGGAAATTACCGGTCAGAGGCAGTCAACACTGCTGTGATCCAGCGGCTGCCTCGTGTTCTTCAGCCCCTGTGTGTAGTGGGGTAGTGAGATAAAGTGGGCGGTGGTGGTGGTGGTGGTGGTGGTGGTGGTGGTGGTGGCGGTGGCGGCGGTGGCGGCGGTGGCGGTGGCGGTGGTGGTGGTGGTGATGATGCGCTGAGGAGGCAGCGGCAGGTGGACCTCTGAGTTCCAGGACAGCCAGGCTACACAGAGTAACCCTGTCTCAAAAAACCATAAATCAACAAACAAACAAATAATCCATAACAGAAGCGGGCTTTTGGTGGAGTGAGGCTGGGCTGGGAGTCCGTTTTGCTTTACCTGGCTACACAGCTCACAGACCCCAGCGTTCTACTTCCCTGCTTCTGGCTGCTCTGCCCTGGGGGTCAGGAGATAGCAGGCTTCAGGCTAAGGGTCAGTGGTCTTACTCTTCCAGAGGACGATGCTGACAGTCTGTCTCGGCGGCTGGAGGAAGATGAGGAGCTTCAGGGCTGTCTGGGCCGGCGGAAGGTAAACAAGGTGAGGAAAACTCCCCTACCCCCTCCCTGCTGCCCAACACCACTGCACCCGGCTATGCTCCTGCCACTCACACTCCTGCCCCGTATCGGGGCGACTGCACTTACAGTGGAACCGGCGCAATGACATGGGAGAGACCCTGCTGCACCGAGCCTGCATCGAAGGCCAACTGCGCCGCGTCCAGGATCTTGTGAGGCAGGTGGGCTAAAATCCCCAGCGAGATCATTGAGCCCTGGCTTCCTCGGGGAGCTGTGGGCCCAGGCAATATCTCCTTTTTTGCTTGTTTTTAAAAAGATACAAGATATGTAGCATCCCTGCTGTGGGTGAATGGGCTGGCCAAGACAGGACAGGAAGGGACAACAGATTTCTGGCTTCCTCCTTCCTGTTCCAAGCACTGTAGTCAGGCACTGTCTGTACCAAGGCGCAGGATAGTACACGGCCTAGGAATCTATTACGATAGCGTAGCCAGTAAGGCACTGGGAGGACAAGGGCACATCCTCCTCTTTTTCTTTCATCATACCTAAAGACCTTTGAGGCTCAGGGCCAGGACCCCTCCTTTCTTTGTCCCTAGGGCCACCCCCTGAATCCCCGAGACTACTGTGGCTGGACCCCTCTACATGAAGCATGCAACTATGGACATCTTGGTAAGTGGGGTCAGGCCGGGTACATGGTGGATGTGTGAGTCAGGAGGCGAGAGAGAATGGTTCTGGGAACTGAGTCCATGTTTTCTGGCCCCCAGAGATCGTCCGCTTCCTCCTGGACCACGGAGCAGCAGTGGATGACCCAGGTGGCCAGGGCTGTGACGGCATCACCCCACTGCATGATGCCCTCAACTGTGGCCACTTTGAGGTAGCCGAACTGCTCATCGAGCGAGGGGCATCTGTAACTCTCCGTACCAGGAAGGTGAGCCAAGGCGTGAGCCAGGAGGGCAGGGACTGTAATGGAGTCTATTGTTGCTTTGCTCAACTGAGTGCCACACAGGGCCTCAGCCCCCTGGAGACGCTGCAGCAGTGGGTAAAGCTGTACTTCAGGGACCTTAACCTTGAGACAAGGCAGAAGGCAGCGTCCATGGAGAGGAGGCTCCAGCTGGCCTCCTCAGGCCAAGGTAAGCAGGGCCTCCCCTGTCTCCTTGACTCTTGCCCTAGAGGTGGGGGTCCTCTCTCATGATCTCTTCTCTCTTCCTCAGCGCCCCATGGCTCCTCTGCCCTCCCGAGCATCCCAAGTAACCATCTCTTTGATCCTGAGACCTCTCCTCCCTCGAGCCCCTGCCCAGAACTTTCCCTGTGTACCCCTAGACCTCCAGAGGTTTTTCCGGCCCCTGCTAAGGTCTTTCTGGAGGAAACTGTGTCTTCTGTGTCCAGACCTCGAAAAAACAGGTACAGGCCAAGCAGCAGCAGTAGCAGCTCAGAGGATGAGGACAGCGTGGGTCCCTGCAGGCCATCTCAGAAAAGACCAAGACCGCCCACCAAAGCACAGCAGGATGAAGCCCAGACCCCTGAGCCGTCATCCAAAAGTAGAGAGGCGGCCACAGCAACTGCTTGCCGCTCTGCTTACCAAGCTGCCATCCGAGGAGTGGGCAGTGCCCAGAGCCGCCGCCTGGTACCTGGACTGCCTCGGAGCTCAGATGAAGTCCCTGCCCCGAAGGCAGCGCTCATTCCTGAGGAGGAATTCCTTGCTGGGGAATGGTTGGAGTTAGATACACCCCTGAGCCGTCGGAGCAGGCCCAGTGCCTCAGGGTCAGACTACCAGCGATGCTCTGTCAGGTGCCGCCAGGCTGGTGCCAAGCAGAGTCGCCTAACATGTCTCGATGATTGGGGCACACGGACTAAAGCAGGAAATGGCATCCCGGCTGCAAAGCCTCCAGAGAGTCCCAGCGTGCCTAGGTCCTCAGGACCCACCAGGGAAAATTGCACAGCAGGCCAGCCTTTGGTGGGTGCATAGCACCGTCTTTCCAACTTGAGACAGGTGGGGGTAGAAAACTCTGGTTTCTGACTGTCCCCTCCCTGTGTCCTTGCCTGGTAGCTTCTGGTCCAGCCTCCTCCCATCCGGATTCGAGTTCAAATTCGGGATAACCTTTTCCTCATCCCTGTACCAAACAGGTAAGACATACATGTGCCCTCTCCTATTCCCAGACTCCTCTCTAGGCACACAGCTGTGCCTGGGCTGTCAGCAGTAGGCTACACAGCACCCTCATGTGACTATCAGTGTGAGAAGGACTCCTGACTTGACACCCTGCTCCCTTGAGTCCCAGGGAGCCCTCTACAAGCTCAAGCAGGGATCCCTAGCGCAGTCTAAGAAGGTTCTGTTGACCTTAGAAATGGCCAGAAGAGCAGGTAGTCGCTGGGCTGTACAGATAAGAGGCTAGTCATCCGGAGGAGGGGGTGGGAGTGAGCACCAGGCAAATGAGCTGGGGATGCTAAGCACCACAGTGGGACCTGGGGCATCTGAGCTCAGCATGTCGTTCTTCTCTGTAGCAGTGACATCCACTCTGTGGCCTGGCTAGCAGAGCAAGCTGCCCAGCGCTACTACCAAACATGTGGGCTACTTCCAAGGCTCACCCTACGGAAGGATGGAGCCCTATTGGCTCCGCAGGACCCCATCCCCGATGTGCTGCAGAGCAACGACGAGGTGGGCAGTGGGCCAGGACCACGGGCACAGGCTACCCCTCTTACTAGGCTCTACAGGGCTGCTCACCAGATACACATTCTAGGTGCTGGCCGAAGTGACCTCATGGGACCTTCCCCCGCTGACTGACCGCTACCACAGGGCCTGCCAGAGCCTGGGGCAAGGTGAGGTAGCCCTGCCTAGGCAAGAGGAACTGGGCATGTAGTCCCCACTACCCTGCACATACCTATGTCTGAAGAAACCCAACTCTCCTCCAAGCATTATGTGCCTGTTACACATGTACATGAGGGTGACAGGTAGGAGCAGACAGTCTGAGATCATGGGCTCTTGGAATGAGTCAACCTAAGACACAGGGAAAGGCCAGGGAGGAGTCCGGAGGGGCTAGAGGTCACCAGGAAGCTTGTTTCCAAGACCAGACAGTGTGAGTGTGGCTAACAGAGATCAGAGCCCTCCAGATTTATATGCAAACTTGTATGGTACTAAATTCCAAGGCTTTTAGGAATGGGCTCAGGATCACCTCCTCGGCTGCTTGCTTTGCCTGCAGGACTCCAGGGCAGGTTCAAGCTCTGACCCCGCCGACCCTATATCTATCTCTCTTCTCAGAGGAGCACCAGCAAGTGCTGCAGGCCGTGGAGCAGCAGAGTTCAAGCCCTTCATTTAGTGCCTGTTCCCTGGCTTTGTGCCAAGCCCAGCTCACACCCCTACTGCGTGCCCTCAAGTTGCATACGACGCTCCGGGAGCTGCGCCTTTCTGGGAACCGACTAGGAGACGCCTGTGCTGCTGAGCTGCTGGCGACCCTGGGCACCATGCCTAACCTGGTCCTCCTTGATCTCTCTTCCAATCACTTGGGCCAGGAAGGTCTACGCCAGCTTGTTGAAGGCTCCTCGGGCCAAACCGCTCTACAGGTAAAGACCCAGGGTGCAGTGGGCCAACACCGGCAAGGCCTTAGTATCCCCACTGAGCCATTCACAGGTGCCATGGTGGAGCTGGGAGAGCTGGGCAGTGCTTGGCCCTTGGATGGGACCCATGCAGAGACCAGACTCTGTGGGGAGGTGAGCTCATGGGTATCTGGGAACTCAGTACCCAACCCATATCTTCTATAGCACTTGGAGGAACTGGACTTAAGTATGAATCCACTGGGAGATGGCTGTGGCCAGGCCCTGGCCTCCCTTCTGCGGGCCTGCCCCATGCTCAGCACCCTGCACCTGCAAGCCTGTGGCTTTAGCCCCAGCTTCTTCCAGAGCCACCAGGCTGCTCTGGGTAGTGCCTTCCAAGGTAAGATGACCAGTTAAGTGTAGTCCCTGAGCCCAGAGAATTAGGACCTTGAGCAGAGGGGCCCCAGGATAAAAGGACCTAGCTTCTGAGGGGAGGACCAGTTCTTGTGGGCACCCCAGGCACACATGTGGGTTTATCAGGGGCTCCAACAGAAGTTGGATGTTCTTGGGACTCATCCTGGTCCCCACACACCACATGAGTCTCAGAAAGGCCATGTCTGCCCTCGAGTCCCTTTATACCTCTGGATTAAGCTTTCTACTTTTCTAAGGCAATTTTATCATGAAGCCACCTGATTCAGTGACATTATCCTAGTACAGAGGGATGGGAACTGGGACCACCCAGAGAAGCCCAGAAGAGGGAGGGGCCTGGGATTAGGTGGCCATGGTCAGAGCGCTGTCCTAACCTCCATTCACAGATGTCCTCATCCGCAGCAGCCAGCCATGGAAATGGGGAAACTGGGCTTGGGAGACTGGACACAAACCTTAGCTTCTCAATCTCCCAGACAAAATTCAGGGGTAGCGCTGGGCGGTGGTGGTGCACGCCTTTAATCCCAGCACTCAGAAGGCGGAGGCAGGCAGATCTCTGTGAGTTCGAGGCCAGCCTGGTCTACAAGAGCTAGTTCCAGGACAGGAACCAAAGCTACAGAGAAACCCTGTCTCAAAAAACAAAAACAAACAAACAAAAAAAAAATTCAGGGAGGAGGGGAGGAGATGGAAATTTTTAAATATAAAAAAATAAACCATGAGGAAAAAAAAAATTCAGGGGTAGCAGTTTCTTTTTTTGCTTGTTTGTTTTTCAATACAGAGTTTCTCTATGTAGCTTTGGAGCCTGTCCTGGAACTAGCTCTTGAAGACCAGGCTGGCCTCGAACTCAGAGGGATCCGCCTGCCTCCGCCTCCCGAGTGCTGGGATTAAAGGTGTGCACCACCACCGCCTGGCTGGGTAGCAGTTTCTTTAAAGGCTTTACAAGGTTTCTGGGGTCAGAACACTAGGGTAGGGAGAGGGCAGTGGGTATCTGCATTGTGTTGACAAAAGTTCTTGCCCTGTACAGACGCTGAGCACCTGAAGACCTTGTCCTTGTCTTACAATACGCTCGGAGCTCCTGCCCTGGCAAGGGTGCTGCAGAACTTACCTGCCCATGCCCTCCTACGTTTGGAGCTTAGCTCTGTGGCAGCCAGCAAGAGCAACCTGAGTCTTATGGAGCCTGTTATCAAATACCTGACCAAGGTATGAGGTATGGAGGGGACTGCCAAGCCAGAACACAATATTCTGTTCATTGTAGGCCCAAAACCCAAGGTGCTACAGCTGAACCATGCAGTACTGTGCAGAATTTGAGGAAAGGAAACACCCATGGGCTCCTGGGAGCAGGATGGTATTACTTCAGACAAGTTACAAGGAACACACCAGGCTCCTGTGATTTTTGTTTGGGTTAATTATTTTAACTTTGTATACATTGGTGTGAAGGTGTCAGATCCCCAGGAACTGGAGTTACAGACAGACAGTTATGAGCTGCCGTGTGGGTACTGGGAATTGAACTCAGGTCCTCTGGAAGAGCAGCCAGTGGGTTTTTTGTTTGTTTGTTTGTTTGTTTGTTTTGTTTTTTGTTTGCTTGATTGATTGATATTTTTGAGACGGTTTCTCTGTGTAACAGTCCTAAATATCCTGGGACTCGCTTTGTAGCCAGGCTGGCCACCAACTCGAGGAGATCCACCTGCCTCTGCCCCCCAAGTGTTGGGATCAAAGGTGTGCGCCACCACCGCCTGGCCAGCAGCCAATGCTCTTAACCGCTGAGCCATCTCTCCAGCCCACCTCTATGATCTTTACAAGCCATCTATAACCTGTAGCCTGGAAGAGAGGTTCCTTTTCATCTCCAAACAGCTTTCTCGGGTGTGGGTCTCTGCCAGGAGGAAGGTGGCTAGGTGCCCACTAGGCATGGCCTTTTCCCTGTGCTTGTGTCTAGGAAGGCTGTGCTCTGGCCCACCTGACCCTGTCTGCAAACTACCTGAGTGACGAGGCTGTGAGAGAACTGAGCAGGTAACACACCTTCCCTCAGCCACCGACTGTCCCATGAAGGAGCCTGATGTGAGAGATGGGTCAGGGTGTCACCTCTTTCTGACTTCCACTGTCTCCGGGGATAGCTCTGGCAGGCATACTTACCCTCCTTAAGTCTCTGTCATTCAAGAACTTTTCTCTCTGGTCTATCCTTTATTTTCCTTGGTGAAGTGTTTCTTCTCCCCGTCCCCCATCACACTCCTAGTGGCTCAGCTGTCTTTCAGGGCAGTGTCAGGAGTTGTCCAAAGCTGGCCATCGTAGTCTTGCCTCTTACTAGTGCTGTAGAAGTCCTGCCTGTGCCAAGCTGGACCAGGATTCTGGATTCTGCTAGGCTTGGTCCCTGGCTCCCAGAGCTGTGGGTTCCTCTGGGTCAACCTTCCCTAGTAATAAAACTAGGAATTTCCCTGGACGCTCAGCCCTTCACCTCCCATGTTATTCCAGATGCCTCCCTTGCTGCCCCTCACTTGTCTCTCTGGACCTGTCTGCCAACCCTGAGGTCAGCTGTGCCAGTCTAGAGGAGCTCTTGTCTGCCCTCCAAGAGCGGCCCCAAGGCCTCAGTTTCCTTGGCTTGTCAGGTAAGAGCTGGAAGCTACAGGGTCTCCTACCATGTCTCACCTAACGCAGGACTTACTTTCCCCAGAGGAAGGGGCAGTCACTGCTACCACCCAGGCTTTAAGAGGCTGTCATGGTGAAAGGCAGCTTATGGTATAACAGGGCCAGGTGTGAGAGACTGTCTCTGGTTACTCAGAATATGGCAGGAAGGAACCAGGTATGGCTCATACCTATAACCTAGCACGAGAGAGACTCAGGCAGACTACTTCAAACATATCCTGAGCTACATAGTGAAGCCCTGTCTCAAAAAATAAATAAATAAATAAAAGGAGACTCTGGACATGGTCAGCAGTTAAGGGCTACTCTTCCAGACGACCCCAGTTCTCAGCACACACAGGGCAGCTCACAACCTCTGTAACTCCAGTTCTAGGGGACGTGAAGCTGCCTTCTGGCCTCTGCAGGCAGACTAATTTCACATGGTACATAGGTGGACATGCAGATAAAACAGTACACACACAAACAAATATTTATTATTTATTTATTGGTCTTTTTGTTGGAAGCTTTTTTGTTTGTTGTTTTGAGGTAGAGTTTCTCTGTGTAGCTTTGGCTGTCCTGTAACTCACTCTGTAGACCAGACTCAGAGAGATTTGCTAGCTGGGCAGTGGTGGTGCACGCCTTTAATCCCAACACTTGGGAGGCAGAGGTAGGTAGATCTTTCTGAGTTCAAGGCCAACCTGATCTACAAGAGCTAGTTCCAGGACAGGATCCAAAGCTACAGAGAAACCCTGTCTTGAAAAACCAAAAATCTTAACAAAACAAAACAATAAAAAGCATTAAGGACTGGGACTGGAGAGATGGCTCAGTGGTTAAGAGCACTGGCTGTTCTTCCAGAAGACCTGAGTTCAATTCCCAGCACCCACATTAAGGGCCTTTTCCACAGGTATAGTTCTTCATTCCTTTTTAAAACTTTTGTTTGCATTTTTTAAAGATTTATTATATATACAGTTCTGCCTACATGTATGTCTGTACTCCAGAAGAGAGCACTAGATCTCATTATAGATGGTTGTGAGCCACCATGTGGTTGCTGGGAATTGAACTCAAGACCTCTGGAAGAGCAGCCAGTGCTCTTAACCTCTGAGCGGACTCTCCAGCACTATTTGCATTTATTTTTAAGAGCTTTTAAAAAAAAAGATTTACTGGCTTTGTGCCATTAATCTAGCACACACCATTAATTTAGACTAGCTGACGGCTAGGGCTACACCAAGACCCTGTCTCAAAACAAAAAGATTTGCTCATTTTTCTTTTGTTTGTATGAGTGTTTTGCCTATATGTATGTATGTGCACCATATGCATGTCTGCTAACCCTATAATTGGATTTACAATCATGGGGTCAAGGAACCCAGCCAAGAGCCTTTGCAAAAGCAGTCCACACTCTTAAACATTGAACTATCCATTTGCGTTTATTTTATCCTGAATAACTCTTGTGTTATAAGTTTCTGTTTCTTTAGTCTTTTTCTGGGTTATATTTTCTTCTGCGTAACCTCCTGGTTTTTCAGTGAGGATCATTTCATGAGACGGGGGGAGCTCGGGTATGGATTAATCCACCATGAACTCTTTAAGTTCAACAATACATCTTAGCTGCTTTGTTACTAGAAAATCTACATCCAAACCTTTAAATTCAAGGTGTTCAGTGCCACTGTTTGGCCTGGAAACATCTTCCAACTCCACCATTAGACCTCTGGAATGGCACACACATTGCTTTTTTGTTTTAAGATTTATTTATTATGTATACAGTGCTGTCTGCATGTATGCCTGCAAGCCAGAAGAGGGCACCAGATCTCATTACAGATCGATGAGAGCCACCAACCTTGTGGTTGCTGGGAATTGAACTCAGGACTTCTGAAGAGCAGCTAGTGCTCTTAACCGCTGAACCATCTCTCCAACCCCCACACATCGTTTTTTTAAGGTGCCATCTTCCAGATACTTGATGACTTTTCAGATAGGCATGCATACTCTTGACAGCCTAGGCAGTTTCACAGGTGTTCTGAAAGTGAACAGGAAGATTAGAACCTCTTGATTCGCATGATAATACAGGGCTTTCTGGGTCAGGAGAGTAGCATACCAGGGTCGCATACGGGAAGTTATTTCCTCATTCTTGTGGGCAGGAAGATGACTGGAATCCAGGGCGCTACCAGCGCCACTAAAGGACTCTCTTTCCTCCTTCCTGGTAGGGGGCATTACTCATACCCTCCCTGCTAGTAAATGAGCTTTGCTACCCCCAAAGCGTTCTCCACCTTAGAGCTGTACCTGGTGGACTGGCCAGGCACTGCCTTGCTCAGCTGAAATTTGATAAAACCTGAGCATCTTCCTGTGCCTTACTCCCCGCTTCCTGCACCCTGGTATTTCTGGCACCTGTGCCATTTCCTACAGTTCCCCGATATCCTGAGCCTACTGGTATCTCAGGCCTAATGATCGAGTCCTGGCGTTCAGTAGCCTCCACGAGATCCTTGGGCCCACAATATACAGACTTCAAAGCCTTGTTGGGTACATTTTACGTTGGGGCAAGCCAAAATGCTCTGAGGTACGGCATGAGCACCACGCCGCCTGTGTGTGAGGTGGAAAAGCCTGCCTGCAAGTTAAACCTACCTCCCTTTGCCCCCACAGGCTGCTCCATCCAGGGGCCCCTGAGTTCCGACCTCTGGGACAAGATTTTCGTGCAGCTGCAGGAGCTGCAATTATGCAGCAGACACCTGAGCACAGGGGACCGAGACGCCCTGGGTGGGAGACTGCCGGCTGGCGCCTGCTCACTGGACCAAGGTCCCAAGCTCTTCTTTAAATGCTTCTGATCCTGGCCCTGTCGTTTCTGCGCCACCACCCCCCCCCCCCCAAAAAAAAAAAAAGAAAGAAACTTAATAAACTAAGCGTCTGTCCCATTTGTGTGTCTGTCTGGGAAAGGAGTGGACCATGTGACTTAAATCCTTTACAGGCGCTGCTGCCCCAGAGCGCAAGCTCAGGCACAGAGGACGAGCGCCGACCCACTGATTGGGCTTGCTCTGTGCGTAGTCTTAAGTTGGGAGAATGAGCGCCGAGCTGCCGATCGGGCTTCCCGGCAGGCGCAGGCGGAAAAAGCGAGCACCGAGCTGCTGTCGCCATCTCCGGGATTCCAAACGCCCCAGGTACGCGGCAGCTATGGCTGGGTCCCGCAGCATAGGAGCCCTTTGGGCTAAGAGGCCCGATCCCGTCTCCTTTGGGCTCAGCGGCCCTTGCCGCGCGGTCCGTGTCTCAGTAGTCGGTGGGCGCTGTCAGGTGGCATTGCTGGCTCATAGCTCGGGTTTCCCTGACTGTGAGGGTGCTCACCTTTCTCCGGGGACTCCGCAAGCTGTACCTAGCTCCTGCGACTTCAGTAGCTCATGCTGCTCATCGGGCCACTCCAGCTCAGTTTGCCTACCTTCCTTGAACTTTTGTTTTCACACCATTTCAAAACCTGAGGCGGGTTTTAACTGGTTAAGCCACTGACCTCAACTTCCTCATTAGACAGGACCTTCCCTGGGCCCTGCTTCCACCCTTTCTAGAAGGCATCAACCAACAAGCTTGCCTTGGTTCATTCCTCCAGTAGCTCCCACAGAATTAGGGTGAAGCCCTCCTCCACTCACACTCCCCATAGCCCTAGACACCTAGTTCTTCCAATTTCCATTGAAAGGTGTTGCAACACTGGGCCCTTCCCCCAAGCTCAAGATGCTACCCCGATTCTTCCATCAGCTGCTCTTCCCTACCTTAACCAAGCTTCCAGGAAGGACTCTCCTGGCTACCCCATGATAGTCGGTAACATCCTGTGTTGTTCCTATAGAGAGCAGGAAAGCCATTCACAAGGCGCTGACCCCCACCCCTAGAGCCCTGTTCTTGAGGTGTCAGGGACCCCTTGAGTTAGTGTTGGCTTTGCTTCCCAGGTCTCTGTGCTGTAGCTGCCAGGGCCTGCAGGATGTTTCACGGAATCCCAGCTACTCCTGGTGTTGGAGGTGAGTGTAGAGTAATCTGGAAGAAAACGGAGGGGCCTAGGCTTCCCCTGCTGCAGGGACTGTTGGGGAAGAAACCACACTGCCACTTCCATCCCATAGTCATAGGCCTTGGGGATGGCGAGTGCCAGAGCCTTTTATGGTGGATTCTGAGGGCCCAGCAGTGCCCTGCTGGGTAGAAACAATGAACTGCAATGTGGCCAGAACCTCTGGCATCCTGAGCACCTCTGGGTTTCCAACCCTAGGCTGTGAAGCATGTGGCAGACTTTTATTTGTACCATGTAATAGTTCTATCGACAAAGTATGATCACCTCGCTGTGGGTGGAGAGCTAAACCCAGCATTCAGTCTGTAGGTTCTTAGAGGAAGTACTGGTAGGAGGTGAGGCTAGAACCCCTATTCTGTAGCTCCCTCTGAGCTCTTTGGTACATGGCATGGGAAGTAGCTGAGATGGGACAGCCCCGGGGTCATCTTGTGATCACCTGTCAGCTCCTGCCTTCTCTGTTGCAGCCCCTGGGAACAAGCCGGAGCTGTACGAGGTAAGTAGTAGATATTTAACTGGCCACAGCCACTGCAAACACCATGTGACAGTCGCTGGTTCCATAACCACCTACTGATGCTGGCTGTCTGGCCCACTTTCCCAACAGGAAGTAAAGCTGTACAAGAATGCTCGGGAGCGGGAGAAGTAAGTCAAATATCTGAGCTGCCCCCAGCACACACGCATGCGCCCATCTGGTGTCTGTGGCAGGCCCAGCTGTCTCCTCCCAAAGCTACCACCACACCAGTGGTTGGGGAGGAAATGGGGTCAGGCTAGGGAGACAGTTCCTGAGGATTATCTACCAGGAATGGAGTGAGGGGTGGGCTGTATTGTGCCATAGCTACAGAACAGCAGGTGGCTGCCCTGGGTCCCAGATGCCAAGGCTTCCCGGCCTTGGAGCTGTGCCCTGACGGATGGCTTTGTCTTAGGTATGACAACATGGCAGAGCTGTTTGCAGTGGTGAAGACCATGCAGGCCCTGGAGAAAGCGTACATCAAGGACTGCGTCACCCCTAATGAGTGAGCAAGCCCGTGGCTTCAGGTGTTGGTGGCCACCAATTCTCAAAAGCATGTTTCTCCCTTCCGTGACACTTGTGGGTTCAAAAGGCAGCACAAATGTAGGTCCAGGGCTTAAGCTATGGGGTAGTCCTGGTGGCTACCAGCTTCGGGGCCATGTCAGCCAGGGATATTCTGTAAGGGTGAGTATGGTTCTGACCTCGGGAGGTAAGCATGGGGACAGCATAGTCTAAGATATCACTGTCCAGCATGGATACTGGCACTCTGTGCAGAGATGACAAGCCAGCGTGGCTGGACCAGGAGCTGCCCGGTGGTAAGGGATTTCTGACACCTTGGTCTGGGGTAGAGTAGACATCTGGGCTCTTGTGCAGAATTCCTGGCCAGCCCACACAGATTCTTTGTGATAGTTCTGGCATACCTCCCTGCTCTTGTCCAGAACTCTCTTCGTGTATAGACCCATTAGGAAGTCTTTGGCCCTCCCGGCCCTACCATGAAAGCTGCTGTATCTAGACTTGCTGAGGAGGAGCACAGTGAGCCAAGCTAAACTCTTCTCAGCCCCCAGCAGCAACTGGTCCTCTCCCTAGATACACTGCAGCATGCTCCAGGCTCCTGGTCCAGTACAAAGCTGCCTTTCGACAGGTTCAAGGCTCAGAGATCAGCTCCATTGATGAATTTTGCCGGAAGTTCAGGGTGAGTGAACCGGGTCCTTCCCTCCCTCCTGCAGGAAAGATGTAGTGGGATGTGGGGATAATACCCTGGCCTCCTGGAGGCCCGGTGATGCCCTGAGACCATATCCTTGCCCCTTAGCTGGACTGCCCACTTGCCATGGAGAGGATCAAGGAGGACCGACCCATCACTATCAAGGACGACAAGGGCAATCTCAACCGCTGCATCGCAGATGTAGTTTCGGTGTGTTCCACAGCTCCTGGGAGGGCCCGCGGGGACTAGGGGGATGGAACTACCAGCCTGGGTCAGTCATGAGTGTGTATTCATGGAGTTCCTGGCATTAAGCAGTAACCTGGAAGGGGTCACCACAGCTGTGGCTGAGGAGAGAAGCATCCTTAGAGCCTGAGTCCCCCATGACTGAGTTCCGTACTCTGAAGGGTAACATACACAGGATCTACTCTGGTAGGGCCACGGATTGAAGGGGTTGTGTAGGAGTGTACCCCAGATTCCCACACTACTCTCACAATTGTGATTCCCCAATGTGTGTAGACCCAGAAAGAAGGTCAGAAACCTAGGCAGGTCTTTAGTGTAGTCCTCAGGCAGAAAGGAACCACTAGTATACAGTGTGGAGATGAAGATGGATGGAACCGTGGCCCTTCTGACAGGTCTATAGGCTGCAAAGGGTCTCTGCACCTCGACTGAACGGGATCCCTAATGCATGTGTTCCCAGCTCTTCATTACAATCATGGACAAGCTGCGTCTGGAGATCCGCGCCATGGATGAGGTGCATGAGTCGGGCAGGGAACCCGGGCCTGGATGGAGGGGAACAGAGCAAGGTAGGTAGGGTCTCAGCCTGACCCTCGTATCTGTAGATTCAGCCGGACCTTCGGGAGCTAATGGAGACCATGCACCGAATGAGCCACCTGCCTCCAGACTTTGAGGGTCGCCAAACAGTCAGCCAATGGTGAGTGGCTTTCCTGAGCAGGTGAAACCCCGTAGTGACATCATAGTCCTACTGCTCATACACGCTCGCACCTGTGTCACTAGGCTGCAGACCCTGAGTGGAATGTCGGCATCTGATGAGCTGGATGACTCCCAAGTTCGCCAGATGCTCTTCGATCTGGAGTCAGCTTACAATGCCTTTAACCGCTTCCTACATGCCTGAGCTTCACCCAGGCCGAACGAAACTGATGGAGATGTACCGCCCCGGTTCCCAGTATCTACGCCTGTCCTAGATGTCTATGTTGTCAGCAGGTTACCCCCAATAAAGATCTGTCTGACCTTCCTGCTATGGGCAGCTATGCTGAGCCCGCCCTGTGTGATCTATCTAACCTCCTGACCTTATAGCAGAGCCCTGGGTGCAGAACCCCTGAAGCCACTGCTCCTAAACCAACAAGGTGTCCTGGCCCTGTTGCTCATCCCACACTTAGAGCTGCCTCCATAGGAGATGCTAGCTGCGCAATTATGGGGCAAGGTAAGTCCTCGCAGCTCCTGGAGTGGGGAATACATAGACTGGCCACTGGACCAGATGTGGCTAGAATCTGGCAACCTGGGTGGCTGCCTCCTTGCCCACCATCATTCCCTTCCTAGCAGCACCTGAGTTTCCATAAATTCTGTCCAGACCACAGGTAGTTTACCACCTTCGCTGTACTGCGCTGAATAAGACACTATGACCCTGACACATGACATTTAGTCCTCCAAGGTCCACTGTGGCGGTTTCTGTGTTGTCAGAATAAGGAGCCCCATCACTTTTGGGTGTGGGTTTTTTTTTTAATTGATGTTCTTTTTGTTGTTGTTTTTGGTTGGTTGGTTTGGGTTTTTTGTTTTTTTTTTATTTGTTTATTTTTCGAGACAGGGTTTCTCTGTGACAGGGTTCCAGTCCTGGTTGTCCTGGAACTCTCTTTGTAGACCAGGCTGACCTCGGACTCAGAAAGATCCACCCTCCTCTGCCTCCCAAGTGCTGAGATTAAAGACGTGCGCCACCACCGCTCCAGGTACTTCTGTTGTTTTCTGAGACAAAATCTGACTAAGGAGTCTGGTTGGCCAGGAACTTCTTGTATAAACCAGACTGTCTTCCAACTCACTGAGATCCTCCTGCCTCTGCTCTGTCTCCTGAGTGCTAGGATTAAAGGTGTATATCACAACACCTGGCCTTTTGGGTTTTTTTGAGACATGGTTTTGCTTTGACATAGGTACTTGAATTTAAGATAATCCTCCTGCCTCAACCTCCTCAATGCTGAGATGGCTGGTGTTTGCCATCAATGCCAACATGGCAGGGTTTAATTGAACCACTTGTCTTCAGTGGCTAGTCAGATACCCCCCCCCCATACCATTTTTGGTGCTTAGGATTAAAACTAACACCTTGTGCATGTCACTAGGCAAATGCTTTACCATTAAGCTACATCCACAGCTCTTAGGTTTTGGGGTGTTTGGGTTTTTTGTTTGTTTGTTTGTTTTTAGACTTACAAATATGAGTATTTTGCCTACATGTGTGTCTGTGCACCACATGCATGACTGATGCCATAGGGGCCAGAGAAGGCTTTGGATCCCCTGGAGCTAGCATGAGAGGCAGTTAGAACCTCTTGTGTCGGTGCTCAGAACCCGGGTCCTCTGGAAGAAGAGTCCTTCTAACCGCTGAGCCGTTTCTCTAGCCCCTCTTTGTTGTTTTGTTTGAAATGGCCTCACTATGTGGCCCACACTGGCCTCAAATACAGTTCTGACTCTGCCTCCCTGGTGCTGGAATAACAGGTGTGTGCCATCATGCCCAGATCAGACCTGCTCCAACCCACTTCTCTTTTGTTGTTTTGGTTTCTGTTTTTTCCAAAACAGGGATTCTCTGTGTAGCCCTGGTTGTCCTGGAACTCAGAGATCTGCCTGCCTCTGCCTCCCCGGTGCTGGAATTAAAGGTGGGCTACTTTTATTGTTTCTGAGGCAGGATCTCACTTTGCAGCCCTGGCTGGCCTGGAACTTGTGTAGACCAGGCTGGCTTCCAACCCAAAGAGATCTGCCTACCTCTGCCTCCCCAGTGCTGGGATTAGGGGAGTGTACTGTGAAGCCTGGACTTCACTTCTTATATTATATGTAGCTGCTGAATTAAGGCTTGCAATGGTCACAGGGAATTGGTAGTAAAGTAGAATTGTTTTGCTCTATTTTAATTTTTACTGTGATAAAATATAGAAGTTGCCATTGTAGTCATTTTGGTCACGGTGGCATTAAAGGTCACGCACAGGTCACGCACACTGTGGTCATCACTGCAGCTTCATCTCCCAGCTGGACCTTTGGTGCAGTCACACCAGTTCCCAGGTGCTGACCTCACCAATTGCTCTTTATTCGCCTGAGGGAGCAACTGCTAACAGCGTACAGTAGAGCCTGAGAGGACAGCTGTTAGGAGTTGTGTTTCCCCTTTAATCATGTGAGTCCTAAGGGTAGTTCATCAGGCTTGGGGGCAAGTGCCGTTACCCAGTGAGCCATCCTACCTACCCCAGACATTGGTTTATAGACCTTCTCAAACAACGGTGGCAGTGGCCGTGAGCTTGCTGGAAATGACAAGGTGAAGGCCACGGCGGATGACAGAATACACCACCCGGAGTTTGAGTGTGGAGTTTATTGAGAGGAGAGGAGGGGGAGGAGGGAAGAGAGAGAAGGGGAGAGGGAGAAAGGGGGGGCAGAGAATAGAGTGGGCAGAGCTTGTCTCTTAAAAGGACAGACTTACTGACTGTTATACAGGCACTGTGCCAGGGTGTGCCTGGATCCTAACTTTCATCCCTTATTTTTATGAAAAAGGTAAGGAGTTAGGAATGGCAGATTAAGGGAATGAGGGCATTGAGTTCTCAGAACTGCTTCCTACTGATTTGCGGTGGGGCCGAGGGTAGAGAACCTGAGACAGTTGGGATGCTGGCCACACTGTGGGGAAGCTGATTGTTTCACTGCTCTCCAGGCTCTGTGGAACTGTCCAGTGTTTCCTGGACCTGGTGAGGTGCTAGCAGACCAGAGGACAAGGTTAAGTTTAGGGAAAAATGTTTCTTTAGGTCCTGGTGATTGAGGGGGAAGAGCGTCAGGACCAGAGGAAGGTGGGGAGGCTTAGGCTCTTAGGGCCTGGTAATTGAGGGAGGGGTGCACCTGACCTGTTCAAGGTGAATCCTCCAAGTCAGCTCCCTGGAACTTACAAGAATTGAGTTTGTGAAAACATAAGTTTTAGACACATTAGTATTTTTACTGTTTCTAATCTGTACTGAAATTTAAATGGCAGTATATTTATGCCGGAAATGACTGTGACCGATGGTTTTGGTTTTGTTTGTTTTTATAAATAGTTTTTAAACATTTATTTGTTATGTATACAATGTTCTGCCTGCAGGCCAGAATAGGGCACCAGGTCTTATTATAGATGACTGTGAGCCACCATGTGGTAGCTGGGAGTTGAACTCAGGACCTCTGGAAGAACAGCCAGTGCTCTTAATATATGAGCCATCTCTCTAGCCCCTGTGACAGATGGTTTTACACAATGAAAAGTATCTTTTTAAGTCTATAGTTAGGATGCCACCAAAAGGATTTTATTTTATTTTTTTTTATTTATTTATTTTTTTTTTTTTGGTTTTTCGAGACAGGGTTTCTCTGTGGCTTTGGAGCCTGTCCTGGAACTAGCTCTTGTAGACCAGGCTGGTCTTTTTATTTTTTTATTACCAAAAGGATTTTAAAATCATGATCTTGGGCTGGGGAGATGGCTCAGAGGTTAAGAGCACTGGCTGCTCTTCCAGAGGTCCAGAGTTCAATTCCCAGCAACCACATGGTAACTCACAACCATCTGTAATGTGATCTGGTGTCCTCTTCTGGCCTGCAGATAGAGCACTGTATACTAATAAATCTTAAAAAAGAAAGAAAAAGTTGAAAAAAATTAAAATTGTGATCCTTGAAGTTGTGCTAGTGGCAGTGCTCTGCCAGAGCTCGATTAATGGCTGATCGGAATCTTATTGATTAATGCTGAGACTCTGGACCCTTGGGTCCTACAATAAGAGCAGCATAATGCGAGAGAGAACTCTGGAACCTGTCTTACGCTTTTAAAGATCTCAAATCACCTGTCTTTATCATCACGTAAGCCTTTTATCCTCAGACCTTTATAACCTGCATGTACACACCTTAATAACGTGCATTTGCCTCCCTGAAAACACCTTCTATTTAAACATGGTCAGACGCTATGCTGAAGTCTGTTTGTGAGGTTGTCCCCTTTAAACTGGCAAACTTCTCAGCCGTCAAACTGCATCAGGATAAAATTTTACCTGAGTTATTGATTTTAAAATGACAGAGAACTTACTGGATTGGCTACCCAGACAGTCACCCCAGGGTCTGCCATGGTCATTAGGGCAACACCTATCTTAAGGCTGACAGCATGGGGCCTGATAGGCTTCAGAAGATTCTGTGGATTAGGAATTTGTAGGATTCCTCAGTGTCCTGTTTTCCATGGTCTGAAGAGATTTGTAGCAGTTTAGATGAAAGACAGTGTATCCCCATGGTTAGCGCTTTAGCTTGAAGCAAGTTACAGATGAATGCTCTCTTGTGCCCATTCATCTTCTTTGGAGGAAGCAGGGGTTGCTGCCAGGAGCCAACCTGTCTCTCTGTTACAGAAAGCCTTTTTAATTAAACATTTAAATGCCCTATTCTTCAGATCTCTGAGCATTTGTGGGCTGTCTATTGGGTATATATGAGTTATGACTATCTGGGATTTTCCTGGAGAGCTGGGTCCAAGCTGAGAGGTTGTGGAGGAATGTTTCACCCAGAGTCCTCCATCTTGACTGTAACTGATTTTAACTTAGCAGGTCAGATTTTTACTTGTTTTTTTTTAATATGTATATAGTGTTCTGGGCACCAGGTCTCATTATAGATGGGTGTGAGTCATCATGTGGTTGCTGGGAATTGAACTCAGGACCTCCGGAACAGCAGTCAGTTCTCTTAACCTCTGAGCTATCTCTCCAGCCCCAGATTTTTACTTGTGAAGGACAGAGAAGAAAAAAGTTCTTGCAATAGAAGCTTAGCAGTAAAACAGACAATAGTGAAGAACAGCTTACAGGAAAGGCTGTCGGTTAGCTCTTGTTCATCTGAAGTAGGTCTTCATAGCCTTAAATTTTTGTCATTATAGAGAATATATTTTAAAGCAGAGTTCAACCACATAGACAGTATGTTGTAACAGATCTAACCACATATTTATCATTTGAAAGTACATACCAATGTAAAACATTTGAGACTTATTGCTTCCTTAGCTTAGAAGGAAATACAATGAACAGAGCTCATTAGGATTAAGAGACCACTATGGCTGTTTAAAGCACTTTTCTAAACTGTAGCTGAATGCGCACATACAGCAGCTGAATTTGAGCTGCCGACACACACACACACACACACACACACACACACACACACACACAGGTATAGTCAGCTTAAAAGTTGTATGACTGGTGATGGTGAGGAGGCTTGGCTTTCCACTTCTGATTCCCACGTTGCTAAGAGAGCTGTTACAGGCGAGTAGGATTCCTGTGTAATAAAAACCTCAGCCATGCCACGGTGGCAGGGGGAGGGACACGGGTGGACAGATGGATGGACGGGACACATGGATAACAATGACTCGGGTGCATGAGGCTTGGCTGTACTGGCCTTCCAGGATTCAGGCAATTCTCCCCTTTGAAGGAGAAACCTAGGGAAGCCTGGACTGCCAAGCCTACACTAAGATTTCTCCCTAGAGGCTGACGGTGCTTGAACAGTGGACAGCCAGTCTGCAGGGGAAGGAGACCAGCCCAGGCTCAGCCCCCAGCTTTTCTGTTGAAAAGCCGGTATGGTTATATGACATCTTCAGAGCTACATATGGGAATATTCTCTTCATTGTCTTCACCCCGGCTCTCCCAGATCCCAAGCATAGTTCCTCTGTAGGATGAAAATTGGAAGCCACATTGTAGGGATCCTAGCCATGAGAATCATTGGCGTGAATGTGTGTGTGTGTGTGTGTGTGTGTGTGTGTGTGTGTGTTAGGAGCAATTGACCCCTGAGCTCAGGATACCCAGCTAGATCCTCTCCCCCACCCTGCCCTATCCTCCAGAATACTAGGGGACAGAGTCCTCTAGGCATTAGGCTACCAGCTCCACACCCAACCACACCCCAGAGAGCTAGGGGTCCGGAGTGGTACGAACCTAGGTGGAAGAGGGCTACCCACAGTCCCCTTCCAGAAGGCCAGAATGCCTTGTGACCAGGGGATTGACAGCTCCCTGGAGACCTAACCCCTCCTCCAGCCTGCTACCTGGGGATAGAGATAAGGCTCTAGGGTCAAAGGCTAGAAGGATTGATCAGGGAGGGTCAGAGCTGGGAACTCCAGTCCTACCCCAATCTTCCAGTGCCTAGGCCTAGAGCTCACGACAGGGCCTCAACCTCCTCCTGACCCCAAAGACTGGCCAGGTGTTGGCTACGACCAAGGTCACATCTTCTCTTCCTGTTTGTCTGGGTTAGGGCTTTAGCCATTTCCTGGGGATTTTCCCCCTAAGGGCTGGAGGTGGGGAAGGTGGGGAATGTGACTCAGCAAGTCCTTTCTCCCATCGGAAATCTCCCATTACAGCCCATGCTGGGCCCAGAGGCCATAGCCCAGAATCCAAGAACACCACCCCCACCCCCACTCAGGCCGCAAGATTTGGGATTTGTCTAAGCTGCTTGAGCTGAGAGGCAGCTGAGGAAGGGTGGAGGTAGGCCTAAGGGCTCTCCTGAAAATGTTAAATAGAACACCCATGTTTGACTTGGTAATGTCTACGCAGCTCTGCCCCTGGTCTCCTAGCTTGAGGTCCAGAGGCAAGGCAAGGAGGGAATGACCTAGGCTCTTCAGGGAGCAGAGGAGGCTCTCTGTGGCAGTTCTGGGTGTGACAGGCAGGAGAGGGGATGCTCAGGCCACCCACCCAAGGAAAGGGACCCAGCTCTGCTCCAGCCCCAGGAGGCAACAGCTCCTTGCCCCCTTGGCTTTCGGGGAGGATCTGCCACTGGAATGGTTAACCCAACAGCCAATCACAGGGCCGTGCAGGAAATACCTGGGAGAGGTCCTGGTGCTAGGGCAAGTTGAGCCCAGCCCCAGTCTGGTCTCAGGCAGCCCCAGCCGTCTACAACCAGCTCAGACGCCAGCGGTCTTCACACAGCACCACAACAAGGAGCACTTTGGGGGCCTGAGGCATGGTGTTCCCAGCCCGGCTCACACAGGGGCTCCTGTTGGCCATGCTGCTGGTCACGGCACCAGCGGTCCAGCCCGATAGCCTGCTAAGCCTGCTCATCTCCGGCCAGGGCGCTCTGGATAGACAGCAACTGGACCGCCTGTTAAATACGCTGGCGGTCCGTGTGCACTGCACCAACGGGCCGTGTGGAAAGGTAACAGCCCCACCCGACGGGTCCCCCAGCACCGGCCCCTTCCTGCCCGCTCCACCCTGTGGCAGGCAGCAAAGGGACCTGGGCAAACTCCAGGAGGCGGGTCTGGAGTCTGGTGTCTGAACCTACTTGCAAGCTGGAGCCGAGCCTCTTCTCTCCATCTGGGGGCTTTTACAGGCCTGGCCTCCCTCTTGGGACACACAATTTCCCGCGGTGACTTCAGGACCATCCACCCCTCACCTCTTCAGGAGGGGGAGTAACTGCTGGGGACCCCTCTGTGTAGGCTAACCATACAAGGGGCCGAACAGGACATAAGCTAGCTGATAGAATCTATTCCCCGCCTGTGCCTGGTGGACCCAATTCAACACAGATCCTGTTTATCTGTCTGCCCATAGTGCCTATCTGCCGAGGAGGTCTTGACCCTAGGCAAACCTGACAAGCCAGGGCTTGCCCCAGAACCGGTCCTGGAGTCCAGATACATTAGCCGCCTTAGTGCTGCTGCTGCCCTCTATCTTAACAACCCGGAGGAAACATGTAAGGACATCCAAGATGGCCTTTTGGCTTCCCACGTGGACCATTACCTGACCCTACTGGAGAGTCCAGAGGCCATGACCTTGGGTCTGAGCCAGCTACTGCAGAAGATTGAGGCCCCTGTTGCCAACCAACCCACCAGGGAGGAGGTGAGGGCTCAGGGGTTTGCTGGGGGTAATGAGAAGGACCCGCGTATCATGGAAGGGAGGCTGCTCCTGCAAGGGAAATGGCCCATGTGAAGCCCTTGGCGTCTGACTTACTACTTGGGAATTGGGTGTTCGCTGTTGAGTGGAATAGGACATCAGGAGTCTGGGGAGCCCTTTGGAGAAGTGGTGGTCAGGAAAGCTCTGGAAAGAGGAGGTCAAAGGCCAGAGTGAAGGCTGAAACTAGCTGGGACAGGGCTAGGCGGTGGCATAAGGCGGGACTGTGGCCCGTTGATGTCCGAGAAGTAATCCGAAGAGTCTGGGATTGAAGGGAGACTCATCCAGGGGTCTGTGGTAAGATGGATCCAGAAGATGACCCTGAGGGTAGAGCTGAGGCCACTCTCTTCTCCAGCCATGTGTAGATGTTCCCCAACTGCTGGAGGAGGCTGAGGAAGCAGGAGCTTCCAGAAGTCCCGGCCTGGTCCTGACTGCTTTGCTGGACCATGTCATTAATGGGTCCTGCTTCCAAGGCCTGCCTAGCCCTCAGTACTTTGTGGACTTTGTGTTCCGGCAGCACAATAGTGAGGCTCCCAATATCACGTTGGCTGGTGAGGCCTAGGCTGAGATTCTCAGCCTCTACTCCTGGGGGAGGGGACAAGGCTGGCACCCACAGACTGCACTGACTATTCTTCCTGCCAGAACTGGAGGCTTTGATGCACCAACTTGGGGTGGGTGGAGAGGACCACAGTGACCATGATGACCACAGTCATCTGGACAGGGAAGCGAACCACCAAGACTCTGAGCCCCTTGCTACCCACAACAGCAGCGCCAACGTATGGGACACGGTGAGCCATTCTTTCTGTTCTGGAGAAAGATGGGTTTCCACGGGTCTGCCGAGACACCTGACCCGCGTCCTTCTCCCCCTACCCCCAGATGTGCCTGAGTGCCAAAGATGTGATGGCTGTGTATGGGCTGTCTGAAGAGGCTGGGGTGAGCCCTCAGGCCTGGGTCCAGCTCAGCCCTGCCTTGGTCCAGCAGCAGCTAAGTGGGGCCTGCAGCTCCCACTCCACCGTCCAAATTCAGGATCAGCTCAGCCAAACAGAGAGTGAGTGCCTACCCCAAGGTGTGCCTGGCTGGCCCAGTCCCTGGGTGCTGGCCTCATGTCATTGGTCTCCATGGGGCTCTGAGGAAGGAGAAACCAGTACAGGAGGGAAGGATACTGGATTTGGGGGCAAGAGGGCCAGTGTAAATGGACACCTGCCCCCACCTGACGGCCCACAGGCCTGTTGAGCACCTGCTCACTCCTGGGCTGGCCTTGAGTGACTCCTGAGGAAGCTGGGGTCTTTCAGTGTAGTTTCACCCACAGGGTATCTGTATGGCTCTCTGGCTACGCTGTTCATCTGCCTCTGCGCTGTGTTTGGCCTTCTGCTCCTGACTTGTACCAAATGCAGCACCGTCACGCACTACGTCATGCAGACCTTCCTCAGCTTGGCTGTGGGTGCACTCACCGGCGATGCCCTTCTGCACCTGACGCCCAAGGTCAGCCCTCACTCAACGGATCCTCACCCCCCTCCCTGCCTTTTCCTAGCCCCAGACCCTCGTGGCTGGAAATCCCCAGTCATTAGTCCCTTCCTCCCCAGGTGCTGGGACTGCACACACACAGTGGGGAAGACCACTCCCATGAGGAGGTGGGTGTTGGTGCGCAGGCCACCTGGCGCCTGCTGGCGGTACTTGGAGGCCTCTACATCTTCTTCCTGTTTGAGAGCTTCTTCAACCTCCTGTTGCCCAGGGACCAGGTCAGGCTCTGGAGAAGCAGGAGGTGGGATGGGTAAGGGTTTGACAGGCTCTGAACAGTTTTTCCACAGGATCCTGAGAAGGATGGGCCTTTCAGCCACGGTGGACACAGCCATGGAGTGTCGATGCAGCTGGCACCCAGCGACCTCCGGCAGTCCAAACAGCCCCACGAGAGCTCCCGCTCAGATTTGGTAAGTGGCGATCGCGTCCTGCCCTACATGGAACCCTTTAGTTAGCTACTTGAGCTCGGGTTCATTCTTGCTTTCCCCAGGTAACAGAGGAGAGCCCAGAACTACTGAACCCGGAGTCCCAGAAACTGAAATCAGGTGAGCCCCAAGGGAGATCCTGGAGGGTTGTGGATCTGGGGTTTGCCCGTAGGCAGAACTGCAGGACCTGGCCTACAGGACCCACGCCTGACACCTGACACCTGACGTGACGTGCCCACAGAACTGAGGATGCTGCCCTATCTGATCACGCTGGGTGACGCGGTGCACAACTTCGCTGATGGGCTTGCTGTGGGCGCAGCCTTTGCATCCTCGTGGAAGACTGGACTGGCCACCTCTTTGGCAGTGTTCTGCCATGAGCTGCCCCACGAACTGGGTGAGCGGTGGGGTGTGGCTTGAATGGGCGGGGCTTAGTGGGAGTGATCTATTCTAGAGATGAGCAGGACCATCCATCGGAGAAGAAACAAGGCTTCTCCAAGGGAGCTCCGGTCATAGGTGGGCGTGGCTAGAGGTAGGATGGGTGGCCGGGAGGTGGAAGGGGGACTGGACTGGCCTTTGAATGGGTGTGTCTGTCTGCGAGTAACTGACTGGTGGGCGGTACCTGACGTGTGGGCGGGCAGAGCTCTTATGACTTGTTCTGTCCTAGGGGACTTTGCTGCTCTGCTGCACGCTGGACTGACGGTGAAGCATGCGCTTTTGCTGAACCTGGCCTCAGCGCTCACAGCATTCATTGGCCTTTATGTGGCTCTAGCAGTCGGAGTAGGGGAGGAGGGCGAGGCTTGGATTCTGGCGGTAGCCACGGGCCTCTTCCTTTATGTGGCGCTTTGTGACATGGTTAGGATGGTGGAGAACCTATGCCGGGGTGGGAAACTAAAGGGGGGGGGCGTTCACCCAACTGGCTACTGAACTGGGGCTCAATTCCTCCTCAGCTCCCAGCCATGATGAATGTGCAGGACCGGCGCCCCTGGCTTCTTTTCCTGCTGCACAATGTGGGCCTGCTGGGCGGCTGGACCGTCCTGCTGCTGCTGTCACTGTACGAAGACAACATCACTTTCTGACAGCTCTATCCTTTCCCAGTCCTCGTCCCTGTCTCTCACTTCACCTTTTTGAGCCATCTAATTTTTGGATCCACTGGGTAACCAGAGGATCGAGGCCTCATTTCTCTGCTCTGACTTCAATAAAGACTTTTTGTTCATTAAAAACAAATACTCTTTCTTTGTGGAGCCTCCTGGTGAAAGCTGCAGGGCAGGGCACCGCCCCTTCCTCGGCCTTCCTAGTATTTTGTTTTGTTGTGTTTTTTGAGACAGGTTTCTCAGAGTATTTTTATTACTATGGACAACCAGCCAGCTTATCTTTCCTTTCTTTCCTTTTTTTTTCTCCTGTTTTGTTTTTTTTTGTTTTGTTTTGGTTTTGAGACAGAGTTTTTCTGTGTAGCTTTGGAGCCTGGAACTCACTCTGTAGACCAGGCGGGCCTTAAACTCAAAGAAATCCAGCTGATTCTGCCTCCCAAGTGCTGGGATTAAAGGCGTGCGCCACCACTACCCAGATTTTTCCTTTTTATAATTAAGCCTGGGGAATGGTCAGTGTTCTCCAGGATCTAGTGAGTCCCTGTCTCCAGTCAAAACTAACATCACCATCACATATATGAGGGTTCATTTCTGTCATGAACACAAGCCTACTGGTGTTCTTTTTTTTGGCATAGAACAATTTTATTAAGAAAACAATGACATACAAGTCTAAATTTTCAAGGGAGCAGAGATCTTTGTTCTTGAAGCTTTGGATTCCATTCACATGCTCCTCATTCTTTCTTCAGACCTCATTCCAGTCGAGTAAGATGTGCTTAACTTCCCTGGCAAGGCTGGTTCCTCGGCTCTAGGCCAGACATCAGATCTCTGAACCAAGTATGCTACTGCCAGCCTAGTGGTGTTCTAACCGAAGGACCACCTGCAGATATGGGGCTACTCCACAGCCCTTGGAACAACTGGCTATCTCAAATCCCGTTGCATTAGTCTTCGGAGGCTGACATAAAATTCTACCTTAGACTAGGTGCCTAAAACAACTGAAATTTATTCACTAATTTCTGGACGTCAGAAGACCAAAAGCAAGTTATCACCGGGCATAAGAAATGGGTCTGGGTTCTCAAAAAAGTCACCACACAATCTGCAGCATTCCAACAAGACCAAAAGGTTTACCTCTGCACAAGGGTGTTTGGCTGTGCTCAAACAAGCAAGCACACATGCCTAGTGGCAGGATTGAAGGGTTTTCATAGCTAACAGAGGGTCCAGGGCCTCACTGAATGACCAGCACTCAAGCTCATATTCCTATATGATTGGCTAATACAGATCAGTGCAGGTTCTAGGGAGATAACTAAATTTGAACACACATTTTTTATTTCAAAAAGTGTTGACCCATCTTTCGGGACTTTGCTCCAAGATGACCAAAAAAAGGAGAAACAACGGTCGTGCCAAAAAGGGCAGCGGCCACGTGCAGCCAATTCGCTGCACTAACTGTGCCCGCTGTGTGCCCAAGGACAAGGCCATTAAGAAGTTCGTCGTTTGGAACATCGTAGAGGCGGCTGCCGTCAGAGATATATCCGAAGCAAGTGTCTTCGACGCTTATGTGCTCCCCAAACTCTATGTCAAGCTACATTATTGTGTGAGCTGTGCTATTCATAGCAAGGTGGTCAGGAATCAATCTCGGGAAGCTTGGAAGGACCGAATACCCCCCACCACGATTTAGACCTGCTGGTGCTGCACCACGACCACCACCAAAGCCCATGTAAAGTGGCTTCATAGAGACAGAAGAAAACACCTTGGAAAAATAAAATGGGACTTAGACTTTTTTAAAAAAAGCGTTGACCCTTAGGCCATGCATGGAGATGCATGCATTTAATCTCAGCATTCAGGAGATAAGTGGATTTCTGTGAGTTCACGTTAACATGGTTTAAAATTCAAGTTCCAAGACAGTTGGGGGCTACATAGTGACCCTGTGTCCGAAAAATCATTTAAAATATTAAAATTTAGCAGGGCGGTGGTGGCGCATGCCTTTAATCCCAGCACTTGGGAGGCAGAGGCAGGTGGATCTCTGTGAGTTCGAGGCCAGCCTGGTTCTACAGAGAGAGTTCCAGGACAGGCTCCAAAGCTACAGAGAAACCCTGTCTCGAAAAACCAAAAAAAAAAAAAAATAATTAAAATTTGGGGGCTGGAGAGGTGGCTCAGAGGTTAAAATCACTGGCTGCTCTTCCAAAGATCCTGAGTTCAATTCCCAGCAACCACATGGTGGTGTACAACCATCCATAATGAGATCTGGTGCCCTCTTCTGGCCTTCAGGTATACATACCAGCAGAACACTATACATAATAAATGAATTTTTAAAAAAATTAAAATTTGGGGCTGGAGAGATGGCTCAGCGGTTTATATATTTATTATATGAATTTACATATTTATATAATATAAATGTTATTTATTTATTTTAGAGAGGGTCTCACTATTCTTGACTGGTTTGTAACTCCATACATAGACCAGGGCTTTGAACTCACAAGATCTGCTTGCCTCTGCCTCCCGAGGGCTGGAGGTAAAGTTGTGCACACTACAAAGGGCTATGGGTTGTTTGTTTGCTTGTTTTTGAGAAAGAGTGTCATGTGGCTTCTTGGAGAGCTATGAACAAATGTCTCCTTACCCCAACTAGGTTACTACAGCAGAGTAAAGAAATGACTTCACAAAAGTCCAACTTGTTTGATGGATTTATTGGGGCTACTCACAGAAGTATAGACACAGAATTCTATTTACAGAAGGGAGGATGGTTCAAAAGCAGCTGATTGCTGAAAAGCTGAGGCAGCACCAGGCACGGTCTAATTCCAGCTCTAGGGAGGCAGATACAGGCAGATCCCTGAGTTCCAGGCCAGCCTTGTAGCCAGGACAGCCAAGGCTAAACAGAAACACTGTCTCGAACAACCAACCAACCAAACAAGACATAAAAGTTCACCTGTCTGGGTGACCACGCTCCCCACGCTCCCTTTAGCGCTCCAGGTGTTGGGAGGTCCACTCCAGGGTTCTCAGGAACCCTTGCACCTTACAAACACTGTTGACTTCCAGAGTCCTAGCAACCTCTCTCCAGAAAGAATGTTTTGATTTGGAGGAATGTTTCAACTGCTTCTAACACAAGATCTCACTGGGTAACCGGATTGGTCTCAAATGTGCTCAGTCCTCCTTGAGAAAGCTAAGATTACAAGTGTGAGATACCATGTGAGAGGTCTTAAAGACATTTTGTTTTTAAGATTTTATTTTATTTTGGTTTTTCAGGACAGGATTTCTCTGTGTAGCCCTGACTGTCCTGGAACTCACTCACTCAGTAAACCAGGATGTCCTTGAACTCAGAGATCCACCTGCCTCCGCCTCTCAAGTTCTGGGATTAAAGGCATGCACCACCATCATCCAAATAAAATTTTCTTTTTTAAAGTATGTGTATATGTGCCAGCATGATTGTGCAGCTTTAATTCCAGCACTTGGCAGGAAGAAGCAGGCAGATCTCTGTGAATTCGAGGCCAGTCGGGTCTTCACCGAGTTCCAGGACAGCCAGGGCTATATAGCGAGACCCTGACTCAAAAAACAAACAAAGGAAACCAGGCGGTGGTGGTGCACGCCTTTAATCCCAGCACTTGGGAGGCAGAGGCAGGCGGACCTCTGTGAGTCGAGACCAGCCTAGTCTACCAGAGTGCGTTCCAGGACTGGCTCCATAAGTACTGAGAAACCCTGTCTCGAAAAACAAAACAAACAACCCCCAACCCTCCCCCAAGAAACCCAACAACAGCCGGGCGGTGGTGGCGCACGCCTTTAATCCCAGCACTCGGGAGGCAGAGGCAGGCGGATCTCTGTGAGTTTGAGACCAGCCTGGTCTACAAGAGCTAGTTCCAGGACAGGCTCCAAAACCACAGAGAAACCCTGTCTCGAACCCCCCCCCCCCCAAAATAAACGCCTTTAATCCCAGCACTCGGGAGGCAGAGGCAGGCGGATCTTTGAGTTCGAGGCCAGCCTGGTCTACAAGAGCTAGTTCCAGGACAGGCTCTAGAAACTACAGGGAAACCCTGTCTCGAAAAACCAAAAAAAAGAAACCCAACAACAAAAGAAAAAACAACAACAAAATCTCTTCAAAAAGAGATCTTTAGTGTGATACAAGGGTTACCTACCAATTTAGACATCCAAATAGTCCGTCGTTCACTGAGTGAGCAGGGGAAGTGTGACTTTACATGTTCCTGTGTCTTCCGGACCTTGCCTTTATTGCCTGAGATTTCAAGGTTCTAGATTTAGCTAAGGAGGAAAACCTTGGAGGGAGCGGAGTGGGAACGAGGAACCCTCCAACTCTGGAACCAGGAGCTTCAGTTCTTGCCAGGAGCTTCAGTTCTTGCCAAGACCGGCCACTAGGGGCCGCTGTTCGAGGGCAGCCGCGGAGCGCAGGCGCACAGGCGAAGTAGTCCGGAACTCTGTTTCTCAACTATCAGGTCGGTCCTCCTAGAAGGCAGGTCCGGGCAGGAAGCGCAGGCGCAGAGACTCGGAACCTGGTGGCTGGGATTGCGCGCGCGGCCGGGCCGAGTCCGCTGCCGTCTCTGTTCCCCCGAGTCGGCGGCTCCGGCGTGACAGTGGCGGCAACATGTACGCGGTGTACAAGCAGGCACACCCGCCCACCGGGCTGGAGTTTGCCATGTACTGCAACTTCTTCAATAACAGTGAGCGCAACCTCGTGGTGGCCGGCACCTCGCAGCTCTATGTGTATCGTCTGAACCGCGACGCCGAGGTAAGCCGCTTCTCCGAAGCGGAGATGCTGAGGCCATACCGCAGTCACCTCGGCAGGTACCCCAGTGCAGGAACCGAGCTTTGCCTACGGTCTCTTGTCCCCAGTGCCGGTTCTCCACTACCGTGTTGTTTGGCCTCGTCCTACTTTCGCTGGGATGCCCCTGCCTACGGTCTCCTACTTGTTCTTTGGCATTTCCAGCAGGTTGTTGCAGATCTTTCATGTGCTTAGAAGAAATGATATGGCAGTGAACCAGGCCCTTGCGGAAGATGATCGTTTAGTAAATGAATCCACACAGACTGCCGCAGTGTCTCCGGGAGTTAGACCTGGTGAAGGAGGCTGGGCGCTTCCAAACAAACAGCGCTTCTGAGACTGAGCAAGTTTGTTGGGGGAAGGACAACTTCTCCCTAAAGGAGCAAGGCTGGATGTAGCTTGGGGACCGACTACTGGCCGTAGCTGTAGTAAAGTGGAACAAACCCATCAATAGATAAGATATAGGAGTGCTTTGGTTGCTAGAGTGACAGCAAGTGGTTCAGGAAGCCTTCTTTCAAGAGGCAATTTCCGTGGGTCTTGGTAATGCAGGCCTTCAGTCTCGGGCAGAAGCACACAGATTTCTGGATGTTCCTGTCTAAACTGGTTGCAAGCCAGCCAGGGATACATAGTGAGACTCTTTCTCGAAACAAAGCAAAGCAAAAACAAAACAAAAATGAAGCCAAAAGGGCAGTTTCTTCCCACCTTTTCCCCTAAAGTTTTAAAATTAGGTTTATTCATTTGATTTTTTGTGAGTGTTTTGTCTACATATATGTATGTGCACCGTATACAGACAGGGAGATGCGGTGTTAGTGGGCAGCAGACCTGGGAAATCTCAGCTCTGTAGAAATGATTTAAATAGACAAGGAGGTATGAAGAAGTATGGGGGGTAGTCAAAGTGGTTTCAAGCAAAACTGTTTCTGTAATAGAGGCTAAGGGATGGAGGAAGGCAGGGAGAACAGGTGAGAAGTAACAAGGGTGGGACTCCATGCCACACTCTCCAAGAAGGGGATTTTGGCGAAGAAATTATCTTACCCAACTTATGTTTGACAGAGGTCCAAGGAGACCAGTCAGGAAGTGCCTATAGCTATTAGGCAAGAATTAATGGTGGCCTGGACCAGTGTATCCATGAGGTGATGGGAAGCCATCAGGTTCAGGATGGATAGAGGTGGCATTCAAGGGGAACAGAGTGATGCCAGGATCTTGTCAGTTTTGTGGGTAATGGGTCTGGATTTGGTTTTAGCAGTTACAGGGGTAGTTGCTATTCCATTGTGGCCAGGAATAGGCCCTGGAGTTGCAGGTGCTTGTGAGCCGCCTGATAGGAATGCTAAGAACAGAACTCAGGTCGAGAGAGCACTTTAAAGGTGAGGGAGAAAGCAACTAACTGTACACTGGGAATTAACGGGAGTGTTTGCTTTTATTTAAGGGGGATCGTTTGACACAGGGCTTCTCTGTCTATTAGTTCTGGTTGTCTGGAACTCACTAAGAAGACCAGGCTGGCCTTGAACTCACAGAGATCCTCCTGTCTCTGCCTCCTGAGTGCAGGGATTAAAGAGGTGCATCACCGGCTGGTGAAGGCAGAGGCAGGTGAATCTCTGTGAGTTTGAGGCCAGCCTGGTCGAAGTTTCAGGGCAGGCTCCAGAGCTTGCTGATGGCAGGGGCCATCCCTGGGTGGACTTTCTGTCCTTCAGATGACTGTGTTCATGGATGAGATAGGGCTACTACATAGTGTGTGACTTCTTCCTGCTTCCTTTCCCCTTCCAGGCTCTGACCAAGAGTGATGGGGGCACAGGTAAGTATAGGATAGCCATTCTAGCCCTGCACCGGGGCGGGGTGTGGGTGGGTGGGTGGCCCAGGAACAGGACCCAGGCCTGACTTGTTGACCTCCACTCTAGAGGGGAAGGCCCATAGAGAGAAACTAGAGCTGGTAGCCTCCTTCTCCTTTTTTGGCAACGTCATGTCCATGGCCAGCGTGCAACTTGCGGGCGCCAAACGTGATGCCTTGCTTCTCAGTTTCAAAGACGCGAAGGTGAGCGGTATGAGTCTGGCAGGAGGTCCTGGGCACAGCGGTGTGTTTCGGGAGCAGTGCTGGTTGCGTCCCAGTGTTGTCAGGGTTGGTATTGAACGGGCTATGACCTCCTGCCTCCAGCTGTCAGTGGTGGAGTATGACCCAGGCACCCATGACCTGAAGACCCTGTCTCTCCACTATTTTGAGGAGCCTGAACTTCGGGTAAGCCAAGCCCAGAAGTGGCCCAGGCTAAGCCTAGCAGCTCCCTCTTGCATTTCTCTCCGACTGCCCCAGTGGTTCCCTCAGACCTTCTGTAGTCCAGCTGATGTCCCCTCTGCCCCCAGGATGGCTTTGTGCAGAATGTGCATACACCTCGTGTACGGGTGGACCCTGACGGGCGCTGTGCGGCCATGCTCATCTACGGCACGAGGCTGGTAGTTCTGCCTTTCCGCAGAGAAAGCCTGGCTGAGGAGCATGAGGGGCTCATGGGCGAAGGGTGAGTACCAAACTGGGGTGGCTGTGGTTGTCCTGAGTTTTCTGCCCTGTCCCTTCTTCCTGCTAACACTTTTGGTCTGTAGACAGAGGTCCAGCTTCCTGCCCAGCTACATCATCGATGTGCGGGCTCTGGATGAGAAGCTGCTCAACATCATTGACCTGCAGTTCCTCCATGGCTACTATGAGCCCACCCTGCTCATCCTGTTCGAACCCAACCAGACCTGGCCCGGGTGAGGCTGGGACCCCCTGCTGTGGGCCCCCAGATGTCTTGCGCAGGCGGGGCTGTGTATAGGGGGATGGGTAACTGCCTCTGGATGACCTGCCTGCTGCTCTAGGCGGGTGGCTGTGAGGCAGGACACGTGCTCCATTGTGGCTATCTCGCTGAACATCACACAGAAAGTCCATCCTGTCATCTGGTCCCTCACCAGCTTGCCCTTTGACTGTACTCAGGCCCTGGCTGTGCCCAAGCCCATAGGTAAAGGTCTGGCTGTGTTGAATGGCAATGGGTGCGGGGTGGGGTGGTAGCAATGAACTGCTAACAGCGGTGTCTCTCTCCAGGTGGGGTGGTGATCTTTGCTGTTAACTCTCTGTTGTACCTGAACCAGAGTGTTCCCCCATACGGTGTGGCTCTCAATAGTCTCACCACGGGCACCACTTCTTTCCCATTACGTGAGTGGGATATAAATCGGCAAAGTGGGATGGGCCTGGTGGAGAGGGCTGTGTTCAGGGCAAGGCATCCAGTTTGCATGATCAATGTGTACCCCATAGGTACCCAAGAGGGCGTACGGATCACCCTGGACTGCGCACAGGCAGCCTTCATCTCTTACGATAAGATGGTCATCTCCCTCAAGGGAGGCGAGATGTGAGCCCACAGCCCATGAACCCTGACCTTCGAGATGCCCACGTTCTGGCCTTTTCGGTGCCTCTGTGTCCCTTGTCCACTTGATGCCCTTCCTTTACCCACAGTTACGTGCTGACCCTCATCACTGATGGCATGCGCAGTGTCCGAGCGTTTCACTTTGACAAGGCAGCTGCTAGCGTCCTTACCACCAGTGTGAGTGGGGCGAGGTTGGGAGTGTCCGGGCCTAGGTCCGGCTGTGCTCTTAGTCACACCTCTCCCTCAGATGGTCACCATGGAGCCGGGATACCTGTTCCTGGGCTCTCGTCTGGGCAACTCCCTCCTCCTCAAGTACACAGAGAAGCTGCAGGAGCCCCTGGCCAGCTCTGTCCGTGAGGCTGCTGACAAGGTAAGTGCCCACCATGTAGGGTCCCTGGGCCTGCTCTTCCGTGACCCCGTGTGGGACAGCCTCAGGGATACTCATTCATTTTACAGGAAGAGCCTCCCTCTAAGAAGAAGCGAGTAGACCCTACAGCAGGCTGGACAGGTGAGACGATGGACTAGGATAAGCAGGGGAGGGCCAGAGTCCACAATTAGACTCAGCTGGACTCTGTCTGCTGCAGGAGGCAAGACGGTGCCACAGGATGAGGTGGATGAAATTGAAGTATATGGCAGTGAGGCCCAGTCAGGCACACAGCTGGCCACTTACTCTTTTGAGGTAAGACTAGGGAAGGCCGTGGGTATCCACCCTTTACCTGACTCTGTAGTGAGGAACAGCGGGCCATGTTCCCACCGCCCCGCTCCCGGCCGCCTGGCTAGCTTATGCCCCGAAATAACAACACACAAACTGTATTCATTTAAACACTGCCTGGCCCATTAGTTTCAGCCTCTTACTCGCATCTTGACTAACCCATATCTAATAATCTGTGTAACACCACGAGTGGTATCTTACCAGGAAAGATTCAGCGTGTCTGACCTGGCAACTGGCTCCATCGCATCTGTCTCAGAGAGGAGAGGCATGGCGATTTACTAACTTCCCTTCTCCCAGCATTCTGTTCTGTCTACTCCACCCATCTAAATCCTGCCCTATCAAAAAGCCAAGGCGGTTTCTTTATTAACCAATGAGAGTCCTCCATCATGACTCTACCTGACCACTGCTGTGTCCACAGGTGTGTGACAGCATGCTCAACATTGGGCCCTGTGCCAATGCTGCTGTGGGCGAGCCTGCCTTCCTCTCTGAAGAGGTAGTCAAGGGACTGGGACTGTAGGCAAAGAGCCTGGAGGTGGAATGGGAGACTGTGTCCTTACCCTGCTCTGTAGTTTCAGAACAGTCCTGAGCCAGATCTGGAGATTGTGGTTTGTTCCGGCTACGGGAAAAACGGGGCCCTGTCAGTGCTGCAGGTATGTGTAGGTGGGGGTGGGAGACTCCTGGTACAACATGGTTGGGCTGAGCCCTCATTCCTACCCCATCTTTATTCTAGAAGAGTATCCGGCCCCAGGTGGTGACAACCTTTGAACTTCCTGGCTGCTATGATATGTGGACGGTCATTGCTCCAGTGCGGAAAGAGGAGGTAGAAACTGGGCTGAGAAGGAGACCCAGAGGGGAGGGAATTGAGCGGCGCCTGGGGACACTGGGCTAGACTGCGGCCCCCGGCCTGCTCCTCTTTTGGCCTCACAGGAAGAAATGCCCAAAGCAGAAAGCACAGAGCAGGAGCCTGCTGCCCCCAAAGCAGAGGAGGATGGGCGACGGCACGGTTTCCTTATTCTTAGCCGGGAAGACTCAACCATGGTAAAAAGGAGAGCCTGGGACTAGGATCGGGGTCCCCTGGGGAAGGGCACCACTCACCACTGTCGCCATAGATCCTACAGACTGGCCAGGAGATCATGGAGCTGGACACCAGTGGCTTTGCCACACAGGGCCCCACAGTCTTTGCCGGAAACATTGGGGACAATCGCTATATTGTCCAAGTCTCACCGCTGGGCATTCGCCTGTTGGAAGGCGGTAGGTGGGCAGGTCTGTGTGCATGGGTCTTGAGGTGGTGTGGGTGTGCCACCTCACTCTAAAGACCTTGTGTCCACAGTGAATCAACTGCACTTCATCCCTGTGGACCTGGGTGCCCCCATTGTCCAGTGTGCTGTGGCTGATCCCTATGTGGTCATCATGAGTGCTGAGGGTCACGTTACCATGTTCCTACTCAAGAGTGATTCATATGGTGGCCGCCACCACCGCCTGGCACTACACAAGCCTCCACTGCATCATGTAGGCCCCCTATGCTTGCCTAATGCCCCATCTTCCCACTGCCTGCCCCCTGCTCTTGTCTGAACCCTATCCTATTTTCTACAGCAGTCTAAGGTGATTGCGCTCTGCCTGTACCGTGATGTCAGTGGCATGTTTACCACTGAGAGCCGCCTGGGTGGGGCCCGTGACGAACTGGGGGGCCGAAGTAGCTCAGAGGCTGAAGGTCTGGGCTCAGAAACAAGGTGCGTAGGGACTGATATGCGAGCTGCTGGTGTCCCCATGGCAGGCTGTGATGCATCTGTCTGTTGGTTCCCAGCCCCACAGTGGATGATGAGGAAGAGATGTTATATGGGGACTCCGGCTCCCTCTTCAGTCCCAGCAAAGAGGAGGCCCGCAGGAGCAACCAGCCCCCAGCTGACCGTGACCCTGCACCCTTCAGGGTAGACCCCACCCACTGGTGTCTGCTGGTGCGGGAGAATGGCACCATGGAGGTGGGTCTATCTCTCTCTCACTCTCACACACACACACACACACACACACACACACACACGACAACCATACCACAGTAGCCTTTGTTCCCAGTCTTAACCATTGCCCTCCCTCCAGATCTACCAGCTCCCAGACTGGCGGCTGGTGTTCCTAGTTAAGAACTTCCCTGTGGGACAGCGGGTCCTGGTGGACAGTTCTTTTGGACAGCCCACTACACAAGGTGAAGTCCGAAAGGAGGAGGCCACACGCCAGGGGGAGCTGCCTTTGGTCAAGGAGGTGTTGCTGGTTGCCCTGGGAAGCCGGCAGAGCAGGCCCTACCTACTGGTAAGCTCCTTGTCACCTGCCTCCCAAGGCCCTGCCCATCCTCATGCCCCTCCCCTCCCCTTAGCTGTCTCTGCTTGGCTCCCTCAGGTACACGTGGACCAGGAGTTGCTTATCTATGAAGCCTTCCCCCATGACTCTCAGCTTGGCCAGGGAAATCTCAAAGTTCGCTTCAAGAAGGTGCCATGGTTGAGCATGGGGTAGATTGGAAGGCCAGGCCAGCAGGGTCTGGAAGATCCAGCACTTACTGTGGCCTCTGCTAGGTCCCCCACAACATCAACTTCCGTGAGAAGAAGCCGAAGCCATCTAAGAAGAAGACAGAAGGATGCAGCACCGAGGAGGGACCTGGATTCCGGGGCCGTGTGGCACGTTTCCGCTACTTTGAAGATATTTATGGCTATTCAGGGGTAGGCAAGCGGCTTGGCAAGGGCCTGGATTGAGGGTGGAGCGTCACTCACAGTGCGCTCAGAGTGCCTGCCTCCAGGTTTTCATCTGTGGACCCTCGCCTCACTGGCTCCTGGTGACTGGCCGTGGGGCTCTGCGCCTGCATCCCATGGGCATTGATGGCCCCATTGACTCCTTTGCTCCATTCCACAATGTGAACTGCCCTCGTGGCTTCCTGTACTTCAACAGACAGGTAAGCAGGCCCGGCCCCCAGCTGTGGGGCAGAGGGCCAGGGTAGTGGAGATGGCTAGGGCCGAGGAACTCAACTGTGGCTTAGCCTGGGAAGACTGAGGACGGGACAGCAGGGGTGGACATGACCAGTGAAGTCACCTCAGACTTGGTCCAAGAGCCAGGCTGAGCTGACTTTACCTTTTGCTCTGCCTCTCTCAGTTTTGTGGCAAGCACATGCTTCTGACCTGTTTAACCATCTGTGCCTTCCAGATGGTAGCAGTGATTAAGGCCTGATGGCACGTGCTTTCCAACCGCTGGGGAAGGGTGGCCTGGGTCACAGGCATCGACTCCTTTGCCTAGTTACTGTTGGAGTTACTATTGTTTCCAGTCCTCAGGGTCCTCTGGCCCTGGCCTTCCCGTGCCTTGTGCTACTGTCCACCAACATGAAGTGAGCTTAGACAGAGTTAGGCTACCAAAGCTTTAGCCTCTCCAGGGCACTACCCAACACAGCAGTCCGGATATCCCATCACCAGAGCTAGAGAACACTTGGGGAGGCCTAGATTCATTGGCTCTGGCCTTGTTCACCCCAGACCAAACTGACTTTGCTGCCCTCTGCACCCCTAGGGTGAGCTGAGGATCAGCGTCCTGCCTGCCTACCTGTCCTATGATGCTCCGTGGCCTGTCAGGAAGATCCCACTGCGCTGCACAGCCCACTATGTGGCCTACCATGTAGAGTCCAAGGTCTGTCCCTGTCCCACATTCCCCAGGCGTCTTCTGAGCTTGGCCTCTGGCATGTGACACCCCTCCCCCCCAGGTGTACGCTGTGGCCACCAGCACCAACACTCCCTGCACTCGCATCCCTCGCATGACCGGTGAGGAGAAGGAATTCGAGGCCATTGAGAGAGGTAGGCAACGCTTGCGGGTAGGGCGGGGCAGAGCCTGGCCCAGTCTACAAGGTGACTCATTCCCCCCCCCCATAGACGACAGGTACATCCACCCCCAGCAGGAAGCCTTCTCCATCCAGCTCATCTCCCCAGTCAGCTGGGAGGCCATTCCCAATGCCAGGTGAGGCTGCACCAGCCAGGGGCTGCTCTCCGCTGGCAGCGTAGAGGTGGCAGGTGCTGACAGCCTGGCTTCATGCAGGATCGAGCTAGAGGAATGGGAGCATGTCACGTGCATGAAGACTGTGTCACTACGCAGTGAGGAGACCGTTTCAGGCCTAAAGGGCTATGTGGCTGCTGGGACCTGCCTCATGCAGGGGGAGGAAGTCACGTGCCGTGGGCGGGTAAGGGCCTTTGGGTGGGGGGCAGGCAGCCCCCAGCAGACCGTCTGCCATCTCCATGCATTCCCTTGCCCTTCCAGATCCTGATCATGGACGTGATTGAAGTGGTGCCTGAACCTGGGCAGCCCCTGACCAAGAACAAGTTCAAGGTCCTGTATGAGAAGGAGCAGAAGGGGCCTGTGACTGCGCTATGCCACTGCAATGGCCACCTGGTGTCAGCCATCGGCCAAAAAGTGTGTTATTCTTGTGCTTCCCCTCTCTCCTGTCGCAGCTGCTCTGCCTCCCCCACCGCTCTGCTCACCACCTTCTGCCCCTCAGATCTTCCTGTGGAGCCTGCGGGCCAGCGAGCTGACAGGCATGGCCTTCATTGACACCCAGCTCTACATCCACCAGATGATCAGTGTCAAGAACTTCATCCTGGCCGCCGATGTCATGAAGAGCATCTCACTGCTGCGTTACCAGGAGGAGAGCAAGACGCTGAGCCTGGTGTCCCGGGTACTCACAGGGACAGGTGTGTAGGTGGGCACCAGTCCAGTGCCTGCTCTAATACTGCCCTTTTCTTTCCCCAGGATGCCAAGCCTTTGGAGGTATACAGCGTGGATTTCATGGTGGACAATGCCCAGCTGGGCTTCTTAGGTGAGTGTGTGGGTCTGTGGGAGGCTATACTAGCAGGGTATGGGTGGCTGAGGCTGACTGTGGGTCTCTGTTCGTCAGTGTCTGACCGAGACCGCAATCTTATGGTGTATATGTATCTGCCGGAAGGTGAGTGGTTCCTCTCTGACCTCTTCCTGGGCTGGGTACCAGGCAGTGGACAGGGCATGACCTGAGTTCCTGTGCCCAGCCAAAGAGAGCTTTGGGGGCATGCGCCTGCTGCGCCGGGCAGACTTCCACGTGGGTGCCCATGTGAACACATTCTGGAGGACCCCGTGCAGAGGTGCTGCTGAGGGACCCAGCAAGAAGTCAGTCGTGTGGGAAAACAAGCATATCACATGGTTTGGTGAGTACTGGGGTAGGGGTGTCTAGGGATGGGAGGGTCAGCCTGGCTCACACAGCATCTCCTCAGCCACCCTGGACGGTGGCATTGGGCTCCTGTTGCCCATGCAAGAGAAGACGTACCGGCGGCTGCTGATGCTGCAGAATGCACTGACAACCATGCTACCCCACCATGCCGGCCTCAACCCGCGTGCCTTCCGGTGAGTGTGCCCCTCCCCGGGTCGCTCCCCGCACCCTAGCTGTGCTCTGACCTCCTCATGTCCACCACCCCAGAATGTTGCACATGGACCGGCGCATCCTGCAGAACGCTGTGCGCAACGTCCTTGATGGAGAGCTGCTAAACCGCTACCTGTACCTTAGCACCATGGAGCGCAGTGAGCTGGCCAAGAAGATCGGCACCACACCCGACATTGTGAGTACCACCCCTCACCCTAGCCCATTTGCCTCACCTGCCCTACCCACCCACGTCTCTACCTCCCATCTTCCCACAGATCCTGGATGACTTGCTGGAAACAGACCGTGTCACCGCTCACTTCTAACGCTGTGACCCCACCCCGCCCCGCCCCTGTACACTTAGCTCTACCCGTTTTGTATAAAACAAAAGAAAACGATTTTTCAGATGAGTGTGTGGTCATTGTGTTTAAAGAGCCCCATAGTATGTTCCCCATTCCAGGCCCCGGATGGCGAGAGATCTGCACTGGGCCTGCTCGGTGTGCCCAGGCTGGAAGCTCTGCTGCCCCCTGGCAAGCTTGTAGTCATCCTGGCAGGGACCTACATCTCCAGGTACTGGGAGACCTCCTCTGCCTTGGGGGCAAAGCCCAGGCGGGCCAGAACACGCAACAGGAGGGCAGTGAGCCGCATGGCAAGGGTCTCCAGCCTAGGGGAGCAGGGTAAAGGGTTGTAAGTCGATGGGGAGCAGATCTTGGCCAGCCACCCATCCGGCCCCCATGTTCACTCACCTCAGAGCCACCTCAAACTTGAATGCCTCCCAGATGATCTTGACGTGGCGCAAGAGGCTGCTGCTGTAAATGCCGTGGTATGCTGCACCCACCAGGCGGCTCCAACCCCAGACAGCACTGTATCAGATACACACATCAGCTTGCTAACCTGTTGCAGCACCTCCAGGCTTCCCCTTGGCTCACCAACCTCTTGGCCATGAGGAAGTAGCGGTCAACAGGGGTGCCCAGCGTTGAGTTGATGGAGCGCACTGTGTTGATGTTCCGCAGCACTAGTAGCATGGGCCGGGGCAGTGCCTTGAGCACTTCCATTATGCCTTCAAAGTGTTCACGAGCCATGTCCTGCATGTAGACCGCCTCCTCACGGCTCATCAGGTGGGAGCCCCAGAGCTGGCCCAGGCGCACAGGCCGCTGCATGAGCACCTCAGCGAACAGCATGTAGTCTGGAGATGGCAGGAGGTCCCTTTTGGTACACAGTGGCAAGCTCCTGCCTGTTCCACAAACACTCGCCCTTACCTTGTACCCCAAGTGCAGCTGCATGTGTCTTCATTGCAGCATCGTCCCTCAGGATGATGGCCCGCCACAGCTGGCACAGGGAGGATCGGTCCCTGCAGGAAGGCCTAACTGAGCTCCAAGCTGCAGGAAGAGGGGCCCAAGGGAGGTCCGACCCCCTCGTGCCTGGCCCCATCTTACTTCTCATCCAGGAACTGGTAGAGCCCGTGGTCCAGGAGCACCAGCTCTGCTTTTCCATCTGGACCTTTCCGCACCAGAACTAGGAACACAGCGTGTCAGCTCAAGCCACCCCTCTGAGATCCCACCCTGGGGCCTTTCCTACCATTGCCAGGGTGGGGGTCAGAGTGAATGAAGCCAGTGTAGAATATCTGTTCAGCAAAAGCCTGGATTAGCTTCTTTGCTACCTAGGGAGAGCATAGGGAATCCATGGCAGCACCCACTGCCCAGCCCCCATTGCCCTGCCCCAGCATGCGATACTCACGTCCTGCACTGCCAGCCCCTGCTCCTTGATGGCCTCCATGTCATTCACTTTGCAGCCCTCACAGAAGTCAGCTGTCAGCACCCGCTGGGAGAGCAAGAGGCTGCATGAGCTCAGCAGGCCTATGTTGCCCCACCCTCAGGGAAAGTTCTACCCAGCTCACCTTGCTGGACTTGTCCCAGTGCACCCGAGGGACAACAATATAATGGAAGTGCTTTAGCTCCTGAGCACAGCGCTCAGCATTTCGGCCCTCATTCTCGAAGTCCAGCTCCTGGACCAGGGTCCCCTTCAGATCCTAGAGGTTATATATAGGCAGACAGGTCAGTCACATCTAGGTTTAGCATTTACCACTAGCCGCCACTCCCCTACCTGCTATGGGTGGCACTACCTGTAGGACCCAGCTGAAGCTGAAGCTGGGGTGCATGAGCCCTATGAGATACAGCAGGAGTTCCAGAGTGTGCACATCCCCATCAAAGCGGTCTCGTAGGTCAATGTACTGTACCTGCAGTAGGCCAGGGGACACTGAGATCCAGGGTCACAGCTGGCCCAGCATCCATCTAGTGTGCAGCGGCATAGATACCTTTACAGCCACAGAGGTGCCATCATGTAACTTGGCACGGTGCACCTGAGCCAGGCTTGCAGCAGCCACCGGCTGATAGTCGAACTCCTGGAAGAGTTCATTAGGCAGCGCCTGGAAGTCCTCAAGGAACAACTCATCCACCTGGCAAGAATGACCTTGGAGTCACTGCCAGGGCTGCAGAGGCAGGCTCTTTCCTCCCCATCAGTTGGGCTTACCTCCCGGAAGCCCCGAGTAAGAGCTTTGTCCTCCAACACACGTAATGTCTGGATGTACTCGGGTGGCAGCAGGTGGTTGAAGGAGCAGAGCCCTTGACCCAGTTTCACGTAGAGGCCTCCATTGCGGATGGCTCCTGCCACCAGGGCGTCAGCCGCACGCTGGTGACATGCAGACATCACCTCCACGTACTCCGGGCTGTTCTGACCACAGGCATGGAGGAAAGGCTGGGGATGGGTGGCCACTCCTTGGTCCCCCCAGCACCCCTACCTCCAGTGTTCCCCCTCCCTGCATGTGCTCAAGATATGAGGACAGACCTCTGCCACTCCTTGGAGGACAACATTTGTGCACCACCAGTAGTCCAGGGAAATGAGGAGACCAACCTTCAGAGACCTGCAGGCAGAAGTAGCTTAAGCCCCAGGCAGGCTGGAGATTGGGTTGGTTCCTGTGGGCCCTCTGCCGTAAGCCCAAAGTCTGACCTCACCCATCAGCCCCTGTACCCAAGGTGAGGCTGGGCTCACGTTCAGCCTCTAGTTACACGTGCCCTTATGAGCTAATGAAATACTACTCATGCCAGCATCCTTCGGGTGCCCAGACAGACTGCTGAGAGTTAGTGGGGAGAAGAATGAGACAGGGTTTTAGTATACAGCTCTGACTGGTCTAAAGCTCACTATGTAGAGTGGGCTAGTATCAAACACAAAATATCAGATTGTTCTGCCTTGTAATGCTGGGATTAAGGTGTGAGCTGCCATACTCAGCCATTTTCAGATATCTGAAATAACTTCAAAACAAAAGGAAGTAGGACCGTTAGCAGTTTCCCTCAATCCCAGGAGGACCACAAACTTGGAAGGATTTAGCAATACCCTGTCTCAAAAGTTTCAAAAAAAACTTGGTGTAGTGGTGCTTGCCTTTAATCCCAGGACCTGAGAGACAGAGGCAGGGGAATCTTTGTAAATATAAGGCCAGCATGGTCTACTTAACAGGTTCTAGGCTAGCCAGGGCTACAGAGTAAAACCTTGTCTCAAAAAAACATGTTGGCTGGGTGGTAGTGGCACATGCGTTTAATCCCAGCACTCAGGTGGCAGAGGGAGGTGGATCTCTGTGAGTTTGAGGCCAGCCTGGTCTAAAGAGCTAGTTCCAGGACAACAGGCTCCAAAGCTACAGAGAAATCCTGTCTCAAAAACACAAAAAACCAAAAAAGAAAAAAAAGTTAAAAAAAAAAGGGGGGGGGGCTGGGAGATGCAGAGAACCTGGAGGTCCACAGTCCCCCCAGCACCCAGCCACAGCCCACCTTGGCCTAGCAGTGAGCTGTGAGGCTCATTTCCTATTAGTCAGGGTGGGCTGCACAGGGCAGTTGTCAGGGACCTGCAAGCCCCCTGCACAGAGTCGTGAGAGCAGCAGAAAGAGAGAAAGGGCACTAGGCTCTGCGCTCACCAGTCGCAGGGCTGTGAGAACTCGGGGCCCACAGAACACAGGAAACTGTTCAGCCTGTCAGTAGGGATGCCTCAGAGTCCCAGGCAGGACCACCTAGGACAGGTGTGGGGGCCTCAAGGCTGGGAACAGGTATCCAACCACAGACATGCCCGAGGACTAGCTGCGATAAACCTCAGGGACACAGAGATCCACCTGTCTCCCCTACCAAGTGCTGGGATTAAAGGTGTGCGCCACCACTGCCGGGCTTCAGTGACATGTCGGGACCAAAGCCTTCCCGAGAAGGCAGCACCAGCTCAGGGAGGAGCAGCACTCAGAGCTACGTGGAGCAAGAGGACAGACATCCTGCACCATGGAACCCTGACCCTGACCACTACAGTTCAACCACTCGGGTTAAGAAGCTTTCTCATCTGCAAAGTCAATGAGGCTGGGCCAACATCTGCAAGAATTCCCTCCCTAGGAGGGGAAGGAACTTTGTAAAACCCTTTGGCACTGTGCTAGGAGTGAAGAGTCAGTTCCACCCAGGCCCAAGCCTCTACATCTGGAACACCAGGTCCCCTTGCATGGTAGGGAGGTAGAACAGGGCAGCTTCTTTATGTGGTAAAGTCTGTGGGGATATTGTCCCCTGTCCTGTCTACATGTTGGTGCATGCTAACTGCAAAGTCCCAGAAGACCCCCACAGCCCTTGGGAGAGAGGAATGTGGAGAATGGCATCCCACCCAAGCTATACCAGGTCTGGCACAGCCTCCTACCTGCCAAAGCGCCCAATGCCATCTACCGCGAGGCGCAGTTTCCTCTTCTCCTGCGCCTCTGCCATGAAATAGCGGGCTCCGAGGAGCAAGGGCACCCCCACCGCAGTGGCAGAGAGCGTCCTCCTCCACAGCAGCCTGGTTCTTGAGGTCCTAAGAGGAGACATGGCAGGTGATGGAAGTGTTGCACCCCACAAGGGAGCTGGTGCCTCAGCTTCCCTCTTTCCTGAAGTCCTGTCTAGGGGGCCATGTAGCCACCAGAGAACACCCAACACAAGGCCCTTTTCCTAGACCTCACAACAGCACAGATGCCAGATGCTGGGGGAGAAGGTCTTCTTTGGCTGTCTCTTGGGCAGGCCAGTCCAGATCTGCAGTCTGCAGACTGGACCACCATCCCCATTGTGATGGTGTGAGAGATCCTAATGGAAGTGAGACTTAGTACTGCTAAAGTCAGCACAAACCAAACTGAGCAAGAACTTAAAACAGGAATGGACTAGATCCCATATTGCCCACAACAGCAAACATCCACATATGCTGAGTACAACAGCAGCAAGAACACCGCTTGTGTTCACACCGCCTCCGCTCTGCCAGGGCCTTCCAGCCGGGTGGTGGTGCACACACCTTTAATCCCAGCACGCAGAAAGCAGAGGCAGGTGGTTCTCTGTGAGTCCGAGGACAGCCTGGTCTACAGAGAGTTCCAGGACAGCCAGGGCTACACAAAGAAATCCTATCTCGAAAAACAAACAAGAAAAAAAAAATAAGAGAGGGAGGGAAAGAGAAGAAAAAAAGGTGGGCTTCCTCCTCATAGAGCCACGCGGTCCCCACACCTCTTCTGCTGTTCTCAGCCCTTGCCTGATGCCCCACCAAGGTGCTCCCACTCCCCTCCAAATAACCCTGTGTATCTGATGGAATGAGCACCCTGATTTGTAGTCCTTCCAATGAGTCAGTGTGTGCTCTTCATAAAGTTCTTGTGGGGAGCACCTGTCTCTAGAGTGCGACCAATCACTGGTTCCAAGACACCACAGACACAAACACATCCTGTTTTGGGGGTACAGGAGAAAAGTTCCAGTGTGGGGGACCTCCTCATCGTTGTGGTTTACACAGAGCCGCCATCTGGGAAGGGCGCCTGCCTTTGGTGCAGGGGTCTCATTACCTGGGCGGTGGGCTCTTGAAGTTCCTCCTGAAGAATATGGCAGGGCATGGCCAGGGCTTCTGCCTGCTCTGCAGCAGAGCGGAGTGGAAGTGGCACAATCGCATCTGGGAAGGAGGAAGATGGCAAGGCTTGGCAGAGGCAGGGACACGGAGTCATAGCCTGGCACCTGCATCAGCCTGGATCAGAGCTACACCAAACAGTGCGCCCCGAACTCCCACTCAGTGAGGGCTGACCGTGCTTCCAGAGCTCCGGGCAGGAAGCTGCCTGGACACCAGTCTTAGCAATAAAGACGCAGGCTGCCTACTGGATGAAGAAGCTGGAAGCAGAAGAAAGACCTTCCTGGAAATGCCTCATCTTTGAGGGAGGAAAATTAGTCCAGACCTGGCTTGTCTGTGATAAGGGCCAACATCACTTCTGAGGTAGCACCCTTAACCTGTCATTTACTATTTCTTGGTGCTGACCACTAACCAGTGGCCTCAGGAAGTGGGCCACACCATGGGAGACATGTCGGCAATGCCCACCCACCGATTCTAAGAGTGGTCTCACAGGAGTGGCTTTTGTTTTGGGACCTTGTTCTGAAAGCAAAAAGAGTCAAGGAGAGCTGAAACTGGAAATCTGGGCCAAGCCATAGCCGGGGAAGTCACAGGCCCAGAGAGGAAGTAGTAGTTGCTGCTTTGTTAAAAGGACATGCTGTGCCCATCAAACTGTCTTCTAAATAATCACGTTCAGGTCCTAGATTAGCGCCACTATCCCGCTGGCCACAGAGCTTCTTGCTGCAGTGGGCAGCAATAACTGCACAGACTCAGAACTGATCAAAGTGTTGAGAATAAGCAAGTGTGGCTGTGGAACACTTGGCCTTAAGTGGGACTTCTACATCACCCCTTCCAACGCTCAGGAACACGATGGGAGAGACGAAAGAGCTGATGGGACCAAGTGCTCTGGAATGCTCTTCTCTGGGCACAGCATGGCTACTGTACTCTTGAACACATAAACTTTGTTAAGACTTGCGTAAGACTGGACCCATCAATAGCCTGTCATGGGGAAGAGGGGGACTCTGCAGTAAACCACTGGTCAGCTGCCCAGGCTCCTGACTATAGTGACACACACCCCGTGAATGGGAAAAGTGGACTAGCTGGAAAGGAGGGGAACATCTAGAGTGGGAAGAGGAGAGAAAATAGTGGGAGGGGAATGTAATTAAAATACATTGTATACATGCGTGAAAATGCTAGAATGAAATTCACTATTATGGGCTGCGCATGGTAGTACACGCCTTTAATCCTAGCACCTAAAAGGGGCAGGTGAATCTCTGAGTTAGAAGTCAGTCTGATCTACAGAGCAAGTTCAAGGCAGCCAGGGCTATTCAACAAGATCCTGCTTCAAAAAAAGGGCCGAGGTCTGGAGAGATGATCAGTGGTTAAGAGCACAGGCTGCTCATCCAGAGGAGTTTGGTTTGAATCCCAGTACCCACATGACAGTTCACAATCATCTAAAACTCCAGTTCCCGGAATCTGTTGCCTGCTCTGGCCTCCACAGGAACCAGGCATGCATGTGGTACACAGGCATGCAAACAAAACACATAACCTCCGCAGGAACCAGGCATGCATGTGTACACAGGCATGCAAACAAAACACATAACCTCCGCAGGAACCAGGCATGCATGTGCACACAGGCATGCAAACAAAACACATAAATTTTTACAAACTCTTAAGAAGAAACTCATTATTATGTATAATTAATATATACTAATAAAGCACCATCATCATTATTACTTGAGATAGGATCTCATTATATATCCTTGGCTGGCCTGTAACTCAATACATAGACCAGGCTGGCCTCAAACTCACTGAAATCCACCTGCCTCTGCTTTCCAAGTCCTGGGACTAAAGGAAAGCATGAAGCTGGAGGGATGGCTCAGTGATTTAGAGCACTTCCTGCTCTTGCAAAGGGCCAGAGCTTGTTTCTCGGCACCTGGGGGGCAGCCCACAATGGTTGTGACTCCAACTCCAGGGATCCCAGGCCTCTGGCCTCTTTGGACACTAGCACTCATGTGAACATACCCACATGCAAACGCATAAATACCTACGCAAAATTAAAGTAATAAATGTAAAATAAATGAAAATTTGATAAATGATAAATCTTTAAAAGCATCATCCCACACCTGGCTATAAAATATTTTTGAAAAAATACAAAGCAAAAAAAAAAAAAAAAGAAAGAAAAAGAAAATACAAAGCTGGGCACTAGTGGCGCACATCTTTACTCCCAGTTCTCAGGAGGCAGAGACAGGCAGATCTCTGCCTCAAAAAACAAATAATCAAGCAAACAAGTTTGCCCTGGCAGGTGTTGTGGAGCGTGCCTTTAATCCCAGCACTCAGCACTTAGGAAGCAGAGGCTGGAAAGATGACTCAGATGTTAAAGGCTAGGCTCACAACCAAAAACAATAGGTAGAAGCCGGGCAATGGTGGCATACACCTTTAATCCCAGCACTCAGGAGGCAGAGGCAGGCGGATCTCTGTAAGTTCGAGATCTGGTCTACAGGAGCTAGTTCCAGGACAGGATCCAAAGTGACAGAGAAACCCTGTCTTGAAAAACCAAAAAAAAAAAAAAAAAAAAAAGGCAGATGCAAGCATGAGGTGGTAGAAGCTCTGGTTTGATCATTGCGTGGGTGTAAATGAGGAAACAGGCCCTGTACTCAATGGATATGTATACTCCTGTGGCAAAAAAAAAAAAAAAAAAAAAAAAAAAAAAAAAAAAAAAAAACCCAAAAACAAAACCCTAAAATCCATGGCAGCAGTCCAGGACCTGGTGGGCAAACAAGAGAATCACCGAACGTTTGAGGCCAGCTTGGTGTACAAAGGTAACCCCCTGTCTCAAAACAGAAGTAAAAAAGGGGTAGCATGCACATGCACAGACCTGGTTCAGTATCCAGTAGCACAAGGCGAAAACAAGTTATAGACTATTTCCTATAACAACAAAATCCCAGGAAAGGAGGTAGCATTCTGCAAAGAAGGCAGCTATTTTAGGGCAGGGCCTTAATCTAAGAAGACTCTGTGCCCGGGATTAACCTGGCACCAGCTAGAGACTCTTACTATGACCCGACTTGGGGAAATCGTGCTTTTTCAGGTTTTCTGTTTTGTTTTGTTGAGAGAGGGTCTCACTGTAGCCTAGACTGTCATGGAAAAAGGGGGCTTTAGGGACCAGGCAGGTAAAGGCTAGAGATGTCATTCATACCAGCAGAGCAAATGAAGCCCTGGGAGACTCTGGACAGGCTCCTGGCTACGGCACTATCTATCTATGCAAATGAAGTTTCCTTCAATAAGCCTGGCTTCTTGCTTTGGAAAGCAATGAGTGTGACTTACATTCACAAAGGATTCCCAAGTGCAGGGAGCACTGCCCACCACACCGAACTTTATGAATATGTGTACAGCAGGCGAGCACCAAGGACACACTGAGATCAAAGATTTCCCCATAGAGCACTTCAAGGCTCTGCACCTGTGCCAGCTCCTTGCTGGTGTCCTCAGCTCTCTCCAGCTAACACAGATAACAGTCCTCACACCACTACCCAGATTGAACTGTTTGCGGAGAATCAGCTTCCCACTGCTTTTCTTCTTCTCCGTTTTCTTCTTCCTCCTCCTCTTTTTTTCTTTTTCAAGACAGGGTTTCTCTGTGTCTTGAAAACTCAGCTTGACCTGTCTTGTCTTGCCCTGGCTGTCTTGGAACTCGGCTTTGTAGACCAGGCTGGTCTCGAACTCAGAGATTCGCCTGCCTCTGCCTCGTGAGTGCTGGAATTAAAGGTGTGCACCACCTCCTCCAACCCCCAGTTCCCACTGCGTTATTTTTTTTAAACTTATTTATTTCATGCATATGAGTGCTCTATCTGCATGTACATCTTAAGCCAGAAGAGAGCATCAGATCCCACTTTAGATGGTTGTGAGTCACCATGTGGTTGCTCGGAATTGAACTCAGAACCTCTGAAAGAGCTGCCAATGCTCTCAACCACTGAGCCATCTCTCCAGTCCCCTCCCCCTGCTTTTCAAATGGCAAAAACAAAAACAAAACCTGGTTTACTTCTCTTAGAAGAGAAATCAGACCATTTCCAACACTAGCAGACAGGTGACACCCTGAGCACACAGAAAGAAGACTTTCACTAAGTGCGGCAAAAGAGGACTGGCTGGGATTCCAAGGGGCCGCAGAGCCAGGCTGAGAACAGAAAGGCACGGAATGACTAAGGCAGGCAGGCCGTGATTACTTGAGACTGATTATCCAGAAGAGGATGCACAAACCTGCTAGCCAGCAGACTGGAAGCTGAAAGAGTAAGACACAGCTACCTGAGGCAACAGAAGCCAGGAAGTCTCCCACATGAAGCCCTTCTGTGCTGGACAGAGCTCACAAAAACCTGCCCAGAATCATAAACGGAAGCCAGCATGAAGCCCCAGCATGAGCGGGAGGGGCCTGAATACGGCCCCATGCTGACTTAAAGGAGGCAGCCAGGCTGAGCGTTCAATGTTCACGACCCAAAACTTCCCCGTGGAAAAGGTAAAAAGTCCTTCAGGGAGATTCATGAGTCTCAGGCTCGCTCTTCTCCAACTAGGCCTGTGCTGCCTCAGCCAAGCTGTTAGCAGCACCTGGGTTTTCTGGCGATGCTGGGACAATACAGTGTCTAGGTGACAACTTCATATTGAAGACATGATGTAGAGGAGACAAGGCTGGCCAGATCAGTCCACCCAGTATGCCCCAGAAGGGGACTTCTGTCACACGGCTCATCTATGAAAGGCTGGGGCGATGAATAGTCAGAACTCACAGGTGAGTCGCTAAAGGTTCACAGGGACATCGAGTATACAGGAGACCCCAGCTCCAATGACTGGTTATCACTGTCAGGGCTCTGGTGAGCACACAACCTTCTCCCCCATTGCCAAATGGTGCAAACCACTCTTGCAGGCAAGGCCTGGGGCCCATTTCCCACTGCCTTCCCCCATAATCTCTGAGGAATTAGCACTGCAATTGAAGCCTCCTCACTTGGGATGTAGAACAAAGATTCTTTCAGGAGGCACCGGTAGTGTCCTCTGCCCTACCAGGATTTATCCACAACAAAAGTCAGGTAGGAGATGCCAGTCATGACGTCAAATAGATAAAGCCCTGTGCTGAAAACTCCAGAGTTACCACCCGCTTCGAGGGCTACTCAAATGCCTGGGTCCTCCTGGGGTAGGCTCCCCAACACCCATTAAGCTATCTTCTGAAATCCCCATCAAATGAGAAAGAATGTTAGACCCCAAGAGGCACGGGGGGGGGGGTAGATGGGGAGTCAATCTACAGCCAAACCCCAAACAAATCCCGAACAAGAGGTGCCCAGTGTCGTGGTCCACATGGCCTGCAGTTCTGTCCTCAAATCTAAACCCTGACCTACAAGCAGCCCCAGGAGTGTGTGTGTGTGTGGAGGGACTACAAACAGGAGATAAGGGTGTGGAGGAATGTCCTCTGGGGCAAAACAAGGCCACAGGGGCAGGGAAGTGCAAAAGGAAGGACTCAGATAAGAGGGTTAAAGACTCGGTTTGCTGAAGGTTTGCTGAAGCTCCACCAGCAGCGCTAGCCAGTTGAACACTATATAATCAGCCCTGGCGGAAAAGAAAACCTTTATTGTTGAAATGATCCCGGAGTCTTCTGTCTACCGTGACCCTTCTCTCCAGGTCGGTGATGCCCACAGCTCTGCTGGTGGTGGCAGCTCAGGAAGCGACCACCACCACACGGTTGGCAAGCAGACAAAGAGGGTGACAGTACATTCTCTCCTCCCAGAACATGCCCCTTTGAGCAGGTCCACATCAGCCAGCGGTGATCCTGACCTACAACTGTCACACGTAGCCCTGTCACCCATTCCAGTGTGGACAGAGTGCCACCGGCTCCCTGCACCTGGTCCTCGTGTTGCTGTTTTTATTTTTATTTTTTAAAAGACTGGGTTACACTATGTGGTTCTGGCAGGCGTGAAACTCACTACACGGACCAGAATGGCCATGAACTCAGAAATCCTCCTGCCTCTGCCTCCCAAGCGCGGTGCCACTGTGCCTGGTAGTTCTCGGGCTTTTTACAGGGAATGTGTGGACAACGTGTCTTCAGAAACATTCAATCAGTTCTTCTCCAGAGACTGCACGAAACAGCAAAAAGTATAGCCTAGGAGAACGCTCCAGTCAGACTCAGTAGGTGAGAGGAAGATGGAAGATGTCCAGATGAGCCAGTCTGCACGTGCCAGGAAGTCACTGCCAAGACTCAGGGCCCCCCAAAAAACGTGACCAGACTAAGAAGTTTAACAGGACAGATGGCTCGTGCACCTCACTGTTTGGTTGGAAGCGTCACCTCTGCTCCTAACATCTTTATCCAAAAAAAGTCTGGAATGTTTGGTTGGGGGCTTCACCCAGCTCCTGGCATCCATTAACACCAAGAAGGAAATTGAGGCATTTCCCAAAATTGGGAGGAGACAGACTGGGGACTGGAGCTAGAGGGAGTAAGTGTTAGTAAAAGGACACCAGCCCACAACAGTGACCTGCAAGGACTCAACTGAACTGGGCAGGAGCTCTTAATCAAAGGTTAAAAATCTGCCTTTCCAAAAGCACGCCTTTGATCCCGGCATCAAGAGGCACAGGCAGGAAGATCTCTGTGAGTTCGAGGTCAGCCTGATTTACAGGAGTGAGTTCCAGGAACCAGGGAAACAAAGAGAAACTCTGTGTCGAAACACAAAACAAAACAAAAAACTTGCCTTTCCACTCCCCAGGGCTGTCTGAGGACTAAGGGGTGACTAACACGGTTCTGGGGAGAAGCTGTGCAGTTCTAAGGAGCTGTATTAAAAGCCAGCACGATTTTCTTCTCTCTGAGTCTCCGACTGACAAGGCTCCATCAGAAAGCACGCCCACCGCGGGGCAGCTCACTGCAAGCCAAAAGTTAACCCAACTCCGTGTCTATCTGTGTAACCTACAAAGCCAGATGGACTAGAAAAACAACCTCGGAGAAGTCCAAGTTTTAAAACAATACAACCTCAGAAATGGCCATTCTCCAAGGCCAGGGGACAGGCGAGGACATCTCCAAGGCCAGAACAGGGGGCCAATGCAGCCAGGGCATGCCAAACTCAGCGGGTGTCATGGGGTGTCTCCCTCCCCAGAAGCAGGTAGAGGGAACAGAGCAGCTTCCCGTGGAGACCCGGAGGGGGTGCGCCGCGGACAAAGGCAGGAGGGACAAGACCCTGGGGTAAGGTCAAGTGATGCTGAGTCTTCCCAAGGGGAATCTGGGGAGCAAAGGGAGGCCGAGGACCTGAGAATTCTCCAGAGCTTTGGGATCAATGGGTAGGGCCCCGGGCCTGGGTTGGGTCCAGGATCTCAGGGTACCGAGTTAGACCCAACGCAGGGGTGCGGAGAGCACAGAGTCAGGGCCCGGGTCCAGGGCGTGCGGGGGCGGGGTCCTCACCGGCCGCCACATGTCCCCGGCAGCGGTCTCCTCTTGGTTTCGCCGCAGATGTCCCTGGTCCCCAGCTGACCCCGCGAGAGAGCAGGCCACGCGCATGCGCACCGGCCCGGCGCTCACTCCACGGCGCTGGGTTGCGTGGAGGGGCCACGCCCCCAAGACGTGCAGGCCTCTTCCTCGCCGCAGCGGCCCCTTGAGGTCGCCCTCGGCATAGCATCATGGGAGAGCCCAGTTTCATGCTCAGAGCTAGGAGGCACTTCCAGGTTTGTATTTGTTTTTGTGGGATTTTTTTTTTGTTTTGTTTTGATTTGTTTGTTTTGTTTTCTTTTGGCTTTTCAAGGCAGGGTTTCTATGTGTAACAGCCCTGGCTGTCCTGGAACTCACTCTGCAGACCAGGCTAGCCTCGAACTCACAGACATCCACCTGCCTCTGCCTCCCAAGTGCTGGAATTGAAGACATGCACCACCACCGACTGACCTGGAAACAATTTTCGAGAGTAAATTGTTTGTGTTTCCCGAGACAGGATTGCTCTGTAGCTCTGGCTGTCCTGGACTGACCTCCAACTCACGGAGGTTTGCTGGGATTAAAGGTGTATGCCACCACTGCCTGGCAGACCCACGTTCTCAAGCAGGTCTAGTTTCTGTTGTGCTGTGCACACAGGCTAACTAGCCAGCAAGCTCATGGACAGTTCTCCTAGCTCCCCATCCTAGCTCATAGGAGTGCTTCATACATGGTTCTAGGAACTGGGCTTCCTAGGGAGCAATTTTACCCACACAGCCATCTCTCCAGACCCTTGAAATGGCTCTTTAATTTTGTCAAGCTCACTGTCCTCCCTGAAGGTGGCAGTGTAACTCAAAGCCAACACTTGGTCATTTCCCTACAGCTCTCTGTGTTCACTTGCACGGGGAATGACAGTTGACGGCACCCTCCAGAGCCACTGTTGGGCCAGCCACGTTAGCCAGCCACACGCTGAGCCAGAGACACCTTAGCTTTCTTGCCCACGATGAGAGATAGAGTCCGAGATCTCGTGTTCCCTGTTCTTTGCTCTCTGTGATACCTACTTCCCTCTCAACCCCTGCCATTTAGGGCGGAGAGACCATCTTGTGTTGATCACTGTGTTCTTTGAGACCTCTTCCCTTTTTTTTGTTTTTCATACTTGCCAGAGTTGGGAAGGTGCCTTCTGGGTTGGCCATGGAAGCAGGTCCTAAGATTGTGTCATGCCTTTAATCCTTCAATCCCAAACTGGGTTTGGAGTGCCTGGCAAGGAGGCAGAAAGTCAAATATGAGGTGGGTACAAAGTTCTTGAGCCAGAGAATCTAGGTCAGTGGCACCCATTTCAGGGTCGCCCCTTTCTGGAGCTACTCCTTTCCAGGCCTGGGAAGTGTTGGTTGTAGCTGAGACGTCTGGGAGTAACTGGGGTGTGAGATGTCAGGGACAAGAAGGATGCAGGGTGCACAAACCCCAAGACTAAATGGAAGAAGCGAGTGTTTCAAGACCTGGCTATTCATAAAACAGATGGGAGGGGTAGGTGGAAGCAGAGAGGAAGGTGATCAGGTTCAGATATACAGTAGGGAGCAGGTCAAAGTCCTCAGCACTATGAGGTCACAACTGAACCATAAGACAGGCCAGCCAGTGGCCTGCGAGACTGTGGTAGTTTGAATATAATTGACCCCCATAAACTGATAGGAAGTGGCACTATTAGGAAGTGTGGCTTTGTTGGACTAGGTGTGGCCTTGTTGGAGGAAATGTATCACTGTGAGGGTGGGCTTTGAGGTCTCCTAGACTTAAACTCTGCTCAGTGTAGACACAGTTTCACTTCCTGTTGCCTGTGGATCTTGATGTAAATGCTCAGCTTCTCCAGCACCATGACTACCTGTCTGCTGCCATGTCCCACCATGGTGACAATGACTAAACCTCTGAAACTGTAAACCAACCCCAAGACAATGTTTTCCTTTGTAAGCATTGCCGTGGCCACGGCATCTCTTCAGGGGAATACAACTTGTGTGTGTGTGTGTCTGTGTGTGTGTGTTTCGAGACAGCTTTGGAGCCTGTCCTAGAACTCGCTCAAAAAAGATCGCTTGAGCCGGGCGGTGGTGGCGCACGCCTTTAATCACAGCACTCGGGAGGCAGAGGCAGGCGGATCTCTGTGAGTTCGAGACTAGCCTGGTCTACAAGAGCTAGTTCCAGGACAGGCTCCAAAGCCACAGAGAAACGCTGTCTCGAAAAACCAAAAAAAAAAAAAAAAAAAAGATGGCTTGTTTGCCTTCCCTCAGAGAGGTGGGCAGGTGAAGGGTCATGGGACCCTTACCACAGTATCCAGCTACCACACCCAATCATCTGTGTGCAATTCTGCCTTTATTGCCTGTGAGCTTGGGGCCCTGGAGAAGCAGTTATAGGAGAGATATAGAGAAGAACTAAGGGAGGTGAGGGGCTCCATCTCTGTCTATGGGAAAGCCACCTTCCTATTGGTTAAGGCTTCTCAGTGCAGACTTTTGGATGGGAGCACCCGCACTCCACTAAGTGACCCTTCACCCATGCTCTGTAAGGAAACCCAATAAACCTACTGGTTCCCCAGTGTGAACTTCAGAAGATCATTCCTGGGGTTGTCATTGGGACCTCAGGAGGAGTTTGGGGGGTACAGTTTCCCAGAAGAATCAGGTCTTTGCCACCTGCCTTTCTCAAGGACCCTCCTAGTCCCTACCTCTAGGGCAAATATCCCTGACCCATGACTCCATCCCCTCCTGGTCTGTCCTTCATGTCACAGGCTTGGCACTGTTCTCTCTGGTAGGACTGGGTCGCTTTCTTCTGTACCCACAATGATCTCACACACTGGATCAGCACACATGAACTCATGTGACTGGATTCGCATCTGCCATTCACAAGCAAGTCTTCTCTTTCTTTCTTAGTGTGCTGATTATCTAGGCTGGTCCTATGAGAAGACTTACTAGTTCTTTTTTTTTTTTTTCTTTTTTTTTCTTTTTTCTTTTTTTGGTTTTTCAAGACAGGGTTTCTCTGCAGCTTTTTTTTTTAGATCCTGTCCTGGAACTAGCTCTTGTAGACCAGGCTGGCCTCGAACTCACAGATCTGCCTGCCTCTGCCTCCCGAGTGCTGGGATTAAAGGTGCGTGCCACCACCACCCAGCAAGATGTTTTTTGTTTGGTTGGTTGGTTTTTGTTTTTGATTTACTAAGTGCTCTATCTGCATGTAAACCTTTATGCCAGAAGAGGGCATCAGATCCCACTATAGATGGCTGTGAGCCACTGTGTGGTTACTAGGTGTTGAGCTTTACTGGGAATTGAGCTCAATGCCTCTGGAAGAGCAGCCTGTGCTCTCAAGTGCTGAATCATCTCTGCAGTCCCTGGAGTTACAGATATTTGTGGGACACCAAAGCTTCAACAATAAAAAGAACTTCAGAGCTGGGCAGTGGTGGTGCACACCTTTAATCCCAGCACTCAGGAGGCAGAAGCAGGTGGATCGAGGCCAGCCCTGTCTACAGAGCAAGTTCCAGGACAGGCTCCAAAGCTACACAGAGAAACCCTGTCTCGAAAAAACAAAAAAGAAAAAGAAAGAAAAGGATTTCAGAACTAGCCATTATGATGAAGCAATGTTGGAGATTCTAATAAAGCTATCTAAGCACTGGGATAAGAGAGGAAGAGAGGGACTTGAGGGGAAAATGGAGCAGACCCAAGAGCTTGGACGTGGACTTCTCTGGGGGCAGTTGAAGAAAACAAGATGACCCAGGTACAGGTTCGGACTCCTCAAGGCAGGCCACAGAGAGTGGTGCAGAAACCAGTGGAATGTGAGCTCTATTTTATTATTAAAGGTTATTTTGATTTGCTCATAGTAAGATTTATAAGCAATGCTTTTAAATAATTGTGTTTCATAAAGATAGAGTACTTATGGAAACTGACAGCTTGAGATTTATTTAAAACTATTTTTTGTGTTCAAGTTACAGCTTAACATCAAATGAAAGTTATTTATCTTTTAAAAATAAATAATTTATTATGTATACAGTGTTCTGCATGTATGTATGTCTGCGCACCAGAAGAGGGCACCAGATCTCATTATAGATGATTGTAAACTATCCTGTGGTTGCTAGAAATTAATTAAACTCAAGATCTCTGGAAGAGCTGCCAGTGCTCTTAACCTCTGAGCCATCTCTCCAGCCCCAAGTTACTGATTTTTTTATTTATATTTATTGAGCTCTACATTTTTTGTTTTTGTTTTTTTTTTTTTTTCGAGACAGGGTTTCCCTGTAGTTTCTAGAGCCTGTCCTGGAACTAGCTCTTGTAGACCAGGCTGGCCTCAAACTCAGAGATCCGCCTGCCTCTGCCTCCTGAGTGCTGGGATTAAAGGCGTGCGCCACCACCGCCCGGCTGAGCTCTACATTTTTCTCTTCTCCCCTCCCTGCCTCTCCTGTCCCCCCTTCAATCTTCCCCCAAGGTTCCCATGCTCCCAATTTACTCAGGAGATTTTGTCTTTTTCTACTTTCTACTTCCCATGTAGATTAGATCTATGTAAGTCTCTCTTAGTGTCAGTATTTTTGTCTAAGTTCTCTGGGATTGTGGTTTGTAGGCTGGCTTTCTTTGCTTTATGTTTAAAAACCACCTATGAGTGAGTACATGTGATAATTGTCTTTCTGTGTCTGGGTTACCTCACACAAAATAATGTTTTCTAGTTCCATCCATTTTCCTACAAAATTCAAGCGGTCATTATTTTTTTCTGCTGTGTAGTACTCCATTGTGTAAATGTACCACATTTTCCTTATCCATTCTTCGATCGAAGGGCATTTCTCTTCTATAAGGTTCAGTGTGGCTGGCTTTATGTTGAGGTCTTTGATCCATTTGGACTTGAGTTTTGTGCATGGTGATAGATGTGGGTCTATTTTCATGCTTTTACATGTTGATATTCAGTTATGCCAGCACCACTTGTTAAATATGCTTTCTTTTTTCCATTTTATATTTTTTGCTTCTTTACCAAAGATCGGGTGTTCGAAGATGTGTGGATTGTTATCTGGGTCTTCTATTAGGTTGTATTGGTCCTCCTGTCTGTTCTCATGCCAATACCAAGCTGTTTTCAGTACTGTAGCTCTGTAGTAGAGTTTGAAGTCAGGGATTGTGATGCCTCCAGATGTTCATTTATTGTACAGGATTGTTTTGGCTGTCCTGGCTTTTTTGCTTTACCATATGAAGTTGAATACCGTTCTTGTTACTGATTTTTTTTAAAATGCTTAGCCGGGAGGTGGTGGCGCATGCCTTTAATCCCAGCACTCGGGAGGCAGAGGCAGGCAGATCTCTGTGAATTTGAGGCCAGCCTGGTCTACATAGAGCTAGTGCAAGGACAGGCTCCAAAGTTACACAGAAACCCTGTCTCGAAAAATCAAAAAAAAAAAAATGCTGATCTGGTCTTCATACTATTTTTAATTTTTTTCTTTTTTCCCTTTTTCTTTTTCCTTCCTTTTCTTTCTTCCTTCCTTCTTTCCTTCCTTCCTTCCTCCCTTCCTTCCTCCCTTCCTCCCTTCCTTCCTTCCTTCCTTCCTTTGTAGTTTTTCAAGACATGGCTTCTCTGTGTAGCCCTGGCTGTCCTGGAACTCTCTCTCTCTGTAGACCAGGCTGGCCTCACAGATAGCTGGCTGCCTCTGTCCCCCAAGTACTGGGATTAAAGGTGTGCGCCATCATGTCCAGCAATTTCTCTATTTTTTAAGGTCTATTTATTTCATGCGTATGTGTGCATAGATGTTGTGTGTACTTCATGTGTGCAGAGGCCAGAAGAGGGCATCAGATCTCCTGGGACTGCACTTACAGGTGGTTGTGAGTTGGTTGTGAGCTGGTTGTGAGGTGGCTGTGAGCTGGCTGTGAGCTGGCTGTGAGCTGGCTGTGAGCTGGTTGTGAGCTGGTTGTGAGCTGGTTGTGAGCTGGTTATGAGGTGGTTGTGAGCTGGTTGTGAGGTGGCTGTGAGCTGGTTGTGAGGTGGCTGTGAGCTGGTTGTGAGCTGGTTGTGAGTTGTTGTAGGTGCTAGAAAGTGAACCTGGTTTGTCTGTAAGAGCAGCAAGGACTGTCAACCTCTTGCCTTAACTTAAGTGGTCATTCCAGGTCTTCTCCTCCCCCTCTCTCTAAACACAAACAAAAAGGTTTGAAGTATTACATCATGAGCCTGATACTCTAAGACACTGTTCACTCAAAGACATCAGATCTACAGCCTGGAAAAATCAGGCCCTGAAGCCTTCCACAATTTGTCCCTGGAGAGGAAAAACTGACAGCCCCTTTCTTGAATACACTGATCTCTGAGGGGAAAAAAAAAGGTGAGCCCAGCCCCTATAAATCTATGAAAGCCAAAATACCCCTTGTTGGATTTCTCTGAATGCCTGGCACCACCATGATCCCCATGGTGGCTCTCCCTTCTCTTCTGCATTAAGCCATCTCTCACAGGGCCTAGAATGCAGTCCACTCTCACCTCCTGCCAGGCACTGCACCTCCCAGGGCTCTCCCACCTCCAGCCCGATCCTGGCCCCTATGGCCACAAGACTCTCCTAATAAGATCCATTCTGTAACTGGCCTCAGCTTCTTTCTCTGTGATCTAACCATACCTGCCTTCTCATTATTTGTTATAGCAAGCTCCTGAGCTCCAAGACAGTAGCAATTTTCATAGTATTAACTGCATAGACTGTGTGTGTGTGTGTGTGTGTGTGTGTGTGTGTGTGTGTTTTGAGACAGGGTTTCTCTGTGTAGCCCCAGTTGTCCTGAAACTAGCTCTTGTAGACCAGGTTGGCCTCGAACTCATTGCGATCCACCTGCGGCTGCCTCACAAATGCTGGGTTTAAAGGTGTGCACATCACTGCCCAGCATCTTTGGGTGGTTCTTAAATTACACCTCAAAAGGAGATAAGTGAGGTGACTCTGGGGATGCCCTGTAAAGAATTATAAAACCTGAGCTGGCTAAAAACAGGAATGACTAGGGTTGCACAGAAAGTTTAGTATGTGTCTTCTTCCTATAAGCATAGTTTCTGGTTAAATTCTTAGAGGACTGAAGGCTTACATCGAAGAGAGGAAGCCCTGCAGCAATTGTTAACTGAGCTGGACATCCAAGGCTAAACTGAGAAACCCTGTCTTGAAAACCCAAATGAAAGAAAAATCTTGGGCTGGAGAGGTAGCTCAGTGGTTAAGAGCACTGACTGTTCTTCCAGAGGACCTGGGTTCAATTCCCAGCACCCACACGGCAGCTCACAACTATTTGTAACTCCTGTTCCAGTTCCACTTTTACACAGGCAAAAAGTAAATAAAATTTTAAAAAAGAAAGAAAAATCCTTCTCAGCTTAGCTTTTTGCTGCTATGTATGGCATGCTACAAAGTATACAGCTTTTTAAAAAAATATTTATTTATTATGTATACAGCATTTCTTCCATGTATGTCTGCAGGCCAGAAGAGGGCACCAGACCCCATTACAGATGGTTGTGAGCCACCATATGGTTGCTGGGAATTGAACTCAGGACCTTTGGAAGAGCAGGGAATGCTCTTAACCTCTGAGCCATCTCACCAGCCCCCAAAGTATACAGCTTTATGCCTAAAAGGTAAGAAGCCGTGCTAACAATCAACCGAACAAGCAGGATGTCATCTTTTTTTCTTTTTTAAAGATTTATTTATTTATTATATATACAACATTCTGCCTCCATGTATGCCCGCACGCCAGAGGAGGGTGCCAGATCTCATTACAGATGGTTGTGAGCCACCATGTGGTTGCTGGGAATTGAACTCAGGACCTTTGGAAGAGCAGCCAGTGCTCTTAACCACTGAGCCATCTCTCCAGCCCAGGATGTCATCTTTTTATATGGTACAGATCCTTACAGTGGGAAATGATATGGGGCAAGAGGGACGATGGGAGGGAAGCTGTTTTGTTTGTTTGTTTGCAGAATGAATATAGATTAAGGAAAAGTGAGAAAGTGTGGGAGAGATTCCCAGGGGGCAGTTACTCCCGTCTTTTACTTCCTTCGTCCTGTCAAAGGGGTCTGCACATACATACACTCAGTTGTCTGATTCGTTCTACATTAACCCTTAGCCCCGGCAATGCTGCAGGAGGAACACAAGGTTCGGTGGGCTGGTAGATGTGCAACCCCAGCCACACAGACGAAGACCATAATGAGAAAAAAAGTGCAGGGAGAGCCACGCCAACAGGATGACTTCTGGGGACACGTCAGGACACCCTGGCCAGAGGGACGAGGCTAACCTTTGGAATGATTAACCACCTTGATTTACACTCTCGAGATAATCTGCTGCCCTGAGTCGAGACGCACACCTTATCTCCAGGAAGTTAATCTGCTGTCTTCCCAGAGATAAAGTGCACACAGAAGAACTGCTTCCTGCTTCTGACCATTGGCATCTGTGCTGGCAGGCAAGGCGACCTCTGACCTCTGGAATTCAGGCTGAAGTTTGGCCACAAGGGAGAGAAGATAAAACTGAGACACAGTGGAGCACACAGGTCCAAAGGCTAAAAAGAGCTCACGCTAAGGTTACAACCGGTACAACACAGAGATCCAGTTTCAAAGCTGTGCACCAAACTGATGGCGGAGGCTGATGTAGTTTGAAACTACCTTTGTAGATCATGTAGAGCAGACAGATGTGTTATTAGCAGAATTATCGGAAATGTACACGTAGCACTTAACCTTGATCAAATGGCATCTGTCATTCCTGTAGAGGGAATGAAAATGGAAATCAGATGAGTTCATCAGTGGAAAACCTGTCCACCCAGGAAACTCATCGCATGGATAAACCGGCATAGCAATCTAATGCTCTTTATCCTGGCCTTAAAAGGCAGAGACACAAAAGGCCGGACAGAATCAAGGACATACAATAAGCATGGCTTTAAAAATTATTTTTTGGCCAGGCGGTGGTGGTGCATGCCTTTAATCCCAGCACTTGGGAAGCAGAGGAAGGTGGATATCAGTGAGTTTGAGGACAGCCTGGTCTTCAGAGTGAGTTCCAGGACAGCCAGGGCTATACAGAGAAACCCTATCTCAAAAAAAAAAAAAAAAAAAAAAAAAAAAAAAAGAAAAGAAACAAAACAAATAACTTTTAGATTTATTTACTTTATTTGACACACAAGAGTATTTTGCCTGCATATGTGTGTCCACCATGTGTGTGCCTAGTACTTGTAGAAGCAAGAAAAAAAATCTGGTCTCTGGAACTGGCATTACAGAGAGTCGTGAGCCACTGCATGGGTGCTGGGAACAGAACCTGGGTCCTCCGGAATAGTAAACAGTCTTCTTAGCACCTTATGAACCATCTCTCCAGTCCCAAGAAATGACTTTATAAGGTCATTTCAAGGCTGGCCTTGAGTTTATAGACATCCTCTTGCCTCTGGATCTGTCTCTTGAGTGCTGGGATTAAAGGCACCCTACACCACGCTTGGCCCTACCCTATAGATCTTAATTAACATCCATCTTCCCATTGAAAAGGATTATCTTGTTTTTTTTTTTTCTATGTACTAGGCATATTCTTTTTTAAAATATTTATTTATTATGTATACAATATTCTGTCTGTGTGTATGCCTGAAGGCCAGAAGAGGGCACCAGACCCCATCACAGATGGTTGTGAGCCACCATGTGGTTGCTGGGAATTGAACTCAGGACCTTTGGAAGAGCAGGCAATGCTTTTAACCTCTGAGCCATCTCTCCAGCCCCCATATTCTTTGAGAGCTTGTTGTGATCTGTTAGTTATAGAGGGTTAAAGCTTGGCCTTTGTCATACACAGGCACAGCTGAATATAGAAAAGGGTACCCGTGGGCACCTAAGGGTGTAGACTCAGAGTTTAATAAGGGGCTGCACCTACAGGCTCTAGGGAAGACTGTTGGTAATCTTGTCCTCCAGGTAAGTGGAGTCTCCTGGCAGAGTGGCTCTTTAACCTATTGTTATCATGTGTGTGTGAGTGTATGAACGGGTACTTGAGCCCTCGTGTGCGTGAAGTCAGAGGACAGCTCTGTGGAGTCCCTACTGTCCTTCTGCCTTTACATGGATTCCAGGGATCCAACTCAGGTGAGGCTTCGTTAGCAGTATTTTTACTCACCGAGCCCTCCCCACCGGCTCCCTGGAAAAGCTTTCTAATGGATAACTTTGGGATCTGATTAGCCCCATTGATCTCTCCATGGGATTGAGGTCTGTAGCACTCAGGATGTGCCCTGCTCCAAGGCAGTCCATAGCAAGCCAAGTAGTGGCTTTCCAGACCCTGCTGCCCCAACAGGCTCTATTTAAAAAGCTACATTTGACTCGACTTTGAGGATAGAGTCATGACCTTCTGAACTGCCCATCCTCCAGTTCACCTGTTTGGAGTCACTGTCTGTGTGAGGGGCTAGGATTGGAGTTTACTTAGGTAGTAAGTAATAAATAATTACAGAGCTGGTCATAAAGGTGGCAAACTTCCAAAATGAATGGCTTCTTCTTCCCTCTCCTGATCCAGGCATAATTCTGCTGGCTTAAAACAAAGCCCTTTTCTCCTGCTTGTAGAGCCTGAAGCTGGTGGACTGACTGGCTTAGCAAGTCAGCTTAGGCGATGATGCTTACATAACCTTTATCAGCCAAACAGTCATCTGGTCTTCAAACTGATTAAACCCAAATTAGGGGAGGAAGATCTTTCAAAGTTATTTTGTTTTTGTGTTTGAAACAGGGTTTCTCTGTGTTTCTTTGGAGCCAGTCCTGGAACTAGCACTTGTAGACCAGGCTGGCCTCGAACTCACAGAGATCTACCTGCCTCTCAAAGTTTTTTGTTTTTTGGGTTTTTTTTTTTTTTTTGGTCTTTCTGTTGTGTTCTTTTAAAAATGCTATTAAGTCCCAGAGCAGTGGCCCGAGTGGTAGCAGGCCATGTGGCAGCAGACAGCGGGCCCTGCGAGCAGCCAGTCCCAGGCAGAGAAGGCTGCCGGTCTTAGAGCGGTGGCCTGAGCAGTGGTGGCGGCCCATGTGGTGGCAGGCTCTGGGAGCGGCCAGTCCCAGGCAGAGATGGCTGCCGGTCCCTGAGCAGTGGCTGGTCCCAGGCAGGAAGACACATGGCGGGTGGGCAGAAGACAGAGACATGGATAGACATGATTTACAGAGTGAGGTTGAACTCTTCAGGGGAGTTATGAAGGGGGAAGGGAGAGGGGGAGGGGGAGGGGAGGGGGAAAGGGAGAGGGGGGGGGGAAGCAGAGAAGTGCGGAGAGAGGCAGAATCGAAGCTGCCTCTCTGAGAGGAAGATGGAAAGGAGAGCTCAGGCCGGAAGCTGAAGATCAGCCTGCCTCAGCGGATGGGGAGGGAATGAGCGTGGCTTGTCTCTTAAAGGGACAGGGACCAAAACCATAACACTTTCGAGACAGGGTCTCTCTATAGCTTTGGAGCCTGTCCTGGAACTAACTCTTGTAGACCAGGCTGGCTTCGAACTCACAGAGATCCACCCACCTCTGCCTCCTGACTGCTGGGATTAAAGGCGTGCACCACCACCACCCAGCTTTTGTTTGTTTTTTAAAACAAACAGCAGCAGCAACAACTACAACAAACCAAAAACCCCAGCCCTCAAGAAAAAGCTGGGTTGTGGCTCTCTGCACCCCTCTGCTTTGTGAAGGGTCTCTCTCTCTCTGGGTCTGTCTCTGTGTGCTTTCCTCACCTCTAACAAAACTTTTCTTCCAATGCCGATTGGGAACCATTCCTGTTTGCTGTGTTCATGATTTCTCCACTGCTGCCTGTCATGCTTGAGAATTCCCCTCCATTCATTCATTTATTTTAGTTTTTCTTGAGACAGAGTTTCTGTGTGTAGCCCTGGCTGTCCTGGAATTCGCTTTCTAGACTGGGCTGGGCTGTCCTTGAACTCATGGGGATCCGCCTGTCTGTGCCTCCTTAGTCTCTCTTAGGGTCCACATTGTTGTCTAAGTTCTCTGGGATTGTGGTTTGTAGGCTGGCTATCTTTGCTTTATGTTTAAAAGCCACCTATGAGTGAGTACATGTGATAATTGTCTTTCTGGGTCTGGGTTACCTCACTCAAAATGATGTTTTCTAGCTCCATCCATTTTCCTGCAAAATTCAAGATGTCGTTATTTTTTTGTTGTTGTTGTTGGTTTTTCGAGACAGGGTTTCTCTGCAGCTTTAGAGCCTGTCCTGGAGCTAGCTCTTGTAGACCAGGCTGGTCTCGAACTCACAGAGATCCGCCTGCCTCTGCCACCCGAGTGCTGGGATTAAAGGCGTGTGCCACCACCACCCGACTGTTATTTTTTTCTGCTGTGTAGTATTCCATTGTGTAAATGTACCACATTTTTCTTATCCATTCTTCAATCAAGGGGCATTTAGGTTGTTTCCAGGTTCTGGCTATGACAAACAAAGTTGCTATGAACATGGTTGGGCACATGATCTTGTGGCACGATTGAGCATCCTTTGGATATATACCCAAAAGTGGTATTGCTGGGTCTTGAGAAAGGTTGTTCCCTAATTTTCTGTGAACAGGTGAAGCAGGGAGTCTCAGCCTCAGCCGAAGGGAAGATTCCACACCTTCCAGTGATCAAATGGCAACCAGGCAAAAAACGCCAAAAGACGCCACTGGGACCTTCCTCCGGTCTCCACTGGGCTCAGTGCTCCACTGGGACTTTCCTCTGATCTGGGCTGGGCTCAGCACTCCTTGCAATCTCTGTAGAAAGAGTTCAGAGGACACACACAGAGGACAGGGTAGAGGAGGGATAAAGTTGTACAGAGTAAAATGGGGCACCTTTGAGGGCTAAGAGTGAACAGTTGGGGGCTGGAGAGGTGACCCAGTGGTCAAGAGCACTGCCTGCTCTTCCAGAGGACCCAGGTTCAAGTCCCAGCACCCACATGGCAGCTCACAACTGTCTGTAACTGCAGTTCCAGGGGACCTGACATCCACGGCAAAACACCAATGCACATAAAATAAAAATATAAAAGTTAATTTTAAAAAACCATGCAATTTAAAAGCTAATAAACAAACAAATAAAATGCTTAAAAAAAGTGAACAGTGGCACCAGTGTGAACAATCGCCCTTCCAGGGTGAGAATGGGCAGCAGCCAGAGAGAACTTTGGGTCACCACAGATAAACTGAGATAGGTTCACACAGTACTTAGGGAAGACACAACGGTCTGTCCTGTTCTTTATCAGGAAGCCTCTGGCCAGAGAATAATCTTAACCTTCAGGAAGCTCAGAAGGTCACATCTCCACTAGGCTCCCACAGCCTCAGCACCTGGCTTTATCAGCTGCTAATTATCACGGAGGAGTGAACCCTCCACTGCTCTTGTGCCTGTTAGTAACGTTAGGCTGTTCTAGTGGACAGACTGTGGAGACCTCAGGGACCCCAGAGTGCCCTTCTACCCTCAGTGGGTTAGGGTGCTGCTTTCTAGTTGCACCAAAGAAAATCTCCCCCAAGGAGCTGGCAAGATGGATCAATGGGTAAAGACACTTGCCACCAAGCCTAATGACCTGAGTTCAATTCCTGAGACCCATGTGGTAGAAGGAGAGGACAGACTCCTGGAAGTCTCTTGCTTGCACATATGATGTGTGAACCATATCATGTGCGTGCACACACATGCACACCTTTACACACACAAGGTAAGTAAATATAATAAAAATATCTTGGCCAGGCAGTGGCTTTGCAAACTTTTAATCCCAGCACTCAGAAGGTTGAGGCTGGCAGATCTCTGAGTTTGAGGCCAGCCTGGTCTACAGAGCAAGTTCCAGGAGGGTTAAGTACACATACACACACACACACACACACAAAAAAAAAAAAAAAAAAAAAAAAAAAACCCTGTCTCGCCTTTCCCCCACCCCCGAATTTTTAAAGGGAGAACCCCTCCCCATCCCAAGAAACCACAACACCCATCTCAGTTGAGTAAGAGAAATACAACTCCCTCTGCTTCCCCAGGATGGCTTCCCACCACTAAGCCTTAGTGACTTAGTGACTTAGTGGCTTAGTGACTCCGGTTTCAGGATGTCTGTCACTCCCCTTCTGGCTTCTGTGTGCACCAGGCACGCACGCACACACACACACACACACACACGAAGGCAAAGCATTCATACACATAAATTAAAAATCAATAAGTCTTTTTAAAAAATCAAATCAAACCAAACAAATAAACTAAAAGCTAGACCAGGCCAGGTGTAGTGGTGCAAATCTTCAATCCCAACTCTCAAAAGGCAGAAGCAGGTGGATATCTATGAGTTCCAGGCCAGCCAAAGTTACATAGTGAGAGACCTTGTCTCAGACAAACAAACAAACGACTAGATCAGGAACTCTAGAATCCCTTCCATATTTTTTAAACACAGCTTTCAAGGCAGGGTTTTTCTGTGTATGTAGCCCTGACCTTCTTGGAACTTGCTTTGTAGATCAGGCTGACCTTAAAGTCACAGATATCCACCTGCCTCTGCCTCTTGAGTGCTGGGATTAAAGGCATGTGCCACCACTGCCTGGAAATTTCAAGGTCTTTAATGACTAAGCAGAGGCCCTGAAAGTCAGTAAAGACAAATTGGAGAAGCAAAGAGATGACAGATTCCCTATAGGGCTACACTAATTACCTGTTTCCTCAGGAAATTCTAGAGTGCCATCTTGTGGCCACCCCAGTTCAGTGGGCGGGCACTAACCCAGCCTTTTGGGGTCGGCTGATATTTCTTCTGAGAGAGCCCAAAGTGACTGACCCTCTTCTGGAGGCAAGTCCAGCCACCAAAGGGGAATCCCTTGGAATTCATAATGTTCTTTCTCTCATGCAAGGAAAGGCCAGCTCATTTCTGAGGGCCACACACAGGTTGAACCTGAAAAAAGCCTCAATGTCCCTGACTATTCCTGGACCATAAGGAGCCCAGTAAAACTGGAGGTCCCTCCACCTGTAGTACTGATAAGACCCTGAGGCTGTGAGTTCTTCTACAGTCCCCCTCTCCCTAGATGTTACAAGGATCCAAAGTTATATTCTTTTTTTTTAAGATTTATTTATTTATTATGTATACAACATTCTGCCTCCATGTATGCCTGCACACCAGAGGAGGGCGCCAGATCTCAGTACAGATGGTTGTGAGCCACCATGTGGTTGCTGGGAATTGAACTCAGGACCTCCAGAAGAACAGCCAGTGCTCTTAACCTCTGAGCCGTCTCTCCAGCCCCCCAAAGTTACATTCTTGTTTTGTTTTTCAAAACAGGGTTTCTCTGTGTAGCCCTGGCTTTCCTGGAACTCACTCTGTCGACCAACCAGGCTGGCCTCGAACTCACAGAGATCGCCTGCCTCTGCCTCCTGAGTGCTGGGATTAAAAGTGTGGGCCACCATTGTTTTTCTGGATTTTTGTTTTGTTTTGTTTTGCCTTGCTTTTATTCTTTTAGGGTCTGGTGTGACTGTCTCATTCTCCTGCTAGCCAGAGAAAACTAACATGTCTAAACTACTTCAGAGCCAGTTAAGGCCATCTCTCTAGCCCTTGTTTCCACCCCCACCCCCTTTTTGAGACAAGCATTTCACCATTTAACCCTGGATGAAAACCAGATTAGCCTCTGTTTCCCAAGTGCTGGGATTAAAGTTCTGTGCCAGGGGCTGGAGAGATGGCTCAATGGTTAAGAGCACTGACTGCTCTTCCCGAGGACCCAGGTTCAATTCCCAGCACCCACATGGCAGCTCACAAGTGTCTGAAAATCCAGTTCCAGGGGATCTGACACCTTCACACCAATGCACATAAAATAAAGTTAAATAAATCATATTTTTTGTAAAAAAAGATCTCTTTAAAAAAAAATAAAATAAAGTTCTGTGAAGCCAAACTTTATTTTAGAAAATAGAAAAACATCTATTGCTGAACAGATGTGGCGCATGCCTTTAATCCCGGCACTCAGGAGGCAGAGGCAGACGGATCTCTGTGAGTTAGAGGCCAGCCTGGTCTACAAGAGCTAGTTCCAGGCCCGGCTCCAAAAGCCACAGAGAAACTCTGTCTCGAAAAAACAAACAAACAAACAAACAAACAAAGTTCTGTGCCATTGCTGGCTGTTTTCTTTCTTTCTTTTTTCCTTTCCTTTTTTTTTTTAACAGAGTCTTGCTATGTAGACCTAATGAGTCTCACTAGTCAGCTCCAAAATAACAACATGGAGACTTCTTATTAATTATTAAAGTTCAGCTAGCTTAGGCTTGTTCCACTAGCTCTTCTAACTTAAATTAACCCATTTATATGAATCTGTGTTTTGCCTCATGACCAATCACAATACATTTTAACACAATGCACAAATATCCACAACATGTAGACCTGGTTGAGCTCAAACCACTGCCCAGCTAATAAATAAATCTTAAAGCACTATCCTACCTGATAAGAAAAACAGCATTTCTGCTGGCTCAAGAAATCCAGTGAGGTCGAATCAAACAAAATGGAGACCATGCAGACCGGAAAACCACACGTTTCTCCTCTAGGAGGCCACTTAAATACCCTGTGGGAGTGGTCCTGACCCCTGACCCCTGTGGGAGTGGCATGCTGGGATTTGGAGTCCAGAGCAATGCAACGCCCAGGCCAGGGTTTGGGGGCTACACTCCCAACTTAACACTATCCCTTCAAAAACTGGCTTTCTGTGGATATAGTTTTTCCTTCAAAGGCCCAAATCTTCCCACTAAATATTCACTTCCGGAATTTATAGCAACCACAGTTACCTTTCTGGTCACTTCAAGGCTTTCATTGTCACTAACTGCATATCTCTAAGTCACAGAGTAACTTAGGAACTTCTCGAGCATGGCAGGATTTTACGCACTCTGGTTTCCTAACTTGGAATAACAACTAAACACTTGTAGAGGCCTTGAGTGGACCAGGGGAGGAGCTGATGGGTCAGAGGCATGTGGGTCTGTCTTTCCATGCCTCCACTCTCCCTGATCTTACTAAACCGTTATGTATGCACACGTGCAAAGGGAACACTGCTTTATCTCAAATGTTGGCACCCTTCCAATGAAGGTCATCTTCTTGCCCTGTCAATAGATGTGGTGGCGCAGGTCGCTCACACCCTCTTTAAGGCACTGACATCTGTAGCTTTCTTAGATGGAGAGGCCTCCAAATTAACCCTGAGCCAGAGTCTAATGGCTTACACACAGGCCCTCCAGGGTCTCAACGTGATGGGCTTCCATTGCACCTTAGAGAGCAGGTGAGTTTTTTGTTGTTTTTTTTTTTGTTTGTTTGTTTGTTTTGTTTTTCGGGACAGGGTATCTCTGCGTAGCTTTGGGGCTTTTCCTGGAACTCACTCTGTAGACCAGGTTGGCCTCAAACTCACAGAGAACCACCAGTCTCTACCTCCCAAGTGCTGGGATTAAAGGTGTATGCCACCACCCCCCAGGCAAGGCAGCTCTTCTTTTACAAACCTGAGTTTGCTACCAGGCAGTGGTGGTGCACACCTTTAAGACAGGGTCTCAAAAAAAAAAAACTTTATAAAAGAGCCGGGCGGTGGTGGCGCACGCCTTTAATCCCAGCACTCGGGAGGCAGAGGCAGGCGGATCTCTGAGTTCGAGGCCAGCCTGGTCTACAAGAGCTAGTTCCAGGACAGGCTCTAGAAACTACAGGGAAACCCTGTCTCGAAAAACAAAAAACAAAAAACAAACAAACAAAAAAAAAGACAGGGTCTCATGCTGCCCTCACACTCACTGGATAACCTAGAGCTTTTTTTTTCTTTTTCTTTCTTTTTTTTTTTTTTTTTTTTTTTTTTTTTGGTTTTTCGAGACAGGGTTTCCCTGTAGTTTCTAGAGCCTGTCCTGGAACTAGCTCTTGTAGACCAGGCTGGCCTTGAACTCAGAGATCCGCCTGCCTCTGCCTCCTGAACCACCACCGCCCGTGGTGCACACCTTTAAACCCAACACTCAAGAGGCAGAAGCAGGTGAACCTCTGAGTTTGAGGCCAGCCTGGTTTAAGTTCAAGACCAGCCTGGTCTACAGAGTGAATTCCAGGACAACTGAAACTGTACACAGTAAAACCCTGTCTCGAAAAAAACAAAACAAAACAAAACAAAAACCAAAAAGAACAAAAATAAGAAATCAAAACAAACAACAACAACCAAACGAGTTTGCTCTAATCCTCACCAAACTGAAATCCTTTATTGCCAGATCCTAACCCTGAGGTTTCTACAGCTTTTCTGTGTGGGAAGACTCAATCTTACCTGCAATAATAGTAAACCCTGTGAGGTGGCCTCTTTCTGAGGCTCCTTCCTTCCCAATGCAATGGTTCACAAAAGTCAGCTACTGTGACTTGCACAAAGTTGATAGAATTTGGGTCTCATGTAAGTAATCCTACGACAGCTCCCAGAGAAGAAGTTATTGCTCTCACTAGGGTTCTGCAGAGAGGGCAGAGATGAGACTATGCTTCAGCCCATGGCTTCTGTGTCCATCCTCTGGAGAGAGAGGGGTCCCCTCACTGCCCATAACACACCATTAAATATGGTTCTGAGGTTCTGACCCCACTAGGAGCCATCTGGCTTTCGACCCAGGTAGTTATTACGCACTGCAAGGCCGCCGAAAGACCATTCTGACGCTTCTCAGTGGAGCAACTGAGCAGATCAGCAGGCCGAATAGGCAGTCTCACGCCCACTCTGCTGCCTTAGTTCCCAACCTCACACTCACTCCCTCTTCCACAATACACCCCTCAGGAAACTCCACAGACTGTAGATCAGGGCTTCACAGCTACCCCAGAGGGATGGCTACACAAAGCCCTGAGAACAGCTGCCGTCCCTGGAGCTTCCCAATGGGTGGTCCTTAACAATTTTCATCAGGCAATCAATCTGGGGACAAAAGCCCTCCAAATTCTTTTTTATACATTTTTATTGATATTTATTGAGCTCTACATTTTTCTCTGCTCCCCTCCCTGCCTCTCCCCTTCCTCCTTCAACCCTTCCCCAAGGTCCCCATGCTCCCAATTTACTCAGGAGAAAAATGTGTAGCCCAGGCTGGCCTCCAAATTGTGATCCTCCTGCCTCTGCCTCCTTCAACAAATCCTACTGGCATGCGCCACCATTACCGACCACTTTTTTTTTTTAATTTTATTTTTCAAAGACAGGGTTTCTCTGCGTAGCTTTAGAGCTTATCCCGGAACTTGCTCTGTAGACCAGGTTGGCCTTGAACTCACAGAGAGCCACCTGCCTCTGCCTCCCCGAGTGCTGGAATTAAAGACAGGCACCACCTACCACCACCCAGTTGGTAGTCAAAATTCTTTCTCTCATCTTTGTAGTTCTATGATATAATTTTACAAGCTCTCTCTTATTCCGATGACATTCTCTAAGACCCAATCTAGTTCAGAATATTTATTCTAGACCTAAGCCTTCAGGTACATTAAGAATGTTCCTGGTCAGAGCCCATCACTTACCTTGTATCGCAGCAGCACCGACTTTAACAACTTAGCCCAACATTGCACCTCTCCTGGCTTAGCTTTCTCCTCATCTTTACAGTCATCCTTATCAGACTTCACATCTGTCTTCCTGAAACCACAGTGTGGTTTCATTTTTAACTATTATGAGCCAGGCATGATGGTATACACCTGTAATTCCAGCACTTGAGAGGCCAAGCAGGAGGATCAAAAATTCAAGGCTTGCTGGAGTACATAATGAACTTGGGGCCAGCCTGAGCTACATGAGAACTTGTCTCAAAATAACAAAGAAGGGAAAAAAAAACCACCACCACCACCACCACCACCACAACAATCCGTTTTGATTTTACCGTTTCCCAGTTCAGTGCCCAGCTCTGCAGCTACTTACCTCTCCCTGACTCCTTCTGACAAAGGCCTGGGATCTTATCTCTTCACTCTTTCGGTAACTCCTTCTCCTGGTCCACTCACTGGCATAATTATTCTTCTTTTTACCTCTTGCCTACTTAACCTGATACAATTGGAATCTTCCAGGTCACAGGCCATTAAACTTTGAATGTCATTGTCTCAGAAATAGCAGCTGCTCCCGTCAACATGAGTGCCTTTCTCATCCCTCTGAAGCTCTCCCCATCTCCCTGTGACATCATAGCCTACCCTTCCACCTCCTATGATAGCCACTCCCTAGCCTTCCACCTAATCTCATAGCCACTCTCTCCCCTCACCAGGACTATGACCCTATATGACTGACTGCTGAGCCACCCCTCCAGACTCCCATAAAAATAAGAAAAGAATTTGCTAAAGACAAACACTACCTCTGCCTCCCACGTGCTGGGGTTAAAAGTGTGGACCACTATGCCCAGCTTTAATTTTCTTTACTTTTTTTTTTTTTGGAAATTGCATCTTAACTTATTTTGTATGGGGGAGTATGTGTCATGGGGGAACATGGGTAAGTCGGAGGGCAATCTATGGGATTCATTCTCTCCTAACCTTGTGGGTCCCAGGGACTGAACTTAAGTCCTTGGTGAGGAGTTTCTTTATCTACTGAGTCATCTCTCCAGCACGAGGACACACACATAATTTAATTTTCTTGTTTTATTTATTTTTATTTCTTTTTTTTTTTGTTTTGTTTTTGACTTGCATATATGTGTGAGGATATTCAATCTTTTGGAACTGGAGTTACAGACAGTTCTGAGCTGTTGTGTGGGTGTTGGGAATTGAACCCAGGTCCTCTGGAAGAGCAGCCAGTGCTCTTAACCACCAAATCATCTCTCCAGCCCAATTTTCTTTTTCCATTCAGTGTATTTACTTATTATGTATACTGTGTTCCTCCTGCATGTATACCTGCCGGCCAGAAGAGGGCACCAGATCTCATTATAGATGGTTGTGAGCCACCATGTGATTGCTGGGACTTGAACTCAGGTCCTTTGGAAGAGCAACCAGTGCTCTTAACTTCTGAGACATCTCTCCAGCTCAATTTTCTTGTTTTTTGTGGGTTTTTTTTTTTTGAGACAGGGTTTCTCTGTGTAGCCTTGGCTGCCCCAGAACTAGCTCTGCAGACCAGGCTGGCCTCGAACTCACAGAGATCTGCCAGTTTCTGCCTCCCAAGTACTGGGAGTAAAGGTATGCACCACCACTACCAGGCTTGCTGTTTTTGTGTTACAGCCCTGGCTGTCCTGGAACTCTCTTTGTAGACCATACTGGCTTTAAAAATCACAGAGATCCACCAGTCTCTGCCTTCCAAGTGCTGGGAATAAAGGCATGAGCTACCACTGCCTGGCTTGCTTTTGTGTTTTTGAGACAGGGACTCTCTCTACATAGCCCTGGTTGGCCTGGAACTTGATATGTAGATCAGGCTGGCATTGAAATCAGAGATCTGCCTTCTGAGGGACAGCATTAAAGGTGGACATCACCATACCTGGACTTTTTTTAAAAAGATGTTTTTATTTTCTGTGTAAGCACTGAACTGTACCTACATATGTACCACACGTGTGAATGTTGACTGGTGCCCATGAAGGCCAGAAGAGAGTATTGGATCGCCCAGGACTAGAGTTGCAGACATCTGATATAGAGACTCACCTGTCTCCACCTCTTACCTCATCACAGACATGGTGGGCTACAGATGCAGGCTATCGTGTCCAGATTTACACGGGTTCTAGGGATTTGAACTCAGGTCTTCATGCTTGTAGGACGTGTTAGTTGGATTTCTACTGATAAAACGCAACTACAAGCAGTCTGGGGAGAAGAGGGTTTATTTCATCTTCCAGCTTATAGTCCATCATCCAGAGAAGTCAGGGTGAGAACCTGGAGTCAGAAACTGAAGCAGAGGCTATGGAGGATTGCTGCTCCTCATGGCTTGCTCTGCCTGTTTTCTCACCATCACTCAGGACCACCTGCTAACAGCACCCAAAGTGGGCTGACCTCTCCCACATCAACCATCAATCAGGAGAGTGTCCTGTGTCAGTCTGGCGACAGCATTTTCTCAATGGAGATTCCTTCTTCTCAAATGGCTCTGGCTTGTGTCAAGTTGAGAAAATATTCACAAGAGCTGTACCCACCAGGCCTTCTCCCCAGCCTGTGCTCTGCAACAACATGCCTGGTTCCTTGCTTTCTCTTTCATCTCTGAAATTGTGTATGTGTTATGTCTGTCGTGTGCTATGTCTGCCTGCCTATGTGTTATGTCTGACTGTCCATGTGTTATGTATGTCTATGTGCTATGTCTATGTGTTATGTCTGTGTATGTGTTGTGTATGGGTGTGCATTCAGAGGCCAGAGTAGGACATTTGGCATTTCCTATCACTGTCTTATTTCCACTGCCACTGATAAAAATGAACTAAGGAAAGGGGCTGGAGAGATGGCTTAGCAGCTAAGAGCACTGGCTGATGGCACTCGCCTTCACTCTTAATCCCAGCACTTGGGAGAGAGGAAGGTGGATCTCTGTGAGTTCAAGGCCAGCTTGGTCTATAAAGTGAGTTCCAGGACAGCCAGAGCTGTTATACAGAGAAATCCTGTCTCAAAAACGAAACAAAACAAATAAGAAAGAAAGAGAAGAGAAGCACTGGTTGCTCTTTCAGAGGACCTGGACTCAATTCCCAGCACGCACACGGCAGCTCACATCGGTTTGTAAGGTCTGTAACTCCAGTTCCAGCTGATCTGATACCTTCACACAGACATACATGCACATACAAACAGAAACACCAATGCACATAAAATAAGATTAAATAAATCATTTTAAAAGCTTAGTTAAAGAGCTGGGCACATACCAGTAATTCCAGCACTTGGGAGGCAGAGGTAGGAAGAGGCAGGAAGCCAGTTTAAGGCCTTCCTGCGCTACACAGTAAGACCCATAGACCTATTTTCCTTTTTTTTTTTTTTGTTTTTGAGACAGCATTTTTCTGTGTAGCCCAGGCTGTCCTGGAATTTATGCTGTAGACCAGGCCTTCCCCAAACAGGGCTAAGATTAAAGGTGTTCAGCTGGCCACCAGCCCAGCAATTAAAAATTAATGTTGCTCAACTATAAATGTAATGGTTTTATTCTGAACTCTCAGTCCCATGGTTTGAGAATTAACAGCTAACCCATATGGTATCCTTATGCTGACTTTTAACACTATTCTGCCTTTTTAAAAAGGATCCCATGGGGATAGACAGCTCAGCCATTAAGAGCATTTGCTGCTCTTACAGAGGACCCAGGTTCAGTTCCCAGAACCACGTGGTGGCTCACAACCGTCTGCAATGTCTCCTCAGCCTTAGGTGCGGGAGTGGTGATGTAGATTATTAGTTGGAACTGAGCTCCACACTTGTTTTTTTTTTTTCCCCCAAGATGGGGGTCTCTCTGTGTAGCTTTGAAGCCTTTTCTGGCACTCTCTGTAGACCAGGCTGGTCTTGACCTCAGGGATGTCCTTCTGCCTCTGCCTCTGAGTCCTGGGATCAAAGGCGTCACCACCGTTGCCTGGCCCACACTTTGAATTTTCAATGTGGTGGTTTTCTGTACTGGTCTCCACCTGTTGGTCTCCTGATGAAGGGTGAATCATGTCCCACATCCTGCTGCTAGGCTACTTTGAAGAAAATCCCATCTATGGTGTTCTTTCTTCTGTAAGTATTTGATGGTACCAAAAGATAACTCTTTTTTTGCAAAATCTGGTGATGCACACCTTTTATCCCAGCACTCCAGTAGCAGAGACAGACAGATCTCTGAGTTCCAAGCCAGCCTGGTCTACACAGTGAGACTCTCCCTATCTCAACAAACAAACAAAAGAACAAGGAAAGCAGGCTCAGCTATAGGAGGCGGTCTCAAAACAAAACAAAAACTTTACTATCTTAACCAATTTTTATTTTTGTCTTATTTTTGAGACAGGGTCTCTCTATGAAGCCCTGAGTATCCTGGAGCTCACTGTGTAGACCAGGCTGGCCTTGAGCTGACAGAGACCTACCTGCCTCTGCCTCCCAAGAGCTGAGAATTAACCACTTTCAAAGTATAGGTCAGTGGCTTAAAAACCATATAGAAGGCTGTTAACCACCACCACCAACCCTAATGACTCTTTCATCTTTCTTTTATTTTTTTGAGACACTGTTTCTCTGTGCAACAGCCCTAGCTGTCCTGAAACTTGCTCTTGTAGACCAGGCTGGCCTCGAACTCAGAGATCCGCCTACCTCTGCCTCCTGAGTGTATTAAAGGTATGCGTCAGCACTACTTGGCTGACTCTTTAATCTTTCAAAGCAAACTTTGGACCCATTAAGCATCCCCATTCTCTCCCCAGCACCCTGGAGAAGGGCGTCTGTCTTGTTGTACTGTTCTTTTAAGTAGAATCAGGTTTAATTAATATTTTAAGATATAAGCCTAAGCACAAAGGTTAAGCACACGGGATAAAAATAAGACACACCCAAGGGCATGGGTGTGGACTTCAAGACAGGGTCAACCTGATTTGTTCTTTTGTGCTGATTTTTCCAGGAATACAATCCCAATCTAAACTTGCTGAGGTGTGTCCCATGGCCTGCCAGCCTATCCTGGAGGTGTTGCGAGGGAGGGAAGGGCATACCTTAGGTCTAGCCAGCTCATAGGGTCCACTCGCACTACAGCTGCCTGCAGGGAAAGGCCTGCCTCTGGTCATGTCCCTTACATCTTTTGTTCCTGTTCTCCCATTACTGTCTTGTGTTGTTTTTTCTTCCTTTCTTTCTTTTTCTTTTCGAGATAGGGTTTCTCTGTAGCTTTGGATCCTGTCCTAGAACTAGCTCTTGTAGACCAGGCTGGCCTCAAACTCACAGAGATCCACCTGCCTCTGCCTCCTGAGTGCTGGGATTAAAGGCGTGCGCCACAACTGTTCAGCAATAGATGTTTTTCTAACTGTGCCTTTTGATTATTTGTTGTTTGAGAGGTCTCATCTATAGCTTAGGTTGGCCTCCAACTCATGACAGTCCTGCTGCCTCAGCCCTACTGAGCGGCGGGATTATAGGAATGTGTCACCACATCTGGATCAACTGTATCATTTCAATGTTTTTCCCTCTATGTAACCCTGGCTGTCCTGGAACTCATTCTGTGGACAAGGCTGGCCTTGAACTCAGACGTCTGACCGCCTCTAGCTCCCAAGTGCTGGAATTAAGGGCATGAGCCACCATACTAAGCCCATTTCAATTCTTTTGTTATTTTCTTCTTCATTTTAAAGTTATTTTGTTGGTAATTTTCTCTCTGGATTAAATTAAACGTCCATATACATACATTTTGTCAGGATGTCACTGAGTATTCCTGGTTAGCTTGGAACTCACTATGCAGATGGGTTCAAGCAGTCTGCCACCATGCCTAACAAAGTATAATTCCTATTCATATTAATTCAACAATATACAGAAACTTTGCTCTTATATTTCTTCATCTCATCCTTCTTCTCTATCATGACTGTCACAGCTGCCAGAGATGACTCATGCCTCTGTAGGCACCAGGCACCACACACATGAAATAAAAAATAATTATAAATATCTATAACTATCATACAAATAACACACCTTTACACTAAATCAACAGTTACTGTTTTACACTATTGTATTTTTCTGCATAACACATGCTTTTATTTTTATTTATTTATTTTTTTAAAAGATTTATTATGTATACAACATTCTGCCTCCATGTATGCCTATGTCCACATGCCAGAAGAGGGCGCCAGATCTCATTACAGATGGTTGTGAGCCACCATGTGGTTGCTGGGAATTGAACTCAGGACCTCTGGAAGAGCAGCCAGTGCTCTTAACCTCTGAGCCATCTCTCCAGCCCCTAACACATGCTTTTAATACATGGTATTTTAAACATACACAAAATTAGGCCAAATAGTGTAAGATCTTGAATGTGTCCATTTCATTCTAACAGCTGAGGCCTATCTTACACCAGCATGTCCCACATCTGGCGCCAGGCTACTTTGAAGAAAATCCCATCTATGGTGTTCTTTCTTCTGTAAGTATTTGATGGTACCAAAAGATAACTCTTTTTTTGCAAAATCTGGTGATGCACACCTTTTATCCCAGCACTCCAGTAGCAGAGACAGACAGATCTCTGAGTTCCAAGCCAGCCTGGTCTACACAGTGAGACTCTCCCTATCTCAACAAACAAACAAAAGAACAAGGAAAGCAGGCTCAGCTATAGGAGGTGGTCTCAAAACAAAACAAAAACTTTACTATCTTAACCAATTTTTATTTTTGTTTTATTTTTGAGACAGGGTCTCTCTATGAAGCCCTGGGTATCCTGGAGCTCACTGTGTAGACCAGGCTGGCCTTGATCTACCTGCCTCTGCCTCCCAAGAACTGGGAATTAACCACTTTCAAAGTATAGGTCAGTGGCTTAAAAGCCATTCAAAATGTTGTGCAAGCACCACCACCATCCAACCCTAATGACTCTTTCATCTTTCAAAGCAAACTTTGGACCCATTAAGCATCCCCCATTCTCTCCCCAATGACCATTATCATACAAAAAATAGTTATGTTTTTGTTTTGCAGTCCTGGGGGGCAAACTCAGAGTCTTGCACATTCTAGACAAGAACTACTCTACCATTGAACTTCACCCCAATCCTGCTTCTGGAGTTAAAATCACAAATGATAAGAATTAGATAAAAATATACACAAGGGGCTAAGGATGTAACCCAGTTCATAGATGGCTTGTCTACCATCCGCATTGCTCCAAATTCAATTCCCAGGACTGGGCAAACTGGCAAGGAAGTGCTCATCTGTAGACCCGGCACTCAGGGCAGAAGCATCCTCGGCTACATAGCGAATTTGAAGCCAGCCTGGGCTACCTGAAATCTTGTTGGAAGGAAGGAAGGGATGGAAGGAAGCGAAGGAGGGAGGGAGGGAGAGAGGGAGCAGTGGTAGAGGGGAAAGAAAATGGAGAGGAATACTGTGCACTACTAGATTTGGAGCCCTGGAGGCTGTGAGCATTTGAGCAAAGGCAAGGCAGCCCACCGTCCCCTGGAAGGCAAGATGGGGTGGATCTGCCCCAGAGGTTAGTTCTTGAACTGCTGATACCCCATCCGTTGCTGTCCTCCAGCATCACAGAAGTTGGGGAAATGCCTCTGAATTCAAGTGCGGTGGCCCTCAAAGGATTGTTCTGTGTCCCCATATCAGGTTGGGTAAGAACGAAAGGCTGTCACATCTGCTACTGGGGACCTAGTGGGCTGAGAAACCAGGGAGGTCAAGACCTGAGTGGTCGTCTTTCAGTCCCGGGGCAAGCCTTATTTCATCAGGACTCATCCCTGCATCACGGGCTATCTCACACCCGGGAAAAGAAGCTACCCGTAAAATGGCCCTTTTCTAACTTCTAAAGGCCAAGGGGACATTCCTAGTGGTGGCACACAGTGTAGTGTGGCTCAGTACCCAAGGGTTTGCCTTCTGACACAAGAAGTCTTGGAGACTTGAATGTTGGGCTGTCCTGTCCCCTCATAAATACCCAGGGAGTTGGCACACAGCCTTGCCTCCATCCTGGACTTTTTTTCTACCCTGTGTTATTCTGACCCTTGCCCAGCTTTCTGTGGTAGGACAGGAAGGTACTAGAACTTCAAAGAGGAGTGGTTTCCTCAAACCGCCCACTTCTGGCTCAGGCTGGCTAGGATCTGAGACACCCGCCCCCTTTTCTCTAGCAGACCACACATATCTGAAGGGCCATGCTGACCTATGGCCCTTGTGCTAGCATAGCTTGCATAGATAATACACATGGGAACTCAGGGCTGAGGCCTTTTGATTACTGGCCCGAGGAAACCAAAAAAAGGAGCTGGGAGGTAGCCCTACCAGTCTCTAGCCTCAGGTGGACAGAGGGCGGGCCCCAGGCATGGGTGCTGACCAGGTACAAGGGCAGAGTACAAAAGGAGAAGAGGGTCACTGGCTCAAGAGTCCTTCAGACTCACCCCTGCAGGCCCTCAGCACCTGCCCACCTTGCCAAGCCACCCCTGCTTATCTGAGCCAACGTCTGAGTCACAGGAAACAGGGAGATCCCCCTGCTCAAGTGGTCCTGACAAGGTATGGGGTCCCAGGGAAGGACAGGCCCAGAGAAAGGCTGGACAGCAGGGTGGGTGGGAATCGCCACCCCACCCCCCTGAACTCCCGTGAGACCGAGGCTTCACGCCACTCTCATCACACTGGGACACACTCGCTGTCCTGCCTCCCCGACAGGCTTCTCTCTGTCTGCCATAATATGTAAAGAAGGCAGAAAGTCAGGTCCCTGCCCTGGCATGGCCTCGAAATCCTCCCGGTCCAAAGGATCTCTCCAGTTCTACCTGAGGTTCCAGCCCTTTGTGTGAGAGCCTGAACCGCCCTGCCCAGAAATGACCCTATTCTGAAGATAACCAGCCTTCTGCCAGGAGTTTGGGTCAAGGACAGCTACTGTACACCTACCTGAACCAGAGGACCTGAGGGCTCTGACTGCAGGAGCAGAAAACTGGAAGTTGGTAGCCGGGAGGAGTGGTAAGCAAGGCCCTCAAGCTGATAGATCCTGAGAGGGCTGGAACCTTAAAAGCCAACACCTGGGGCTGGAGAGGAGGCTCAGTGGTTAAGACCACTTACTGCTGTTCCAGAGGACCTGGGTTCGATTCCCAGCATCTTCATGGCAGCTCAGAGCAGTCTGTAACTCCAGTTCCACAAGATCAGACACCCTCTACTCCTACAGAGGGAAGTAGACCTGGTACAAGTAGCTGTGCTGTGGGATTAACAACTCACCAGATAAAGATGATGTTTTATTCTGAAAAACCCACAAAGATCCCAGGGCGTAGGACACGGCCCTAACCTATCCCTGGCTCCAGGCCTGCTCTTTGGTCCTCATCCTGGTCTTTTCTCAAAAGCCAGGTCTCTTATGGAGTGTATAATATCCATGAGTGTATCTGTGAGTAGGGAGGCCACCATGGGCCACAGGACTCAGTCACTGTGGTGGTCTCCAGGGAGAGACAAGTGAGGTGAAGTAAGTCCCACATGTCCCGGGTTCAGGGGCCACACTGGTCCGCACAGTCCTTTACACTCTGAAACACTGAATAGATGCTGGTGAGAGGGAACATGGTAATGGCACCCAGCAGAGAGCCCACCTGGATGGCCACACCAGCTGCAAGCAGTGCTGGCCGGCCTCCACTGTGCAGCAGGGAATTGATCGACACCTTGACGTATGAGAACACGCCTGCACACAGTACCCACGAGAGCACCTGAAAGTGGGGGTAGAGGGGAGGTCTGCAGCAGCAGGCTAAATGTGAAGTCCCCCTGCTCTGAGACAAGCCCTTTTCCTGCTTCATCTCTCCATTCTACTTACCACAAGGACCACACCTGCAGAGGTGCCCACCAGAGGAGGACAGGGACTTAAGACTGCCAGTGTCATCAGGTAGGCTCCAAAGAACATGCCCAGAATAGACAGACCATACAGCCCTGCCAGAGACCTGCCAAGGATGGGCTGAGATTCAGGACTGGCTGTCCCAGGCCCTGGCTGACCTCAGGCTCCTCCCCACCGGGGCTTGGGGCCCATGGGCACCTGCACAGCACTGCCATGGCCAGAAAACAGGCAAGGGGGTTGGCGGAGCTACCCAGTACGACAGCCAAGTGGTAGGCCAGGCGCCCATAGGGCAGGCAGGAAAAGCTCTGTACAGCAGGCAGCACACCATTGGTCAGAGCATTGGTGACAGCCAGCAGCCCCAGTAGACTGGCACTTCGGGAAGAGAACAGCTGATGGGCCTTAGGGTCTGGGCTGGGTGCAGTTTCTGCCACCTGGCCTGGTGGCTCCTGCAACGGTGAGACCTCTTCTTCCTCTTCCTCTTCCTCCTCTGTTCCTGGTGCTCCTATCTGAAGCCCTGCATCCATCATGGGGACAGAGGATGAAGATGGCAGTAGTAACAGGAGACCTTGGAAAGCAGCAGCAGAAGTGCCCAGAAGGGCAGTCATAACCCAGAAGAAAGTGGTGGCAGAAAAGCGCTCGGGGAAATTGATGGGGGACTGCTGGATAGGAGGCCCAGTGGTATCATTGGCCAGCACGGGCAGACACTCAAGGCGGCCCACCCCCTGTACCAGGGCTAGCACACAAGGCAACAGGGCACTTAGGCCCTGGCCCAGGAAGAAAGAGCGTAAAAAGGGAGGGGGCAGGTGGCTCAGGAAGGGCAGGAAAGTGACATTAGAAGCACAGCAGGCCAGTGACAATACAAAAGTCAGCGTGAGGAAGGCCACAGAGTGGGACTGCCCTGCCACTGGGGCCACGTGGTTCCACAGAAGGGCCAGCAGGGCTGTGCCCACTATGCTTAGTCCCTGCACCACTTGGATAGGGATCCGCTCGCCCTTGCCGCGAGCCAAACGCCTCCACAGGGTCACCAGCAGCAGACCCAGGTTCCCCAGCGCCACAAGCACAGAGAGGTACGAAGGGAGGCTCCAACCTGCAGTGGAGGGAGGAGATCGTGTAAGCGCACAAGGCTAAGGAACAAAGAGCACCTGCGGCCCATCTCCACCCACTTCACGCACCCTCCGGGAGCTCTTTCGTCACTACAGGCAGCTCTACCCAGATCCCATTGACCGCAGCCCAGGAGCCCATGCCGAAAAGGGCCACGAACAGATGGGTCAGCACCAGTCGGCCCAGCGGAGGTGCTGCCATTAGGTCAAAGGGGGCCCTCCAGGACAAAGCGCAGGTTAACAGTCCACTCGTCACCACGTAGGTCCGAAGCTTCCCTGGCTACTCTAGGAGCCAAACCTCTTCCAGCTGGAGGGAGACAAAATTTTAGGCGAGTGGACAGAACCGGGGTCTGAGGTAAACAGATGGCAAGACCAAGGTACCTGGAGGGAGGCGGCAGATAGATGAGGAGCTGCACATACCAAGGAGCATGCACCGGGACCCCACAGAGCAAGACTGGCAAGCGGGAGAGCAAGAAGCTGGCCTAAAGCGTGGCTCCCGGGAGGACGACCAGCGAAGGAGTAGTCTTGAGGAGAATGAAGTCTCGGCAATGCTAAACCTATTCAGGACCACGGCGAACTCCACGGCAGCCGGCGCGGGTCGGCGAGGGGCGTGGCTGGCTGGCTTTACCCAGGGCTCCACCGCCGAGCGCTGTGCATCAGGGGCGTGGGGCAGAAGCTTCCCGCCCAGCAGCAGGAGCACACGCCGCTTGGTTCGGGACGCAGCCAAACCCCAGCTCCGGGACTGGATGAAGACGCCCTCAAATCCGCTAGCCTCACAGCGGAAGTCCCGCCCCCGGAAGCTAAAAGTAGTGGAAGGCCCGAGGCCGGGGCCACGCCTCTTCCTCCCAGCCCACACACCCACCTTCCGCTTTTGCGGAGGTACCGGAGCTATGGCTCCTGTATCCTCTGGGCGAGTTCGGCGTCGAGCTCGAGGCTCCAAGCGGACCGATGCGCGAGCCCGTTCGGCCGAGGACTGGTGGTGGGACAGGCTGGCACCTCGCGGTTCTGGATACCACCTGCTGCAAGCGGACAGCATGCTACTCGTGCTGCCGGACCTAGAACCTACCCGCGCTCGTGCTCACAGGCGCGCCCCTCGCCGCGCTCCGAGACCTCTGACTCGCGGCCCCACAGCGGCAGCCAAGCCCAGGGTTAAGCCCCAACCTGAGTCGTCGCCCGATCAGTGCCCGGACTCCGGCTGGGGAGACCGTATTCCCTTAGAAGTCCTGGTGCATATTTTCGGGTTGTTGGTTGCGGCTCATGGGCCCATGCCGTTTCTTGGCAGGTACACAAACAACAGCGCCTGCCGGGGTAGGGACTGGCCCACTGAGCGGGTTGATCTGCAAGGCAGAGGGCAAAGCATCTCAACGGGCATACGCGAGTGCTCCGGCACCTGTCTCCACTTGGAGCCCCTGAAGCCTGGCTTTGAGACCGCTGCACTGCAAGTTGCAAGGGCAGATATGCTGCTTCTAAGACACTTTATTGTAGACATCACACACGAAATGTCATACACTCAGCGAACTGTTTCTTCTCCTAGGGCTGCACGCGTTTGCCGCCTTTGGCATGAAGCTACCTCCCATCCTTCACTCTGGCACACTGTGACCCTGTCACCCCCGCTGGTTGGCCGGGCTGCCAAGGGCAACCTTAAGGCAGAGAAGAAGCTCCTTGCTTCCCTGGAATGGCTCATACCCAATCGGTGAGGGTCCCTTGTCATCTCATTCCCTTGCTCTACCAGTGCCTCTGTGCGTCAGTGTTGGGTAGGGAGGATGCTGGCCAGAGCGGCATGAGGACTCTAGTACATCTGGGCCTTGCTGTCACCCAGGTTCTCACAGCTCCAGAGGTTGACCCTCATCCACTGGAAGTCTCAAGTACGCCCTGTGTTGGAGGTGAGAACTTGAGCCTGCCCTGAACACCAGTTGTAACATCTGTGTTGCCCACTCTCGGGGAGTTGCCCTGGTGCTGCCCCACAGAGATGTCTGCCTGTCTGCCTGCCCAGTTCTGTCTTGCTGACACCTTAGGTAGGAAGTTGCCAGAGGAAAAGGCACCCAAGTGGGCCTGGCATGGACAAAATGGAGTCATAGCTGGGTCACAGGATGGACTTGTCAGGACCTCCCTCCCCATCCTCACATGGCTTCTCTCTTGTCACAGCTGGTTAGCAAGTTCTGCCCCCGGCTCACCTTCCTCAAGCTTTCAGACTGCCACAGTGTTACTGCTGACACCCTGGTCATGTTAGCCAAAGCCTGCCACCAGCTCCACAGCCTGGACCTACACCATTCCATGGTGAGTCCTGCGTCCCAAAGGGCCCTGCAAAAGCCTCGGCCCTTGTGAGGTGACACACACAACCCTGTACTGGATCCCTAGGTAGAGTCCACAGCTGTGGTGAGCTTCTTGGAGGAGGCAGGGTCCCGAATGCGGAAGCTGTGGCTGACCTACAGTTCCCAGACGACAGCCATCTTGGGTGTGCTGCTGGTAGGTTGGTGATGGGCAGGGGGGCAGAGCTGCGTGGGAACTGCCAGGCCTTTTTGACTTTGTGTGCTTCCCCACCATTACAGGGCAGCTGCTGCCCCCAGCTCCAGGTCCTGGAGGTCAGCACTGGCATGAGCTGCAACAGTACGCCCCTGCAGCTGCCCGTAGAGGCCCTGCAGAAAGCCTGCCCCCGGCTACAGGTATCGATGCCCTACCTTCCCCCACTTGCCATTTGTCCGCCGACCTGTCTGCAGCCTGTCCCTCCCCCCGCCTCCCAGGTGCTACGACTGCTAAATCTAATCTGGCTTCCCAAGCCTTGTGGACGAGGGGTGCCCCAGGGACCAGGCTTCCCCAGCCTTGAGGAGCTCTGTCTGGCTGGCTCCACCTGCAGCTTTGTGAGCGATGAGGTTCTGGGCCGCTTACTCCATTGCTCTCCCAAGCTGCGCCTGCTGGATCTTCGCGGCTGTGCTAGGATCACACCTGCCGGCCTGTGTGATTTACCGTGTCAAGGTCAGCTGGCCTGGCGTGGTAGGTGGGGTGGGGGTTCACTGCCCGCCTGCTGTTCACACCCGGTTCTCTCCCGGCAGAGCTGGAACAGCTGTACCTGGGCCTCTACGGCATGTCTGACGGGCTGACTCTGGCTAAGAAAGGCAGCCCCCTGTTGACCCAGAAGTGGTATCACAGCCTCAGGGAGCTTGACATCAGTGGCCAAGGCTTCAGCGAGAAAGACCTGGAACAGGCCCTCGCCGTTTTCTCTGGCACCTCTGGGGGCTTACATCCAGCCTTGTGCTCCCTCAACCTCAGGGGTACCCGAGTTACACCAAGCACAGTCAGGTCAGTGCCTCTTTCTCTAGTTCTGTGAACTTTGTACTTGCTCATCTGTCTTGGGGAACCAGAGGTGTCCTCCCTCGTTTCACTTTTCCAGGGGCCAAGATGAGTGAGTGTAGGTCAGACTCCTGCTTGGGGACATCAGGAGAACTAGGCTTAGGCCTGGTGGCTCGAGGTCATAGGCCTGGTGTAGAGTGAGGACAGACAAGGCTCCCTGGCCAGCAGCTCACTTTCCCACGGCCTGCCTGTTTCACAGTTCTGTGATTAGCAGTTGCCCAGGGCTGCTGTATCTCAATCTGGAGTCCTGCCGGTGCCTCCCCAGGGGACTGAAGCGTGCCTACCGGGGCCTGGAGGAAGTTCAGTGGTGTCTAGAACAGCTGCTTACAAGCCCGAGCCCGCTGTCCTCCAGATAATCCACTTATCTGGATACCAACCAGCTTTGCCCTGCCCCCTTTCACTTGCAGACGTTCGAGCTTTTGTTACAATAAAGTATTTTTAAGCATTCTGTATGGTCCCTTGTTTTATTTGAGATTCTGCTCAGGCTAGCCCAGGCTGACCTTACACTCAAAGCAGGTTCACCTATCTCAGCCTTCCAGGCGATGGATTTACAAGCATGGACCAACACGTACCATCCTTAGAGTAAGTTGTTGGGTGAAAATCAGGGGTCATACCTGATGGAGCCGCTACAGCATCCTAGGCCTGTGTATGTGGGAATGGCCCTTAGGTCTCTCAGCCCAAGGGTTTGCTGTGTCTGCTCACTGCAGGGTTTGACTCTTGGACTGTGAATTGCACCCTTGGGATACAGTTATCTGAGGATAGGGTAGGGAGTGAGGTATGAAATGGTGAAAGGAGCCGGGCGGTGGTGGTGCACACCTTTAATCCCAGCACTCGGGAGGCAGAGGCAGGTGAGAGGCCAGCCTGGTCTACAAGAGCTAGTTCCAGGACAGGCTCCAAAGCTACAGAGAAACCCTGTCTCGAAAAACCAAATAAATAAATAAATGGTGAAAAGAAGGCACAGAGGCCTTTATCAGCCACCAGAATCTGTGAGTTGATAATGTTGGCAACAGTGGCTTAGGCTGTCTAGCCATGAGGAAGCCACGCTGCCTACCAGATCATGGAGACTGGCCAGAGAGTGCATGCTCACTAGAAAGGTGTGGTCAATAGAATAGCCCCTTCTAGAATCCTTTACCCTGAACTTCTAGAACCCAGGCAGTTCAGCCTAGACTGTTACCTACTTCCCAGCCCTGCTGTTGTCTGGCAGCTTCTGCTCCGTCCTGAACTGCAGCCCTGGAATTGTCTCGGGTGGGAGCCCTGGATATAGACAGTGGATGGTGGGGCAGTGGGCAAGCTGTATGCTGACTACTTCTACCTAACTAGGTCCCCAAGGAGCAGACCACTGGCTTCCCCACGTCTGTCTTTGCCACGCGCTTCCAGCTCTGGGCCGTAGGACTCTTCTCTACTGAGCGCCACTTAGCCAATCGCCTCAGGAGCAACAGCTTTTACCCCTTCAAGCAGCAGCAGCCAGATGGTGGGCAGGGGACTGGGCATGGCCAGGTTCCCACAAGTGGAGAGGCTGGATGAAGCTGGGTGGGTAAGGGTAGCAGCTCCGGGCTGTCCTCATGTGCTGGGCCATGCCGTCCTCAGTGTTTGTGCTTGAGTACTACCTGGACACGCTCTGGAAGGGGACGCTGCTCTTCGTCGTCTGCCTTGTCTTGGTCTGCTCTGACGTCCTGAGAACGGTCAGAGCTCCTGCACCCCACCCCCCTCTCCCTTGGCATGAGGGCCACACAGAAGCTCCAGCCAGAGCTCACCTCCCTGTTAATCCTTGGTGCCCACAGGTACAGAAGCAGGAGACCTGGTGCTTTTCTCTCTATGGCATGGCTATAGGCCTGTGGCTCATGGTTTCCTCAATCCCCCGGCGCCGCCTAGTGCTGAACCACACCCGTGGCATGTACCATTTCTCCATCAGTGGCCGAACTGTGTGTCAGGGCCCTATGCATCTGGTCTATGTGCGCCTGGCACTCAGCTCTGACGGTGACGTCTGGGATAGGAGAGGGGGAGAGGGACAGGGATGTGGATTCGGAGCTGGGAGGGGCCAGTAGTCCATCTGGACACTCCCACCTTGGAGGCCCCGCCCCTACCATCCTACCACCACCCCCTCCAGGCTCTGGGAGGTTAGGTTCCCTGGCTCAGTTGCTCATCTATTGGCAGTCTATGGCAGGTGCTTCTTCCAGCTGGTCCTTTGTGGCCACAAGCTAGAGCCACTTGTTCTGGTGCAGCTGTCAGAGCGTTATGAGGTGGGTCCCACTCTCCACCCTCCCCCCCCCCCCCCCCCCCCGCAAAAGATACTAACTACTTAGTTAGCTTAGAGTTCTTGAATGGGGCTATTTTTCCTGTGTTGAGGCCTCCCTGCTGCTAAGGGTGGCAGGAGCACTGTGGATTCAGGGGAGGGGTAGGGGATCTCCTCGGGGGAAGGGGAAGGGGTATGTAAAGAGCATGCTGGTGGGGATTCTCCTCTCTGGAGAAGGAACAACTGGCTGCCACTCACTCACTCGTAGCAAATGGAATTCCTGGGTCGGCACATCGCCCGGAAACTCAACATCAACTACTTTGACTACTTGGCTTCCTCCTACCGTCATGTTGTCCGCCATTGGCCACTGGGGGCCACCTTTAGCCCCGGCATTGTGCAGCGAAAAACACAAATCTACACAAAGTCAAGTGTCACCGACCTGGATGTTTAACTCTGGGGCCTGAACCCCACCCCACACTCCTTTTCCCTATGCTGCCCCTTATCCCCGTCCTAGAGGGACTGCCAGCCAGCCCTACCTACTAGCCTTCCTCTTACTAAAGCTGCTTCAGCCTCTAGCCAGGTGGTTTTCTGTTGTTTGTTTTTGAGGGGGCTTCCTTTAAGGGTCTTCCCCTAGCACAACCTTCTAGGGCCTGAGGATCCCATCTTCTCCACTACTGGAGTAGGAAGAAGCAAGGAAACTATGAAACCTGCCCTCTGGGGCTGGAGAGATGGCTCAGTGGTTAAGAGCATTGCCTGCTCTTCCAAAGGTCCTGAGTTCAATTCCCAGCAACCATATGGTGGCTCACAACCATCTAAAAATGAGATCTGATGTCCTCTTCTGGCCTGCAGGCAAACACACAGAATATTGTATACATAATAAATAAAATATTGAGGCCGGGCGGTGGTGGTGCACGCCTTTAATCCCAGCACTCGGGAGGCAGAGGCAGGCGGATCTCTGTGAGTTCGAGACCAGCCTGGTCTACAAGAGCTAGCTCCAGGACAGGCTCTAAAGCTGCAGAGAAACCCTGTCTCGAAAAACCAAAATAAATAAATAAATAAATAAATAAATAAAATATTGAAAAAGAAAAAGAAACCTGGCCTCTGATTGTCTGAACTCGTCACTAAGCTGGGACTTCCTGTCCCTCTGAGGAGTCAGAATATGACTGGTCTGTCTGGCAGGCATCTGCCTCTAGTCCAGCAGCAGTGATACAGGGCAGAGCCGGACTATATACCCTGGGCCTTCTGGTATATACAGGACTGCTTATGTACACGTGGCTCCCAGAGTCCTCAGCCAAGCTGTCCGGTCCACCATGGCCTGTGCTTTGTGTCTCTGGTGAGCTCACTTGTATCCCTGGGACCAGGGCTAGCTATGTAATTTGTAGAGCCACAAAATGAAAACATGGAGCCTTGTCTAGTGGTCGTCTTTAATCTCAGCACTTGGGAGGCAGAGACAGGCAGATCTCTGTGAGTTCGAAGCCAGCCTGGTCTACAAAGCAAGTTCCAGGACAGCCAGGGCTGTTACACAGAGAAACCCTGTCTCAGAGCGGGGACGGGGGGTGGGGGGGAAGAAATATGGACTCCTTGTTCAAATGTTAAGAGCAGGACTTGCTGGCACATACCTGTAATCCCAGGGAGGATAGAAGCAGGAAGATCAGAAGTTCGTGGTCATCCTCTGATACACTGTGAGTTTCAAGCCAGCCATGGGCTACGTGAGACCCTGTTTCAACAATAACAATAAAAGTTACTAAGGGGCTAGGCATAATCATAGCACCCAAGAGGTGGAGGTAGTTTGGGTTACATAATGAGATTCTGTCTCGGGAAAAAAAAAAAAGTTAAGGGATCTGGAGTGTAGGATATAGCTCACAATGGAATGCTTGCCTGGTGTGTGCAAGGCATAGGCTCCATCAATCTGTTGGGACAAAAAAAAAAAAAAAAAAGGAAGGAAACAGAGGGGAGGAAGAATAGGGAGGAAAGGATGATGGACAGAAAATGTCCTTGGAAAATCCCAAACTGTTCAATGGCTGGGAAGCTTAATGAGAAACTCTGTGAGCAGTGGGGGCATGGAGGCTTCAGGAACTGCAGAGAGGAGTCAGCTGGGGTCACAGCTTGAACGATTAACTGGATAGGTAGAACCTGGGACGCAAAGCCGCTTCTTGTATGGCCCAGGGTTTCCAGGGTTTCTGGCCTGGGCACTGGGGCTGGTGACCAGGATGGGAGTAAGCGTTCTCAGGGGAGTCAGGCCTGAAGTTGCGGGCAAAATCTCTCAGTATTTGCTATTATTTTCAGATATGAGGATTGAACTCAGGGACTCATAGGTGCTAGGAAAACGGTGTCCCACTGAACTGTAATTTTTTTTATCCCTGCTTGGCGTTTTATTTGTTTATTATTTTTTATTGTAACCAGAAAGGCATGGGGAGAAGGAAGGGGCTGCAGGCAGAGGTCTGTATCTCCATCGGTTACTTGTTGCTGCGACCAAATACCAGACAAGAAACCACTTAAAGGAGAAAGTTTATATTGGCTCGTGAGCGATGGGATACAGCTTATTATGGTGGGGGAGGCACAGCCAGCAAGAGCACAGAGTCGCTGGTCTCATTCGTATGTACAGTAGGGAAGCAGAGAGAGAATATTGGTGCTCAGCTCGCGTCCTTATTTATTTATTTATTTATTTATTTATTTATTTATTTATTATGTATACAGTGTTCTGTCTATCTGTATGCTTGCTGGCCATCAGATCTCATTACAGATGGCTGTGAGCCACCATGTGGTTGCTGGGAATTGAACTCAGGACCTTTGGAAGAGCAGTCAGTGCTCTTAACCTCTGAGCCATCTCTCCAGCCCTCGTTTCCTCCTTTATATACAACCAATATTCTAGCCCACAAGATGTTGCTACCCACATTTAAAGTGGGTCTTACAGACACACCTAGCAGTGTTCTTCCATGGTGCTTTCTAAGTTCAGTCAAGTTGACAAAAATTGACCAGTGCATTTTTCGTATGTTTACAAAGCCAAGGGCCTGGGTAAGATGTGTCTGGCAGCTAGGCAGGGGTAGTAGATGAAAACACATACAGGGATGCCAACCTGGTATCTGACACAGAGGCAGAGGAAGAGCCTTCAGAGACAGGGAACCAGGAACGGGAGGAGGGGGAACCTATGCTCTGTAAGATGGGGACTTCAGACAAGGGCCTTATAAGCTCTGCACACGCGAGGAGAGGGAGGGAAAGAGTGAAACTCAAGTAGAGAAAGAGATGGCATCCTACAAGATGTAGATCTCATTTGGGTACAGTTAAGACACATTGTGGGGTTGGAGATGAGGCTTAGTGGTTAAAAGAACATACTGCTCGTATAAGGGACCCAACACTGGTCTCCAGTGCCCAAATGAAGTGTCTCACAACTGCCCGCAACTCTGGCTCCAGGGAACCTAGCACCCTCTTTTCTCTGTTGGCACCTGTACTCACAAGTGGACACACCACACACACACACACACACACACACACACACACACACACATGCCACACATACATACATGCACAAACATTTTTAAAAGAATACTAGTGTACAAATATTACTGTTCCAAAAGATTTATTATGAAGCAGGTGATTGAATACCTGCAGGAACCATGTTCTTGGATGAGCAGAAAAGGAAGAAGACGAGGGCTACAGGTGTGCTTGGGAGCAGGGTCTTTTCCTTCTCCTTCTCTGCTTCTGCCCTAGAAAACAGCTGGTCAGACATACGGACACAATGGACTATACTCAGCCCGTACTGCATATCATTTGGGAGGTTATTTAAATAATTCCTGGTTAAGGCAATATAACTACATGTTTTTAATTTCAGAAACTATCCTTATACGTAAATTTTCAGTTTTTGCCATTTCTTCTTTTTTTCTTCTTTTCTGTTTTTTGTTTGCTTGTTTTTTGAGATAGGGTTTCTCTGAATAGTTCTGGCTGTCCTGGGACTCACTCTATAGACCAGGCTGACCTTGAACTAGGTTGGTCTCAAACTAGGGTCTTCCTTTCCTCTCAGGTGCTAAGAGTACAGGCTTGCACAGGACAGTCAGCTTGATTACCATTTTAGTGGTATAAAAAATAGGTTTAAAAAAAAAGAGGCATGATCAGGATCAATTCCCAGCACCCACATGACAGTTCACAATGTAACTCTAAGATCTGACACCCTCACACAGACATGCAGGCAGGCAAAACTCCAGTGCACATAAAAGAAAAAATTTAAAAGGGGTATGAAATAGCCTTCCATGGAATGATAGAATAACCAGACAGGAATGTATAGCAAGGGACTGCCCACTTGCGTTGTGATTGTGTGACTTCATAATCTAGAAAAGCAGAACTTTGCGCCTCAGATTTGCTCAGTAGGCACTTAGCCAGGAAAATATGAGTGGTTTTAATTCCAGTCTGTGGAATCCAAGCTGAGGAGGAAGAGGGCAAGGTTTCGGTTCGCTATAGTTACTTCAGCATCCACAGAGTATGCAAACCATAAACAGCAATGTCCCCCAAATTCTGAGGGCTAGCCCCCCTCAACAGGGTCAGTATACTCTACCTATGTAGCTGGGATAATTCATGTAGCTATACTAGCTAGGAGCTTGGTTAGGGCCACAATGTCCAAGATGACCTGCCATCATGCAAGACCCTTTTCCTTTTTTTTTCGGTTTTTCGAGGCAGGGTTTCTCTGTAGCTTTGGAACCTGTCCTGGAACTAGCTCTTGTAGATCAGGCTGGCCTCGAACTCACAGAGATCCGCCTGCCTCTGCCTCCCAAGTGCTGGGATTAAAGGCGTGCGCCACCACCGCTCGGCTGCAAGACCCTTTTCCAAGTAGCGTCTAATCGTTCAGCAGGTCCCCAGATGTTGGTTCTCAGAGGCTACAATAAGAGGGCAGGCCCTGGAGGGCACTTGTTCCAGCATATGTGCATACGGATGCCTCCATGGACAGAAAGTTACACAGGAGAGCCATCGCTGTGTGGAGGGTTAGATGACCTTAGCAGGCAGAAAGAGCAGGGCCGTGAGTATAAACAGTCCACCAGAGTACACTGTCTAGATCTCCCCTGTAAGATACAGACCCCTTACAGCCCCCCTGACTCCTCATTTCATTGAGCGCTCCACACAGGTTGAAGGCCAGAGTCTAAGCATCTCTGTCAGGTGTAGATGCACACGAGGGTCCTCAGGCACAGGCCTCCCTTGGGGTTGAGCATTAAAAACCCAGTCCCCACACCATGCACATTAATGACGAAGAGATGGAATGTCTTCCGGAGATACTGCTACGAAGACAGCCTGAAATGTGGGCTGTAGACAGCTTCCAAAGCAGAGTACAGAAGAGGGAGGGAACCAGTAAATGGACAGTGGACCACCTTAGTAGATACCACTTCAAATCAGGTGACCAAAGTGGACATCAGTCACTTTAGTGTCATATACCAGACTTCAGTAAGACAGCCTGGGTCGCCCTCATTTGCAGAGAGCAGCGGGCCAACGAAAGGCAGGTATGGTGGCACATGCGTGCGATTATAGCATCTCAGTGCCGGGGAAACTGGAGTCTGAAGCCTGGACTACATAATGAGCCCAGTTGGAGTATTCTATGAAATACTCCATTTTACAAAATGGGACATCATTCCTTAAAAACAAAGCCACAGAGAGCAAGGGAAGGCCAAGTAGCCATCACCGACCACAAGAGACAAAGGAGAAGCTTAAATGTAGTATATCACCTTGACTGAGCCGGCACCGGGAACAGACTAGAGACGCTGGTGAGGAAATTGGTAACTCCAAATAAAGCCTGGGTTCAGTTAATGTGTCAATCAGTGTTGGGTTTCTTAGTTGTGACAAATTAATCATAGGCATAGAACATATTGAACCTGGCCTGGAGGTAGACACTTTAATCCCTGCATTTAGGAGGCTGGATTTAATAAATGAAATTTGCCAGGTGTGGTGGTGCAGGCCTTTGATCCTAGGGAGGCAGAAGCTGGAGAACCTCTTCTGAGTTTGAAATCAGCCTGATTTACATGTCTAACTTCAGGCCAGCTAGGCTACATAGTGATACCCTGTCTCACAGAAAATGGAGAGGGGACTAGGTAACATTTTGGGGCCAGCAATGTAGTTCAGTGGTACAGCATTTATCTGCTCAGCATGTACGAGGTCCTTGGTTTAAACTCCACCACTGTAAAATAAAATTTGTTTTTGAAGCAGAAGCAGGTGAAGTAGCAGATACCCTGCTGTCCTGAAGTAGGGGCCTTGCTCTAGAGCCTTGCACTTCTCCAGTAGCTGGTTCTCAGCTTCTTCTCTTCTTCCTTCTTCCTCCTCTTCCTTTTCTCTCCTCCTACTCACCCTCCTCTTTTTATTTTTCCTCGAGGCAGTTTCTCCGCGTAGCGCTGGCTGTCCTGGAACTAGCTCTGTAGACCAGGCTGTCTCAAACTCAGAGATCCACCTGCCTCTGCCTTCCAAGTGCTGGGATTAAAGGCGTGTGCTGCTGCCACCACTACCACCACCACCACCTGGCCTGTTTCTGATTCTTAGCTCTGCCCCCCCCCTTTTTTTTGAAAGGTCTAGCTCATTTAATCCAAGTCAGCGTGACTCCTCTACACACCCTGTAGGTTTTCAACCATTTAGATAACAAGTCAATTCTTTAGGCAAGGTTCACACCCAAGAATTTCAAGGTAACTTCTAGGACAAAGGATTGTTGGAAGAGCTGGCGTGGTAGTTCATTTTTGTAATGTCAGCCCTTAGAAGACCGAGACAGGAGACTGTCACAAGTCCAAGATCAACCTGGATTGCAGAGGAAGCCTGTCTCAAAACAGAACAGTGTGAACATTGCTCCAACCTTTGAGCTCACCAAATGCAAAGTTTTGACACCTACACTGGGCACTTAACCTTGACACCAAAAGCATTACACAGGTGGTGCCCCAGATGATATTTATGCCCAGAGACTGTTCCTTAATACCCTTGTGCAGGGCTTGGGACGTGACTTAGTTGGTGTGGTGTTCACTTCACTTATACAAAGCCGACAGTTCAGTCTCAAGCTTTGTGTAAAACGGAGGCTCAAGTTCATGTTCATCGTTAGCTACACTGAGTTTGACACCAGCTTGGGGTTCGTGAAACCCTATCTGAAAATGCCAAAGGATTAAAAAAAAGTTTTGCATGCTGATGACTATAAACCAACAACAACAACAAAAATGAACTTCTCAGCCTGGTGAGTTCTAGATAGGAAATATTTCCTCCAGATTTTGTTTGAAAATGTAAGTGTTCTCTCTTCATCTGAAATCTTGCTTGCAACATAACTCAGGGCTTAAAGAACTTGGGGCCAAGAGGAACAGCTCAGGGGATACTTACATAACATGTGGGAAGCTGGGGCGTCACCTGCAGCTCTGTAACAAACAAACCAGCTCAGAATCTGAGGGGGACAGTATTGGTTTCCGGGGACAACGAAGCTTATGTCAGTGATCACGTTTTTTCATTGCTCCGGAGACCAGAGTTTATGGGCTTCAGGGAGATTCGACTCCTTGTCTCACTCCTTTTGGTGGTTGATGGCAAACTTTAACTTATTACTTATCATTCATCCATTGACTTGAAATACTGGGAATTGACCTCATGGCTTCCCACACACCAAGCATGTTCTGTCATTAAGCTACATCACTAGTAATCTCTGCTGTTTATCCATTCATCTTTGATGGGCACTCCATGTTTAGAAGCATAAATTAATTATCCAAGATAATGGGTTTCATTATGACAGTTTTGTACACACGTTTTATTCATCTGGGTCCCTTAGAGGAGTGGTTCTCTGGTGTAGGAAGTTCTTCTGTATATGCTTTTATTTATTTATTTATTTATTTTTGAGACAGGGTTTCCCTGTAGTTTCTAGAGCCTGTCCTGGAACTAGCTCTTGTAGACCAGGCTGGCCTCGAACTCAGAGATCCGCCTGCCTCTGCTTCCCGAGTGCTGGGATTAAAGGTGTGCGTCACCACCGCCTGGCCCTGTATATGCTTTTATTGGTTAATAAAGAAGCTGCTTTTGGCCAGTGGCTTAACAGAATATAGCCAGGCTGGAAGAGATATAGAGAGAGTAGGCAGAGTCAGTGAGACGCCATGTAGCCCCACCAGAGACAGACATGGGACTGGACAAAACTTTACCTGGTAAGCCACAGCCACGTGGCGATACACAGATTAATGGTGATGGGTTAGTTTAGGATATAAGAGCAAGCTAGAAATATGCTTAAGCTATTGGCCAAACAGTATTGCAAATAATCATATAGTTTCTGTGTGATTATTTCAGGAGTCTGGGCAGCTGGGAAATGAACAAGTGGCCTCCTACAACAGTTCTCAAACTGGGGTTGTGACCCATGGGGGAGATAAGTGACCCTTTCACAGGGGTCCCCTAAGGCTATCAGCAAACACAGATACTCACATTATGGTTCATAATAGTAGCAAAATTATAGCTATGATGTACCAACAAAAATAATTTTATGGTTGGGGGTCATCACAACATGAGGAACCTGTATTAAAGAGTTGCAGCATTAGGAAGTATAGTTGGCTGTTTTACTCTTTGGGGGTTTCCCACCCAGCTCTCAATAAATACAGAGACTTATTCTTACTTATGAATGCTCAGCCTTAGCTTGGCTTATTTATTTATTTTTTTAAGATTTATTTATTTATTATGTATACAACATTCTGCCTCCATGTATGCCTGCAGGCCAGAAGAGGGCACCAGATCTCATTACAGATGGTTGTGAGCCACCATGTGTTTGCTAGGAATTGAACTCAGGACCTCTGGAAGAGCAGCCATTGCTCTTAACCACTGAGCCATCTCTCCAGCTCCCAGCTTGGCTCATTTCTAGCCAGTTTTTCTAACTTAAATTAACCTGGTTAAATTAACTATGTTTTGCCGCTGGGCTTTTTGCCTTTTTCTGTCTTTCTTCTCTTCTTCCTCCATGGCTAGTTGTGTGGCTGTGTGGCTGGTCCCTGGGGTCCTCTCCTCTCCTTTTCCTTTCCTTACTCCCTGCTTCTTCTCCAGCCTAGATTTCTCCTCCTATTTCGTATATATTTTCTCGACCTGGCAGCCCGGCCTAGCCCTCTCCTGCCTTGCTATTGGTCATTCAGCTCTTTATTAGACCAATCAGGTGTTTTAGACAGGCACAGTAACACATCTTCACAGCGCTAAACAAATGCAACACAAAAGAATGCAACGCAGCTTTGCATCATTAAGCCAATGTTCCACGGCATAGATGAATGTGACCCATCTTAAACTAATATTCCACAGCAGGAAGGTGGAGAACCACTGTGCCAGTTGAAGAGAACAGAGTCAACAATAGAGATCTTCATGCTAGAGGGGCTGAGATCATGCCAGACGCTCAGTGCACAGAGCCAGGTGCTTCAGCGGTAGCTCTGGTCCTGCGTGGCTGAGTGGACCTGGAAAGCACTAGCTGTCCAACTTAGGAGCTTGAAGAATGTTTTTTTAAGACAGGGTCTCTTTACATAGCCCTGGCTGTCCTGGAACTCACTCTGTAGACCAGGCATGTAGACCACTATGTAGATCTACCTGTCTCTGCCTCCCAAGTGCTGGCATTAAAGGCACGTGCTATCATGAGTGCTTTTTTTTTTTTTTTTTTTTTTTTGTAATAAGTGCTCGGCCTGCACATATGTATGTGCACCACATGTGTGCCTGGTACCCGCAGAGGCCAGAAGAGGATGTCGGATCCCATGGAACTGGAGTTATGAACCACCCTGTGGGTACTGGGAACTGAACCCAGGTCCTCTGCAAGAGTAGCGAGTGTGACGGGCATGGTGGTGCACACCTTCAATCCCAGTTCTCAGGAGGTAGAGGCAGGAGGATCTCTGTGAATTCAAAGAGCAGCCTGGCTCCAGAACAGCCAGGACTACACAGAAAGACCCTGTCTGAAACAACAAACCAAACCAAACCAAAACAGCATCAACTGCCCTCAGCAGATGATCCATCTCTCCAGTCCCAAACCTTTACTTTTCATTTTCATTTTTTGCCATACTGGGGACTGAACCTAGGGCCTTGTTCCACATTTTAGACAAGAGCTCTACCACTGGGCTGGAGAGATGATGGCTCAGTAGTTAAGAGCATATACTGTTCTTACAGAGGACAAGAGTTCAATTCCCAGAATCTATGCTGTTGGGCAGCTCACAAGCACCTGTAACTCCATCTCCAGACAGATTCATTTCTGGCCTCTGTAGACAGGCAGATACAGACAGAGAGGCACACCACACACACACACACACACACTCACACACACAAATACTTTTTTTTCGGAGACAGGGTTTCTCTGTGAAGCCCTGGCTGTTCTGGCACTCACTCTGTAGACCAGGCTGGCCTCAAACTCAGAGATTGCCTGCCTCTGCCTCCTGAGGGCTGGGACGCATCTGGAGGTGCACTGCCATGGCCCAGTTAAATTCTCCCTTTTTAAAAACAGCTCTACCACTGAACTACATTTCTTTCCTGGCTATTAATTAATAATAAAATATTAGTCAATCAATCAATTAATTAATTAACAGGGTTTCAGTGTGTAACCTTGGTGGGCCTGGAACTTAATATCTAGACCAGACTGGCCTAGAACTGATAGGGATATACCTGCTTCTGTCTCTCTACTGCTGGGATTAAAGGCATGTGCCACCATCACTAGCTAAATTGGCATGTTTTGGGATCCTAATAAGTTTTCACATACCAATTACCTGTTAACTTCTTTGGGGGTCTAAGAATGTTCATTCTATAAAATTTCACTCGTGGGACTGGAGAGATAGCTCAGCAGTTAAGAGTCCTGGCTGCTCTTCCAGAGGACCTGAGTTCAATTCCATGACACTCACAACTGACTCACAACTGTCTAACTCCAGCTCCAGGGGACCTGGCATCGTCACACAGACACACATGCAGGCAAAACACCAATACACACAAAATAAATTATTTTTAAAGTTCTCACTACAAGCCGGGCGGTGGTGGCGCACACCTTTAACCCCAGCACTCGGGAGGCAGAGGCAGGCGGATCTCTAAGTTCGAGGCCAGCCTGGTCTACAAGAGCTAGTTCCAGAACAGGCTCTAGAAACCACAGGGAAACCCTGTCTCGAAAAACCAAAAAAAAAAAAAAAAAAAAAAAAAAATTCTCACTACAGTTATTTTTTATAGAGTATTAGACTGAGCTTATATTTAATGAAAATGTTTACTACTTAGACATTTGCTCTTTGTGTGTATATGTGTTCATATGCCAAAGATCATGTGTGCAGGTTTGTGCATGTGCATGTAAGACCCCCATCTTACTTCAGATACATCCTTCACTTTTTTTTTTTTTGAGATAGGGTCTCTCATTGGCCAAGAACTCACTAAGTAGGCTACGTGGACTGGCCAATGAGCTCGGGGATCTGCCTGGCTCTTATCTTCCCAGTGTTTTCTCTTGTGGTTTGCTTATTTTCAAGGACACAGCTATGGCTGTGTTGTGACCCAGACTCTCCCTGTCACTCTGGCTTTGTCACTGTTTGAATATAAAGTGTTCCTCCAAAAGGCTCACATGGTGAAGGCCTGATTCCCACTGCAACAAAGTTCAGGGGTGGGGCATCCGGAAACTGATTGACTTCCAGGACTCATTGATGCACTGATGGAATCCTATCATGACATTATTAGAAAATGGTAGTAGACGGGCGGAGGTGGCGCGCGCCTTTAATCCCAGCACTCTGGAGGCAGAAGCAGGTGGATCTCTGAGTTTTCGAGTTCAAGGCCAGCCTGGTCTACACAGTGAACCCCAGGTCAGAAAGGGCTACACAGAGAAACTGTCCTCCCTCCTTTTGACATGGGTTACAGTGGTGACATGCCCCCCAATGTCAGCCTTGGTGAGGACCAAGCCTGCTTTACCCTTCAGGCCTTTTGAAGTAGACCTTCCCTGGGCCTTCAACCTGCCCTAGTGAGCTCAGGAGAGGTAACTTCCCTCTGTGTTACCCTCTAAGCCAGCAGCCCTTTGGGGAGGCTACTGTTTCTCTCACCACAGATGGCCCTGACTTGGAAGTGGGGTATCTTGTCACCCAGTCCTTACTGAATTGGCAGACAGTTTCATCCTCTCCCAGGACGTGTCATTGGTTACATCGACCAGCCCAGAACCATCCTGTGGCTGAATAAAGTAGTCTCAAGGACTAGCCTCCATTGCCCTCCTACTACAAGCCTTGACCTCTTCCTGCTAATGACCTCACCCACCCAGTCACCACAGAAGCAGTCCCCACCAGTTCTTTCAATCCAACTTCCCATTCTCTGTCAATCTCCTGTCTCCACCCAGGGGTGGACCCTCCAGTGAGGCTGTCCATTGATTCCCTAGGTGGCCAAAGTAGTGATAGGTTCACAAGGGCCTGCACACATCAGTGGGCTGTTGGCAACACGACAATGGAGCATCCTATCCTGTATCTCCCCTCTCCCCACTTACACACACCTTAAACCTTCCTGCACAATGGGACCTGGACAGAACTGTGGGTAGTTAGAAGGAAAGCAGAGGAAGACATTCACAGACCAAACACTGAGACCCTTATTGAAAAGGGATAAAAATTGAATCAAAACAGCAAGAAGAAAGCCTCACGAGGAGGTTTTGCGTGAGTTGCTAAGAGGGCCAGGATAGTGGGGCCTGCAGTTATCCACGGATTGAGGGCTGCTTTGCTCTTCTACAGAAACAAAGCCTTCTCAGGCTGCAACTCTCAGTGGGAGAGACTCAGTGGGGCCTCGGTTAAGGGAGCTCATAACTTGTCAAAAGGAGTGATCAACTATGCCTCAACTCTTCTTTGGATCAAGGGTCTTGGGAATCTCTACATGGAAGTGGGGGGCAGGGAGTCAGGTTCACAAGGCCAGTTGGAATGCCCAAGTAATTGCACCTGGGTCCCATGTGTTCCATGCACCTGGGCTGGTGGAGACTGATGGTCAAGGCCTGAACCCAGCTGCCCCTCCTGGCCGTTCCCCCAACCCCCGTGTGTGGGGGGGTCCTGAGGGATCTACCATAGCCAGAGCAAGGCCTGCTATGGTTCCCTCGGTATTGCCTGCCCCTGAGACCCAAGGACACATGTGCCCAGGCATGGTCTGTCTCATCAAGGGGGTTAAGGGCCAAAGGAGAGGAGTGAGGGACAAAGTGTGTGTGGGGGGGAGGGGGAAGGGAATGTGTATCGAACATAAGGATAGTGATTATTATATAAAGGGATGGAGAAGAGGGTTGAGCATAGAGCCACAGAGGAATAGGACTTGACTCAGGAAAGACTGGAAGGGCCAAGGACCACGACTAATAAAGAAGGGACCCGAGGGGCAAAGTATAGGGACGGAACTAGACAGGATGACTAAGCCTATGAGGGGACCTAGAGGAAGTGGGAGCATGGAGTTGGGGGTGGGGACACAGTCCAGAAGAAGGCAGCAAACAGAGGGTGAGGGGGATCGAGCCTGCCTGAGCCCCGAGGGTCCTTCTGGTAATTAGACCTTGTTCCAGATGAACCCCCTACCCCCGTCCAGCAATCAAAATGCTAATTGGCCTGACGCCTCCGGCTGCGCCTCAGCCGGTCCCCTCTGGGAAGAAGCCGGGACTAGTGGCGTGGCTGGCGGGGAACCCTCGCCCCCCAACCCCCACTGCGAGCTTCGCCGGCTGCTGCTCGGCGATAAGGGGGAGGCCGCACCCGCCCTGCCCCTCGGGAGCGACTGCCACGCAAGATGAATGTCCGGCCGCTGAGGAGCTGGGCCGCTAGCATAAAGCAGGCGAGTGGTCTCCACACTCAATGTGGGGCAGGTAGCTCACACCCACCGTGGCCGGACGCGAGGCAGTGGATGCAGATCGCAGCCAAGCACGCAGCAGAAGGGGAGCTGAGCTCAGCACTGCAGCGCTGCCCTGGCTTCTGCGCCGGACGGGGCCAGTCCGTATAAGGTCACCGCGCTGCAATCCCCGCTTGCCGCTCCGTGACCATAGTCGCTAGTCCGAGCAGGCTGTGTGGGGAGAGCTCAGCTCAGAGACCCCAACACGAGGAGGGGGCGACGAAGGGACAATGGCGGCGCCCGGCCCTAATTGGGGACATATGCACCCGCGCGCAGCCATTGTGAGGCCCCCAACCCCCCAGTGCCCCGCCATTGGCCATTGGGCCTGACGTCATGGGGGCTGCAAACTCCGGGCGGGCGGCCACGGGAAGGGTTATTCGCCTGGTTGCAGGCCGCCTGGGGGAAGCTGTAGAGGCGCGGAAGGGCGGAAACCACCAATGGAGCGGAATTTCTGGAACAGGGGCATGGCAGTCCCTCTCACCATGCACACTCAGCTTGCTACGACGCTACAGTGCTGGACATCCGTCCCGCGGGAGAGGCGGGGGCAGAGAGGTCCCTCCAGCGGGCACAGGGTCAGCCGAGGTGACAGAGTGGCAAGAGGCACTGCGGCACAGGGCGCACACAGGTTTCCACACTGCGTTTTCGCTGCCTCAGCATTCACGCCTTTGGTCTCCCGCCTCTCCCCGCCTCCGCACATCCCGCGCCTAACCTCCAGACCTCATATGAGGCAGCGTGGACCCGGCTGAGGTCCGCTTGCGTTCTCCCCAAAAGAACCAGAGTCTGGGGTGCGTGAGTGTCAGGCCCATTCCCACCTCTCTCCACACGCACGACTATACCATCAAGTATCAGGTCGCCATTCCCCGAGCCGCACGGGGGAACTCCGTACAAGTCGAGGCGAGGCATCCCCAGGACCCCTCCCAGGAGACCCTGGTCCGGCCCAGCCCGGCGCAGCCATTTCCGCCGGCCTTTTCCCCTCCCCGTCCACCCCCTCCCCCAGCGCTTGGCTTTAAAAGCCAGAGGCTGCGCTCGGCGGCAGGCAGAAGAGGCTTGCGGGCTCAGGAGGCCTGCCCCGGAGCTGTCCGAGAGCGGAGCCCCGCCCCCGGACCCCCGTCCCTCCCTCTCTCCTTTCCTCCCTTGGCCCGCCCTCCCTGAGTACCCCTCCCCCTGAGGACCCCCGCCCGCCGCCCGCCGCTGCCGTCGCCGCCCGCTCCGACTGCAGAACAATAAAGCCAGCCTCCCAGAGACCCCCGCCGAGGACCCCCGCCCGGCGACCAAGCCCGGGTGGCCCGCCCCTCTTCGACAGCGCCAGCTGAGCGCGCCCGGGCGCTGGCCGCGGTGCTGCCCTAGCCAGCGCTGGCCGCGGTGCTGAAGCTGCTGGTGCTCCCGCCGCTGCTACTGTCGTGTTCTCTTGGCTCGGCGCTGCCGCCCCCGGGGGCATGGGGCGCCGCTGACTGAGGTTCCGCCGCCGCGGCGGGGGGGGGGGAGGGGAAGGGGGCCGTGGGGCCGGGCCAGCCCTGCACCCATTCGCAGCCTCCGGGCCCGGGACGGAGCCGCTCCCCCCCTCTCCGCCCCCCCCCAGCCTCCTCCCCCGCCTGTCCAGGGGCGGCACTGCGGGCTGGGAAGCCGGGACCAGAGGAGGGAAGGAAGGAAGGAAAGAAGAGAAAAGAAGAGAAGAGGAGGAAGGAACGAAGGAAGGGGAGAGACAGAGAGAAAGAGAGAGGAGGGATCCGGAGGGGAAGAAGAGACGCAGGGAAGCAAGAAGAGAGAGAATCACACTCGCCCAGCAGCATCCACAGGCCAGACTGGGGACAGTGCTGCTTCCACCGCTCCTCGGATGGTGACGGGGCCTCTCCGCGGACGCAGTCCTCCCGAGCCCCGGCTCTGCAGGCCCTCACTGCCGGAGCCCCGCAGGAATCATGCCCAGGTCCTTCCTGGTTAAGAAGGTCAAACTTGACACATTCTCTTCGGCAGACCTCGACAGCTCCTACGGGCGCGCCCGCAGCGATCTCGGAGTGCGACTGCAGGATAAAGGTGCGCTCTGGACTGCAGCTGGGGCAGGGCCCAGGGCTTTGCTGGAAGGGGTGGGTGGCCAGAGTGTGGGGGTGGAGTGGCAGGGTAGGAGGAGGGATGTAGATCCAGCGGAAGCAGCCCGAGGCTGGAACCGAGAAAGAAGGCTGAGGAAAGGGGAGAAGAGTAAGGCCAGACAGCTTCCGAGGTTTGCCAGAGTGTGGGTACAGGAGAGGTAGGAAAAAGGAATTAGGAACAGGAAGCACTAAAGGCACACACGGACCCACACACTGACTTGTGCTGAAATACACAGCTACACAGACACCTGCTGACATAACAAGACCCAGTTATATGGGCACATGCAAACCCACACCCAGAAATCTGGATCTGTTTCACTTCTTTGGCTGCACCTTCAAAGCCCCTTGCTAGGGCTAGCTAGGGAATGCTGGGAGCTCTAGGGAGTAGGCATGGGGTCTGGCAGGGCCACCCACCTGTCAGGGCCTAGGTACCAGAAGAGGCAACAGCAGTATCTTCCCTGGACTCAGGATTAGGAAGGAGGTGGTGAGCAAGGGAAGCCAAGGTATTGGAGTCAGGGGCGGCTCTTTGTGTAAGGATGCCCAAGTTCAAGGACAACTGTTAGCATGCAGGCAAGGGGGATAGGAGTGCCAGCAGTGTGGGCTGTCGGAGCAAGTGTGACCTGCAAGAGCATAAGCCTGTGTGGGCCCATGTGACTGCGTGTGGCCATGTGACTTTGTGCGCTTGTGTGTGACCCTGTGTGTGTGCCTGCTTGTGTGCCACTACATGAGACCACGTGACACTGAGGCCGCTGTGCACCATGTGACTGAGAGTGTGTCTGGATGGCTGCATATGTGACCCTGCATATGTGGGAGGTGAGTTCCAGTGCCAGGGTCGGTAGACAGCTTATCTTGTGAGAGGACACCAGGCCCAGTGATTTCTGAGAGCCTAGGGGCGACCCTGAGAGGGCTAGAGGCTGCATTGTGAAGGGTATGCTTTTACTTTACGATCCTGAGATTGTGAGATCCATCTTGTACTTTGGGAACAACTGCAGTTATTGGCATGGACAATGTCCACCTGCAGCTTGTCTCTAATAACGTGTCCCCTAGTGGATGCCCTGGCAGTCTTCCTAGTCCCCTGATGGGGACTTGAGAAGGTCCCCAGAAGGGTTAGGGCATGGGGAGAAAAGAATGTGGATCAAAGTAGGGCCCAGGATAATAGAAAGGAGTGGGTGGAGGTAAATGAGTTCAAGCTGCAAGGGTAGGGATCAAGTCCAGTAAGTGGTCAGATAGCTGGGAGATGAGGGCAAAGTACTGACGATGGCCAGAGATAGATGCTGGCTGGCTAGGTAGAAGTCGCTAAGGTTTTGTTGGTACACCTAGGGAACCAGAGTCAAGTCTGGAAGCAGATTTTAGGGTCTGAAGGCGGCCCCGGGGACCCCGAAGAGGCAGGACCGTCGGGGTCTCTGGGCTGGAGGCCCTGGCTTTGTGCGCGGCGGGTCTGCAGTGTGTTGCATAATCAGGGAAAACTGCTGAAGTGGGGAGAACCCGAGGGGGAGGGGAAGGGGGAGGAGGAAGAGAGGAGCGCCGCCCCTCCCCCCTGACCTTGAGGCTCGCTGAAGGGGGGCAGCCGCGCCCGAAGATGCTTCTCTCTCTCTCTCTCTCTCTCTCTCTCCTCCCCGCGCGGGGGCGGGGCGCTTGGGCGGCGGGGGAGGAGCCCTGCCTGGCCCTGTCTCATCCTCTGCTGTCTCTCTTCTCTCCTCTCTTCCCCTCCCCACGGTCTCCATCCTCTCTGCCCTGTGGTCCCTGGCCCCTTCTCCTTTGTCCTAATTCCTGTTCGTCTTCCTTCCGGACTCCAACGTCTTCCGCTGTGTCTTCTCGTTCTCCCGCCGCTCGCTTTGCGTGCGCCTTGCCCGCTGCTCCGTTCCCCTCCCGTTGTCTGTCTGTCCGCCTCCGCCCGCAGGATACCTCAGTGACTACGTGGGGCCTGCGTCTGTCTACGATGGCGACGCTGAGGCGGCGTTACTCAAAGGGCCATCCCCGGAGCCTATGTATGCTGCGGCTGTGCGCGGAGAGCTGGGTCCCGTGGCCTCTGGCTCAGCACCGCCGCCCACCCCTCGCCCAGAGCTGGCTACTGCTGCTGGCGGCTACATCAACGGCGACGCGGCGGTCAGCGAAGGCTACGCGGCTGACGCCTTCTTCATCACTGATGGGCGCTCACGCCGTAAGGCTGCTAATGCCAACGCTGCCGCGGCCCCCTCCACAGCCTCGGTGGCGGCCCCCGACAGCGACAGTGGAGGTGGGGGCGGGCCGAGCAAGCGAGGCTCTGGATCAGGGTCCGCTAGTCGGGGTGGCACGCGCGTGGGGGCGGGCACCGAGGCGCGTGCGGGGTCAGGAGCCACGGGCGCTGGTGGCCGGCACGCGTGCGGCGAGTGCGGCAAAACTTACGCCACGTCGTCGAACCTGAGCCGCCACAAGCAAACGCACCGCAGCTTGGACAGCCAGCTGGCAAGGCGTTGCCCAACGTGTGGCAAGGTGTACGTGTCCATGCCGGCCATGGCTATGCACCTGCTCACGCACGATCTGCGCCACAAGTGCGGCGTGTGCGGCAAAGCCTTCTCGCGGCCCTGGCTGCTGCAGGGCCATATGCGCTCTCACACGGGCGAGAAACCCTTCGGCTGTGCGCACTGCGGCAAGGCCTTCGCAGACCGCTCCAACCTGCGCGCACACATGCAGACGCACTCTGCCTTCAAGCACTTCCAGTGCAAGCGCTGCAAGAAGAGCTTCGCGCTCAAGTCTTATCTCAACAAGCACTACGAGTCAGCCTGCTTCAAGGGCGGCGCCGGTGGCCCCGCAACCCCTGCGCCGCCGCAGCTCAGCCCGGTTCAAGCCTAGGGCAGCGGGGCCTCCGCCAGCCAGGTCGGCTCTCAGCAATACGGGCCCCCCAGGGAAGTCTCCGCTGGCGTCAGGGCGGAGGGGCTGGAGGGCGGGCCCCTCCTCACAGCAATAGGGGTAGGGAGCCGGCCCCACCCCGCCCCGCTCGCCAGGAGCCTTGCCAGCCCCTTCAAGCAATAGGGTCCCGAGGGGAGACCCACCCCGAAACCCCTCCCCTCTCCTCCAGGGTGCCCCAGGCTTTCTCCCAGCAATAGGGTCTACCAGACCCAGAACCGAACCTCATCTCTTAGTTGGGTCTCTGAAGACAGGGGTGAGGTGAGGTAAGGAGCGCCCTCCTCCCTCCTCTGCGCCCCTGGATCGCGTTGCAGAGACTCAGGTCTTCCCCACCCTTTCCCAAGCCTTCCGGGCCAAGCCTTCAGCCGGGCGTCCAGGGAGTCAGCTCCACCCGGGCAGCTGGCCGGATGAGGAGCAGGAGAGCAGGCGGGCCACAGAGGCGTTCTGTTCCATAGGCTTTGCAGACCTCCCGGGAGTGCTAGACGATTTGGGGATGGGGAGGGGCACGGACGGCGGCAACCCTCTCCCTCGGGTTCTTTCTGGGGCCTCAGTCCGAGCCTCCCTCCTACCCTCGCCTCGCATCCTCTGCCAAATCCGAATTCTTCCAGCCCGGCTTCCGGGGCTCTGTCCTCCATAACGAATAATAATGACGCATATCGGAATCGCATGAACTTATCCGACCTACTCAGACCCCGATCCCACCCTGCCCCGGGGCCCCCTCCCTTCCTCCCCAGGCTTCGGGTGTTGGAGGACGGATACCCGGGCCGGCAGGCTGGCGTGCCACTGCCCTCTACACACCTCTGTATTTGCTTTGCGGGTAAAGCCCCCTGGGGGGGTTGCGGACGCGTCGGGTTTCTTTCTTTCTGTATTTATACGTTTTATTTATGAACGGATTGCACTCGGGTCAGGGAGGGGGCGCCGAACCCTCATTCTTCCCGCCGACGCCCGGGGCTTAGGTTGTCCAGGACCACTTCCTCTGCCCCTGAGCTTTGCCTCACAGAGGCCGGCTCTTTCCCAGAGGCCAGGCCCAGCCCCCACTCGGTTGCCAACTTTCACCCGTCTATGCCAAAGCCTCGGCGGTGACCCTACCCCAAGGGCCCGCCCCATTGGCCGCCGCCTTTGTGACATCACTGCATGCAGTCCCACCCTTCTTCCCAACCCTTCCCGGGGCTGCCCGCTCCCCTTCCTCTTAGTTAGTCCGATGCAGACTATAGAGCAATAATGCGCACTGCATGTGAAGCTGCCGCAGCCTCTAGAGTTACTGAGAATCAGGTATCCCCTGCCCTACCCATCCCATAGGCCCCTAGATCAGGGATGCTGCGCGGGGCCGGCCACGCAGACTTTCTTTCCCCATTCCCTACCCCAGGGCAGAGCCCGGCAGGCGTCATGGTTTCAGAGGCTGGAATGGAATGGTATCAACCACAGCCTCTCTGTCAGTCCTTCATCACTCACCGACCCATCATTGGGTACCTACAATATGCCAGGCCCTTTCCTGAATCCGTCAGAGATGTGGCAACCTTCGGGGAGGTGCCTGTCAGTGACGGGCCCAACAAGCATGGGTATGCCAGGGTGGAAGGCAGTTGCAGAAGGCTGGATCCCTGGGCCCATATGGCCTCTCCTACCCACCTCAGTCCTCGTTTATGCTGGATGTAGTCAGGTTCTGCCTTTGACTTGGGCCTTGTCTCCAGCTCAAGTTGGACAGGCCCCAGGGTCTCGGGGGCTCAGCTTCACCAGGGCCACCCATACAGGTACCCATTTTCTGATTCCCTGAGATACGAAGCTCTGCTGTCTCTGTGCCGCTAAGGCGCAACAAGCTGGAGTATATGGTATGGCCAGCCTCATCCCAGCACCAAGCTTGGCTACCCTCCTGGTGCGGACCTGCAGGCCTAGCATAGCAGTGCCCATATCCAACCCCCTAACTCCACCTGGCGAAATGCCCACAGTTCCTAGCCTGGGCCTGCCAGCCTGTGCCGCATGCACACGCACACAGAGGCGCCCACCCTGCCCCACTCCTTACTCCTGTCTACCTACCTATGGAGAAGGCTGGAAGGGCTGTGGGCCCGCCAGGATCTCCCGCTTCGCCCACACCCTGCCGCCGTGGAAAGCCATGGGCCCCCTCCTGCCCCCATAACTAAGCAGCACAATAACCGACTTAGCGAATTCAGGTAGAAGGAACGTTTAGGTAGCACCTATTTTGTACTGATTCTACAAGTAGGGCCCGAGGTGCGGGGGGCCCTCGGGTGGGGGCTGTGGCTGCCGGCCCGCCCCGCCCCCACCCCCGCCTGCGCCCCGCCACCTTGTACATACTCCTGGCCCGCAACAGGCCAGGATTTTTACTCGGGCCGTGTCCCTCTTCCGCCCCCGTTTGGGGCCGGGCCGGCCGGACAGACGGACGGACGGACAGACCTCCTTCCTAAGCACAATAGCACCAGCTCCTCGGAGCGCCGCACCTCCACGAGGAGAATAAATGCCACTCTTGATAGAATTTGGAGTGTTGACGTGTCCTGTTGGGGTGCCATTAGGGGTATCTGAGGGTGTCTGAAGGGAGAATTTCCAGTTCTGAAAGCTCAGACCAGGGCTGGGAATCGCAAGCGAAGCACCGGCCTTGGCCTTTTCTCTTACCGGAAATGGTCTGCCTTCTAGCTAGACCAGTGGAGTACCTCTCTGAAGGCAAAGCCATTGACAATTCCCCTGGGACAAGCGAAACTACTCTGTCTCAGGTATTCAGGGCGCTCATAGCTTCTAGCCCAAAGTCAGATCTTGCTCAATCTGACTTAGAATGGCTAAAATATACTGCAAAACCAGGTGGTAGTGGCGCGGCGGCCTTTAATCCCAGCACTCAGGAAGGCAGAGGCAGGCAGATGTCTGTAAGTTCCAGGCCAGCCTGGTCTGCAGAGCGAGAAGCCCTGTCTTGAAAAAACAAACAAAAAACAAAGAAATACAGAGTGGAGTTGCAGTCTCTCTCCTGGCCTGGACAGCCGCTACTCTTTCTTCCTTAGTACTTCTGCAGCTGCACCAACAGCTGCAGACTCCTCATCCTTAGCAATCCTCTGGACCAGTGTTGGAGAAATGGGACAGGAGAATTTTCCCGGTCTAGCCCCGCCCTTGGAAGCCTGCTGCTCTCAATCAGATCACTAAACGGTGGGAGTGTGCCGCTGTACTGCTAGCCGGCAGCACAGTTGGAAGATTCCCAGGGGCAGAGGCAGGTCACAGCCACCATAGCCCTCAGGTCCTAGACAAACTGAGAAGAGGGAATAGGAGGCAAGGCTGTGCTGGGTAGAGAAATCTGCCAGGACGGGGTGGGGTCGGCTCACCCAGGGATGACCCCTGGTGAGCAGGTAAGCAGGTGTGAGTTGAGTCGCTCAAATACTCTGCATACATCTGGTCAAACTAGGTCAATCTTAGGTCAGAGTCAGCCCAACTTCCTACATCCTGGCAAGAGCAGGGGCCTGACCCGCTCATCCATTCACTGGCGAAAAGGGAGAGAAGGATGGCCAGCAGGTCATGGCCTATGTGCCAGCGGTGTGGAGAACATTGCCGTGGCAGAGGGCACACCCTGGGAAGCTGGGACAGCCGTAACAACAGGAGTGAAGGCACATCTGGCACTAGGAGAAGTTCCTAGCCAGGCTCCCTGTAGAAGGATCTTAGCTGTCACTGTCTCTGACTGGGAAGAGATCATTTCCTGTTTACAAAACAGAAACCTGAGGCTCAGGGGTGAGAAAAAGAGCTTGTGGAAGGATAAAGAGCCTTTACAGAGCTCTGTCTCATTCCGCACACCCAAACACCACTTTGGCAGACAGCAGAGACATGCAGCAAAGTCTCTTATCTGCCCACTTCCAGAGGACGCCAGTTTCAAGGTCCTAGTTGTTTCTGTTCTTTTAGGGTGGTGGGCCAGAAGAATGGAAACAAAGCCCTGGAGGGCTGAGATGAGCCTATGTCTCCATTGCTGTAAACTCTCCCCAGCAGGTTTCCTTGATCTGCTTGTGGCCCCAGGGTGCTGGGGGTCAGTCTGAAGCTGTCTGTAACTTCCAAAACCCTGCTGGTCCTCTTAGTCCGGCAGGCTTGCAAAGCTCCTTCTTACTCCAAGGCCCAAACCCCTTTTGTTGCCACCTCCAGCAGGGAGATCTGTCCGGCATCACGGTTTCCTTTCCAGTTCTTCCATCCACACCGATTTCCCAGCCAATCTCACCTGTACTTTTTCTTTTCTCCTGCGACCCTGGGTCATGCTTCACTCTAGATTTTGATAGTGAAGCTGCTGCACCAGGCAATCCCCCATCTCAGGCATCCATCCAGTCTTTTCTCCCTGAATCAAGTCTGGCTCTCTGATATAGGTCCCAACTCTTTGCCACAGGTCTCCATCATTTCTGGAGGCATTGGTCCCTTCACTCCCATGGCCTCTTGCAGGTTGACAGCTTTAAGCCTGGATGTCAATGAACCGCTGCCTCCAAGGAAATCTTGCATTATATTAGATGGTGTGAATTCATCTCTGGCCTGAGTGGCGGCCTGAGCCTCAACCTCCCACTTTTCGTCCCTGGTTTCATACTGAAAGTTGGTGTAGCCAGAGCGCTATCCCAGGAACATGTGGATGCCTCATGTTTACTGACGGGGGCAGTTGGGAAGGGATGGTAGAGCTCACAGGACTCACATTTCAGGTTCTCAAGTAGACATTTTCTTTCATTCTGCCTCCTTTTGGGTTAGTATTTGCAAAGATCTAGCCCTGCCTTGCCCAGGTCCAGCTGAAAGGCATGCTGTGCCAGCAGCAAAGGAACGCTCTGGGAGACTGAGGAGATCAGGTTGGCTCTAATCCACAAAAGTCCATGCCCTGGGCTCCTTTCTGTGCGCACTACAGGAAGACACCTGCAAGGTAGCGTCGGTTGTTCATCATGGTATGTGGCATGAACAGAGGGAGAAAAGAGGATACTATAGATGTGGGGTGGCCTCAATACGGAGGCTGGTGGCACCCTGTAGGAGAGGCTACCAGCCCCAGGGTGAGCACTTGCTTATCCTATGGAGGTGCTTCTTGATCCTGCTATCCCCAGAAGAGCAAGTCGCTATTCTCCTTGGTCCTTATAGCGTTTCTGAAGGAAATCAGCTGTTTCCCGAGGTCATGCACTGTGATGCCTAATTCAGGAGGGTTGCACGTCAGGTCTGCGACCCAGGTGTGGGATGGGGTGTGGGGTGGTGGAGGAAGAGACCATGGTGATTAATGGGTTGCTTCATTTACCAAACAACTGGGCGGTTGCACAGACTTGCTGTGATACGAGACTGGGTATTTCTCCAGCTTGATCCTTTGACCGGGTATGCCCTCCAAGCTCCATTTAAAGCGGTTCCTGCCGAGCAGTTAGGGATCGCTCAGAGAACGGAGGTGCCAGCCAGGGCTGTTAGCGCAGCCAGTTGTGCGCGGAACACGGATCTGGGGCCTCAATACGTCAGTGTACGCACAGTTTCATAAATGACCCACACCCAAACCGCTGTTGGGTAGAGGGATGACGAAACTATGTATTTCCAGAAGTAGGACAAGGGGCAGGCAAGAGGTCAGGGGAAGTGCGCAGCTGACAGGGAATCGGGAGCCGGTGCAATCCTCGGCGGTCCTTGTTCCTCGGACAGAACTTTGGACCAGTTCCACCGAAGTTCGCAACGCAACTGCGCGCAAAGTTGCTTCAGCACTCTAGCCAAGCGACTGCCGAGTTCCCAGAGTGCCATGCGCCGTTGACTCGCCGCGCCTTCAACTCCCAGGAGGCTCCGCGCCCTGCTCCCGCAATTCCCAATGGGCTCCGCGTCTTCGCTCAGGCCCCGCCCTCGCCTGGCCTGGGACTACAAATGGACTCTCAGGGGACGCCACCGTCAGTCATCTGCTCCGCGGTAGCGCAGCCTCAGCGTCGCAGAGGTAGTTGTGGCCTGTGCTGGCTACCGAGGCCGGCAGGGGGCGGCGGCGGAGGCCGTTACTTAGGGTCCAGAGGCGGGGCCGCGGGTTCCAGGCGCTGCTAGCCGGCGGGCCACGACTGGGCCGTGACGAGGTGCGGGCCGAGGCCATGGGCGACCGCGGAGGCGCGGGCGGCTCTCGGCGTCGGAGGAATGGCTCGCGGGTCTCCGTCCAGAGTGGTGGCGGGCCCGTGGCAGCCGAAGAGGAGGTGCGAGACGCGGCTGTGGGCCCCGACTTGGGCGCCGGGGGTGACGCGCCAGCTCGGGCTCCAGCTCCAACCCCGACCCCGGACAAAGACAAACACACCGACGTGGGCGACGGCCATTGGGAGCTGAGGTAGCAGAGCGCCTGACCCCTACATCTGATCTCCCCAGCGACGCTCCCAGTTCTTAAAAGGTGGCCACAGCTTTGCGAGTCCCGAGTCTGGGGGTCCCCTTGGGCTACACAGGGACATAGTCTTGGGGAAGAGGGTCACTTGCCAAGGTCACCCAGGTGGGGTCGAGTAGCCAACCATGGAGCCCGGGCAGAGGAGTAGGTAGCAGCCCCTTTTCCAGTTTGCTTAGGGAAGCACAAGTCCCTTGAGGTCCCTTCTGAGGGGTGCGTAGCAGGAAGTCTGGAACCCTGGGGATTGTTGGTGAACGGACTTTCCTCCGTAGAAGGTGGTAGATGTTTTGGGGGGAGGCTTATGATGAAGAGGTACCCTTGCAGAACTCTGGGGGGTGTCCTGTGGGTAGAAGGCGGCTAGAGGCTCCGGAGGACGCTAGCCTGTGTGAGAAAAGTGGAATGAGCATTTGCCCAGGGCAGGGGACAGTACAGGAAGTTGTCTTGTACTAAGAGAGTGGCTTCATGGCTTATTCACCCTTCTTCCTGTAAGTAGGAGGGCCTGAAACCCTGCTTATGCTACCAGAATGACTGCAGGCTATAGGGACTGAGCTGACAGTTAAAGGAGACTTTCCTCCCCTGGCCGGGTGCTGGAGGTTTGGTATGCACACACCTATGGGAGAGGTGGTGCATCGCTGACTGACTGACTGACTGTAAGAGCAAAAGAATGCACCGTATTCTTTGATAACATTGGCTGCCTCCTCCAAGCTGTCCCTGAGGCTCTTTCTGGTGTTCATCATGGGACCCTTTTTAGTAGTTCTGGGTTAGGGAGTAGCTGAGGGACTAGGAGAAGGTGGACAACTAGGCTGGCAAAGATTTGTTCTGTTTGTATCAAGGGAGTCTTTCTCTAGTGGGCACTGTGGGAAGGGGGCCCCAGCTGCCCTTGGGTGTTCACAGTTCACCTAGGAGATAAGATAACTTCAGTGTGAGGCCTGGCACAGTGTGGACAAAGGTCAGGTAAGAAGGCCATGAAGGCACAGTGTGGGAGGAGGCTGGCCCTCCTAAGAGGGATGGTGGTTTTCTGTAATTCACAGCTTTGCTTGAGGGAGGTTGACTTCCCACTTTCCATCTGAGGAGATGATGTATCTCTCTCTCTCTCTCTCTCTCTCTCTCTCTCTCTCTCTCTCTCTCTCTCTCTCTCTCCTTCAAACAAACAAACAAACAAACAAACAAACAGGGTTTTCCCCGTGTAGCCCTTCCTTGTTCTGGAACTCTATAGACCAGGCTGACCTTGATCAGAGATCTGCATGCATCTGCCTCCCAAGTGGTGGGATTAAAAATGTCCATGCCCAACTCCATCTGAGAAGATGTGAAGGGTCCTAGAGTTCCCCTATGCTGGCTACCCTCATTGCCTTTTCCTTTAGGAGTCGGGGAGTCTGCTGTATGACCTTTAGAGGGGTAGGAATAGTGTCTTTATGTGAGATCTCAGTTGTGGACCAAGTTAACTATTCAGCAATAGGCAAAAGAGAACAGTCCCATCTTTGGATGGCCACTTTTCTGTGTGAACTTTTTCTGTGTCTTTTGGTGTGAAGTTTGTGCAAAGATAGGAAATATGTATGTGTGTGACATCTCTGCTGTGATTTCCCCTCCCCATAGATGGGTGGTAGATTGCAGAGGTGGGGTTGGGGAGCTTGTTATCTCCTGTGTGTCTCATTCTAATTTGGGGATGCCACAGGGCTTGAGGCCTCCTAATTGAGGTGATAGATTCCATTCTTTCTGTTGGTGGGCCAGGCTCTGACCGCCCTCTTGGAGTTGGCCTGTAGCTCACCCCATTGCCACTGTTCTCTTGCCAACTCCCCCTCCCTTTGTTGTTGCACTTGGCAGTCCAACCTTTCTCTCACCCTTCCTCTTGACTCCGTGAATTTCTGTATCTTCCCCTCCCCTGTACTTCCTGCTCACTTTAAGCTGGGCCATTGAGCCGGGTCCTGAATATCAGTTCCTTTCTTCTACCCTGTGGCAAGGTGAGGCAGTAAGTTCTGTCTACTATTCACCTTTCCAGATGACACACATTCATGGGCACCCAAGGCAAGACCTTAGGGTGGGTTTTTTCCATGGTATTTGTCCCTGAATGTCTTTTATACATCTCTAGTAGGGTCTGGGAATTTATGAGGAGCTTGCTTCAACTTTCTTATACCCCAGGGCTTGGCTCAGAGGGCAGCGCAAAGGAAGTGCCAGGTGTCAGCTAGAAGAGTAGCTGGCATTCTCTTCCCTTCTTTTTCTGTTTAGTGTTGAATCTGAACTGAGGTCCCTAGATGAAGTTCGTACTTGGAGATTTATTCTTTGAGTGTATGTGGGATGGGCATGTTCTTGTCTTACAATGCTTCTGTGGGGTTGCAGGAGAGGCAGGAGAGGGTGCTAGCTCTTCCTTGCTAGCTTCCTTGCTTGTGTGGTTTATCTGGGTAGACCTGGGTGGTATAGGAGGGAGGGCCTCAGGGAGTGAGTGTAGGACATGGAAAGGCCCTTTAGTAGGTGAGAGGGTGGCACAAACGGCTGTGATTATGGCTAGCCAGCTCCTCTTTTCCCTGCATTTCCATTTCTGCAGCCTGCCCTTCAGCCCATTTGCTTCTGGTCAGTGGCAAGCCTAGACTTTGCAGACATTGATAGATGGGGGTTTCCTCTCCTAGGATCTGTGAAGGGAAGGGGTAGCATAGGTGGAGGCAGGGCAGTGGAAATGCTGCCTTCATGATTCTGGATGGGCAGTCCATAGAAGGAGGGACCTGAGACATTGGTGTGGATAGTTAAGGAAGGAATTAGAAGCCCAACAGAAGGAACCTGAAAATAAGCTCTTAGGATATTGTCTGCTAACCCAGACACATGTCTGCAATACCAGCACTAGAGAGGCTAAGGCAGGAGGATCAGCAAGGCCAGCCTGACACACAGACCATGTCAACTAAATTACAAAACAAAGATTGTCTGCGTACTGCCAACTCTGGAATGAAGGACCTATTCTCCACTTCTGTCTTCATTCTGGAGATGGCCACAGAAAAAGCAGCATGGTTGCCCAAAGGGGAGAGGGGTCAGTTTTTTTATTTATTTATTTAATTTTATTTGAATGCTTATCTTTTTTAATTTATTATGTAATATCTGCCTGCATGCCAGAAGAGGGCACCAGATCTCATTACAGATGGTTGTGAGCCACCATGTGGTTGCTGGGAATTGAACTCAGGACCTTTGGAAGAGCAGGCAATGCTCTTAACCGCTGAGACATCTCTCCATATCTGAGAGAGGTCATTTTTGTGAAACAGCTTTGGTTATGGTGGGTTGTGGCACAGAGGCCAGCTATGAAGTTTTGGGGCCAGGAGGCTTTGGGATAGTTGTGCTGAAAGCACAGGACTTCAGCTTGGGGGAGGGGACTGATGGGAAGGTCTAGCACAGAGACGCAGAGATACATTCTTGCTTGCCTTATGGTGTTGCCTCTTTATTTATTCATTTTTTATTTTTATGGATATCTACATCAAGCCAGTGAAGGGAGCTGGAGAGGTGGCTCAGAGGTTAAGAGCACTGACTGCTCTTCCAGAGGTCCCGAGTTCAATTCCCAGCAACCACATGGTGGCTCACAACCATCTGTAATGAGATCTGGTGCCCTCTTCTGGCCTGCAGATATACATGGAGGCTGAACAGTGTATATAATAAATAAATCTTAAAAAAAAAAAAAAGAAAAAAAAGCCAGTGAAACCAGTTTGGGGATATACCCCAAACAAAGACAGCAATTAGAAGGCAGGTGCAGATTGGAAAGAAAGGGGGGCTCAGATAGAGACTACAGTCGTATTATATGACTTCTATCACATAGGCCTAATGTGACGCTGGAAGGCTAGTCCTTAGGAAATGGACAATTGGAAATGGAGTTGGGCTGGAACTAGGGTGGAACTATCTTACGTTGGTGCTCTAGCATGGCATGGACAGTAAGACTACTCTCTGACTCACCAGGAGTTAGTGTAGATGGGACTAGGTGCCAAGCAGATCTCTTTCCTCTCTCTCTCTCTCTCTCTCTCTCTCTCTCTCTCTCTCTCTCTCTCTCTCTCTCTCTCTCTCTTCATTTTATAACGACAGGGTTTCTCTGTGTAGCCCTTGCTGTCCCGGAACTCATTCTGTAAACCAGGCTGGCCTCGAACTCAGAGAGCTACTACCTTCCTCTGTCTCCTGAGTGTTTTTTTGTTTGTTTTTGCTTTGTTTTGGGTAGATCTCAGTCTTGAGTCTGGTGATGGTGACACACACCTTTAATTCCAGCACTCAGGAGGCAGAGGCAGGCAGATCTCCGAGTTTGAGGCCAGCCTGGTCTACAGAGTGAGTTCCACGACAGCCAGGACTATTCACTGAGAAATCCTGTCTCCAAAAAAGGAAAAAAGAAAAAGATCTCAGTCTTGATAGCAAAGAAAGAGCTTGTTGGTTTTGCCCCTCAGCCTCCTTGACCCCTCTTCTGGAGAGGGCTGTCAGACTTCCAACCCTAACCAAAGCTAGGGCTTGCCCCTTATTATAAGGCAAGGTTAGCTCTAAAAGGGCATCTGTGGGATAGTCCTAAGGTAGGTTCCTGGCCTGCTCCTCCTCCTCAGATGCTCCAGGGCAGAGGTGTATGTGGTGAGAGGAAGCAGAGGCCCTACCTCTTTGTTTACAAAATCTATGTCTTGCTCAATTCTGTGTGGCTTCCTGGTAGCACAGCAGCTGAAGGGCAAGGTGGAGCCACAGTTGGTGTGAGTGAGGGTTCTGGGATGTTCTGTAACCAAGTCTGGTCCTTATCCTAGTCTCACAGTGCTCCTCTGCCTGGCCTGGTATATTTCTTCACAAGCAGTGTCTATTTGGGTGTTCTGCATCCAGTCACTGGGTGAGAGCCTTCGTGGGTAGGAAGTTTCTGAGGGTTTTCATCAGGCCCGAGTAGTTGCCTCATGGCCCCTGAACAAAGGCAGGGACACAGAACTGAACATGAGAGGGCCGTGGGGCCAAATCATTACTCCTAAGAAGAAAGGTACATTAAGGCTGGGCACTAGGCCAGCTGTTATAAGGACCTCTGTGTCTAAATGTAGGGAGGATGCTTTTCCTGGCTATGGTGGGGACTCTTCTGTGCGTGATGTGGTAGGTGGGATGGGCAGATTGGGCAAGGTAGACTCCATCTTGTCTTGCTGTCCTAGCAGTACTTAATAGGTCCACATAGGTCCACACATGCCCAGGCGGGATTATCTTTGTGGCCCAAGAGCTTGGTTGCAGTTGGAGATTTCTGGAGCTCAGACTCCATGGAGGCCTGGCTAGCCTCTTCTGCTTGTGATGAACATTTTTCTGCTATAGGGAAAGACCTCTGGGTGGTTCTGAGACCTTTTCCTCTAGTAGCTATGTAGCCTCTGGAATGGCTTTGCCTGGCTCCTCTTCCTGTTTGTAAATGGGTAATGGACTCTAGGTAAAAAAGACACCTGAAGCAGGAGTTGGTCGTGATGTGTTTTTCCCTGTCATACTGGTTATTGCTTACTGGACAGGATTCTGTCTCCTTTTTTTGCTAGGTGCCACCGTCTACAAGAGTCTTTGTTCAGCTCAGACAGTGGTTTCAACAATTACCGTGGCATCCTGAATTGGTGTGTGGTGATGCTGGTGAGTAGGAATGTGGGAACAGACTCACTGAGGCTATGTGTGGCAGAACCTTCCAGGGTGCCCTTGCCCTGGTACAGGCTCTGCCCTTTGAAGGCTGGTTGGATGGAAGCAGGGGCAGTCCTTGCAGTGGCTACATTGGCTTTCTCTTGGATCCCAGGCTAGCTCTGGGTGGTTCAGTGGTAGTAGAGACAATGAGTCTCTTGAATACTCTGCTGTCCTCAGGTTCCCCTTGGCTGTGCAGGTGATATGGGAGATCAGGGACATGGAGGGGGGAGTATAGGTTGCTCTCTAGTCTGGGAGGCTGAGGAGGGGCACTCTATGGCCTCCCTAGAAAACTATGGAAGAGGGCTGGAGAGATGGCTCAGAGGTTAAGAGCACTGACTGCTCTTCCAGAGGTCCTGATTTCAATTCCCAGCAACCACATGGTGGTTCACAGCCATTTGTTCACAGCCAGCAAGCATACAGAAAGCATACAGACAGACAGAACACTGTATACATGATAAATAAATAAATCTTAAAAAAAGAGAAAAGTATGGAAGAAATCTTGAGGATGTATTTCCTATGCCATGTGGGCAGAACCAGCTACTGCTTTGTAGGCCTTCTAGTCCCTTTCCTTCAACCTTGGGTATTGGTAGTTGGGGTGCTATGCCATTTCCAAACCTGTTGCCTCTAGGGCCTGGTTCATACTGGGGCCATGCATCTCCACCCCAGAAGCCATTGGAGTCCAAGGCTCAAAGGGACAGCCTAATGGGTGGGTCAGGGCAAAGGGCTATTATCACCCAGCTTCTTTTTTTTTTTTTTTTTTTTTTGGTTTTTCGAGACAGGGTTTCTCTGTGGCTTTGGAGCCTATCCTGGAACTAGCTCTTGTAGACCAGGCTGGTCTCAAACTCACAGAGATCCACCTGCCTCTGCCTCCCGAGTGCTGGGATTAAAGGCGCACTACCGCCCGGCTTCACCCAGCTTCTAACACTCAGATATGATCTGATACCTATTGCCTTTGCCCAGAAGTGTCTGTTCCTGCTTTAGGCATGGCTTCTTTGGCCATTCAGTGTGGAAGGGACTCTATCCTGTTGTGCTCTGAAAGGTTTCTGAGGCTTTCAGCACCTTTTCCTTGGACAGAGCTTTAGGCCTTGGTTAGCTGTACCACCTCCATGGTGCCTTCTCTGACCATCCAGGCGAAGAACTCTACCAGTGTTCCCTTGTCAGTATTGCCCATTGCTTCTGTTTGGGTAGTTGGCCAGGTTGGTGACTCCAGGCCTGTGATTGGTGCTTATAAGATGGCTGAGGAAGGAGACCAAACACTGAGTCTCAGGCTAGAGTCTAGAGGCTCAGTCTGTAGATGAGCTATGCTGGCTGGACTCACACTCATGGAGCTTTGAGTATTGCTAGAGTAGCTGACTCTGGTACAGAAAAACCTACCCCTGTTCTTTTCAGTTTTGATGGGTCTTTTTGCTGCTTCTCCTGTCCTCAGGGCTTTCTGTAGCCTCTTGTCTCTCAATTAGGCACTGAAGGGACCAGTACCCTGGGCAAGGGTAACTGCCAGAGGTGTTGGGGTCAGGTGGGCTGTTTAGCACCAATAGGGCTGAACCCTCCTGATTGTCTCTTGCAGATCCTGAGTAATGCCAGGTTATTTTTAGAGAACCTCATCAAGTGAGTACCTTTTCCAAGTCCCCTCTTACCTCACCCCTGCCTCCTCAGGCAGTGAGGCCCACCTCTACTCAGGCCCCCATTGCCCTACCCCTAGGTATGGCATCCTGGTAGATCCCATCCAGGTGGTTTCTCTGTTTCTGAAGGACCCCTACAGCTGGCCCGCCCCATGTCTGATTATTGGTGAGCTGCACTCCAAGAAGGGCCATGGGTGGGGGAACAGGCTGACAAAGGCCTGAACCTGTCCTGTGATGCTTCTGTCCTCAGTATCCAACATCTTTCCTGTGGCTGCATTTCAGATTGAGAAGCGCCTGGCAGTGGTAAGTGGTGCCCATCCCCCTCCTTGCTACAGTCACTCGTGGTCTGCTTGTGATAGGCTCTTCTTACTAGGCCTGATAGTCTTCTCCCAGGGCAGAGGACCTGGTTGAATGCTCTCCTTCTCTCTCCAGGGTGCCCTGACAGAGCAGATGGGGCTGCTGCTACATGTGGTTAACCTGGCTACCATCATCTGCTTCCCAGCAGCTGTGGCCTTACTGGTTGAGTCCATCACTCCAGGTGTGCCTCCATCCTAACCATCCCAGCCCAAGTTGAGCTGACTTTTTGGTTGTTCATGTGATGTGGGTGTCATAGCCAAGCCCACCTTTCCTGTGTTAACTGTGGTGTATGGGTAGACATGGCTGATACCTATCTTGCAGTGGGTTCTTTGTTTGCCCTGGCGTCATACTCCATCATCTTCCTCAAGCTCTTTTCCTACCGGGATGTCAACCTGTGGTGCCGCCAGAGAAGGGTCAAGACCGAAGCTGGTAAGAGGCTGTCAGGACTAGAACTTGCCTATAGGACTGAGTCTGGGCTGCATGGCTCACCTTGCTGTCTTGGTTTTCTGGCAGTTTCTGCAGGGAAGAAAGTCAGTGGGGCTGCTGCTCAGCAAACTGTGAGCTACCCAGACAACCTGAACTACCGAGGTGAGCTGTGGGGTTGGGGTTCTCAGAGGCAGGACTGTAAGCTCAGGGCTATGTCATCCTAGTACCCAGCCTTCTCTTCTAGATCTCTACTACTTCATTTTTGCTCCTACTTTGTGTTATGAACTCAACTTTCCTCGGTCCCCTCGAATACGAAAGCGCTTTCTGCTACGACGGATTTTTGAGATGGTGAGGTTTGGGCCTTGAGGGTTGGTCTGGGCAGGACTTGGGGTGTGTGTAACTGGTGTCTCAGCTGGCTGCTTTGTTCTTCCTTCAGCTCTTTTTCATCCAGCTTCAAGTGGGGCTGATCCAGCAGGTAAGTGCCGTGAGTGGTTGTATGGTAGGGCTTAGCACAGCAGAGGAGAACTAATGGAATTTTCTTTGCAGTGGATGGTCCCTACTATCCAGAACTCCATGAAGCCCTTCAAGGTAAGGTTAGGTTCCACTGTGGTAGGTAGGAGTGGGTAGAGTAGATGATACAGCCAGCTGAAGCAGCCTATTTCCACAGGATATGGACTATTCACGTATCATTGAGCGGCTCTTGAAGCTGGCGGTGAGTGTCTGAGGCTCCGGTGGGATAAGTGTGAAGGTTATGAGGGAAATCTGCAACATGGAACCCTGTCTCCCCTAGGTTCCCAACCATCTGATCTGGCTCATCTTCTTCTACTGGCTTTTTCATTCCTGCCTGAATGCTGTGGCAGAGCTCATGCAGTTTGGAGACCGCGAGTTCTACCGGGACTGGTGGTGAGTAGTATGTCTCTAGGGATCTGGGTAGATCATGGCATGTTCTGCTTATCCCATTGTTTCTTGACCCCAAGGAATGCTGAGTCTGTCACCTACTTTTGGCAGAACTGGAATATCCCTGTGCATAAGTGGTGCAGCAGGTAGGGTGGTATTTGCACCTGTGGAGTGTGGTTGTGGATGGACCTGGGCCTTATGGCATTAGCCTCATCCTATGGCTTCCTTGCTCTGCAGACACTTCTACAAGCCTTTGCTCCGACTGGGCAGCAACAGATGGTTGGCCAGGACAGGGGTGTTTCTGGCCTCAGCCTTTTTTCATGAGGTCAGTGCTTTAGGCATATCCCACTTCACCTCTGGACAAGGCTGGGCCACCCACTGAAACACTAACCTCTCTTCTCCCCATACTCTAGTACCTAGTGAGCATTCCCCTGCGTATGTTCCGCCTCTGGGCATTCACAGCTATGATGATTCAGGTGAGCAACTCTGACACTTGTTTCCCTTAGCCTGTATCTGTGCCAGGCCCCACCTGACTATAGCCTCATTTGTCCTCAGGTCCCACTGGCCTTGTTTGTGGGCCACTTCTTCCAAGGAAACTATGGCAATGCAGTTGTGTGGCTGACACTCATCATTGGGCAGCCAGTGGCTGTGCTCATGTATGTTCATGACTACTACGTGCTCAACTATGATGCTCCAGTGGGGGCCTGAGATACTGCCAAAGACCAGCCCTCCCTAACCTAGGCCAGTTCCGGAGGGGTTCCTGGCTACCTGCACACTCCTCCTAGTCTGGGAGGCCTCTCTGCCCCTATGGGGCCCACTCCTGCTCTTGGGGATGGCACCCAAGTCCAGCTGGTATAAACCAGTGCTGGGAGTTTGTACTGACCAGGGGCCGAGGACATCAATAAAGTGCCGTCTAAAAACCTTCCTCAGCCTCCTGGGGTCATGGAAACTGCTGAGGGTAACTGATACCCACATGTGTTATGTAGCCTCTGCTTTAGGGACTGAAATTCTCAACCTCCAGTTTAAGCATATAGTGCTGGAAAGATTTGTTTCCATCTACAATCTCATGGAGTATGTGAACAAAGTTGTTCAGCTGCAGGACAGGACATAGGCAGTCATATGCAGTGATGGCCCTAGAACAGCAGCTGAACAAGGTTACTGTTCAGGAAAGGCTGGTGAGTTCTTATCCTACCCTTACTCCATGCAGGGTCAGGGCACAGAGCTATGTGGACTCAATAGATGACCCTTTAGCAGGCTGGCTATATTGTGTCTAGAACCCTTGTGAGGAGTCTGGTTTAAGAGATGACATGCAGGGCTCACTTGTGTTGATGAGACTCCTGGTAAGCACCCCGATTCCACAGCGCCACTAGATCTGTCATCTCTAGAGGCAGGGCCATCATAGAGATAGATGCGTTTGTATGCTGACTGGCTGGGGCCCAGGAATTATACACACTGTGTCTTAAGAATCTGTTTCAACTCCTTGGGGTGAGGCAGCTCAACAAATTGGGCTAGTGGCTCTAGGCTGTGCTGCACAGGGGCCAAACTTGACTGGTCTCAGCCTACTCTTCCAAACTACCTTTTACTGTCAAGACACAGCTGTGAACAGAGGGATACTTTGCCTCCAAGTTCTGGAACCTGCTACATTGGAGAGAGGACTTTTATTGGCAATCGAGAGTCCTAATCCTTAACTCAGTGGGTCAGTGCTTGTCAGCTGCCAGAATCTGCCAGGCTATAGACTTTAAACTTGTAGTTACGTGGCTATCTAGCGCTATGCAGGGTAGACTGTGATCTCAGCTGCCTCAGGACACAGGGTTTGCGCCACAGCCGGTCACAAGCCACCTGTGAGGCCATTTCCACCTGTCTTCTCACACTCCAAGAAGACGTCAGGAGCAAGTCTCAAACCAGTCCAGTACCTGACAGATGTGGCAGCCCGGCTCTGCCAATATGTCCAGGATGCTACGCAGAACATTTGAATGGATACACCTTGGAATTGGGGAGGGGCACTACTGACAACGTGAGCCAGGTGGTGGCGCACACCTTTAATCCCAGTACTTGGGAGGCAGAGGCAGGTGGATCTCTGTGAGTTCAAGGCTAGCTTGGTCTACAGAGTGAGTTCCAGGACAGGAGAGCCAGTGCTACACAGAGAAACCTTATTTTGAACACCCCCCCCGCCCAAACCTACCCCCCCCAAAACAAAAACAACAAAATTGTGAGCAGATACTAGTTCTATGGCATCAAGTGGGCCTAGGGGTATCACAGGTGTCTATATTTATTTCCCCAAGATGGCACGTAGTGCATTCTGGGCTTCTAGCCTATATCACCACCTTTTGTATCCCTTAGGGCAGGAGGAAACACAGTAGAACCTGTCTGTTTATCATCTGTCCATCTGTATGTGTGCGTGTGTGTATATATATATATTTATTTATTTATTTGTGAAGGGCTAAAGGGGACTCTCATGTAAAAATCCAAAATACAATTTTATGAACAACCTGCAGGATCAGTCCAAGTGTGGCTGTGAAGGTCCGATGCAGACAGTAGACCTGGGACTGTGTAAAGGCAGCAGGTATGCGGCCCTCAAGACCGTCCTCTTGACCTGAAGTACTGCCCAGGCTCACACCCCATCTGTGTTCCACTGGGGTTGTGGTGACTTGACCTAGGATGCCCTGGACTGCAACTGTCTTGTCTCCCTAGGACCAGCTATGTCCTAGGGGTAGGTTGGGCGTCAGCCACAAACCATCCTGACAACTCCTGGGACGTCTAGGAGACAGTGGGATCCTTGGCTTTGGGGGGTTCAGTGCCCGTCAGAAGAGAGATGGTGGGGTCATCCGTGTAGTCATCCCCCTCGGAGAAGTAAGAGCTTTCCCCCAGCTCAAAGAGCACAGGCAGTTCGCTGTTCCCTGTGTCCACAGCGTCAGGGTCCAACAGGAACAGGGGTTGAGCTGTATAGTGTACCAGCTGCTTCCCTGTAGGCATGAGTTAGGATGGTGGGGATGGGCAAGTTGGAAGTGAGGGTAAGGGGTGGGACAGAAGCTTAGCTCACCTGAGTCAGGGTTACTGTTCTCTGCCTCAATAGGCTTGGGGGGCTCTTGGGGAGATAGGAGCTCCTGAATCTGTGTGACAAAGAACACACAATGAGAGTTGTTGATGGTCCCCTCTGCCCCCCACCCTGCCCGCCTACGCACGCTGGCCAGGCTGCTGTCCAGGTCAGGCAGGCTCATGTCGGGCATGGTCACCGAGGGGCTGAATAGCTGCAGGAGGAGGGAGGGAAGTCAGGGCTGGCTTGTGGGCAGGATGGGTCAGGGTGGGTGGGGATGACCAGACTCACGTCCAGCAGTGCACTGGTGTCCACGCTGAAGCCGTGGCTTGTCAGCATGGTCTGCAGGTTGTCCAGGTTGGAGTCCATGGCATCCAAGTGATCACTGAGCTCGTTCCTGGCCCAGGGCAAGTGGGCAGGTGAACTAGTGCCCCAGGTTCCCGCTCCCCTGTGGTTGTAGCCCCCCAAGCAAGGTCCATCTGCGTAGCCAGCATGAGCTGGGGGACAATGTGTGTGAACTTCTGGGAAGATGCCAGAAAGGGCAGTAATAAGCTTGCCCTCCATAAATGCTGAGGGTGGGACATAGCATGGCCCATGGGCAGGACATTCTAGGAGGCTTTGGTAGTGACTAAGGCTGTGACAAGAGGATGGTGGAGAAAAAGGACAAGGGGTGTTGGCTTTAGAATGGGCAGGAGGGCAGGCAGATATTTCAAGCTCAACAAAGTCTTGCCACTGCACCAGGAAGAGAGTAAGAGAGGAAACAGGACTGTGCTTTGTATGGGTAGACCTGTACTTCCTTAGATCAGAAGACCTTAGGTCAAGGACATACCTGAGGCTTGGGCAAGGCAGTAAAAAGGGCCCTGTAGGTACCATGGGGCCTACCCTACCCTGACAGGAAGCTCATCATAGCAGTCTGTACTGGTGGCTGGGACAGGCAGGAAGCATGTCCCTATCACAGCTTTTGGCTTGTGCAAAGGGGAGGCAGTGGAGATGCAGAGCCTGTGAGACCATCCCCTGGTGCTCTTCGCCTGGCAGGGCAAGTGCTATGCCCAGGTTGGGAACTGGTCCACGGCTGTGGGAGGGGCCCTGGCGGAGTCCTCCTCCCTCCCAAGTGGGGGCAGCGCTAACCCTGGCT